>NC_133328.1:288852251-289472251 GCF_042186555.1 Aquarana catesbeiana
TGTTTTCCTTTCCTGTTTTTTTCTTGCCCCTATGGCTATTAACTTGCCCCTAATAACAGATTTATGCGCCTCCCATATTGTTGCTTTCGATACCTCTGGTGTATCGTTTTCCTCAAAATATCTTTTAATTTCTTCTATGATGCTTTTTTCGGTCTCACTGTCTTCTAATAAAGTTTCGTTGATTCTCCATGGACCCCTTTCAAGGACTTCTCCTTTTATTTTCATTCCCAAGGTTACTGGGCTGTGATCTGAGGCGGTTATTATGCCTATTTTTGTTTCTTCTATTTCTTCCAAGTTTCTATGTTCGACCATGATGTAATCCAATCTGGAGTAAATTTTGTGTACTGTTGAGTAGAATGTGTAGTCCTTTGTGCTGGGGTGCTGAATTCTCCAAGGGTCTATTAGTTGCTGTTCATATAATGTTCTTTTTAATTTCTTTAGTTGATTTACCTCTTTGTCCCTTACTCTTGAGGTACTGTCCATTTTATTATCCATGCTGAAGTTGAAGTCTCCAGCTAGTATTAATTTTCCTTGCTTGAATTCCATTAGTATTTTAATTATATCTATCAAATATTTTTTAGGGTTCTTATTAGGACAGTAGACATTGGCCAATGTATATTTTACCCCGTGTATAGTTCCTGTAATAAAAAGATATCGACCCTCCGGGTCTATTTTCCTTTGATCTATTAGAAAACGTACATTTTTCCCTATACTGATGGCTACTCCTATGGCCCTTCTTATTGGCGAGTCTCCTTGATACCATGTTGGTATGTTTCTTGAATAAATTTTGGCATTTGAGTTTTGGGTTATATGCGTCTCCTGTAGGAAAATTATTTCTGCTTTACTTTTTTCTAGTTCTTGGAGAATGATGTTTCTCTTCCCTGGGGAATTTAGTCCTCGGACATTGTAAGAGATTATTTTTATGCTGTTTACGTTTTCCATTCTTGTGCCTTTTCTTCCCCGCCCGTCCTCCGGCCCTCCCCCCCACGCGGTCCCCCTAGGTGACCGGATGGAGGGGACACCCAGCGGACGCACGGGGTCTCCTCATCTCTTGTCTCAAAATAGGTGCACCTATGTAACCACTCATGTGACTCAGACCTTTCCCTCCCCACCCTCCTTCCCTCCCTTTTCCCTCCTCCCACCCTCCCCCTCCCTTTTTTCTGATATGGGTTTTTTACCCCCATATTCTCTAGAGCTGAGAGCGTTTTACTTTGTTTTGTGGGGCACGCTCTGCCCCCTCTGCTCTATTTATTGTGAGGCGGAGCTCTGTAAGACACCCTATTCCCCCCCTGCCTAAGCACTAATAGGGCGACCCCCTGTCTACTCCGTGAGTCCCTGTTTCCCTCTCCCTGCATTTTTGTTGTGTTTTACCAATCCTTTCACTTTCCTTTTTTCCCATCCCATCAACCCCAGCCCCCCCCCTTTCCACTCTAAGGCCCCTTGCACCGTTGTGTGGTATTTTCTCAGATATTAATTTCCTCGAGAGTCCACATCTTGATGTCTGATCCTTGAATTTACTTGCCACTGCAGGTCATCTCCTGCCGTTATTCGCTCCTGACTATTTGCGTATTTTTCCAGTTCTGGGGAGGGGATTTCTAGTTTGTTGCAAAAGTCCGGAATCTCCTCCACATGTCTTAGCCTCGCACTTATTCCGTTTTTCCTTGCTATTAGACATGCTGGAAAACCCCAGTTGTATTGAATTTCTTGCTCCCGGAGGATTTCTAATAATGGCTTTAGTATCCGTCGTCTTTTCAACGTTTCTTGAGATAAATCTTGAAATATTTGTAATTTACATCCCGCAAACTCTATTTGTGTTTTCCTCTTTAGGTTTATCCAGATCTGTTTTTTTTCTTCCCATTTTTCAAAGCGTACGATTACATCTCTAGATGTTTCCCTTGCGAACCTTTGAGGTTTTTTTACTCGAAAGACACTTTCTATTCCTATTGTGTTAGTTGTTTCCTTTCCCAAGATTTGGTTGAAGAGATTGTTCATTTTTTCTATTAGATTTTCTGCTTGTTCTGTTTCCGGTAACCCACGTATTCTCAAGTTTTTCTTTTTATCTCTATTTTCTTGCTCTTCTATTTTATATGATTGTTCCTGTTGTTCCCGTTTTAATTTCTTTATTTCGTCTTCCAGTTCCTTTATGTTTTTTTGATGTAGGTCTACTTTGATCTCTACTTCTTCCACTCTGTTTAACATATATCCCATATCTTTATGGAGTGTTGACATCTCTGCTTTTAGGGAATTCTCTAGTGCCGCGAACATTTTTTCCATATCCTGTTTTGTTGGCAACTGTGGCCCTTGTGGTCCTTCCTCCTTTCCTCTGTCTTCCTCTCCCATTTCTGGCTCCATTCTGGGTTCTGAGAGGTGGCTGGTTTCTGTTTGTACTTTATACTGGCCTTTTTTATCCTTGTTGTCCTTCTCTTTTGTATCTATTTGTCTGCCCTTTGAACCCACTTGTTTCTCTCCTTCTCCGATTCCTTGCTGTATATACCTGTTCATAGGGCCTGGACTTGGGCCTAGGCTGGTCCTAGGTGATTTCGGTATTGCTCCCGCACTTCTTGTTGTTTTCCCCTTTATGTTTGTTTCTATGGCTGGATTTATAAGATCTTCGAAGCTGCCTTCCAGAATACCCCTTGATTGGGGTCTCTTAATGATGAAAAAATCTCCCAGCCTTCTTAAATTGACTTATTTTTACTAATATTTCTTTTGTTCCGTTCTCATACCCGGCATCCTCCCCACAATCCAATAATAGAAATAATTAATGAGATATAAGTAGTCCCCGTTTTCCAGAAGTTATGTTACTACCTTAAGTACATTAAGCATTCCTTGGTGCTGTTCAATTGTTTAAACCATAGTATTAAGTCCCCATGCACACGGACGTCTCCACAGCTGCTTTTCTGAGCCCTTTCTGCAGCTCAAAAAGGCCTGTCTATGTCAGTCCATGGCCTCACGCCCACCTAGGCGTCTCTGAGCCACAAGTGGCATAGGCGTTCCTAAGCTGCAAGAAAAAAAAAAAAAAAAAAAACGCTCAAAAACGCTATTGCAAAAATGCTGAAAAAAGCTGAAAAAAGTTAAAAAAAGTCACTGCAAAGACACCGGCGTCTTCACAGCGCTTTTCTAACCGCCCGTGTGCATGAGGGCCCAGGTGCTCAGCAAAATAATTCAAATGTTTTAGCGATATAATGCAATCTAATTCAAGTATTCAGCAAGATGATTTATATATTCAGCAGTATAGTTCCAGTATGAGCTTATATGTTCCACATTTTTGTTACTATGAAATTTCTTCTTATTCTATAGTTTGTACTATCAAGCCTATAGTTAGTACCATTTGCAAAAAACAAAAACAAAAACAAAAAAAAAAAAAAATTCACAAGAAAGGGAGATACTGCAGCAGCAGCAGCAGCAGCAGCAAGCAGGTGGGGGCTGGGAGACAACTCTTCCGTTGGCTTGTCTTTCTTTCACCTTCTCCTTCTCTTCTCCCCTGTTCCCCCCCCCTGTTTTTATTGTTTTTCTTAGCTCACTTGATTCTACTTTTTCAGCTCTTTCGCCTTCATTTACTTTCACTTTTCATTCCATTTATTTCATTTTATTTCAATGTGATCTTTCCCTTTCCCTTTCTTTTGTTCTATTACTTTTCCTTTGCTTGTTCACTTCAAGACAATTGCAATAGAAAAGAGCAAAAAAAAAAAAAAAACGCTCAAAAACGCTCAAAAACGCTATTGCAAAAACGCTGAAAAAAGTTAAAAAAAAAAGTCACTGCAAAGACACTGGCATTTTCACAACGTTCTCCCAACAGCCCGTGTGCATGAGGGCCCAGGTGCTCAGCAAAATAATTCAAATGTTTTAGCGATATAATGCAATCTAATTCAAGTATTCAGCAAGATGATTTATATATTCAGTAGTATAGTTCCAGTATGAGCTTATATGTTCCACATTTTGTTACTATGAAATTTCTTCTTATTCTATAGTTTGTACTATCGAGCCTATAGTTAATACCATTTGCAAAAAACAAAAAAAAAAAAAAAACAAAAAACAAAAAAATCACAAGAAAGGGAGATACTGCAGCAGCAGCAGCAGCAAGCAGGTGGGGGCTGGGAGACAACTCTTCCACTGGCTTGTCTCTCTTTCACCTTCTCCTTCTCCCCTGTTCCCCCCCCTGTTTTTATTGTTTTTCTTAGCTCACTTGATTCTACTTTTTCAGCTCTTTCGCCTTCATTTACTTTCATTTACTTTCGCTTTTCATTCCATTTTATTTCATTTTATTTCAATGTCGTCTTTCCCTTTCCCTTTCTTTTGTTCTATTACTTTTCCTTTGCCTGTTCACTTCAAGACAATTGCAATAGAAAAAAGCCAAAAGAGGGAAAAAAAAAAAAAAAAACGGTACTTATCTTTTAGTTGTTGTTGAAGTTGGGACAAAAAGGGACGCTCACTACTGCTTGTTGCTGCTCTCTGATGCTGCGAACGTTCAGGTGCTGTCTCTGATGTTATCAATCTGCCCAGGTCTGTCTGACCCGCTGAAGTCTCAGCTGTTCTCTGCTCTCAGCTCTTCAGTGTCCGCTGCCGCTGCTCCTTGCTCCACTCACCCACCTTCCTGGCTCTCTCCTCCGAAATTCCCCGGTGCACTTCAGCTGGTTCCTCCGCTCTCCGTGGCCGGCAACACCGCTGGGGACTTGAAACAGCCCCCAGCAGCGCACCGTTTTCCCTGCTGCCATCGCTTCCGAAGCGCTCCGATCTCTGCGGTTTTTCAGTTCTCCTAACCCCCCGTCCTCGATGAGCCTTCTAGCCCATCCGACTCCGGGGGGGTGGGGGGGGGATGCAGTCAGACGCAGGTACAAACTTCCTCTGGCTTACACCACAAGACAGCTCAGTGAGTGATGAGCAGGGGGGGGCGGGGAGGGAAGCTACCTACACCTTCTCATCAGGCCGATCATTCCTCTCAGCTGCAGGGAGAGGGTTCTCAGGATCCTCACGCCGTGCACAGAGCCATTACCAGGCTCCTCCCTCCGGCTGATCACTCTTCCCAGAAGAGTTGAAGCTCTGGTGTTCTTCTTCTCATCCTATGAATACCACAGGCAGGCAGGTTGAAGTATTTACAGTTAGTGTACTGTGTACCCTGCACAGTTGCACCTATAGCTACCTGAAGCAAGTGCTGGTGTTCTTCTAATCCTTTGAATACCACAGGCAGGAAGCTTGAAGTATTTACAGTTAGTGTACTGTGTACCCCTGCACAGTTGCACCTATAGCTACCTGAAGACAAGTGCTGGTGTTCTTCTTCTGATCCTATTAATACCACAGGCAGGCAACTTGAAATATTTACAGTTAGTGTACTGTGTACCCTGCACAGTTGCACCTATAGCTACCCGAAGACAAGTGCTGGTGTTCAACTTCTGATCCTATTAATACCACAGGCAGGCAGGTTTAAGTATTTACAGTTAGTGTACTGTGTACCCTGCACAGTTGCACCTATAGTTACCTGAAGGCAAGTGCTGGTGTTCTTCTTCTGATCCTATTAATACCACAGGCAGGCAGCTTGAAGTATTTACAGTTAGTGTACAGTGAGTGTTCTTCTTCTGATCCTATTAATACCACAGGCAGGCAGCTTGAAGTATTTACAGTTAGTGGACTGTGTACCCTGCACAGTTGCACCTATAGCTACCTGAAGACAAGTGCTGTTGTTGTTCTTCTGATCCCATTAATACCACAGGCAGGCAGCTTGAAGTATTTACAGTTAGTGTACTGTGTACCCTGCACAGTTGCCCCTATAGCCACCTGAAGACAAGTGCTGGTGTTCTTCTTCTGATCCTATTAATACCACAGGCAGGCAGCTTGAAGTATTTACAGTTAGGGTACTGTGTACCCTGCACAGTTGCACCTATAGCTACCCAAAGACAAGTGCTGGTGTTCAACTTCTGATCCTATTAATACCACAGGCGGGCAGGTTTAAGTATTTACAGTTAGTGTACTGTGTACCCTGCACAGTTGCACCTATAGTTACCTGAAGGCAAGTGCTGGTGTTCTTCTTCTGATCCTATTAATACCACAAGCAGGCAGCTTGAAGTATTTACAGTTAGTGTACTGTGTACCCTATACAGTTTCACCTATAGCTATCTGAAGACAAGTGCTGTTGTTGTTCTTCTGATCCTATTAATACCATAGGCAGGCAGCTTGAAGTATTTACAGTTAGTGTACTGTGTACCCTGCATAGTTGCACCTATAGCTACCTGAAGACAAGTGCTGTTGTTCTTCTTCTGATCCTATTAATACCACAGGTAGGCAGCTTGAAGTATGTACAGTTAGTGTACTGTGTACCCCTGCACAGGTACACCTATAGCTACCTGAAGACAAGTGCTGGTGTTCTCCTTCTGATCCTGTTAATACCGCAGGCAGCTTGAAGTATTTACAGTTAGTGTACTGTGTACCCTGCACAGTTGCACCCATAGTTACCTGAAGACAAGTGCTGGTGTTCTTCTTCTGATCCTGTTAATACCACAGGCAGGCAGCTTGAAGTATTTACAGTTAGTGTACTGTGTACCCTGTACAGTTTCACCTATAGCTACCTGAAGACAAGTGCTGTTGTTGTTCTTCTGATCCTATTAATACCATAGGCAGGCAGCTTGAAGTATGTACAGTTAGTGTACTGTGTACCCCTGCACAGGTACACCTATAGCTACCCGAAGACAAGTGCTGGTGTTCTTCTTCTGATCCTTTTAATACCACAGGCAGGCAGCTTTAAGTATTTACAGTTAGTGTACTGTGTACCCTGCACAGTTGCACCTATAGCTACCTGAAGACAAGTGCTGGTGTTCAACTTCTGATCCTATTAATACCACAGGCAGGCAGGTTGAAGTATTTACAGTTAGTGTACTGTGTACCCTGCACAGTTGCACCTTTAGCTACCTGAAGACAAGTGCTGTTCTTCTTCTGATCCTATTAATACCACAGGCAGGCAGCTTGAAGTATTTACTGTTATTGTACTGTGTACCCTGCACAGTTGCACCAATAGCTACCTGAAGACAAGTGCTGGTGTTCTTCTTCTGATCCTATTAATACCACAGGCAGGCAGCTTGAAGTATTTACAGTTAGTGTACTGTGTACCCTACACAGTTGCACCTATAGCTACCTGAAGACAAGTGCTGTTCTTCTACTGATCCTATTAATACCACAGGCAGGCAGCTTGAAGTATTTACAGTTAGTGTACTGTGTACCCCTGCACAGTTGCACCTATAGCTACCTGAAGACAAGTGCTGGTGTTCTTCTTCTGATCCTATTAATACCACAGGCAGGCAGCTTGAAGTATTTACAGTTAGTGTACTGTGTACCCTGCACAGTTGCACCTACAGCTACCTGAAGACAAGTGCTGGTGTTCTTCTTCTGATCCTATTAATACCACAGGCAGGCAGCTTGAAGTATTTACAGTTAGTGTACTGTGTATCCTGCACAGTTGCCCCTATAGCTACCTGAAGACAAGTGCTGGTGTTCTTCTTCTGATCCTATTAATACCACAGGCAGGCAACTTGAAATATTTACAGTTAGTGTACTGTGTACCCCTGCACAGGTACACCTATAGCTACCTGAAGACAAGTGCTGGTGTTCTTCTTCTGATCCTGTTAATACCACAGGCAGGCAGCTTGAAGTATTTACAGTTAGTGTACTGTGTACCACTGCACAGTTGCACCTATAGCTACCTAAAGACAAGTGCTGTTGTACTTTTTCTGATCCTATTAATACCACAGGCAGGTAGCTTGAAGTATTTACAGTTAGTGTACTGTGTACCCTGTACAGTTGCACCTATAGCTACCTGAAGACAAGTGCTGTTGTTGTTCTTCTGATCCTATTAATACTATAGGCAGGCAGCTTGAAGTATTTACAGTTAGTGTACTGTGTACCCTGCATTGTTGCACCTATAGCTACCTGAAGACAAGTGCTGTTGTTCTTCTTCTGATCCTATTAATACCACAGGCAGTTAGCTTGAAGTATTTACAGTTAGTGTACTGTGTACCACTGCACAGTTGCACCTATAGCTACCTGAAGACAAGTGCTGCTGTTCTTCTTCTGATACTATTAATACCACAGACAGGCAGCTTTAAGTATTTACAGTTAGTGTACTGTGTACCCTGCACAGTTGCACCTATAGCTATCTGAAGACAAGTGCTGGTGTTCAACTTCTGATCCTATTAATACCACAGGCAGGTAGCTTGAAGTATTTACTGTTATTGTACTGTGTACCCTGCACAGTTGCACCAATAGCTACCTGAAGACAAGTGATGTTCTTCCTCTGATCCTGATAATACCACAGACAGGCATCTTGAAGTATTTACAGTTAGTGTACTGTGTACCCTGCACAATTGCCCCTATAGCTACCTGAAGACAAGTGCTGGTGTTCTTCTGATCCTATTAATACCACGGGCAGGCAACTTGAAGTATTTACAGTTAGTGTACTGTGTACCCTGCACAGTTGCACCTATAGCTACTTGAAGCAAGTGCTGGTGTTCTTCTTCTGATCCTTTTAATACCACAGGCAGGAAGCTTGAAGTATTTACAGTTAGTGTACTGTGTACCCTGCACAGTTGCACCTATAGCTACCTGAAGACAAGTGCTGTTCTTCTACTGATCCTATTAATACCACAGGCAGGCAGCTTGAAGTATTTACAGTTAGTGTACTGTGTACCCCTGCACAGTTGCACCTATAGCTACCTGAAGATAAGTGCTGGTGTTTTTTTCTGAATCTATTAATACCACAGGCAGGCAGCTTGAAGTATTTACAGTTAATGTACTGTGTACCCTGCACAGTTGCACCTATAGCTACCTGAAGACAAGTGCTGGTGTGCTTCTTAAGATCCTATTATTACCACAGGCAGGCATTCTGCTAGCTGCAGTATAATCAGTATATATATATATATATATATATACATCCCAGTTTTGTGCAGCTACATCTCACTGCAGGCCATTAGTATGTCTGGAAGGCCAACAAGGAGAGGCAGACAGTCGCAAGCAAATAAAAGAGGGAAAGCAGACTCTGTGTCTAGAGGCAACAGTGCTGGTCATGGACACGGTGCATCCCCATCAGCACGTGGCCGTGGGACATGCTTGTCCTTTTTTTCGGCAGCTATGCGTGTGGAGCCGCAACATGCGGAAACTTGGTAGAATGGATGACCAAGCCATCCTCATCCTCCTCATCCTCTCTCACCCAGGCTTAGGGTACTTTGTCTGGCAAAGCAGCTGCCAACGTGGCCTCTTCCTTCGGCTCAATGGCATCAGTCACTCCTTCCCTAGCCCCACCATGTCCTCCTGAGGAGTCCTCCGAACTGTTTGACCACAGAGTTGGGTACATGCTCCAAGAGGATGCCCAGCGTTTTGAAGGCCCCGATAATGGTACTCAGCTAGAGGAAGGCAGTAACGTGAGCCCAGAGCGGGTGCCCTAGAAGGACAGTAATCTGGCAGTCATGTTCCCCCAGCTGCAGCATACTGCCAGGTTTGCTCCAGTGATGAGGAGGGAGGGGATGATGAGGTCACTGACTGCATGTGGGTGCCTGATAGTAGAGAGGAGGAGGAGAAGGCACATCACCAATGAGGCAGGATGCCCTCCAGGGGCCAGCTTAAGTGCAGCACACTGACTGCATCACACTGCAGAGCTCCGCATGTGCAGGGCGCTGCTGTCTCTGCACGTTATTCTAAAAGTTCTCTGGTGTGGGCCTTTTTTGAGACAAGCGCATGAGATCCCTCCGCTGCGATTTGCAACATATGTCTCAAGCGTATCTCACGTGGCCAAAACATCACCCGCTTGGGCACCATATGCTTGAACAGACATATGTTGACCTGCCATGCAGTTCGTTGGCAAGCATACCTAAAAAAGACCCACACCAAAGAACAAAGAGGACCTCTCCTTTCTCCTCATCAGCTGGGATCTCCAACCCCACCATTCCTTCAGTCCTCTCTGAGAACTGCACTGAGAGGAATGAAGGTGTAGAATTAGGTGTGTCAACGTCAGATTGTACCAAGCAAATTTCCCTTCCCCTGCTTCTGCACCACTGAAAGAAGTTCGCTCCCAGCCATCCACATGCCCAGCAGTTGAATGCTAGCTTGGCTAAATTGCTAGCACTTCAACTGCTGCCTTTTCAGTTGGTAGAATCTGCCCCCTTCCGTGAGTTTGTGGAATGTGCGGTTCTTCAGTGGCAGGTTCCCAAACGCCACTTTTTCTCACGGAAGTCAATTCCGGCTCTCTACTGGCATGTGGAAGGCAATGTCTTGGCCTCGCTGGACAGGACGGTCAGCGGTAAAGTGCATGTTACTGCTGACTCATGGTCCAGCAGGCACGGACAGGGATGTTACCTATCTTTCACGGCACATTGGGTGACTCTGCTGGCAGCTGGGAAGGACGCAGGACAAGGTGCAGTAGTGTTGGAGGTTGTTCCGCCACCACGCCTCCAAAATGCTACTACTGATGATTCTGACACACCTCTCTCCTCCACCCCCTCCTCTTCTTCTTCCTCCATGGCTCTTCCTGTGCTTTGTCCTCAGAACCAGCGGTGCTCCGTAGGTGTTCAAGGGGCTATGCAAGTACGCAGACCAAAAGGTGCCATGCAGTGCTTGAGCTGGTGTGCTTGGGGGACAGGAGCCACACTTGGACAGAGATTCTGTCAGCCCTGCAGGGGCAGGCTCAGAGGTGGCTGACGCCATGCCAGCTTAAGGCAGGAATGGTGGTTTGCGACAATGGCACCAACCTCCTCTCCACCCTCCAACAGGGACAACTGACTCATGTGCCCTGTTTGACTCACGTCCTCAACTTGGTGGTGCAGCGGTTCTTGGGCAGGTACCCGGGCTTACAGGATGTCCTGAGGCAGGCCAGTAAAGTCTGTGTGCATTTTCACCAGTCCTGTAATGCCAGTGCTCGGCTGGCTGACCTCCAAAAGGAATTTAACCTGCCCAAGAACTGCCTAATCTGTGACATGCCCACCAGGTGGAACTCAACGTTGGCCATGCTGCAGCGGCTGCACATGCAGCAGAGGGCCATCAATGAGTACCTGTGTGAGTATGGCACCAGGACAGGGTCGGGGGAGCTTGTTTTTTTTCCCTCATGCCAGTGGGCCATGATCAGGGATGCATGCACTGTCCTGTCACCATTTGAGGAGGCCATGAGGATAGTGAGCAGTGACAGTGCATGCATCAGTGACACTGTCCCCCTTGTCCACCTGTTTGAGCACACGCTGCATGGAATAATGGACAGGGCACTTGAGGCAGAACAGAGGCAGGAAGAGGAGGATTTCCTTAGCTCTCAAGGCCCCCTTTATCCAGACAGTGTTCCTGCGTGCCCACTGATCACACAGGAAGAGGACGAGGAGGAGGAAGAGTATTGTGTCAGCATGGAGGTGGAGCCTGGCACTCAGCATCAGCAGCAGTCTTTAAGGGATCATTTACAGTCCCAAGAAACCCATGGACTTGTACATGGCTGGGAGGAGGTGGCTGCGGATCATGTTGTCCTTAGTGATCCAGAGGACTCCGGACCGAATGCCTCTGCAAACCTACGCTGCATGGCCTCCCTGATCTTGCAAAGCCTGCGGAAGGTTCCGCGTATTCGTGGTATCAAGGAGAGGGATCAATACTGGCTGGCAACCCTCCTTGATCCACGTTACAAGGGTAAGGTTGCGGACCTTATCTTGCCGTCGCAGAGGGAGCAGAGGATGAAACATCTTCGGGAGGCCTTGCAGAAAGGTCTGTGCAACGCGTTCCCAGAGACTGGGAGGTTACGAACTCCTGTTCTTGGACAACGTGTTACTGAGGCTTCGGTCAGTCAAAGAAGGAGCGGTGGAGAAGTTGGCTGTCTGACCGATGGGTTCAGACAATTTTTTTAGTCTGCAGCCCCAAGGTATGATCGGTTCCAGCAACCATCGCCAGCGTCTGTTTTACATGGTGCAGGAATACCTAGGAGCAAGATCTGACTTGGACACCTTTCCCACCGAAAATCCTCTGGGTTACTGGGTCTTGATAATGGATCACTGGCCAGAGCTTGCACAGTATGCAATTAAGCTACTGGCCTGTCCTGCATCCAGTGTTCTTTCGGAACACACATTCAGTGCTGCTAGAGGCTTTGTAACCGATCACAGGGTGCGTCCTGTCCACCGACTCGGTTGATCAACTGACCTTCATAAAAATGAATCAGTCTTGGATCACCACCAGCTACCAAGCACCTGATGCTGATGTAACCAAATATTTTTTTTGAAATCTTAGATCCCTTCAAGACTGCCTATGCTGATGCTGAGTGACTATCCTATTATGCTGAGTGACTATCCTCTTCCTCCTCAATGATCATACTGATAGCTTGTAAGAATATTTTTGGTTCTGGGCACCGCCACCAGTGGCTAAGGCCCAATTTTTCAGCCCCTGTTTAATAGGGGAATGTAATTACAATTTTGTGATGCAATATTTTGCAAGGAGGGTTCATTGCTGCGCTCAACTAGAGTATTTGTGAGGGGTTGCAGTGTTGTGGCACCAGCACCAGTGCCTAAGGCCAAGTTTTTCAGCCCCTGTTTAACAGGGGCGTGTAATTACAATTTTTAATGCAATACTTTGCAGCAGGGCTCGTTCCTTCACTCCAACTAGAGTATCTATGAGGGGTTGCAGTGTTGTGGCACCAGCACCAGTGCCTAAGGCCCAATTTTTCAGCCCCTGTTAGGGGCGTGTAATTACAATTTTTGATGCAATACTTTGCAGCAGGGCTCGTTCCTGCGCTCCAACTAGAGTATCTGTGAGGGGTTGCAGTGTTGTGGCACCAGCACCAGTGCCTATGGCCCAATTTTTCAGCCCCTGTTTAACAGGGGCGTGCAATTACAATTTTTGATGCAATATTTTGCAGGAGGGCTCATTCCTACGCTCCAACTAGAGTATCTGTGCGGGGTTTCAGTGTTGTGGCACCAGTGCCTAAAGCCCAATTTTTCTGCCCCTGTTCAACAGGGACAGGTAATTACAATTCTTGATCTAATATTTCACAGCAGGGCCCGTTTCTGCACCCACCAAGAGTAACTGTGAGGACTTACAGTGCTGTGGCACCAGCACCACCACCACCAAAGGCCCAATTTTTCTGCCCCTGTTCAACAGGTGCATGTAATTACAATTCTTGATCTAATATTTCACAGCAGGGCCTGTTTCAGCGCCCACCAAGAGTAACTGTGAGGACTTACAGTGTTGTGGCAACACCACCACCACCAAAGGCCCAATTTTTCTGCCCCTGTTCAACAGGTGCATGTAATTACAATTCTTGATCTAATATTTCACAGCAGGGCCCATTTCTGCACCCACCAAGAGTAACTGTGAGGACTTACAGTGTTGTGGCACCAGCACCACCAGCAAAGGCCCAATTTTTCTGACCCTGTTCAACAGGGGCATGTAATTACAATTCTTTTTTTTTTTTCAAATAGTTTTTATTGATTTTTCACAGAGTATACATGTGATATAACCATACATCAGCAAAATGTTCAAAAATACATGAGAGGACTAATACAAGGTTATTGCACGGTCCGAGTTACCTTGAAGTTATCATAAGAATATTATCTCCATAGGTGTACATATACTCCGGCAACATAGATAAAACTGTAGGGAGGTAGAAGGAAACATAAGATATAGGAATAAGAAAGTTGGAGAGGGAGGGGAGAAGGAGAGGAAAAAGGTGGGAGGGGGAGGGGGGGAAGGGTTTTTCCTGGTCTGACCTTCTCATTAACATAATATATATAGTTATAGTAAGGTGAGTTTATTTCAAAGATTGTTCAGTCTTTATTACTTTTAAACCATGTTGTCCATATTTTCCATTGGTTATCAAACTTTTACTTTTGACCACTTCTACCAGCTAGTAGAGATTCATATACATAGTGAGTCTGGGTGATTGTAAGGACTTCGGACACGTTTGGTGCTTTGTCTGTTCTCCAGTGTTTGGCTATTAAGGTTCTAGCTACTAGAAAAATGTGGGTGATCACAGTTCTAAATTCAGGTGGGAACATTTCTATACCTATATTTAGTATTGCCAAACTTGGCTTTGGACGGGTCAAGATCCCTGTGATAGTTGAAATTGACCGAAAGATAGAGTTCCAGAAGCTGGTTAAATGTTTACAGGTCCAGAACATATGTAGCAAGTTGCCTATTGAACCACAATTTCTCCAACATAGTGGAGAGCTGCGATTTCCAAACTTGGAGACTCTATATGGGGTGAGGTACCATCGAAGTGCTATCTTTTGGGACAGTTCCCAGTGGTTTGCGCATCTGGATGCTTTGTATAGTGATCGAAATGCGTGTTGCCATTGTGCATTCATAATATATGTATTCCTAGGTCTGGTTCCCATTTTTGGTAAGGTGGAGATTTTATGAACTCTAATTTATGTTGGAAAAGATTGTAGAACAGAGAGATGCCGCTGGGTGGAGTTGGTTTCTTGGTGAAGTATTCCCACACTTCTTTTGGAAGGTAAATATGATAAGATTTGATGGTGTGTAGGAGGTGAGCTATTTGATTGTATTTGTATTGGTCGGTAGAGCAAAGATTGTACTGATTCTTAAGCACAGGAAAGGGAATAAGGGAGTTATCATGGTTTAGATCAGCAACTGTTTTAATGCCTTTATCGTGCCAGTCTTTGATATTAAGATTTGGAATGGCATGAGAAAGAATTGCTATAGGTATAGGAATGTTCTTTTGATTGGGTTTTGGAGTTGGGACGTTGCATAGGTCCCTCCATGCTAAGACCGATGCTTGGATAGTGAGTGGTAGTTTAGTAATGGGAAGGGGTCTCCAAACATCTAGTAGTAGGAGGCATTCCAGAGTACTAGACGGGATCAGAGTTTGTTCTATGTCGCACCACAGAGTTCTAGGTGTCGAGTCGAACCACTCTTTAAGTTGTGTGAGGATAGCTGCTCTATGGTAATCTTTAATATCAACTAGTCCCATACCACCCGCCTTTCTATGTTTGACCAACAATATTTTGGAGCATCTCGGTCTTTTGAGTTTCCAGATATAGCTAGAGAGCAGGGTGTTTAGTGCTTTGATGTATGTGTTGTGTATTGGGACCGGTAGGGTACGGAACACATAAAGTATTTGGGGCAGGATTAACATTTTAAATGAGGCTAGGCGTCCTGTCCAAGTTAACTCAGTATTGGCCATTCTTTTTGTTTCCTTGGAGAGTTTAGTAATTAAAGCAGGATAATTGGTGTCATAGACCTAGCCGGGACAGAGGCTGTTGGAGAGGACTGTATGCAAGCCTGTTGCCTTTTGATTATGGGCCCTGGATTTTCAATGGATTCATTCTGTTGGGACACATCCTGTGTGGAGATGCTGGTGTCATCAACCTGTGTTTATGTTAATTGAATGAGCTAATGACATTGTCCTCTATACAATGTAGGAGACGGGACAACTGCCATTGTATTAATTAACTGTATGAAGCACGGTGACCACAAGTCTGGGCGAAAGGTCATGTCTCAGGCACCTAGGCTGTATAAAGGATTAGATAATTAGCTCATGTTAATTAGGTTACATTTGTATTGTTAGAGTAATCTTCTCCTGTGTATATAAGACTGTATTCTGGTTCTGAATAAAGTCAGTTCTTGGTAGCAACAAGCAAGTGTCGCCTTGTTTGTGCTCAGAGAGGTTGGGATATCTGTATACAGACTGGGAGGAAGTGGTATATAACAGAAGTACTCAAGCGGAGTGTGGGACGTTCCGTGACATTGGTGGCAAGCAGCGGGAAAGCTTCCTGCAGTCTGGGACATCCAAACTTCCATCTGGATCCAAGGTCCAGATAGCAGGAGAGGAGAGGTACAGATACCAGCTGCCATGGATGAGGAATTCAGAAGGAGGTTGCGAGAGATGCAGATACAGCACAGAGGACCAGTATCGGAGCAGGTACTGCTGGGATGGTGTGATTCTATTCGCTGCAAACTCTGGAAGGAAGCGCTAGCCCGTGAGCAGCGACACCAGGGAAAAGTTCTCCCCTCCATCGAGGAAAGGTACTGGTCGCAGTACGGACTGCGGGTGCGGTTTTTGGGAGAAAAACCACACAAGAAGCAGACAGCTGAATTAAGCAGGCTGGTCTGGGCAGAAATAAAGCTGGATGAGAGCTACAGAGCCCTCCGGTGGCATGTATCCCAAGCATGTCCCTGGATAGCGGATGACAGCCCAACGGAAGGCTTAAGCTACGGCGGCTTGGGACTGTTGTTTGTGAAGCTGACAGGGGACCCTAACTTTGGGAGTGATTTGGAGCGGCGGGTGGACGAAATCATGGATTTCAGAGAAGGGCTACTGAACATTTTGGAAGTGCACTGGGCACAGGAAGATTTGGAGTTTCTGGCCGTTCAGGAATGGGAGCTAGAGATCGCCTACAGACGGCTGCTAGACATTGCTCAGTGCCAGGGCTGGGCTCCCTTTGCCTGGGACTATCAGGAAATACCAGCTGACAACCCTGAAATCCTAATAGGGGGTGGGTACAGCGCTACTCCAGTGATGTTATAAAGGTAATTACACAATAAGCAGCTAACACACCTCTAAGACAAAGACAGAAGTGATTGGATCAACAAATATATATAACGTGTAGCGCTATGTGTATAAACAAAAACTTAAGTTGGAGCCATCTTTCAATGGCCAAAAAATAAAGTGAACATGAAAAATACTTCAAGAATAAAATAAAAGTGACTCTATACAAAAAGTGCACTATATAATACAAAATGATATGTAAAACATAATAATATCAACAATACACCAGTAAAATGTGAAGACAGGACCAAATTATAATTAAATGGGAAATCAACCCAAAGAAAAGTCTGTAAATAATTAAAATTATGTTCCTGGTGAAAATCAAAAACCACCACCGACAGTCTTTGAGGATAAACTGATGAAAACAACAACGGAATGTCACTGATGGGTGAGGAGGTAAAACACCAAATGAAATGTGACGTCTTGAATAGGTAACAGGACCATCACCAAATCATCTGCGGAGGCTTACCGGAAGTAGGGGACCTGAAAAGACATACGTCTTACAAGTCTCAAAACGCTTGTTTAGCCGCCAGGGCTGGCAGGATAAAACACCGGGTATCCACAACTTCAATTCAAGGAGGGGGGAAGATCTCAACAGCTCAAACCGTCCAGACGTATCCACAGACCCACCGGATGTTTATTTAAAAACCTGCAAGTTCCACCATCCAGTGTGTCAGCCTGCTTCTGTTCCAGTCTCCTCTCACCTGCAGACCTGCAGGTGAGAGGAGACTGGAACAGAAGCAGGCTGACACACTGGATGGTGGAACTTGCAGGTTTTTAAATAAACATCCGGTGGGTCTGTGGATACGTCTGGACGGTTTGAGCTGTTGAGATCTTCCCCCCTCCTTGAATTGAAGTTGTGGATACCCGGTGTTTTATCCTGCCAGCCCTGGCGGCTAAACAAGCGTTTTGAGACTTGTAAGACGTATGTCTTTTCAGGTCCCCTACTTCCGGTAAGCCTCCGCAGATGATTTGGTGATGGTCCTGTTACCTATTCAAGACGTCACATTTCATTTGGTGTTTTACCTCCTCACCCATCAGTGACATTCCGTTGTTGTTTTCATCAGTTTATCCTCAAAGACTGTCGGTGGTGGTTTTTGATTTTCACCAGGAACATAATTTTAATTATTTACAGACTTTTCTTTGGGTTGATTTCCCATTTAATTATAATTTGGTCCTGTCTTCACATTTTACTGGTGTATTGTTGATATTATTATGTTTTACATATCATTTTGTATTATATAGTGCACTTTTTGTATAGAGTCACTTTTATTTTATTCTTGAAGTATTTTTCATGTTCACTTTATTTTTTAACCCTGAAATCCTGGCTGAAGAGTCGGCAATGTGGCAGAGCAATAGTGTGCTTTGCCAACCTGCCCCCACAGCTATGGGGGCGGAGGTCTTATGGCGGATGCAGCAAGTGCTGACTGACCTTGATGATCCTGTTTCTGCATGGGATGATCTTGGATGGAGGAATGTGCCTGTCCAGCAGCATGCCAGAGAATCTGCAGTGGAAAATCTGGAGATTGCCATCCCCAAAGCTGAAGTGCTGACAACAGGGCAGAGCTCTGCTAACCTCTGCCCAGCACTGATAACATAATCTGGGTTCCATGGACAGGAGATGGTGAACCTCCGTCCCCAGACACCAGTTGCAGAAACGGGGGATTTGATAGACTTTTCTGCTGAGGAAGAACCATCGGGTGAGCCCCCAGCAGAAGAGTTGGGATTAGGGCCAAACTTCATTGCGCTCTGCTCAGCACTGATGGCATCTTCGAAGTTCCACGGACAGGAGATGGTGAACCTCTATCCACAGACACCAGTTATAGAGGTAGGGGATTTAATAGACTTTTCTGCTGAGGAAGAACAACCTGATGAGCCTCCAGCAGAAGAGCTGCTATTGGGGCCAAACTTCACTGTGCTCTGCCCCACACCAACAGCAGTATCTGTGGAGTTACAGGGAACTTCCCCAGTTGAAGCACCGGCAACCGGGCAGAGTGCTACCAACCTCTGGCCATCACCTGCAACAACTACAGAGTTCCAGGGAGGCGGGGCAGTCGGCCTCCCTCCCCAACAGGTAGCCAGAACAGATGGTGCGGGGTTTCCAGCAGAAGGGCTGGCAACAGGGCCGAGGACTGCTGGACTCTGCCCTCAACTAACAGAGGATGGATTTCCTGTGAAGGTGGATGGGACTTCAGTCTCCACCTGTATACCCCAGGGATGCTGGGAAGTGGGCCCCGATCCCCAACAGCATGACAGAGTGAGCCCAGACACCCTGTCTTCTCTCCAGCGGCAGAAAGGATTCCAGGGAGAAGAGCCAGTCCAGGCCTCTCCCCAGCGGCAGATATGTTCTCTGAGGGAGGCAGAGGTTGGCTGGGTGAGTAATACTCTGTTTGGAACAATTTGTTTGGGGTACTGTGTGGGTACAGGCAGTAGAGGACTGGAACTATGGACTAACTTCGGAGTCAACCCGTCTGGGGTCTCCTCCTGTGTTAGTCTCCTGCCGAAAGGGGAGAAATGTCACAGACCTAGCCGGGACAGAGGCTGTTGGAGAGGACTGTATGCAAGCCTGTTGCCTTTTGATTATGGGCCCTGGATTTTCAATGGATTCATTCTGTTGGGACACATCCTGTGAGGAGATGCTGGTGTCATCAACCTGTGTTTATGTTAATTGAATGAGCTAATGACATTGTCCTCTATACAATGTAGGAGACGGGACTGTATGAAGCTCGGTGACCACAAGTCTGGGCGAAAGGTCATGTCTCAGTCACCTAGGCTGTATAAAGGATTAGATAATTAGCTCATGTTAATTAGGTTACATTTGTATTGTTAGAGTAATCTTCTCCTGTGTATATAAGACTGTATTCTGGTTCTGAATAAAGTCAGTTCTTGGTAGCAACAAGCAAGTGTCGCCTTGTTTGTGCTCAGAGAGGTTGGGATATCTGTATACAGACTGGGAGGAAGTGGTATATGACGGAAGCACTCAAGCGGAGTGTGGGACGTTCCGTGACAATTGGCTTCTGCTAAATCTTGGGGATTTTTAGTTAGTGTTAGGCCTAAGTAGGTAATACTTGAGTTGCTCCAGGTATAGGGATAGGATGCAAGTAGTTGGGATTTTAAGGAGGGTGTTATTCCCAAATCTAATATAATTGACTTTGTGAAGTTGACTTTGTAATATGAAATCTTGCTGAATTCGTTGAGAGTATCATGGGCATGTAGTAGTGATATATCGGGTGATGATAAGAAGAGAATAATATCGTCTGCAAATAAATTTATATTGTGGGCTTGTCCTTGTATGGAGAAGCCCGAGATATTGGGGTGAGTCCTAACTCTTTCTGCAAGGGGTTCAATTAGTAGATTAAAAATGGAGGGAGAGAGGGGGCAGCCCTGCCCTCCGCATCCAAAGATAGGAGCAGAGAAGGCATCCGACAGGACCGAGCGTATTGCATGATATTGATAACTCTCCTAGTGGCGTCAGCAGCTTGTCTTCCCGCCGTGAAGCCTGATTGGTCAGATTTTACAAGAAAAGGAAGGATAGGAAGTAATCTATGGGTTAAGATTTTCGCATAGATCTTGACGTCGGTTTTGAGTAATGATATCGGCCTGAAGTTGGGCAGGGATGTGGGCTCTTTGCTAGGTTTGAGGATAGTCACAACGTAGGCCTTTAGCATTTCGGGGGGAAATGAGGCAGAGGACATAGCGGCTGAGAAGTCCGCCTGTAAGGTCAGAGTTAGTTTGGAATAAAATGTTTTAAAATAGTCGTTGGGCAGGCCATCTGGGCCTGGAGATTTACCCAATGGAAGTGTTCGTATCACTTTCTGGATCTCAGACTCCGTAATAGGGGCATTAAGGTATGCTAGTTGTGATTGTGAGAGAGAGGGAAGTTCCAGTTTGGACAAAAAGATCTGTATGCTTTCCTCTGTTGGTTGTGATGTGTTGGGGTCTTTATTTAGATTGTATAGTGTTGAATAGTATTCAGCAAAAGAATTAGCTATTTCTTTAGGGTTGTATATTTTATGTTTATCTTTTGGATGGAGTAAAAATGGAATTTTAGATTTAGTCCTGGCTGTTTTGAGCCTTTGGGCTAGGAATTTGCCTGCTCGGTTGCCAGATGAATAATGTGTCAGTTTTAGAGATTGTATGTGTTTGTCATAACGTTCAGTTAGCAGGAGTCTGAGATCAGAGCGAAGTTGGGAGAGTTTTTGGGCCGTATGATGGGTGGAGTTTTGCTTATTTAAAGTCTCCAGGGTTTTTATGTCTTTAATAATTAGGTTTAGCCTATGTGTCCTCTGCCTCTTCTCCCTTGCACATATTTGAAGTAATATCCCTCTAATAAAAGCCTTATGAGAGCACCACAATATTGCAGGATCAGATACAGAGTTGGTATTTACTTCGAAAAACTCAGATAATTTATCAATAATTTTTCTGACATGTTGTGGCATCTGAAAGATACGTGAATTAGCTCTCCATATGTAGGTAGGACTCGGAGTGTGCCCCTCCACCACAGTGATAGATACAGGAGCATGGTCAGACCATGTTATGTTATGTATGGTGGAGGAGGACACAGCTTGTAGAAGTACTTTGTCCACCAATATGAGATCTAATCTGGAGTATGAGTTATGTCTGGTAGAGTGGAAGGTGAAGTCTCTTTCGTCGTTTCGCATGTTGGCATCTCCAAACATCATAGATATCTTGAGAATGTAGTAGAGGTTGAAGCGAGGGGGGAGATCGTTTGGCTTTGAATGTGGTATCCAATGAGTAGTCCGCTGTTAAGTTATGGTCTCCACATATCACCAGTGATCCTTTTTGAATATTGGTGGCTTTCTGATAGAGTCTTCTTAGAAAATGGAGTTGATGGGAATTTGGCGCGTATAGGTTAACAATTGTGTAGGGTTTATTATTCAGTTCTCCAAGGAGAATGAGATATCTTCCTGCAGGATCTGTGTGTGTTTCCAATAGCTTGAAGGCCACAGAGTCTCTGATGGCTACCAGGACTCCTTTTTGTTTTGAAGGAGCTGAAGCAAAAAATATGTGGGGGAATTTTTTATGCTTAAAATAGGGGGTTTTGCTGGCTAAGAAATGTGTCTCTTGGAGACAGAGGACATCAGCTTGAAGTTTAATTCCCTCACTCCAAACCGAGGCCCTCTTGGCCGGGTGATTGAGGCCGTTTACATTGAAGGAAACTATTTTAAGCGCCATTTATGTGGTGTAGATG
The DNA here is from genome assembly GCF_042186555.1 of Aquarana catesbeiana. Taxonomy (NCBI): domain Eukaryota; kingdom Metazoa; phylum Chordata; class Amphibia; order Anura; family Ranidae; genus Aquarana; species Aquarana catesbeiana. The sequence goes on from NC_133328.1 coordinate 288,873,968, forward strand.
TAGATGTTTACGGTACCTTAGTCCCGGAAGTGTAGCCCGTCTTGACTTGGAATTTTGATGATAGTTGGATTGACTTAGGTTTTTCGGTATCACTTCTTTGGAGGCTTGCATCCGGAGGTCAGACCAGTGGAAAGAAATTGCGGTTGAGGTGGAGGGAGAAATAAAATTAGAATGAAAAGCAAAAAAACATTGCAATAAAAAGATAAAGTCAAACTTGAACTTGAGCTTGAACTTGGGGGCAGAACATTTGCCCATTTATCAGAGGGGGAGAAATCTCAGCCGAGAACTCCAGATTTTGTTGAGAACCTTGATAGAAAGGTAGTTTACTTTTTGTGATTGGGTGCTCTTGATTTATTTTGTTTATTGCTCTTCTTACTTGACACCGTTTGCCATTCATACTGAGTGTTTAGTTTTGCAGGGGGAGAGGGGCCTGCAGGTGCGTGATCAGGTAGTATGTCCAGGGATCTGAGTAGCTGGAGTCCCTCTTCCACATCCGTAACTACTGTGGTGTTACCGTCATGAGTGACCGTTAATTTGACCGGGTACCCCCAGCGGTATATGATATTATGGTTGCGCAAGGCCTTGGTCACTGGCAATAAGGCTTTACATTTTTGCATTGTGAATTGTGAAAGATCTGCAAATAGTTGAATATGCGCAAATCTTTCTGGTGGTTGTTGGTTTTTGCGGACATAAGTTGTTCCTTGGTTTGATAAAAATGTACCCGCATCAGGACATCTCTGGGTATATTATCTGGGAGATGTGACAGTTTTGGCAGTCTGTGAATGCGGTCAATTTGAATTTCAGATTCTGAAATGGTGGGTAAAAAGGTCTTGAGTAAGTCTCGGGCGTACTGTTGGAGTTGTGGGGGAAGAATAGTTTCGGGGACCCCCCGTAGCTTAACATTATTTCTTCGTGACCTATCTTCAAGGTCAGCGACCTTTGACCTCAGCCATGCAATCTCATCAGAGTGATCATTGTGGGCATCAATTAGGGTGTTGTGGCATGAAGCAAAGTCTCCCATTTTATCCTCAATATGATTTACTCTCCCTCCCAGGGTTCCCAGTTCTGTTTTAAAGTTGTTAACACACTGCAGCATGTCTGTGTGCATAGAGCTGCGAAGGGAAACAAGCATATCTTTGAGCATGGTGTCAGACACAGGCTTACCCGTTGTGGGGAATGCTGTAAACGGATCCACCAGCTCCCTTGTATCCTCCATGGAGTCTTGTGTCATGCTTCCTTGCTGAATGTCATCCGCCAGACGTGGCTTTGATTTGGCTGGGCTGCAGGAGAGAGGTGTGGAGGCATCTGGAGACTTGTGGATCAGGCCTGTTTGTGAACCTGGGCTTGAGGCTGGAGACTGCAAGCTGCCTGTGGGGGAAGGAGAGCCGCTCCCTGCGCCGGCGCCATTTTCGGCACGATCGTGGTCTTTCGGCTGGAAGAAATCTTGTAGTTTCTTCAGCTGTGCCGCGTCTTTTCTCTTGCGGGTCATCTGGGCGGGTCGGCGGTAGTGCTATGCTGTCTGCAAAGGCAGATAGTGGGTCGGTGTCATCCCAGTGTTCGGTGGTTCACTTAGCTGGAGCGGAGCTGCGGAGTTACACAACCATTCAGCTGCGCGGTAGCCACGCCCCCCCATGTAATTACAATTCTTTATCTAATATTTCACAACAGGGCCCGTTCCTGCGCCCGCCAAGAGTAACTGTGAGGGCTTACAGTGTTGTGACAACACCAACACCTAAGGCCCCAATTTCTGCTGAGTATATAGTTCAGGCCCCTACTTTCAAACATCCAACTTACAAACGACTCCTACTTGCAAATGGAAGGAGACAACAGGAAGTGAGATGAAATCTACCCCTAGGAAGGGAAATTTTCTCCTGTAAGAGTTAATATGGGAAAAACGTGTCTCCTCTCCACTGATCCTTTATCACCAATCCTTGTTTCACTAAAAACACCAAATTGTCAAAAAACATTTGTCATTGGGACAGAAAGTAAGGTGAAATCTTCTGAAGAGGTGCACAGACAGCAAAACAAATGTCACAGGGGTGATACCCTTCCCTATGTTTTCCACAAAGCTTAAAATAGATTTTTTGGCTGGAGCTACACTTTAAAAATGTACCAGTTCAAAATTACAAAAAGATTCTACTTAACAACAAACCTACAGTCCCTGTCTTGTTTGCACTGCCTGTATACTGCTGTTCAGAATATATAGGGCCTGGGGGCCCCAAGCCTTTCCGTTTTTAATTTGGGTGTGGGGTTCCCCTTAATATGCATACAAGGCCCAAAGGACCTGGTAATGGACTGGGGGGGGGGCACCCATGCCGTTTGTCGAACTGATTTTTATCCATATTGCCGGGACCTGACATTACATAAAAGCCGCAAGCAGTTTTAAATGACTTTTATTCCTTTAAAAATGTCATTTTGTGCAGGGACTGTTCTAAGCACGGGAAACACGCGCCACTTTACAGGCATACTATAGACACCCCCCAGGTACGATATTTAAAGGAATATTTCACTTTTTTTTTTCGCTTTAAGCATCATTAACCGCTTGCTGACCGCCTCACACAGTTATACTGTGGCAGAAGGGTACGTACAGGCAGAATCACGTACCCGTACATTCCCCATTAAGAGGTGCCAGCGGGCGCGTGCGCGTGCCTGCGGCAAGCTCCGTGAGTCGGGTCGCGGGTCCCGCGGACTCAATCACCGTGGGGATACCTGCGATCGCCCCACGGGGAGCAAGAATGGGGAGATGCTAACGTAAACAAGCATCTCCCCATTCTGCCTAGTGACAGTGTCACTGTTCTCTGCTCCCTGTCATCGGAGCAGAGAACAGTGACGTGTCACACACAGCCACACCCCCCACAGTTAGAAACACGCCCCTAGGACACACTTAACCCCTACACTGACACCTAGTGGTTAACCCCTTCACTGCCAGTGTCATTTACACAGGAATCAGTGCTTTTGTATAGCACTGATTGCTGTATAAATGACAATGGTCCCAAAAATGTGTCAAAAATGTCCGATGTGTCCGCCATAATGTCGCAGTCACAATAAAAATCGCTGATCGCCGCCATTTAAAAAAAATATATATATTAATAAATTTGCCATAAAACTATCCCCTATTTTGTAAACGCTATAACTTTTGCGCAAACCGATCAATAATCGCTTATTGCGATTTTTTTTTTCCCACAAATATGTAGAAAAATACATATCGGCCTAAACTGAGGAAAAAAATTGTTTTTTTTATATATTTTTGGGGGATATTTATTATAGCAAAAAGTAAAAAATAATGCGTTTTTTTCAAAATTGTCGCTCTTTTTTTGTTTATAGCGCAAAAAATAAAAAGCACAGCAGTGATCAAATACCACCAAAAGAAAGCTCTATTTGTGGGAAAAAAAGGACATCAATTTTGTCTGGGAGCCACGTCGCACGACCGCGCAATTGTCAGTTAAAGCGGCGCAGTGCTGAATTGCAAAAAGTGTTCTGGTCAGGAAGGGGGTAAATTCTTCCGGGACTGAAGTATTTCACAGCAGGGCCCGTTTCTGCACCCACCAAGAGTAACTGTGAGGACTTACAGTGTTGTGGCACCAGCACCACCACCACCAAAGGCCCAATTTTTCTGACCCTGTTCAACATGGGCATGTAATTACAATTCTTGATCTAATATTTCACAACAGGGCCCGTTCCTGCGCCCACCAAGAGTAACTGTGAGGGCTTACAGTGTTGTGACAACACCAACACCTAAGGCCCCAATTTCTGCTGCGTATATAGGGCAGGCCCCTACTTTCAAACATCCAACTTACAAACAACTCCTACTTGCAAACGGAAGGAGACAACAGGAAGTAAGATGAAATCTACCCCTAGGAAGGGAAATTTTCTCCTGTAAGAGTTAATATGGGAAAAACGTGTCTCCTCTCCACTGATCCTTTATCACCAATCCTTGTTTCACTATAAACACCAAATTGTCAAAAAACATTTGTCATTGGGACAGAAAGTAAGGTGAAATCTTCTGAAGAGGTGCACAGACAGCAAAACAAATGTCACAGGGGTGATACCCTTCCCTATGTTTTCCACAAAGCTTAAAATAGATTTTTTGGCTGGAGCTACACTTTAAAAATGTACCAGTTCAAAATTACAAAAAGATTCTACTTAACAACAAACCTACAGTCCCTGTCTTGTTTGCACTGCCTGTATACTGCTGTTCAGAATATATAGGGCCTGGGGGCCCCAAGCCTTTCCGTTTTTAATTTGGGTGTGGGGTTCCCCTTAATATGCATACAAGGCCCAAAGGACCTGGTAATGGACTGGGGGGGGGGGGCACCCATGCCGTTTGTCGAACTGATTTTTATCCATATTGCCGGGACCTGACATTACATAAAAGCCGCAAGCAGTTTTAAATGACTTTTATTCCTTTAAAAATGTCATTTTGTGCAGGGACTGTTCTAAGCACGGGAAACACGCTTTAAGCATCATTAACCGCTTGCTGACCGCCTCACACAGATATACTGTGGCAGAAGGGTACGTACAGGCAGAATCACGTACCCGTACATTCCCCATTAAGAGGTGCCAGCGGGCGCGTGCCTGCGGCAATCACCGTGGGGATACCTGCGATCGCCCCACGGGGAGCAAGAATGGGGAGATGCTAACGTAAACAAGCATCTCCCCGTTCTGCCTAGTGACAGTGTCACTGTTCTCTGCTCCCTGTCATCGGAGCAGAGAACAGTGACGTGTCACACACAGCCACACCCCCCACAGTTAGAAACACGCCCCTAGGACACACTTAACCCCTACACTGACACCTAGTGGTTAACCCCTTCACTGCCAGTGTCATTTACACAGGAATCAGTGCTTTTGTACAGCACTGATTGCTGTATAAATGACAATGGTCCCAAAAATGTGTCAAAGTGTCAAAAATGTCCGATGTGTCCGCCATAATGTCGCAGTCACAATAAAAATCGCTGATCGCCGCCATTTAAAAAAAATATATATATTAATAAATTTGCCATAAAACTATCCCCTATTTTGTAAACGCTATAACTTTTGCGCAAACCGATCAATAATCGCTTATTGCAATTTTTTTTACCAAAAATATGTAGAAAAATACGTATCGGCCTAAACTGAGGAAAAAAATTTTTTTTTATATATTTCTGGGGGATATTTATTATAGCAAAAAGTTAAAAATAATGCGTTTTTCTCAAAATTGTCGCTCTTTTTTTGTTTATAGCGCAAAAAATAAAAAGCGCAGCAGTGATCAAATACCACCAAAAGAAAGCTCTATTTGTGGGAAAAAAAGAACATCAATTTTGTTTGGGAGCCACGTCGCACGACCGCGCAATTGTCAGTTAAAGCGGCGCAGTGCCGAATCGCAAAAAGTGTTCTGGTCAGGAAGGGGGTAAATTCTTCCGGGGCTGAAGTGGTTAAAATCACTGCTCCCGAAAAAATGGCCATTTTTAAAACTTTTTTTGCATTGATACCTGTCCCCTGGGGCAGGACCCAGGTCCCCAAACCCTTTTTAGGACAATACCATGCAAATTAGCCTTTAAAATGAGCACTTTTGATTTCGAAAGTTCGAGTCCCATAGACTTTCAATGGGGTTCTAAAGTTCGCGCAAATTTTCGGTCCGTTCGCAGGTTCTGGTGCGAACCGAACCGGGGGGTGTTTGGCTCATCCCTAGTGGGGAACTTTATCACCTGCAACCCCTACGGGGGTAGTGCTACATAGTGCTACATAGTTAAAGTAGAATTCCAGGATAAACCTAGTCTTCTAAATGCTTCCTCCCTGCTCCTAACACCTTTGCTGACTAACCTGTGTAAAAAAGGTGTATATATTTATCTATTTATAGCCCGCTCTGGTCCAGTAACGTGAATCCCTGTGTCAGCCAGTGAGGGCTGCAGGCGAGAGGAGAGAGCGATTGGACCTCCTTTTGCCTTCAGAACTGCCTTTCTTCATGGCATAGATTCAATAAGGTGTTGGAAACATTTCTCAGACATTTTGGTCCATATTGACATGATAGCATCACACAGTTGCTGCAGATTTGTCGGCTGCACATCCATGATGCGGATCTCCCGTTCCACCACATCCCAAAGGTGCTCTATTATATTCAGATCTGATGACTATGGAGGCCATTGGAGTACAGTGAACTCATTGTCATGTTCAAGAAGCCAGTTTGAGATGATTTGAGCTTTGTGACATGGTGCATTATCCTTCTGGAAATAGCCATCAGATGATGTGTACAGTGCAGTCAAAAAGGGATTGAAATGGTCAGCAACAATACTCAGGTAAGCCATGACATTTAAACAATGCTCAATTGGTATTAAGGGGCCCAAAGTGTGCCAAGAAAATATCCCCCACACCATTACACCACCAGCATGAACCTTTGATAGAAGGCCATTTTGCCCATTCTCCTCTGACCTCAACAAAGCATTTTCGTCTACACAACAACCACTCACTGGATATTTTCTCTTTTTTTCAGACCATTCTCTGTAAAGCCTAGAGATGGTTGGGCATGAAAATACCAGTAGATCATCAGTTTTGGAAATACTCAGACCAGCTCTTCTGGGACCAACAACCATGCCATGTTCAAAGTCACTTAAATATCCTTTCTTCCCCATTCTGATGCTCGGTTTGAACTTCAGCAAGTCACCTTCACCACGTCTAGATGCCTAAATGCATTGAGTTGCTGCCATGTGATTGACTGATTAGCAATTTGTGTTACCAAGCAATTGAATAGGTGTACCCAATAAAGTGGCCAGTGAGTATATAGGCAGCGCTGACAGGCTGAGGGACACACAGGTAGAGTCGCAGCTGTGGGGGATTTCTCCCCTCCCTCTCCTCCCTGTGCTGCTTGTAACAGAGAGCGGCTCGTAAGGACACTGCCGCCCGCTCTGCTCCCTCCACTGCTTTCTCATTGGTAGGGGGAGAGAGCCAATCATAATGCAGGACTGCAGCAGCAAAAGATATTGGGACATGTAGTCCTGGACACAGGCGGCCCCATATGAAATCCCTAGGGGCAGACTACACACTCCAGCATACCAGGAGGCTGCCTGAGAGCAGGGAAGTGACCACGAGGCAAGGGAGAAGTCCAGACACAGGAGAAGGGAGTTGGGAGCTATTTATTTTAAGAATTTGTTTCATATCTTCTGTATTTGGATCATTTTATTTGAAATAGCCTGGTTGTTCAGGAGGGGTGCGCTACATATGGAATGCTGGGTTGAGGGGTGCACTACGAATAGAATGCTGGGTTGAGGGGTGTGCCAAGTATGGAATGCTGGGTTGAGGGGTGTGCTAAGTATGGAATGCCCGTGTGCCTCAGTAGTATTAAAGCACCGAAGGCACTCTCAGTAAGCCAATATGTCCCCACAATACCTGGTATCATCGCTTAGGGTGGGAACTAGTGCTGCCCTGGAAGACGTCTTAGAAAAAGAGTTACCAGGTACCTAAATGTGTTTTCTCCAATCGTCTTCCAGGGCAGCATCCGGGAGGATGTATCAAGCAATACTTACTAGGGTGTGGATAAGGCTTGGATCACCTTTGCGACCAATGTCTGGTCTTGACAGCTGGTCGATGCGGTAGTGCCTCACGAAGGTACTGAAGCTTGACCATGTCATGGCCCTGCAGATCTGCTCCAGAGTTGCCCCTGCCTTTTCTGCGACCAAGGTTGCCCAGGCTTTGGTCGAGTGCGCTTTGACCCTACTTGGGGGGGCAAGGTTTGTGCCCGATAGGCCAGCTGTATGGCAAGGTTTATCCATCTGGCCGGGGTGCTTCTCGATGCCTGCTTTGCCTTATTGACTCCTGCATAGAGGACAAATGACGGTGTAGTTCTTTGCCAGCCCTTTGTTTTCTCGAGATAAGCTATGAGTATTACGTCTAGCTTGTTGTATGTGTCTCTTTTCTGCTATCCATTGACTTACCGGTAGGAATAGATGGGATAACCACATTCTGCATCCTGTGGAAGGTTGAAGAGACTTTTAGTAGAAAAACTAGGTTTGGCGAGAAGACTATTTTATCTGTCTGGATCAGTCAGTACGGTCCCTTCATGTAAAAAACCTTGAGACTTTCACCCACACCCCTGGCCGATGCTAGGGCCAATAAGAGTGCGGTTTTTAGTGTAAGATTTTTATCTGAACACTCCTCTAGTGGTTCGAATGGCGGAGAGAGGAATCCTCTGAGCACCATGGAGAGGTCCCATGTCAGAGCTCTGCCGACTTTAGCGACTTTAGTCTGGCTCTATTTAACAAGATCAGGAATCTCTTTATAAACGGGTCCTCTGTTAATCTGGTGTCCAGACAGGGGGAGAGTGCTGCCACTTGTACCTTCAGCGTGCCCTGAGAGAGGTTTAAGTCCTCTCCCTCCTGCAGGAAATTCCGAATCGCTGGGATGATTCTCTGTCGGAATATTCTAGTTATGGGTTTTCTGCTGGCTAGAATGGGGTTCGATCACTCTGTCTGACAGTTCTTTCTTTTGCAGCCTCAGCCTCTCAGTAACCAAGCCGAAAGCTTCACGAGTTTGTGATTTGTGTGGTTGACTGGCCCTCGTGATAGGAGGTCCGGTAGGTCTTGCTGTATCAGGTGCGGCTGGAGACAGTTTCTTCGAGTGACTGAACCATGTTCCCTGGGGCCAGTAAGGTGCTATGAGAATCACTGCTGCCCTTCCTTCCCTGATTCTTTGGCTCACCTTTGGTATTAGAGCGGTCAGAGGAAATGCATAACACAGCTGGTGTGTCCAGCTTTGTTTGAACGTGTCCACTCTGATGTTGCCATCTGTGGGATCCAGCGAAAAGAACCTTGGCAGTTTTGCATTTGTCTTTGAGGCAAACAGATCTATCTTGGGCACTCTCAAGGTTTGCGTGATCCACAAGAAGGTTGCTTGGCTTAGACCACTCTGTCTGTTTTATGGTCTTTCAACTTAGAAAGTCTGCCAGCGTGTTGTCTGTCCCCTTCAAGTGGATGCCCGATGTTGATCGGATGTTTGTCTTGGCCCATGACAGAATTGCTTCTGTCAGGCTCAAACAAGGGGATTGTCTCTCCTTGCCTGTTCAGGTATGCCACCGTTGTGGCGTTGCCTGACTGAATTCAGACATCTCTGCCCTGGATAGCTGGTTGCAATGCTCACCGCGCTTCCTTTACGGCTTTTTAATTCCCCCATATACTAGGAGGCTCGAGACCATCTGGAGTTACATCTCTCCTGTGTACAGAGATCCCCCATGTGTGCCCCCCCTTCTAGGGTACTGGTATCTGTGGTGATCCTCACAGGGCTGGCTTGCACCCATCTGCGCCCCTTGGCATAATGGAGCGGATTGAGCCACCACTGAAGAGATTGTTTGACCAACCGAGGGACAGAAATGGACATCTCTAAGGATGATGAATCACCATCCCACTGGGTCAAAATGTGATTCTGTAGAGGCCTCATGTGGAGCTGTGCCCAGGATGGCTGGGATCGAAGGACATCATTAGTCCTAGCACTGCCTTGTTCTTTTCTTCCGTCTGGAAGGTTTTGGTTACTCTGGCGTCTAGCACATAATCCAAGTATACCACCTCTGGCTTGGGGTCAGCTACAATTTTTCTGTATTTACTATCCATCCCAGGTTTTGTGGATAGGAAATACTTGCACAGAGGTTGTTTTCTAGGTTCTTTGCTGTATCTGCAAAGAACAGCAGATTGTCTAGGTACGGTATCATGCCTTTGACTTGCTGTCTCAGACCCCTTAGTGCTTTAAGAAGATTCTGGGCGCAGAGATGCTGAAAGGCAAAGATGTGTACTGCAGATGCAGGGTGGCCACCGGCCCCTGGATCGTGAACCTTAGGTATCTTTGATGACTTTTCTTTATGGGTACATCTAAGTATGCGTCTTGCAAGTCTATTGTGGCTATGCATACACCTGCTCTTCTGTTGAGCGGCTTCCTTGTTAAATGTCCTGGAATGACGAAAGGGCGCCTTCCCCTGCTTCTTTTTTGCTTGGGGGAACCCCTTGTTCTTTGCTGTGGTCCTGTCCAGGACTGTTTACAGGTCTGGCCCGAACAGAAGATTTCCTGTGAATGGTACTCCCGCACAACCTATTCTTGGAGACGATGTCCCCTCCCATGACTTTCAGCCACAGGGCTCTCCTCACTAAGGCTGTGGCCCTAGAAGATATCTTACTATTTCAGCTGAGGCATCTGCTAGGAAAGCTCCACTCTGGTTAGTGTGGGAATGGTCCTCACTAATTCTTCCCTTGGCGTGTCTCCTAGCAGCTCTTGCAGTTGAGACAGCCAGCTAACAGGGTGCGAGCTGTGCAGGTGGAAGCTATTGCCAGATTCTAAATTGCCGCCCCTGCTTCCCATGCTCCGTATCATCAAAAGCTAAGTTGGATTTGTTTGCAACTCTCACGAGGGAGGCATACACTTTGGGGCATTTCGCCCAAGTCTTGGTGTCTTCCTCTACAAATGGATACCTGCGCTTGACTGCAGCTGGTATGAAGAGCTTCTCCTTTGGCTTATCCCACTCCCTCTTGACTATGCTTTTGAGAGTTTGATGCACTGGAAACATTCTGGGTTTTCTGGCTGCAACCCCATGTATATTTTGTCATGCAGGGAAAGCCCTTTGGCTTTTTGCTCTTTGATATCCGGTGTGTCTTTCCAATAGGGAGGGAAGCATTAAAGGCCTTTTGTAATTTTTTAAAATCCACACTGCAGCCGACCAGAAGTGATGTCACCAGAAGCGGCACACTCTAGTGCTTGCCCTGGAGGCTCCAGCCTCCACCAACATGGCCGCCGACCTGACCGCGTGACCAGAAATGATGCATCTGGTCTCTCTTGCTACACCTTCCAGAACCGCAAACAAGGGGATTTTGCGGAGATGTCTGTGGGATGCGAGTGGAATACGATCGGCGGGAAGGAGGGTCGGTGGCCAGGTCGCTTTCACAGTGAGGCAACCTCTAAAGCACCTGGAGTGCGGGGCTCGTCCGGATGGCCCTCCACCATCGAGGAGCAGTAGCCGTGGGGAAAAATGCCGGCAGCATGTAGTGCAGCTGGAGGGATAGTTGCAAAATAGCGCCTGCATAGCACCTGTAAAGAGCCTCTCCTGTCTCTCCAGTGTGAAGCCTGAGGGGCCGAATAGCCATTGGCCGAATATCACCCCTAAAACAATGGTAAAGCGGCGCTAAAAATAGCGCCCCTTTACCGCAGATGCCCACCCGCCCCAGTGTGAAAGTATTCTAACAAATTTGTAATGGTGGACTGATGTGTTTCCTGTTGCAGGAAGGAGGAGCCTATCTCTCGGATGCTGCCCTGGAAGACGATTGGAGAAAAAAGGGGGGCTCTAGGCAGCTGCAGCACAGAAGGTTTTTCACCCTAATGCAGATTAAGGTGAAAAACCTGGAGACTTTACAACCACTTTAACGAGGTATCGTATCATTACCAGACTCATTTAAAATTCACCCAGTATTCCATGTCTCTCTTTTAAAACCTGCAATGTCAGATTCCTTCCCAGATAGAGGGTCAGGGCCACCTGAACCTGTACTTGTGAATGGGGATGAGGAATATGAAATAGAAGTTATTCTGGATTGTAGGAAAAGAAGGAATCAGCTACAGTACTTAATTAAATGGAAGGGTTATGGGCCAGAGGAGAACTTCTGGGAACCTGAACAAAATTTCAATGCCAAGGAACTTATCCATGCCTTCTTCCGCAGCCACTTACAGAAAGAAAGCCAATTGGGCATCTGGAGGTTGCTCGTAAGGAGGGAGCAATGTCAGGGACGTGCTGGCCATAGCACAATCGAAGCTTCAAGGCAAAGGCCAATGCGCATGCGCAACAGCGTTCATGCAGGTGACCGTCTTGCTGGGCACAGGCAAATGCCTATGCGCATGTAAATATTTGCACACATAGCGAATGCCTATGCGAATGCACGCGCGTGTTAACCATTAACACTGGCGCCAAATGGCCTATATAAGTGCAGCAGCTGCACTAGTTCAGTCTGATCTGCAGCTTTACCCGTATACCTGTTCCTGTGATCTCTGCTTGATTCCTGTGTTTGACCTGGCTTATCCGGACCACGCTTGCTCTCCACCTATCCTGACCTCGGCTTGCCTTAAAGACTTTGGTATATCTCTCATCTGCCTGATATCCTGTTGCCAACCTTTGCCTGCACCTTGACCATTCTCTGCCTGCCATTTATCTGATCATCTGATCATCCTTTGCTAACCTGGCTTGTCTGACCCTGCATACAGTTATCCGGATGTCTTGCTCTGCATGGTGCCTGGTGATACTGGTCCTCTATCCACTGCATGTTTGCATCTGCTGTTCCTGTTGCCATCCACTGCTTCAGCTATCCAGCCCAGCTCTGGTGACACACCTGCCACACACCTCTGTGACCAACATAAGATCTTGCAGGCACTCTTACCTCACCACTCTCTCACGGCCACTGTCACAGCACCAGTGGTCCTTGAGCCGAGGCTGTATGAGAGGTCTCCCTCTATACTTCAGGCTCTGCCACAAGGTATGTGACAGTATCCCTCTGCCACTATGCTACATTCACCTGACAAAGAGTCAACCCAACCTGATGCAGGATCCCCGCAATTTAGCTCATGTACAGAATAGTACTTAATTTCGTAATCCCGTCACAAGACTATTATGACTCTCAATGCTGTTCAATCAATGCGCAGGGCCTACACTTTGCCAAGTGCTACTCCCCGTAGCAAGAAGCACTCCAGCAGAAAGCAGATATATTAGTAGTTCAAGAAACCCACTTTCATAGAGACCACACTCTGAAATGCACCCACAAGAACTTCCTTCATGTGCTCCTTTCTTCCATGGCTCCCAGGAAAAAGGAGGAGTTAAAAACTTGATATCCTTTTACGATGAAAAATGTTGTTTCTGACCCAATGGTTATTTCATAATCTTGCAGTGTTCTTTAAATAATGAGCCTTACAACCTTGTACCTGTATAGGTACCTAATATACGTCAATTAAGATTCCTTCGTAAGCCGTTTAAACAAATCTCTAAATTACGCTTTGGAATCTTGTTGTATGTAGTGATTTTAATCTGGTAGCCAATCTCTGTTTGTCACCTGTCTCTTCCCTTTCCGTCGGAATAGAGATGTTTTGGAGACGGCTATCTGGCTGGAGAGTCCTTGGAGATCCTACGGACCAAGAGTTGAGGACATCATTTTAAACCGGTTGCACTCGTCTGTGTCCAGTACCTGAGCAGCATCCGATCCATACTGCATAGGACCCTAAGCCTGTTTGACCCCTTTGTCGTACGACATTTGGGGTCCATCATAGCTGGTAAGACTATCCATTTACCTCCTTAGTATCATTGAAATTACTGCAGACTATAGACAAGCCTCACATCATTCTCCTATGATTGGGAATACCTTCACTGGAGGAACATACCACCTTACACTTTTGTGGACATTTTTTCACATACACTTACTGGGTCACATCCAGTTTTGTTTATTTATATTTCTGTTTTATTAGATTTGTTAGTCTTTATTGTGTGATTTATTTTCACATTTCTTAGTAGCGCTACACTGTCACTATATTATTTATCTGGAATTTGTATGTTTGAGTGTTAGCAGCTTTCTCTCACTTAATTCATTCATTTACTATTGAATTTCTAGTGCAGTCTTTTCCCCCACTATCACTATCAATCCCTGTTTGGATTCTACCTCAGTGTCAGTGACAAGAAACAGAGGCCCTTCCTTGGGTGAGTTTTTTCACAAGGAAGATGTCTATGATGTTTGGCGTCAACATGCCAATGAAAAGGACTTCATCTTTCATTCAACCAGACTCACCTACTCTTGCATTGATATGTTAATTGTTGACAAGTGGCTGGCTATTACAACAGGTGTCCTTGTCATCCATTTCTAACATTACATGGTCGGACCATGTAGGGATAGCTATCACTATTGTTGACAAGGACCCTTGTGCCCAGGTCTGCCTGTGGCGATTCAGTCACTTCATTCTGCAATTCCCTGAACACCAAAAACTTCTGAACCAACACCTCCAAACCCTATTCCAGGAGAATCAATCTCCGGACGTTGATGCCTTCACCTTCAGCTATAAGAAACGCTTCCAATTGCGACTGGACAAGCTCATCTCAGACATTCAAACATTAGATTCCCAAATCAAGTGCCTAGCCTCATCCTTATTAAATTTACATAATGAATTTAGGAGATTGAACACTGAACATCACACTCGGAAGCTTAACTCTCTCAAGCTCCACTATTATGCTCATCATATCAAACCTGGCAAATTTTTAGCCAATATAATCAATCACCAGCATGCCTGATCTAGAAATCTAGAATACCATTTTATATGTACCTCTTCAATAACAAAAAACGTACAAACCCCAAAGATATAGCTGATGCCTTTGCAGACTATTATAGCTTCCTATTCAATCTGAAGAATGACAGCGGCACCCCACAACCCTCTGACAAATCCATTCGTTCTTAGCTCAAATACATCTTCCCAAACTCTCCAAAATCATTTGGAAAGACTAAACTCCCCTTTTACCACTAGTGAAGTGTGCAATGTTTTTGACTCCCTACCCAATGGCAAGTTCCCAGGCCCAGATGGGTTTACCAATAAATATTACAAGGCGTTTAAGGCTCCATTGTCCATTGGTAAATCTATTCCAAACGGCCATTTCTGAGGAATCTCTCCATGCAGAGATGCTGCAAGCCTTTGGGGTTACTTTCTCCAAAAGCCTGGTAAGGATCCAACCTTGATAAACTTTCATCCCATTTCCCTACTAAATTCTGAGGTGAAAATCTATGCCAAATTATTAGCCACAAGACTCTTGGATATTCTTCCTTCTTTGGTCCAACCTGACCAAAAGCGATTCACCAAGGGTAGACAGGCAGCTGATGCTACAAGAAGAATTATCAACATTCTTCATCATGCTGAACTGACTCGCACGCTTTCTCTGCTGCTAGCCATTGATACAGAGAGGGCATTCAACAGAGTCCATTGGTGCTATATGCGACTAGTATTGGACAAATATGGGTTTAGTGGTGTGGTGCTGTGATCCATATTAGCTCTTTACTCTGTGTACACCTCTGGCCTCCTGTCAAAAAAGTTAACCATTTAAAATGGCACACGCCAAGGCTGCCCCCTCTCCCCATCCATATTTAACCTGATGATAAAACCACTGGCAAAGGTGATTCAGTCACAGTCCCTCATATCTGGGTTTTGATTTCACTCCAGCTCTCACATAATTAACCTTTTTGCTGATGATGTGGTCCTCATCCTGACAAATCCTCTCATATCCTTACCAGCTACCCACCAGGTGTTGACTGGGTTCAGCAGCCTATCCTACTATAAAGTTAATTTCAGTAAATTCCTGATTCTAGATCTAGGGGTGCACAAGCTAACTCGACAACTTATTGTAGCAAATATGCCATTTTCATGGGCAGATAAAGGGATACCATACCTAGGTACAGTGCTAACATCGATAGCAAAATTAGCTGAAGCTAACTATAACCCTCTTATTGAGGACATCGGGAAGGAACTACAACTTTTTGCCAAGTTTGAACTCTCATGGGCAGGTAGAATTGCCACATATAAAATGATCATACTTCCTAAAATACTGTACATATTCCATACTCTCCCAATTCCTGTAAAATCAGTCTATTTCCATACGCTTAACTCGTTACTTAGAAGTTTTGTTTGGCAATGTAGGCGGGCCAGATGCTCTCGTGTCCATCTAATACACCATAGAAAGATAGGAGTAGTGGGACTGGTGGATCTATGGGTCTATTACTTGGCCATTAATCTAGCTCACATCAGACATTGGTTTCAGTCACCACATACTTCCCCGTGGGTTGAAATAGAGGAAGCACTAGTAGGCACTCGAGTCCTTCATCTACTCCTTCTGATGGATTAATGGAACATTGAACTTGTTGCCTCCGATGACCAATGGCTCTATATTTCATAGTTACATATTAGGTAAGGTTGAATAAAGACAACAGTCCAACCTGTGTAGGTGTACGTATGTCAGGGTCAATATTTATTTCCCAAATTCCTGTTGCCTTTCTTAAGATGCACATCCAAGAGTCTTTTAAAAATATCAGTACTCCCCGCTGACACCACCAATTGTGGAAGAGTCCCACATCCTTATTGCCCTGTGTCAGAAACCATGAATCAGACTGAGACAGAAGTACAGTTAAATCACACTTGTTTATTAATAATAATAATAATAATAATGAAAAAGGTAAACAGAGTAAACGTAGTCAAAACATAGCCAGGGTTCAGGAACCAGAACGAATAGTCAAACAAGCAAAACATCAGGGAGCCAGAGATGAGCGTAGTAGAACAGCAAGCAGGATCTGGAGCCAGAAGGAATGTCAGCCAAGCAAGTCTTTAACAGGAACACAGGAGAGTGTCTCTAGAGATGTGACCAAGGTGAAGGCAGAGATCATCTGGGCTGGACGGCTTAAGTAGGCAGGACTGACGAGCAGGATATCATCAACAGGTGAGTCTCTGTGGAGAGAAAGGAGCTGGCAATTAGCTGACAGCTCAGCGGCCAGCTTTGAGAAGGAAGGACTGAGCCCAGCCCTGACACCCTGACAGTGAAAACCCCCATTGCGCAGCTTAACGTTAAACCGCTTCTCTTCCAATCTCATTGTGTGGCCCCATACCCTCTTACCCTCCCTGAGACTGAATAGTTTTTTACCTACGCTGGGATCACCATTGAGGTATTTGTAAATCGCTATCATGTCCCCTCTCAAGCAAGAATAAATTTAGTGCTTGTAGTCGTTCCTCATAATTGAGGTCCACCAATCCCCTTATTAATTTTTGTTTCCCTTCTTTGGACTCTCTCCAGCTCCAGTCCATCCCTTCTGAAGACTGGTGATCATAACTAGACGGACTACTAGTCCAGATGTGGCCTAACCAGAGTTTAGTAAAGTGGCAGGATTATAGTTTTATTTCTGGAGTATATTCCCTTTTTTATGCATGCTAATATTCTATAAGCTTTGCCTGTCTTCCACTAGGACCCCCAGATCTTTCTCCAACCTTGATTCCCCCAGAGGTTCTCCCCCTAGTAAGTAGTTTGCGCTTATGTGTCTAGCCCCTAAGTGCAGTATCTTACATTTCTCCATAGTAAACCTAATTTGCCATGTAGTTGCCCACTTCATTATTTTGTTCAGGTCTTTCTGTAAAATTTATATATCCTGATGAAAAGTTATTGCCCTGCATATTTTTGTGTCTTCCGCAAAAACTGAGATTGAGCTATGTATCCCATCCTCTATATCATTTATGAATAAATTAAACAGAACTGGTCCCATGACAGAGCCTTGGGGTACCTCACTTACCACTCCAAACCAGTCTGAGTACATGTTATTTATCACCACCTTTTGGACGCGCACCTGTAACCAGTTTTCTATCCAAGAACATACCTTATGGTCCATGCCTGCAGACCTCAGCTTGTAGATTAAGCGTTTATGGAGAACTGTATCAAATGCTTTTGCAAAACCCAGATACACCACATCCTCAGCCCCCCCCATCTAGATGGCAGCTTGCTTCCTCATAGAATGCTAACAGATTGGTCTGGCAGGAACGACCCTTCATAAACCCATGCTGATTACTACTAATGATACTGTTTTCTTCAGCAAATTCTTGGATATAGTCCCTTATCATCCCCTACAATAATTTACCTACTATTGATGTTAGGCTGACTGGCCTGTAGTTTCCAGGATTATGTCTCTGCCTCTTTTTGAATATTGGTGTCACAATGGCTTTTCTCCAATCAGCTGGTACAATTCCTGTCAGTATGCTGTCCCCAAAGATTAGGAATAATGGTCTAGCTATAACCTGACTGAGTTCTTTGAGGACTCTCGTGTGTAAGCCATCTGGTCTTGTTGATTAATTTGTGTTAAAGAGGAAGTAAACCCTGATGGGTTTTACTTCCTCTTTATTTCCCTGAAAAGGTAAAGCATAATGGGCTACTATGCATCGAAGCCTGCAATGTCACCAATGTCCCCACTAGCAACGAGCATCCATCTTCACCCCTCTTCCGCAAACTCCGGCTCTGTGACTGTCCGAAGTTGTTTGACGTCACTCCCACGCATGCGCGTAGAGCCATCAGTCACGGCATGACCCCCCTTTAGAAATGGCATGATTTGCCCTTTCAAAAGTGCACCTGCACCGAAGACATTGGTGCGCGGCTTTATTGTAAATATCCGCTAAACCGTGGAGGTTTAGAAGATATTTCCACCACCTACAGCCTGTACCTTTTACCTACAGGTAAGACTATATTAAGGCTTACCTGTAGGCTACAGGTAAGCCTCAATATAGTCTTACCTGTAGGTAAAAAGTGATTGTACAGGGTATACAACCACTTTAAGCTTACTGTATCTAGTCTTTTCTTGTCTCCGGCCTCTGATAGCCACAAGGGTGCATCCTGTGATGTGTTATTAGCAAACCTGTCATGGTCAGTATACCCCTCCTTTTCCTGTGTAAAAGCTGAGGAGAAGAAAGCATTTAGTACAGTTGCCTTCTCTGTGTCATCTGTAACCATCCTCGTCTTTTATGTGGCCAACGTTCTCTGATTTCGCTTTTTTACTGTTAATATATCTAAAAAATTATTTGGGATTTTTTTTTTTACTCTCCTCTGTTATGTGTCTCTCATAGTCTTTTTTAGCCAGTTTTCGTTCTTACACTTCTTATTGCATTCCTTGTAGTGTTGGCATGCTGACAATGCCCCCTCCGCTTTATATTTCTTTAAGGCCATTTTTTTCGCTTTAATAATATTTTACATTAAGGTTTAGTTTTTAGCTTTTCTATATTTATTGCCCATTGGAATGCACTGTGTGATACCTTTGTTTAATATTTTCTTAAAGCATTCCCATTTTTCTTCAGTGTTCAGTGTTTCTAGGATTAGGACCCAATTGATGTCTTGTAGTATTGAGCACAGTTAAGAAAAGTTTGCTCATTTGAAATTTAGAGTTCTTGTGCTACCCTCATGCCTCCTTTTCCTATGATTTATGCTAAATGTGATCATCCTGTGATCACTAGATCCCAAGTTGTCCCGTATTACCACATCTGAGATGATACTTGGATCGTTTGTAATTTAATAAATCTAGCAATACATTTTTTCTAGTCAGGGAATCCACCAATTGAGACATGAAGTTGTCCTGTAAGACATTCATGAAATGACAGGCCTTTACATGAGTGAGCTGTCCCCTCTGCCCAGTCAATATCGGGATAATTGAAGACCCCCATTATGATGACATTTCCCTGCCTCGCTGCCATTTCTAACTGTGATAGGAGGTCCAGTTCTCCTCCTCAAGTTGGGGGGGGGGGGGGGGGGCTGGAAAATACCCTCACTATTAATTTCCCACTTCTTTTCTTTGGAGTTCTACCCACACAGATTCCACCCCCCCCTTGTCATATTCAGAATTTCACTCCTTTCTACCACCCTTACATCATTTTTGATATATAGACACAACCCCCCCCCCTCTTCTACCTTCCCTGTCCTTCCAATACAAGGAATACCCCTGAATATTTGACAGCCAGTCGTGTGAGCTGTCAAACCAAGTTTCTGTCATTCCCACAAAGTCTACGTCCTCCTCATGTAATAGTAGCTCCAGTTCCTCCATTTTGTTAGCTAGGCTCCTGGCAGTTGTGTATATGCCTCTCAGTGTTGTATGAGTGCATATTCATTTCTCCTTATGTTTTCTCAGGCTTTCTTTTTGATTTTGTCCACTCATTCACTCATTTATTCACTCATTTGATGTTATGGATATATTGTCACTACTGACTCCACTATTACTCTCTGTCCTTTGCTAACTGCCGGCTGTCCCTTCCTCTGAACCCTCCTCCACAACACCTAGTTTAAAAGCCCCTAACCGACTGAGAAGTCAGCCCAGTTCTCCAGGAGCCCAAACCCCTCCTTCCTACAGCAGTTCCTCAGAAACTTGTTCAATTCCCTAGGCTTCTTCTGCCTTTCTGGTGTGACTAGAGACACAGATAGTATTTCTTGAGAAAACCACCTTGGGCGTCCTTCTCTTCAATCTATTCGCTAAGTCCCTGAAATAATTTTTTTAGGACTCTCGATCTTAGCCTGGAGAACCCTAATTAAACAAAAGCCACAAACCACACCAACACATAATATATGGTTCCCCATAGCAAAGCTTGAGATCTTACTCCTATATTTGAAGGTCTGTCATTGGAACAACATTGGATTATCACGGGTTGATAATTTACACAAGAATAATACTTTAAAGTTGATGGACTCATTAAGGGAAGAGTGTGATCTTTACAAAAGTGATCAGTTCGCATTTATTCACATTTCTAAATTTTTAGGTAAACACCCTCTGTCCATTGATTGTATTCCACTATCTGTATGACAATACTTTCCCTTGGAAATTACCACTGTCAAAGGTATATCTTTATTCTACAACATCCTCCAGCATAAACTGTTTTTTACGAAACCTCCCCCCCCTTCTGTAATTGGAAGAAAACCTTCAATGTACCTTCTCTCCCTCACAATGGCTTTCTGCTTTTCCACATATACAAAGCCTCCCACTGTGCCAACCATTGGGAGATGAACCAGAAAATAATCACTAGATGGTATCTAACCCCCTATTAGCTGGCCAAGTTTTTTACATCCAACTATCCACTATGCTGGAAGGGATGTGGACAAACTGGTATTCTGGGCATTTAAACATCTAACAAGCTTTTGGAGATCAACATTTAGACTTCTATCCTCAATAACAGACATTTTAATCCAACCTATACCTGCCCTGGCAATCCTAAACCTCTAAATTGAGGAAATCTCTTCCCCTTTTCACACTATTGTGTTCCATATCCTCATAGCTGCCAGAATTGTGTTACCTAGACACTGGAAAGAAAATCTAGCCCCAAACCTTTGACTTTATTACTTTAGTTAAAACTAACTTCTCCTTTGAACGAGCCCTGGGTGGGTAGTCTCCTTTGATAAGAAGTGGAAACCGTGGACAGAGTGGTGCAACATGGACCATAACGACTTCTATAATAAGGGTCTAGTTAAGACTCCATAGTTTACTATACTGATGAATGTTTTATTGTTTTAATGTATGAATGTATTAATAAACATTCCACATAAGGGACTAGATAAGAGTTGGCACCCTTTGTTCCTGTGATACACTGTGTCTGACATATATCTGCATTAGTATCTGTGTTTACGATGTAATGCCCAGTACATTTTGCCATTTCCCTCTTTCTTCCTTGTTACTAAATTTGTAATATGTACATTTCTTGTACTACATTAAAATGAATAAATATTTATTGATAAAAAAAGATTAACATTAAAAAATACTAGAATTGATAGTGATATTTCTAAACATTGTTATTTACACATGAGCTTTACTCAAGTCCTGCTGCAGAAAGCTGTACATATTTTTGTGAAACTTTTCATTTGTAGTAAAAATTTTTTTTTTAACATTTCACACCTATGGCATGTTTGTTAAGCCGTATTTATTTAAAAGATTTTCCATTAACTTTTTGCATCTCACAATGTAAAAGGTATCAGTAGGTGAGACATTTAGATAACATAACAGTGCAATTTACTGGGTTTGTTATAAGGAATCATGCATTTCTACTAGTCCTCCAGGCTTTAAGTTACTCAATTCTCTTGTCACCAGAGAAAAAGCTATCAGTTTAAATCTATCCACCTGAAACAAACCCCTGGGGCTAGGGTCTAGATGTGTGACAAGCTGACCTGTGTAATGTTTGTCCACAAAAATGTTTTACTAGCTAGGAACAGTGACTTGCCAGGCATTTATAACCTTTCAAAAGAGGTTTGAAGAATCTTTTATAGTGCCTTTTTTTCCTGGAAACACATTTATATGTAAGAAACTGTTTAGCTCTTAGTATTTTGTTTTCTAATGCCCTGTACATACGGTCGGACTTTCCAACAGAATATGTGCAATCGGGGCTTGTCGTCGGAAATTCCGACCGTGTGTGGGCTCCATCGAACTTTTTTCATCGGAATTTCCGACACACAAAGTTTGAGAGCAGGCTATAAAATTTTCCTACAACAAAATCCATTCACGTAAATTCCGACCGTGTGTGGACAATTCCGACGCACAAAGTGCCACGCATGCTCAGAATAAATTAAGAGACGAAAGCTATTGGCTACTGCCCCCTTTATAGTCCCGATGTATGTGTTTTATGTCACCGCGTTCAGAACGATCAGATTTTCCGACAACTTTGTGCGACCGTGTGTATGCAAAACAAGTTTGAGCCAACATCTGTCAGAAAAAATCCATGGATTTTGTTGTCGGAATGTCTGATCGCGTGTACAGGGCATAAGTACTGTAGTTAAGTATTTATTGTTATTAACATTAAATAAAGTAATAGTAAAGTCATATTAAACAAAAAAAATTTTTACATAAAAACTCAAGGTTATTAAAAAAAAATCATAGGTTTCCTAGGATGAGATCTAGAGAAATAAGAACCTTATCACATGTGTGTGAATGACCATAATGATATTTAAAAATGAATTAATATTTATCATTAATGATTTTATTTATCATTAATTACCCTAATTGTTGGATAGTGGTACTACCAGTGACAAATGTGTTTACTGTATTTTATAAAGTGTTATTTTTATGAAAATATAAATAAAGGTTCATAATTTTCATTTAAAAAAAATGTTTTGTGTATTAGTATAGTAAATAGGTTGACACTGAAATTTCATCCTGATTTATGATTTTAATGACTCTGATTGTTAAAACCATTTAAAAATGTACTGCAAGTAAAATGCTAATGTTTTTTAAACCTGAATAACAGATTACATCCCAGGAGCCACAAAAAAGTTTTGAAAATTCACCTTTGTTCATCTGATAGAGGAAAGCCAATAAATAATGTGATTTTAAAAAAGGTATCATATGTGCAAACTGAAAAATGAATAAATAAATGATGAATACATTTACATACAGGGCCTTGAAAAAGTATTCATACATTTTGTCATATTGCAACCAAAAACGTAAATTTTATTGGGATTTTATGTGATAGACCAACACAAAGTGGCGCATAATTGTGAAGTGGAAGGAAAATGATAAATGGTTTTCAAAATTTTTTACAAATAAATATCTGAAAAGTGTGGAGTGCATTTGTATTTATCCTCCTTAAGGCTACCTTCACACTGAGGAACTTTACAGGCGCTACAGCACTAAAAATAGCGCCTGTGTAGCACCTGTAAAGAGCCTCTCCTGTGTCTCCAGTGTGAAAGCCCGAGGGCTCTCACATTGGAGCGGTGCGCTTGCAGGACGGTCAAAAAAGTCCTGCAAGCTGCATCTTTGCAGCGCTGTAGGAGCGGTGTATTCACCGCTCCTAAAGCACCCCTACCCATTGAAAACAATGGGGCAGTGCCACCAAACTGCCAGCAAAGCGCCGCTGCAGTTTTAATCCTTTTTCAGACGCTAGCGGGGGGTTAAAGCCGCCACGCTTGCGGCCGAATAGCGCCGTTAAAACGACAGTAAAGCGGCGCTAAAAATAGCGCCGCTTTACTGCCAGCGCCCACCTGCCCCAGTGTGAAAGTAGCCTTACTCTGATACCCTTAACTAAAATCTAGTGGAACCAACTGCCTTCAGAAGTCACCTAATTAGTAAATAGAGTCCACCTGTGTGTAATTTATTCTCAGTATAAATACAGCTGTTCTGTGAACCCCCTAGGGGTTTGTTAGATAACCTTAGTAAACAAACAGCATCGTGAAGGCCAAGGAACACACCACACGTCAGGGATAAAGTTGTGGAGAAGTTTAAAGTAGGGTTATGTTATAAAAAAATATCCCAAGCTTTGAACATCAAACAGACCAATGTTCAATTCATCATCCGAAAATGGAAAGAGTATGGCACAACTTTAAACCTAACAAGACATGGCCGTCACCACCGCAACTGACAGGCTCGGGCAAGGAAAGCATTGTTTAGAGAAGCAGCCAAGAGACCCATGGTAACTCTGGAGGCGCTGCAGTGATCAACAGCTCAGGTGGGAGAATCTGTCCACGGGACAACTATTAGTGGTGCACTCCACAAATCTGGCATTTATAAGAAGAGTGGAAAGAAAAAGTCATTGTTGAAAGAAAGCCATAAGAAGTCCCGTTTGCAGTTTATGAGAAGCCATGTGGGGGAGACACAGAAAACATGTGGAAGAAAGTGCTCGGGGGCGTGGCTTGGAGCCGGAGCTGAATGGCCGCTTAGATCCCGAGCTCCCGTCCACGGAGGGATTTCCAATAAGCACAGCCGAGCCATCCTAGCCCTACCGAGGGGAAAACATCCAGGGAACCATCCCCAGCCAGGTCCCGCTCTCCCAGAGGATCCGGTTCACAAATCGGCCGCAACATTCCGGACATCTTCCGGACCCAGGCACGCGAGGCCCCGGCTTCAAATCGGGCCTACTCGAACGCCGCACGCTCCTCCAGCCTCAGCCCTTCAGGAAGAAATCACATGCAATCCCAGCCTTCAGCAGCAGCATGTACCACACAGCCCCTTTCTATGCAAGATCTGAGATCTGTGGCAGAAGACATCAAAGCCACACTCTCTGCAGCCATCACGGACCTCAGGAGAGATGCCCAGGTAATGACAGTGCGCCTAGATGATTTGGAGGACACAGCTACCCGCCATGACACCTCCATTCAGCTATTAACGACCTCCTCTCATGCCCAATCTTCACAGCTCAGGGATATCCAGAGGCATATGGAAGATTTAGACAACCGTGGCCGTCGCCACAACATACGGGTAAGAGGTATCCCTGAATCAGTTGAAAATGCGCAAATCACGAAAGCTACTGTCGCTATATTTAATGATCTCTTGGGCAGACCTCCTGAAACACCCATTGAATTTGAACGTTTGCATAGAGCCTTGAGGCCCAGAGGCAGAGACTCTGACCCTCCCAGGGACGTGATATGCTGTCTCATTAACTTTAAACTGAAGGAGGAAATTCTTCATAGGGCTAGAGATTGCCACTCCTTACTCTTCCAAGGAGCTGATATAAAGTTGTTTCAAGACCTCTCGCCCATCACCCTTCAAAATAGGAGAGACTTACGCCCTCTTCTTGATCTCCTGCACACCAAAGGAATTCAATACCGGTGGAAATTTCCCTTCTGCCTCTCTGCATCATTCCAAGGTCGCACCGCAAACCTACACCTACCAGAAGATCTGCCCGGTTTTTGTGAAGCACTAAACCTTCCACGCATTGACATCCCAGATTGGTATTCCACCCTCCGTCCGCCGCGCATGAGAAGTTCAGCCTCTACTGATGCTATTCCAGTCCGTGACGACTTCCATATAAGACGCCGCAGACACACCCCACCGAGGGAACCTACCATATCAGACACCCGGAGTGCCCCACACAACAGCCCTACGGCCTCCCCGGCCCACAGAAGAGCCCGCCATGACAGATCCAACTGAACATTCTCAACCCTACCATCCTGTATTTCTCTAGTCTGAATACGCCTTCTCAAGACAGGAACCTGCATGCAACACCCACCAAGAATACCCAAGACGGCAAGCGTTTCCCGAAGTCGGCTACTTTACAGATAACTTTTCTTCTTTCCTTCCAGTAGCACTTATCCTCAATTGCTCCTGATCGCCCACCAAGAGAACTGGTCCCCGAACAAGTGGAAACACCCCCAGCTAAACTGTGAGTCGGACTTGCCCCTTGGGAGACCCCCGCGCAATGTCTGATCCTTCTAGAAGATCTGGCGGTCTCTAAGGTAAAAGACGCTTTCTTTGGGGCAATCCTATACGCTCCACTACTTTGCCTATTTCCCTGTACCAAGAGACTAATTGACCCCTTTAAATATACATTCGCAGCCTTACAAATAAGGCTTTCACTTGAAATACCATCCAGCTCCTCTCCCCATGCCTTTCCCTCACCCTCCTTTGCCCTTCCCTACATACCTGTCCCTACCCAACTCCCCCCCTTCCTCTCCATCCTACCCCACCCTCCCCCCAATCTTACTTACTCTAGCAGGTGTGCTGCACACAAGCCTCTTTGTCCGTTCTGCTCGCAGTAATATCCGGTTCCGAAGCTCCATATTTCTTGTGAATGTATTTTCAGACTCTCTGCTCGGGTGACTTAGGGGGGGTGCCGCTACACAGATGCCAGCTTCCCTTCCATGTCAAGCAATGGATTTACTCCGCTTTGATATCCCTCACCTCTCTTATAATTAGGAGAATCTAACCCTTCAACCGCCCTCTAAGTATTCAAGCTTTAGTCACTCTAATTAACCTCCGAAAAGTGGAGTCTGTGGGGGCCTCACCCTTCCTTCTGGCACCTTACGCTGGTAAGATGTTATATGTTTGTTTAAATGATACAATATGTTAGAAAGACCCCTCTCTCTTGCTCAGCGGTATCCTTAAATCCTAGGTGTCCAATCGATTGGAATACTCCCAAAACGAATTATACTTGTTGCGAACACCTAACTAACATCATCTCAAAGAGGATATGGGCTGTCTCACCTTGTATCCTCTAAGATATTAAATACATATTAAGGTTAGAGATGTCTACTTCCCAACTCAACTTAGAGTATAATATGCAAAACTACCGATCATAACCTGATTACTGCCCGAGCACACACATAAGCGAGAAGGGTTACTTTCCAATATAGATTCAGTAGCAGCCCGATGATGTTGAATACTTTGGAAGAATATTACTAACAGTGTTGTTATGTATAAATGTTAGAATCCCCCCACATCTCCATTTCCCTGGTGATACAATGGGGCTTACTTTTACTTTTAAGTTAAGAGGACCTCCGTTAAGGTTCTGGTTTTGATACCAATCTACCTTGTTTTACACTTCAGTACTATTATTGTTTATTCAATGCTGATCCAATAGATCTGCTAAATGACCTGTCTGAAATGTCTCATACTTGACCCCCATGAGCTTAGAACCAAGGTTATTATGTATAGCTCTTAAAACAACGTTGGCTCCTTCAAGTACTCATAGGCATGAACCTCGGTGGACGGGGGATACTGAGTCTCGACCGTTTCGATCCGACACTTCTCACCCCCCCACAAGACAGGAACCTAGATACTCCTGTCAAACCGTACCGGATACTTTTCGAACCTTAGGGTAGGTTATACATAACCGCCCTCACTCCGGAATCCCACTTCTCTAGAAATCCCAGTTCACTTACCACATACTCCTTCTCTCCCTCTTCCCCCTACTTCCCGCCCCCCTCTCTTCTCCTCTTCTCTCCTCTCCTCTCCTCTCCTCTCCCCCTCTCTCTCTCTCTCTCTCTCTCTCTCCCTCTCTCTCTCTTTCTCTCCCTCTCTCTCTCTCTCTCTCCTTTTGTTTCTCCTTTACCCCCTTTCTCCCCTTCCTCTTCTCTCCTTTCTCTTCTCACCTTGCAGTCTCTGCCACCACCACTTCCCGGCCAAGACAAAACTCGCAAACAGCTCTTGTCTCCGAACCCTTCCAACTCCCGCGGGAAAGAGTAGCTACCTTCTGCTTACCGCTCAATTATTAGCGTTCTGACTGAACAATAGTCCACTATGACACACATACGCTCCACCACAAAACCCTCTTCACTCAAAATAGTCTCGCTAAACGTAAAGGGACTAAACATCCCGGAGAAGCGTAGTCAAGTTCTTGATATGATGTCTAAACTGAAGGCAAACATAGTGTTCTTACAAGAGACACATTTTCACACAAACAAAATACCCAAGCTCATGAACCGCATGTTTCCAACGGTATACCATGCCACCAATTCTCTTGCGAAGTCCAAACGGGTCTCAACTCTTATCTCCAAAAACCTTGACTGGCAATTCGAGGACTCACTCATAGACACAGAAGGCAGATACCTCTTTCTGAAAGGCCGACTCCAGGGACGACCTGTGACCCTGGCCAACATATATAGTCCCAATTCTGCACAAGTAAGCTTCTTTAGATCAATCTCACGATTACTTTCATATTTCCACTCTGGACTGACCATCCTAGGGGGTGACTTCAATGTCGCTCTTTCCCCAATCTTAGACACCTCCACAGACACGACCTCTCTACCTTACAAAGCTATCCGACAAATTAATCTACAAATCCAAGACCTTCTTTTACACGATACGTGGCGCTCCCTCCACCCTGACGAGAAAGACTTTACTTTCTTTTCGGCCCCACATAACAAATATTCGAGAATCGACTATCTGTTCCTGTCCCAGAAAGATATCCCCTTTCTTTCTACTGCCACCATTGAACCAATGTTGCTGTCGGACCACCACCCAATTACAATGACCCTGACATTCCCTAACAAACACATTCCCAAAAACATTTGGCGCCTAGATTCGTCCCTGCTTACTTTGGAAGAAGTAGTCAACGATATCAATAGTTGCATACACACCTTTTTCCTAGAAAACGACACGCCGGACATAGCCCCTCTCACACAATGGGAAGCCCACTAGTGCGTAGTCAGAGGTAAACTCATTGCTCTTAAAGCTTCGCGTCAAAAAGCCCAACAACAGAAAATCACAGATCTCCTTGACAAGATTAAAAGGCTTGAACTTGCCCACAAACAAATACAAGCACAGCAAACTTATCACGAACTCACCCTAACCAGGAAAATGTTACGTGAGGAACTGAACCGTAAGACGCAACGCAAATTTTTGTTGCACCAAAAGATTTACTATGAATTCGGCAATAAATGCGGTAAATACCTTGCTAAGGCCCTCCAGACCAGGAAAGCACATGCAACCATTCATACTATTAAAGATCATCAGGGGAAGTCCCACATCACCTCGACAGACATAGCAGCCCAATTTGAGTCCTACTACTCTAAACTATACAATCTCCCGAAACATGACACAAGCCATTATGGATCTGAAAATAGAAGTAAGGTAAACAAGTCTTTTCTCAACAAATTTTCCCCCAAACCCATAGATAAAGAAGACGCTGCACACCTTGAAAATCCTATATCGGAAGAAGAACTCAAAGCAGCTATCAAGCAACTTAAAAATGGCAAAAGTCCTGGTCCAGATGGACTGACAGCCACATACTTTAAAACCTTTACAGATACTTTGGCCCCACATCTGGTTAGGACCTTTAACTCCTTAACATCATCCACCCTCCCCTTCCATAGGTTCCTAGAAGCACACATCACAGTGATCCCAAAAGATGAAAAAGACCCTACCTCAGTGAGTAATTATAGGCCGATATCCTTATTAAACGTTGATGTAAAACTTTATGCCAAGATTCTAGCCTCCCGTCTTTTACCTCTCCTACCTTCCCTGATAGGGAGGGACCAAGTGGGGTTTATACCTGGAAGAGAGGCTAGAGACAACACAATCAAGGCGCTGAATATACATCATTGGATTACGATCAAAAACATAAGGGTTTCTTTCTGTCTCTAGATGCAGAGAAGGCCTTCGACAGGTTGGCATGGGACTATCTAGGAGCAGTCCTGAGACGTATTGGTCTCCAAGATCGGATGTTCAATGCTATCATGTCCCTCTATACCACTCCAACCGCTAGGGTACGTGTTAACGGCCACCTGTCGAACGCCTTCTCTATTAATAATGGAACCAGACAGGGATGCCTTCCTCCAATGTCTCAGATCCAACAACAACATCAAGGGCTTCCACATCGCCGATCGCACCTACAAGATCGCTGCTTTCGCCGATGACATATTACTATTCCTGAGGGAGCCACACATATCGATCCCAAACCTCTTAAAAGAAGCAAATATCTTTCACACCATTTCCAACTATAAGATCTATTTCACAAAATCCCAGGCCCTAAATATCTCCCTCCCACAGGAATCGGTAACACAATGCAAAAGCAACTTCCCCTTTAAATGGAGACATGATCAGATTAAATACCTCGGGATACAATTGCCGGCAAAGCTTTCAGACCTATACTCCAAAAATTATCAACCCATCCTCCAAACCATTACGAACGACCTAAGCAAATGGAATAATCCCCATTTTTCCTGGTTTGGCAGGGCAGCAATTCTAAAGATGAATATCCTTCCCCGCATCCTCTATATCTTACAAACCATACCCATTAAACTCCCCCCAACTTTCTTCCAACTCTACAAACGATTGTGCACTAGATTTCTATGGAGACAGAAAAGACCTAGAATAGCATACGATCAACTAACACACCCTAAGACAAAAGGGGGCATCGGCCTCCCGGATCTCAAGAAATATTATTGGGCTTGTCACCTCTCTAGAATTATAGACTGGTCAGTGCACGACAAACGTAAAGACTGGGTCACCCTTGAACATGCATTCTCCCCACTACCACTATGATCCTTGCCTTGGATTTTGTCCAAACACACCCCGAAAATGCTAAATAGTCATCCTCTCATTGCCCCGACACTCCAATACTTTAAGGAAGCTTGCCGGAAGCTACACATTTCCTCCAATCCGGGACCCCTCACTCCGGTAAAACACAACCCAGCATTCCCACCAGGTATGTCCACTAATTTTCTGACGGATACCTGGCAACACTTAAGGGTCCTAGCCCATCACTTCTTCCGATCGGGTACATTTCTGGAGCGTTCATCCCTACCAATCAATGCAAACAGTAATGCCTTTCCACTCTGGACATATTTCCAGATCAGACATTTCTTAAAAGAAATTGATAGTGCTTCCTCAGTCTCTCGTCCACTTATGACATTTGAACAGCTCTGCGCTCACTCTACACCCCAGCAGCATATGATCTCAAACGTTTACAACCTGCTCTCCTTGGGAAGCTCAATGAAAACTAATAAAGCTTGCATAAACTGGGAAAGAGACTTACAAACAGACTTAACAGAGGCACAATGGGAACACATTTCTATGATAACCCATAAAGGCTCCCTTAATGTCTCGATTAAAGAGAATAATTATAAAATTTGAATGCGTTGGTACAGAACCCCTGTAGTCATTCACAAATTCTATACTACCCTACCTGACAAATGCTGGAGATGTACCAATGAAGTGGGTACATTAGAACACAAATGGTGGTCCTGTCCCTTAATCCAACCTTTTTGGACCCAAGTTAGGGAACTGACCTCACAAATCTCCACATACACTCTAGAGCACTCCTCAGCACAATGCCTCCTTCATCACTCGGACATTCCGTCACATCGATACCGCAAAACGCTAATACCACCCTTACTAAATGCAGCCAAGTTGTGTATCCCTCTTCATTGGGGATCAACCCATGCGCCCACTATCCCGGAGTGGCTCAAACGAGTAGAAAAAAATTGCGGAAATGGAGGAACTAATCGCCATAGCCAAAGACTGCCCAACCAAATTCTCAAACACATGGGCCTGTTGGTCCCACTTCTGTACCACTGACCAATATAAACAGTTGACCAACCAAATCCACACAGATCGCGATCCCTAGGACGCTGGCAACTCCCAACAACTTCTTTATTACATGCAGATGCTAAATCTATCAAAATATGTGATGGCCGACCTCCCCCACCTAAACAAGGGAAGAATGGGGGAGGCCGCTTGTTACGTCTTGCACGTACCCACCTAAAGACCCACCAGTTGGGTAACCCTACCCGCGGGAATGCAAACCTTCAGATAGGGTGGTGGAGACTGCGAGATATTTCTGACCCCTTCCTCACCCCCCTCACCCCCCCCCCTTTCCACCCCTCCGTTCTCCTTCTTCTCTTATCCCCTCCTCCCCTCCCCCTCTGTGTCTTCCCTTTCCTATAAATTTAGGTTTACACCATAAGCTAGTCTCCCCTTCGAACAGAATCCCTTAGTTGTAAACACTGATGTTCAACCACCCTTAGCTGTCCAATTGTTGAGCTGAAATAGATACTCCACATTAACCACTATGATAGAGCAAAGTTTCGATTCTAATTAGGAAATACACCCAAACATCCGTAAATGTCATACAGAACTAATAGCATTGGGACAAATGCATTTGTACAAGTGACTTTTCACAACTATATCTCATTGTTTTCTATAAGTGTCCACCTTACCAAAGTCAGCGGAAGAAAAGCTCCCTTTTATTCTTGTTTTTCTCTGTGTTACAAGATTTACTGCTTGTTAGCTTTGACTGTCAGTGTTGCCGAATACCTTGTTATGCCTCATTTTCTGTAACTAAAGGCAATGTAAACCTTATTGTTATTTTACCAATAAAAAAGTGCTCTGGTCAGATGAAACCAAAATTGAACTTTTTGGCCTAAAAGTAAAACGCTATGTGTGGCGGAAAACTAACACTGCACATCACCCTGAACACACCATCCCCAGCGTGAAACATGGTGGTAACAGCATCATGTTGTGGGGATGCTTTTCTTCAGCAGGGACAGGGAAGCTGGTCAGAGTTGATGAGAAGATGAATGGAGCCAAATACAGGGCAATCTTAGAAGAAAACCTGCAAAAGGCTTGAGACTGGGGTGAAGGTTTACCTTCCAGCAGGACTACGACCCTAAACATACATCCAGAGCTACAATGGAATGGTTTCGATCAAAGCATATTCATGTGTTAGAATGGCCCAGTCAAAGTCCAAACCTAAATACAATTGGGAATCTGTGGCAAGACTTGAAAATTGCTGTTCACAGATGTTCTCCATGATCCAATCTGACAGAGCTTGAGCTATTTTGCAAAGAAAAATGGGCAAAAATGTCACTCTAGATGTGCAAAGCTGGTAGAGACATTCCCAAAAAGACTTGCAGCTGTAATTGCAGAGAAAGGTGGTTCTACAAAGTATTGACTTGGGGGGCTGAATACAAATGCATGCCACACTTTTCAGATATTTGTAAGAAATTTGGAAAACCATTTATCATTTTTCTTTCGCTTCACAATTATGTGCCACTTTGTGTTGGTCTATCACATAAAATCCCAAATAAAATACATTTACGTTTGTGGTTGTAACATGACAAAATGTGGAAAATTTCAAGGGATGTGAATACTTTTTCAAGGCACTGTGAAGCCCCACTATCTGTAAAGATCCATTTGTACACAGTGGGGGTTATTTACGAAAGGCAAATCCACTTTGTACTGCAAGCGTACTTGAAAGTGCACTTGGAAGTGTAGTCGCTCTAAATCTAAGGGGTAGATCTGAAATGAGTGGAAGCTCTGCTGATTTTATCATACAATCATGTGCAAGCTAAAATTCTGTTTTTTATTTTCCTTGCATGTCCCCCTCGGATCTACAGAGACTTTACTTCCAAGTGCACTTGCAGTGCAAAGTGGATTTTCCTTTAGTGAATAACCCCCAGTGTGTTGTAGTACTTATATTGCCTTTGACTGCTGTATGTCCCAAGAGCCTGTTTCCCCAATAGAGGCAAAGGTCATACTGCAGAGTGGGTGGGCAGCTAGATGTTGCTGGATGTCCTCCAGCAAGAAATGAGGTGGAAGCTGTCTGGCTTTTTGCAGCTTCTAATGAACACTTAGAAACATTCTCAGTGGGGGTTATTTACGAAAGGCAAATCCACTTTGCACTGCAAGTGCATTTATTTTCCTTGCATGTCCCCTTCGGATCTACAGCGACTCTACTTCCACGTGCACTTTTAGTGCACTTTAAAGTGCACTTGCAGTGCAAAGTGGATTTTCCTTTAGTAAATAAACCCCAGTGTGTAGTAAAATCAGTGTGAGCAATTTCAATAAAGCAGAAGAGCCTGTAGTGCTTTTAAAGACTGATGGTAAGGCTGAAGTTCCCCTTTAAAATATGTTCAACATTTGTAGTTTACTTCCCTTGATATCTGGTGAGCAGGAGTGCTGCTTATCTTACATTTCAAAATTACATTTTAAAGTGGTTTTGCCAATCCCACTACCTTATGTCAGCTTATACTATACATCTAAAGTGGACTGTTTTTTTGTTTCCTAATTTTGAACTTTGTAGAGTGACATTTGCATTGACCAATACTAATATTCATTTGCATAGCAAAAAAACCAACCTGTCGTGATTATGAAAGTCAAGATCACATGGGGGTTATTTACGAAAGGCAAATCCACTTTGCACTGCGAGTGCACTTGGAAGTGTAATCGCTCTAAATCTAAGGGGTAGATCTGAAATGAATGGAAGCTCTGCTGATTTTATTATCCAATCATGTGCAAGCTAAAATACTGTTTTTTATTTTCCTTGCATGTCCCTCTCGGCTCTACAGCGACTGCAATTCCAAGTGCACTTTCAGTGCAAAGTGGATTTTACTATAGTAAATAACCCCCATAGTGTGTTTAATGCCCTGATGCCTCAGGACTTCAATGGAATATGCAAAAGTAAAAGTTATTTAAATACATTATTTCATATGTTGTCATTTTAGTGTTGATGGAATAAATCAGTTACGAGCTCTAAAGAGCATTCAGTCACAATACCCTAAAAAGATATGTTTGAGATGTATTTTTCCTACATGAAACAAATGCATTTTCTATAAGGTGTCATAAAGTTCATTTTTCAGCAAATGGTGTTACAGTTGTAATCAAGCCATGGCAGAAGTTAAAATGCATTGCCCTGGGGGAACATATACTTTTAAATGGCATACAAGGCAGTGACATAAGAATTTTGTAAAACGTTTTGTGTTTGTACTGTAAATTGCATTTTTTGACTTCAGCAGTTGTGATTTGGGCATTATTAGATTTTCAGTACTATTAAACTAAAAGCCTTCAGGGCTTCCCCAAGTCACACCGTTCATGCCACATACAATACTTCTACTGCACGATACACCTACACGAAGGCAGGATACAATATACAGCATCTCAGCCTCAATTAAAATGAATCTCGCTGTGATGCCATTTACAAAAAACTCTCAGCTTTGACACATGCAATTAGGTGAACATGATTGCTAAGCACTGCCATGTACAGGGTTTAATCAGAAAACATACAGTAACTTCAACTGTTTTTTTAATTTCATCTCTTACTATGCCTTTATGTTCTTTCCTGTTCAATTAATTGGATACACTAGTTTTTACTTCCCATGAGACCAGGCAGAGCAGGAGTAGTATTTGTGTTACATTAAAAAAATGACATTATAAAGTGGCTGATCTACAGCTTCTGGTTTAAAATGACAAAGTCATACTACATTAGCTTTTGTGCTTACAAAATGTTAAAAATAATTTCTTTTGTAGTGTATGTGTTGGCGGTGAAATAAGACAAGTGTGAATTAATGATTTTACTAGATGTAATGTTATTACTACATGGCCTTTTATAGGCAGATTTAATATACTGTACAGCTTTCTGTTGAAAAAGCAAAGAATGTTAAAGGTTAGATTCTTTCAATGTATTTTTAATAAACTTTGACTGCTGTGATGGTAGATACTTTGAGAACCTGTCTGTTCTGTTTTACTGGATTATTTTAACAATGTGTTAGAAAATGGGGGTTAATATTCATATTCTAACAGTGTATACGGGGTGTCACTTTTAAAACTAAAAAAGACATTTTAGTCCAAAATGTAAAAGGTGGCCACCTATACGGGTTCAATGATTGCTGCTGTATTTTGGCCCTATGTTCTTACTTACCATACTTGTTGCTCCCAGCTGCTTTTATGTTGGTTTATTGAATTAATGCCTAGTACACACGATAGGAATATCTTTTTTTTTTGCATGCTAGTCTAATATCGAAAACCAATAGGTTACTAAAGTTACAAAAATTCTCCTAAGACAGAATACAACTTCCGAAGTGATATATTGTATTGTATTGTATTGTATTGTAGTGTACTCTTTCGTTTCCGAGCATGTGTGGTCTTGGTCACATTTTTTTTCATACAAATACTATACTAATTACACAAAAAATTGTTTGGTCTGTTATCGCATGAGAAAAAAATGTCACTGTTGTCCCTTCCGATATTTTCGCATGAACTGACGCGATCAGCTCTCGAAAGCTGTGTACTAATGATCAGATTATCGGACGGTTGCTCCAAAAGCAGTATTTTTCATCTGATTTTTTTATTGTGTGTACTAGGCATATGGAGGTTTAGAAAATAACTAATCGAGTCACTGCTAAGAGATCAGACATGATCAAGCAGGGCAGTCAGATGCAGTTTCAAATTGTTAAGGTGTATCTAAACTCAAAAATAAAATGCAGCTTACCAGTCCTTAGATGTAGTGGCTGATTTGGTTTCCATTTTAAGCTTTTTTCCCCTTAAATTTAAGTCACTCTACTTCCCCCTACAATCAGTATGCTCCTTGCACACCTGATTGGTTTCTCATGTTGCTTCTCCAGCTCCATCTTTGATCTTTGCTGTACAGGGACTGTAAAAGCTGATACCAAGCCAAATGTAAATACTTACATGGCTTGTACTTAACATGTACAGTATATTTCCACTGGAACTAGTGGAACTGTAGTATAGCCATCACACATAACACCACAGGACCAGACATAATCACAGAGGAACCAGGAACTAATCTTCAACCACAGAGTATCAATTTAGAAGCAAAAAATGTCAGTTGTGGGATTCTATTAAAAAAAAAAAAAAAAACTACAGAACACACAAAAATAAATTATAACACAATTAACTTGGTGGAAAAAAAAAAAAATGTACAGTATATTTACCCAAAAAAGAACTAAATGTTATATTACAGATAACTAGGGATGAGCTCGATGTTCGGACCAAACATAAGTCCGATTCGGACATCGGGTGTTCGCCCATTCGCCAAACATTATGGGGCATTCATGGAAAATTTGAGTGCCACGGAATGCCCCATAATGCCCCATAATGCACTGCGAGATCGCAGTGCATTGCTGTATGATGATTGGCCAAAGCATGCACCTGACCTGCATGCTTTGGCCAATCACAGAGCGCTCTGCTGCGAGAGCCACAATTGGCTAAAGGCAGTGTGCCTTTGGCCAATCATGGCTCAGAGGGACTAAGTCCATGCCCCACACTATATAAGGCTACTTACAGAGCGGCCATGCGTAGATTTGTTGGCGTGGACAGAGAGATAGCTTAAGTTAGATTAAGCAGGCAGGTTATTCAGTTAATGGCAGTATATTTGATTATATTATATATATATATATATATATATATATATATATATATATATAGTGGGGACGAAAAGTATTCAGACCCCCTTACATTTTTTACTCTTTGTTATATTGCAGCCATTTGCTAAAATCATTTAAGTTCATTTTTTTTCCTCATTAATGTACACACAGCACCCCATATTGACAGAAAAACGCAGAATTCTTGACAATTTTGCAGATTTATTAAAAAAAAAAAAACTGAAATATCACATGGTCCTAAGTATTTAGACCCTTTGCTGTGACACTTATATATTTAACTCAGGTGCTGTCCATTTCTTCTGATCATCCTTGAGATGGTTCTACACCTTCATTTGAGTCCAGCTGTGTTTGATTATACTGATTGGACTTGATTAGGAAAGACACACACCTGTCTATATAAGACCTTACAGCTCACAGTGCATGTCAGAGCAAATGAGAATCATGAGGTCAAAGGAACTGCCTGAAGAGCTCAGAGACAGAATTGTGGCAATGCACAGATCTGGCCAAGGTTACAAAAAAATTTCTGCTGCACTTAAGGTTCCTAAGAGCACAGTGGCCTCCATAATCCTTAAATGTAAGACGTTTGGGACGACCAGAACCCTTCCTAGAGCTGGCCGTCTGGCCAAACTGAGCTATCGGGGGAGAAGAGCCTTGGTGAGAGAGGTAAAGAAAAACCCAAAGATCACTGTAGCTGAGCTCCAGAGATGCAGTCGGGAGATGGGAGAAAGTTGTAGAAAGTCAACCATCACTGCAGCCCTCCACCAGTTGGGGCTTTATGGCAGAGTGGCCCAATGGAAGCCTCTCCTCAGTGCAAGACACATGAAAGCCCGCATGGAGTTTGCTAAAAAAACACCCGAAGGACTCCAAGATGTTGAGAAATAAGATTCTTTGGTCTGATGAGACCAAGATAGAACTTTTTGGCCTTAATTCTAAGCGGTATGTGTGGAGAAAACCAGGCACTGCTCATTACATGTCTAATACATTCCCAACAGTGAAGCATGGTGGTGGCAGAATCATGCTGCGGGGGTGTTTTTCAGCTGCAGGGACAAGACGACTGGTTGTAATCGAGGGAAAGATGAATGCGGCCAAGTACAGGGATATCCTGGATGAAAACTTTCTCCAGAGTGCTCAGGACCTCAGACTGGGCCGAAGGTTTGCCTTCCAACAAGACAATGACCCTAAGCACACAGCTAAACTAATGAAGGAGTGGCTTCACAACAACTCCGTGACTGTTCTTGAATGACCCAGCCAGGGCCCTGACTTAAACCCAATTGAGCATCTCCAGAGAGACCAAAAAAATGGCTGTCCACCAACGTTTACCATCCAACCTGTTAAAACTGGAGAAGATCTGCAAAGAGGAATGGCAGAGGATCCCCAAATCCAGGTGTGAAAAACTTGTTGCATCTTTCCCAAAAAGACTCATGGCTGTATTAGATCAAAAGGGTGCTTCTACTAAATACTGAGCAAAGGGACTGAGTACTTAGGACCATGTGATATTTCAGTTTTTCTTTTTTAATAAATCTGCAAAAATGTCGACAATCCTGTGTTTTTCTGTCAATATGGGGTGCTTTGTGTACATTAATGAGGAAAAAAATTAGCTTAAATGATTTTAGCAAATGGCTGCAATATAACAAAGAGTGAAGAATTTAAGGGGGTCTGAATACTTTCCGTCCCCACTGTATCTATATATCTCTCTCTCTCTCTCTCTCTCTCTCTCTCTACATATATATATATATATATATATATATATAATCAAATATACTGCCATTAACTGAATAACCTGCCTGCTTAATCTAACTTAAGCTATCACTCTCTCTCTCTCTCTCTCTTTCTATATATATATATATATATATACATACACATACATATATACACAAATATGTATACACACACACACATACACACATATACTCTGCATGTGTAGCCTATATCTACAGTGCATTCCGTGTACTGTTTCTAATACTGTGTACATCACCAGAAGTGTAGTAGAAACTGTACACACCGTATTAGATACTGTGTACATCGCTTGAAGTGTATCTAATAAAGTGTGTACAGTTTCTACTACACTTCTGGTGGTGTACACAGTATACAATACAGTGCAGCCATTGTACAGTTGCTAAAACAGTGCAGGCAGTGTATACAGTATCTAATACAGTGTAGTGTAGTGTTGCCAAACAAAAAATACATCATGTCCGGAAGGCCACAAAGGAGAGGCAGACGCTTACAGGCCACTAAAAGAAGGTAAGAAGCCTCTGTGTCTACAGTCAACAGTGGTGGTCGTGGACATGGTGCATCCTCTGCAGGTGGCCGTGGGGCACGCTTGTACATTTTTTGCTGCTGACCACAGTGCCGGTTATATGCTGCTGGAGGATGCGCAGTGATTTGAAGGCTCCGATGTTGGTTCACAGGTTGAGGAAGGGATTAACGTGAACTAAAAAACAGATAACCATGCGCTTACTCTCAATTGCAAGCAGCTAACAATGCAAATAGAAATTTTGCTAATAACTCAAACCGATAAAAAATAATAGTTAGCGCTAATAATGACAAATAAACGTGAAATAAAGTTAAAATATTGACAAATGCTTGAAACATTCAGTGCATATCAAAATAAATTCATAGATCATTAGATAAAAAGTCCATCTTAGTGTAAACAATTATGATCACCACGTGAAAAAAAGGCTGAAATCCTAACAAAAATGTCCCAAAATTGGATGAAAGTGTTCCAGAAACCCTAGATGCAAGAGCTGTTCCATACCACATGGGTCATCCAAGTTAAACGGCACTATGAGGCACACATATGTTCTTGAAAGCCTTCAAAACAGAATCCAGTGTGGGAAAACATAGAATTGTGCAAATACCACCACCAGAATAAATGGAGGCTTACCAGAGAGTAGGGACTCACAGAGCGTATACTGTGCGAGTCAAACAGGCTTAGATTGCCAACTGGCAAGTACCAGGAGGGCCACAAAGGCGGACTGTAAATAGGATCCTGTGGAGAAGATTCCTGTGCAAAGGAACCACTAGGATCCTATTTACAGTCCGCCTTTGTGGCCCTCCTGGTACTTGCCAGTTGGCAATCTAAGCCTGTTTGACTCGCACAGTATACGCTCTGTGAGTCCCTACTCTCTGGTAAGCCTCCATTTATTCTGGTGGTGGTATTTGCACAATTCTATGTTTTCCCACACTGGATTCTGTTTTGAAGGCTTTCAAGAACATATGTGTGCCTCATAGTGCCGTTTAACTTGGATGACCCATGTGGTATGGAACAGCTCTTGCATCTAGGGTTTCTGGAACACTTTCATCCAATTTTGGGACATTTTTGTTAGGATTTCAGCCTTTTTTTCACGTGGTGATCATAATTGTTTACACTAAGATGGACTTTTTATCTAATGATCTATGAATTTATTTTGATATGCACTGAATGTTTCCAGCATTTGTCAATATTTTAACTTTATTTCACATTTATTTGTCATTATTAGCGCTAACTATTATTTTTTATCGGTTTGAGGGATTAACGTGAGCCTAGAGAGAGGGGGTGCCACAGAAGGACTAGAAACTGGCAGTCATGTTCCCCCAGCTGTAGCATACTGCCAAGTTTGTTCCAGTGACGGGGAGGGAAGGGATGATGAGGACACTGACTGTACTTGGGTTCCTTAGAGAAGAGAGGATGAAAGGGAGGAGGAGGAGGCACAACTCCAATGAGGCAGTATATCCTCTAGGGGGCAGCTTAAGGGCAGCCACCCTATTGCATCACACCGCAGAGCTCCGCAAGGTTCAGGGCGCTGCTGACTCCCCGCTGACTTTTAAAAGTTCCTTGGTGTGGTCCTTTTTCGACTGGTGTGCAGCAGATAGGTTGCAAACAGCAACGGTGCTATG
Source organism: Aquarana catesbeiana (assembly GCF_042186555.1). Classification (NCBI taxonomy): domain Eukaryota; kingdom Metazoa; phylum Chordata; class Amphibia; order Anura; family Ranidae; genus Aquarana; species Aquarana catesbeiana. The sequence continues at coordinate 288,914,676 of NC_133328.1, forward strand.
TCAGAAGTGGATCAAGCATGGCCAGAACAGCAGCCGCTTGGTCACCACATGCTTGACCAGACATATGACCTGCCATGCAGTCCAGTTGGCAACAGCACCTAAAAGACCCATATCAAAGAAAAAGGCGGACTTCTCCTTTCACTTCATCTGGGATCTCAAACCCTACTATACCTCCAGTCCTCTCAAAACCTGCACTGAGAGGAATGAAGGTATAGCAATAGGTGTCTCAAGTACTTGCAGTCAGTCTGCTAGCAGTACACCACCAATTGATTTTAGCAGGCAAATTTCCCTACCTAAGTTGCTGAACCGTAAAAAAGAAATTCGGTCCTAGCCATCCAGTTCAGCGTCTAAATGCTAGCTTGGCCAAATTGCTAGCACTGCAACTGCTGCCTTTTCAGCTGGTAGACTCTGCCCCCTTTCGTGAATTTGTGGAATGTGCTGTACTTCAGTGGTAGGTTCCACAACGCCATTTCTTTTTACGGAAGGCCATTTCGTCTCTCTACTGGCATGTGGAAGGCAATGTTTTGGCCTTGTTCGACAGGGCCATCAACAGTAAGGTTCATATTACCGCTGACTCATGGTCCAGCAGGCATGGGCAGGGACATTACCTTTCCTTCACGGCGCACTAGGTAACTCTGCTGGTACCTGGGAAGGATCCAGGACAGGGTTCAGTGTTGCTGGAGCTTCTTCCGCCACCACGCCTCCAAAATGCTAGTGGTGATTCTGCCACAGCTCTCTCTGCAACCCCCTCATCTTCTTCCTCTATGGCCTCTTCTGCAGATTTGTCCTCTGAACCAGCGGTGCTCTGTAAGCATTCAATGGGCTACGCAAGCAGTCAGGCTAAAAGATGCCATGTGGTGCTTGAGTTGGTCTGCCTAGGGGACAGGAACCACACTGAGGGTGAGATTCTGTCAGCTCTGCAGGGGCAGGCTCAGAGGTGGTTGACGCCACGCCAGCTTCAGCCAGGAATGGTTATATACAGTACGACAATGGCACCAACCTTCTCTTGATCCATGTTCCATGTTTGGCGCATGTCCTGAATTTGGTGGTGCAGCGGTTCTTGAGAAGGTACCCAGGCTTACAAGATCTCCTGAGGCAGAAAAGTCTGTGGTCATTACCGCCGGTCATACAATGCCAGTGCTCGGTTGGCTGGCATGCAAAGGGAATGCAACCTGCCCACCAACCGCCTCATTTGTGACATGGCCACCAGGTGGAACCCAATGTTGGCAATGCTGCAGCAGCTGTACACGCACACACAGCAGAGGGCCATCAATGAGTACCTGTGCGAGTATGGCACCAGGACAGGGTTAGGGAAGCTTGGCTTCTTTTCGCCACGCCAGTGGCTACTGATCAAGGGTGCATGCACTCTCCTGTCACCACTTGAGGAGGCCGCAAGGATGGTGAGCAGCGACAATGCATGCATCAGTGACACTGTCCCTCTAATCTTCCTGCTGGAGCACACGCTTCGTGGAATCATGGATAGAGCACTTGAGGTAGAACAGCGGAAGGAAGAGGAGGACTTCCTTTCCTCTCAAGGCCCCCTTATCCAGATAGCATTCCTGCGGGCCCGCCAAACAGACAGGAAGATGAGAAGGAGGATTGTGGCAGCATGAATGTAGAGGATAACACTCAGCAGCAGTCTTCAAGGGATGGTTTTCAGTCCCTAGAAACCCAAGGATTTGTACGTGGCTGGGAGGAGATAGTTACAGATAATGTGATCCTTAGTGACCCAGAGGACTCAGGATTGAATGCCTCTGCAAACTTACGCTGCATGGCCTCCCTGTTTCTGCAAAGCCTGCGAAAGGACCCTAGGATTCGTGGTATCAAGGAGAGGGATCATTACTGGCTGGCAATCCTTCTTGATCCACGTCACAAGGGTAAGGTTGCAGAACTCATCCTGCCTTCGCAGAGGGAGCAGAGAATGAAGCATCTTCAGGAGGCCTTGTAGAAAGATTTGTGCAATGCATTTCCAGACCCTGGGAGGTTACCATTGCCTAGTGCTGGACAACGTATTGCTGAGGCTTTGTTCAGTCAGAGGAAGAGCGGTGAAGAAGGTAGCCGGCTGACCGATGCCTTTAAACAATTTTTCAGTCCTCATCGCCAAGGTCCGATTGGTTGAAGCAACCATCGCCAGTGTCTGTATTATGTGGTGCAGGAATATCTAGGGTCAAGAGCAGATTTGGAGACCTTTCCAGCAGAGCATCCACTGGGTTACTGGGTGAGGATGGAGCACTGGCCAGAACTTGCTCAATATGCAATTAAGCTACTGGCCTATCCTGCATCCAGTGTGCTTTCTGAATGCACATTCAGTGCTGCTGGAGGGTTTGTAATGGAACAAAGAGTGTGCCTGTCCACAAACTCTGTTGATAGGCTCGCATTCGTAAAAAAGAATCAGTCTTGGATCAGCAGCTATCAAGCACCAGATGCTGATGTAACTGATGGAATTTGCTATGGATCTGGGATTCCTTGAAGACTGCCTATGCTGACTATCCTATTCCTCCTCAATCTTGATGATGCTAGCTAGGGGTTACAGTGTTGTGGCACCACCACCACCCAAGCCCAATTTTTCTGCCCCTGTCTAACAGGGGCATGTAATTACAATTTTTTATGTAATATTTCAATGTAGGGCCTGTTCCTGTGCTCAACAAGAGTAACTCTAAGGGCTTACAGTGTTCTGGTACCACCAGCACCTAAGGCCCAGTCTTTCTGCAGAGTATATAGGGCAGGCCGTATAGTTTATATACTGCTGTTCAGAGTATATAGTGCCTGGGGCCTGGGGGACCCCCACGCCATTTAAAAAAAAAATGGTGCAGGGTTCCCCATTATATCCATACCAGACCTGAAGGGCCTGGTATGGATTTTTTTGGGGGGAGGCATCAATTTTTTTTGGTATTTTTATCTATATTGCCGGCATCTGACAATACATTACAGCCACAAGCAGTTTTAAGTCACATTTTTTTCCTTTAGAAATGTCATTTTGTTGAAGCAAACATGGAAAAGATGCGCTACTTTACAGGCATACCAAGGACACCCCCAGGCACGATATTTAAAGGAATATTTCATTTTTATGGTTTCACTTTAAGCATTAAAAAAAATCACTGCTCCCGAAAAAACAGCTCTTGATGTGGTGTAATCTTTTTTTTTAATCTGGTAAATAACATTTTCTGTCCCTTCATAACTACACATATTTCTCCATTGTATCTATGAAAGGAGTCATGGCTGTCACGCAGACTAGCCTTTAAACATGTCTGCCTTTATTCTTCTCACTTACATGTATAGTTAAAAACCTCCCATATACACAATCCTATAACCACAGTTGATTCAGGAGGTAAGCAAACACCTCCCCCACACCCCACAACCACCACCACCAAAAAGCATGATTCAACTTGCAATTGGCTATTCCATGGTTCAACTACCCCTGGTGTTACTACCTTTAAATGTTAGTATCCATTTTTGTGCTTTTAGGAAAGCATCCAGCTCTTTTTAAAAGCAATCTACTACGCAAGGTAGAACTATTTTTTAAGGAAGTCCTTTTCTCCAAACATAAATTGCGAATTGGATGAGAGTTTCTTCGCATCCAATTTGCATGTCAGGAGATTGTGACCTGCTCTCTATGGAGCCGGTTCACACATCTCCGAAGCGGCTCCAGTGCAAATTGCACAGGAGTGTCCCCTTGTCCTCTGTAATGACCTGAAAATGAATAAGGCTGGGTTCACACAATTCCGAATTGGATGGTGGTTTCCCTACCTAACCCAGTGTGAACCCAGCCTAACTCAATATCAAGCTCACTATATGGACCACTTATGTGTTTGTACATTGTGATCATATGCCCCCTTAACCACTTGCCATCTGTGTGAATTTTGACATTTTTAACATATATGTTAAAATCAGGATTTTTTGCTGGAACATTACTGGAACCCACAAACATTATATATTTTCTGAAAACAGGGGCCCTGTGGAATAACATAGTGGCTGTGGCAATTGTTTGTTTGTTTGTTTTTTGCAGCTGTTTATCAAATGCTATTTGTTAGGAAAAATACACTTAAATGTATTTCATGACAGTGTAGTACATATGCATGTTGAACCTATGTTCGTGGTTTCATTTGTCCAAGAGCAAGGGAGGACAACGGTGCTTTAAATCTTTTTTTTTATATTTTATTTAAATGTATTTTTCCATTTTTTTTTAATTTAAGTTTATTCCTATCACAAGGGGTGAACAACATCCCTTGTGATAACTTTGGGCAATGACAGATACTCTTCATGTAGAGATCTGGGGTCTACACTCCAAACATCACTATTAGGCCCCATGCACACTGCTGCTGTTAAACTCAGTTTTGTGAGTTTGGGCATTTTTATAACTGCCCTTAAACTCCCCTCTATGTTATCCTATGTGTCCATGCACACATGGACGTTTTTGTAGCAGTGTGCGTTTGCGCAAACTTATTCTCACGTTCTTCTTCAGCAGATTGTAAATAATGCCTATTAGCGCAATCGCGCGTATTTGCACGCACTTATGCGCATATAGGAGTAATTTACTGACCAAAAATGCCGATTTTTAGATATTTCTTTTTACTGAAGAATACATGGCGCTTGTTTATGTGCCTGTGTGCATAGGCACATTACAATGAATGGGCTGTATTTTAGCTCAGTAAAAAAACAAGCTGCAGTGTGCAAGAGGCCAAACAATCCAGGCACATTTAGCACTTCAGCGTTTATTTCTTTTAATGGCCAGAATAAATTAAAATTCTGACCAATGAAATAAATAAACCCAAACTCTGTTAAACTCATCTAAATTGTTTGGAAAAAAAATGCACCTTAGGTAAGTTTATAATGCCGATTATCTCCTGTCAGGATCAACAGCATTTACAAGAAACCAGTGTGCATGAGGCCTTAGCTGCATCCTCAACTCTGTCCCCTACTCCACCCCCATTCTCAGGAATTCTGATTTTCAAAAGTTTCTGGGTATGGAAACTCACCTCTAAAATTTAAAGGGAGATGTTTTGTAGTCCAACAAAGAAGACACGTGCAGCAGAGAACCATCGTCAAAAAACAAAAGACTACTCCACTTTTGTTGGAAAGAAAATATTGCAAATGAAAAAAATATTGCATATACAATAGCGACACAAGCCACGTAGTAAAATAACATTATTAACGCCCCCCAGAAATCTCATTCCTTGCTTGTGTGATTGGCCCACTGATTTTCCCAGAAGTCTGCAGTAAGATACTTGTATACTTGTACACTGTGAGCACCCCCTGCAACAAAAATGTAATTTTTGGTGAGATACTCCCAAAGGGAAATCACATCTAAAGAGATTCAGACTTTCTTCATTAGAACCCTGCAGGTGCAGCCACTGATTGACAATTATAAAGTCACTCCCATTCACATTCACTTTGCACATGGTCCAGTGGCTAGGTGAGGAAAACATGAAGAATGAATCATACTGTATATTACATGCTTACGAGCGCTGACATCAACTCTGCATCTCAGGGTATAAAATTTAATAGTGAGAAAAAGCATTGTATTAGGGTTTTTAAGGATGGAAAGCGAAGATGCCTTGACTAAAACCACAATTTCTCTCAGACTAATGCCACGTACACACGGTTGGAATTTCCAACAACAAATGTTCGATGTGAGCTTGTTGTCAGAAATTCCGACCGTGTGTAGGCTCCATCGGACATTTGTTTTGGAATTTTCGACAACAAAAATTTGAGAGCTGGGTCTCAAATTTTCTGACAACAAAATCCATTGTCGTAAATTCCGATCATGTGTACACAATTCCAACGTACAAAATTCCACGCATGCTCGGAATCAAGCAGAAGAGCCGCACTGGCTATTGAACTTCATTTTTCTCAGCTCGTCGTGTGTGTTGTACGTCACCGCGTTCTTGGCAATCGGAATTTCCGACAACATTTGTGCGACCGTGTGAATGCAAGACAAGTTTGAGCCAATATCCGTCGGAAATAAATCCAGGATTTTGTTGTCGGAATGTCCGATTGTCTGTACACGGCATAAGGCCTAACTCCAGGCTAAATACACTGTTGAAATACATAAATTGGGCATGCTTACCCTGTCAAAGGGTTTGTAATTCTGAAAAAATTAAAAATAAACAAATGCAGTGCTATGTTTTATATCACTCACTCAGGTTAAAATATATATAATTGCTGTGGGTAATGCACGACTGAATGTTGGAGCTATTTGAATTCCCAAACAAAGAATATAAATGGTGAAAAAATATGTATAAATGAAATAATTGTTGTCAAACAAGTGCACACTGAAAGAAATATAAAAATATTGAAGTAAACATCAAAAATTCTTATTTTCAGCAAGTCCACAGTGAAAAAAAAAAATATAATCTAATGTCCCATAAAGTGACTCTGTGATGATGATCCAAATAATATTAACCGTGACTTCACACATATGCTCTCCCCCCCCGTGTGACTGCGCTCACCTTCAATTGTGTGACAGCTAGGGATGGGCGGACGGTTCGGTCTGAGCATAAGTTTGGGCCGAACATTGGTTGTTCGTATTTTATGCAAATATTGAACAATATTCGAAAGCCACAGAACACCGTTAAAGTCTATGGGACACTAACATGAAAAATCAAAAGTGTTCATTTTAAAAGCTTGCAGTCAGGTCCATAACTATTGGCACATCAACACAATTCTAATGGCTCTTTTTGGCTCTATTATCCCTCATTATCCCATTTACAAGGAGCAGATAAAAGGTCCAGAGTTCATTTCAAGTGTGCTATTTGCATTTGGAATCTGTTGCTGTCAACTCTCAAGATGAGATCCAAAGAGCTGTCACTATCAGTGAAGCAAGCCATCATTAAGCTGAAAAAACAAAACAAACCCATGAGAGAGATAGCAAAAACATTAGGTGTGGCCAAATCAACTGTTTGGAACATCCTTAAAAAGAAAGAATGCACCGGTGAGCTCAGCAACACCAAAAGACCCGAAAGACCATGGAAAACAACTGTGGTGGATGACCGAAAAATTCTTTCCCTGGTGAAGAAAACACCCTTCACAACAGTTGGCAAAATCAAGAACACTCTCCAAGAGGTAGGTGTATGTGTGTCAAAGTCAACAATCAAGAGAAGACTTCACCAGAGTGAATACAGAGGGTTCACCACAAGATGTAAACCATTAGTGAGACTCAAAAACAGGAAGGCCAGATTACAGTTTGCCAAACAACATCTAAAAAAGCCTTCACAGTTCTGGAACAACATCCTATGGACAGATGAGACCAAGATCAACTTGTACCAGAGTGATGGGAAGAGAAGAGTATGGAGAAGGAAAGGAACTGCTCATAATCCAAAGCATACCATCTCATCAGTGAAGCATGGTGGTGGTGGTAGTGTCATGACGTGGGCATGTATGGCTGCCAATGGAACTGGTTCTCTTGTATTTATTGATGATGTGACTGCTGACAAAAGCAGCAGGATGAATTCTGAAGTGTTTTGGGCAGTATTATCTGCTCATATTCAGCAAAATGCTTCAGAACTCATTGGACGGCGCTTCACAGTGCAGATGGACAATGACCAGAAACCTACTGCAAAAGCAACCAAAGAGTTTTTTAAGGGAAAGAAGTGGAATGTTATGCAATGGCCAAGTCAATCACCTGACCTGAATCCGATTGAGCATGCATTTCACTTGCTGAAGACAAAACTGAAGGGAAAATGCCCCAAGAATGAGCAGGAACTGAAGTCAGTTGCAGTAGAGGCCTGGCAGAGCATCACCAGGGATGAAACCCAGCATCTGGTGATGTCTATGCGTTCCAGACTTAAGGCTGTAATTGGCTGCAAAGGATTTGCAACTAAGTATAAAAAAGTGAAAGTTTGATGGATGATTGTTAATCTGTCCCATTACTTTTGGTCCCTTAAAAAGTGGGAGGCACATATACAAACTGTTGTAATTCCTACACCATTCACCTGATTTGGATGTAAATACCCTCAAATTAAAGCTGAAAGTCTGCAGTTAAAGCACATCTTGTTCGTTTCATTTCAAATCCATTGTGGTGGTGTATAGAGCCAAAAAGATTAGAATTGTGTAGATGTCCCAATATTTATGGACCTGACTGTATATGCAAGTTATTGTCATAAAAAGTGTTTGGGGACCTGGGTCCTGCCCCAGGGGACATGTATCAATGAAATTTTTTTTTTTAAAACGGCCGTTTTTTCAGGAGCAGTGTTTTTTTTAATGCTCAAAGTGAAACAATAAAAATTAAATATTCCTTTAAATATTGCCTGTGGGTGTCTATAGCATGCCTGTAAAGTGTCGCATTTTTCCCGTGTTTAGAACAGTACCACAGCAAAATGACATTTCTAAAGGAAAAATTGTCATTTAAAACTGATCGTTGTAATGAATTGTCGGGTCTCGGCAATATAGATAAAAGTCATTGAAAAAAAAGCATGGGATTCCCCCCAGTCCATTACCAGGCCCTTTGGGTTGGGTATGAATATTAAGGGGAACCCCGATCCAAAATTAAAAAAAAAAATTTGTGTGGGGGTACCCGTAAAATCCATACCAGACCCCTCAGGTCTGGTATGGATTTTAAGGGAACCCTGCGAAAAAATAAAAAAAAATGGTGTAGGGGTCCCCCAAAAACCATACCAGACCCTTATCCGAGCAAGCAACCTGGCAGGCCGCAGGAAAAGAGGGGGGACGAGAGAGCGCCCCCCCTCCTGAACCATACCAGGCCACATGCCCTCAACATGGGGAGGGTGCTTTGGGCCTCATCCCCACAACCCTTGCCGGTGGTTGTGGGGGTCTGCAGGTGGGGGGCTTATTGGAATCTGGAAGCCCCCTTTAACAAGGGGACCCCCAGATCCCGGCCTCCCCCCCCGTGTGAAATGGTAACGGGGTACAAGTACCCCTACCATTTCACAAAAAAAGTGTCAAAATGTTAAAAACGACAAGACACAGCTTGGGGACAAGTCCTTTATTAAAAAATAAAAAATAAAAATGTCCCAGGTTGTCCATTCATCTTCTTCTATCTTGCTGCAAAGGACCGAAAAAGAGAAAAGAAATCTGCAACCTATCCTCCTCTATGGGAGTCTCCCGCCATGTGGCGCTTCTTCGCTGATGACAGTTCTTATATAACTGAGGGCGAGGTCACCCAATGACGTACCTGGGTGGCCCCGCCCCCTCTGACGCCATGACGACTTCCCTATGGCTTCCCCGTGGTGTCAGAGAGGGGCGGGGTCACCCAGGTAGGTCACCAGGTGGCCCCGCCCTCAGTTATATAAGAACTGTCAAAGGCGTGAAGAAAAAGATGAATGGACATCGTTGGACATTTTTATTTTTTTATTCTTTAATAAAGGCCTTGTCCCCAAGCTGTGTCTTGTCGTTTTTAACATTTTGACACTTTTTTTGTGAAATGGTAGGGGTACATTTGTACCCCGTTACCATTTCACACATGGGGGGAGGCTGGGATCTTGGGGTCCCCTTGTTAAAGGGGGCTTCCAGATTCCGATAAGCCCCCCACCCGCAGACCACCACAACCACCTGGCAAGGGTTGTGGGGATGAGGCCCTTGTCCCCATCAACATGGGGATAAGGTGCTTTGGGGGACTACCCCAAAGCACCCTCCCCATGTTGAGGGCATGTGGCCTGGCACGGTTCGGGGGGGGGGGCACTCTCTCGTCCCCCTCTTTTCCTGCAACCTGCAAGGTTGCGTGCTCGGTTAAGGGTCTGGTATGGATTTTGGGGGGAACCCCTACGCCTTTTTTTTTTTAAATTGTGGCGCAGGGTTCCCCTTAAAATCCATACCAGACCTGAAGGGTCTGGTATGGATTTTGGGGGGACCCCATCCCATTTTTCTTTTAAATTTGGCGCAGGGTTCCCCTTAATTTCCATATCAGACCCAAAGGGCCTGGTATGGATTTTAGGGGAACCCCCACGCAATTTTTTTTTTAAATTTTGGTTTGGGGTTCCCCTTAATATTCATACCAGACCCACAGGGACTGGTAATGGACTGGGGGGAACCCCATGCTCTTTTTTTCAATGAGTTTTATTTATATTGCCGAGATCCGACAATTCATTACAGCCGCGATCAGTTTTAAATGACAATTTTTCCTTTAAAAAATTTCATTTTGCTGTGGTACTGTTCTAAACATGGGAAAAATTAGCCACTTTACAGGCATACTATAGACACCCCCAGGCACAATATTTAAAGGAATATTTAATTTTTATTGTTTCACTTTAAGCATTAAAAAAAACTGAAAAAACGGACGTTTTTGTTTTTTTTAATTTCATTGATACATGTCCCCTCATTGATACATGTCCCCTTAGAAATTTATTGTAAGTAAACATCAGGGTACTCACACTTTATGGGTGCTTGCAGGCTATAGAAAACATACAATGTTAAAATCCTCTTCAAATGGTTTGCAGGCTTGTGTGAATCAGCAGCTAGTTCAGAGAGCAAGCGACTGTCTCCTCCACCATCCTGGCCTCTCCCCTATGCGTGACAACATAGGGCAATCATGTGTCTTCCTCAGGGGGATCTGGTTGGATGGTGGAAGCTGCTGAAATATATATTGCATCAGCAGCCATTAAAATGAAGCCATGATGCGTGCCATTTTGTTGTGGGCCTGTCTATAGGAAAACCCCAGCTGCGGCCATGATATTGGAGTCGTTCATGCCAATAGTAACACTGGTCACAGGCTCCAAGTGTATATCACGGCGACCATGATAGTGAAGCCCCAGCATGCACCATATTACTGTGGGCAAAAGAAAACCCTAAACAAACTACTATTCATTTCTTTAATGAATGCAGGATGGGGAGGACACACAAGAGCAAAAACCCTTCGGAGAGAGAGCACATATATATACAAACATATATTTACACAACCTGCACACTGTAAAGATGTTCTAAAAAATAAAATTAAAATTAAGCAGTGTACACCTAACATCTGATATTCATCAATGAGAGCAACAATGGATACCGAATCTCATATTATATAAAAAGTATATATAAAAGAGTAGTATATATAAAAAAGAAGTGTAAAAACAAATTATAAAAATAATATATACAGTACCTCACAAAAATGTGTACACCCCTCACATTTTTGTAAATATTTTATTATATATTTTCATGTGACAACACTGAAGAATGACACTTTGCTACAATGTAAAGTAGCGAGTGTACAATTTCTATAACAGTGTAAATTTGCAGTCCCCTCAAAATAACTCAACACACAGTCATTAATGTCTAAACCACTGGCAACAAAAGTGAGTACACCCCTAAGTGAAAATGTCCAAATTGGGCCCAACGTGTCAATATTTTGCGTGGCCACCATTATTTTCCAGCACTGCCTTAACCCTCTTGGGCATGGAGTTCACCAGAGCTTCACAGGTTGCCACTGGAGTCCTCTTCCACTCCTCCATGATGACATCATGGAGCTGGTGGATGTTAGGGACCTTGCGCTTATCCACATTCCATTTGAGGATGCCCCACAGATGCTCAATAGGGTTTATGTCTGGAGACATGCTTGGCCAGTCCTTTACCCTCAGCTTCTTTAGCAAGGCAGTGGTTGTCTTGTAGGTGTGTTTGGGGTTGTTATCATGTTGGAATACTGCCCTGCGGCCCAGTCTCTGAAGGGAGGGGATCATCCTCTGCTTCAGTATGTCCCAGTACTTGTTGGCATTCATGGTTCCCTCAATGAACTGTAGCTCCCCGGTGCCGTCAGCACTCATGCAGCCCCAGACCATGACACTCCCACCACCATGCTTGACTGTAGGCAAGACACACTTGTCTTTGTACTCCTCACTAGGGATGAGCCGAACACCCCCCGGTTTGCGGCAGAACATGCGAACAGACCAAAAATTTGTGCGAATACGCGAACCCCGTTAAAGCCTATGGGACTCGAACGTGAAATATCAAAAGTGCTAATTTTAAAGTCTAATATGCAAGTTATTGTCATAAAAAGTGTTTGGGGACCAGGGTCCTACCCCAGGGGACATGAATCAACGCAAAAAAAAGTTTTAAAAACTGACATTTTTTCGGGAGCAGTGATTTTAATAATGCTTAAAGTGAAAAAATATTATATAAATAATATTATATTCATATAAATATTCCTTTAAATATCGTGCCTGGAGGGTGTCTATAGTATGCCTGTAAAGTGGCGCATTTTTCCCATGTTTAGAACAGTCCCTTCACAAAATGACATTTCTAAAGGAATAAAAGTCATTTAAAACTGCTTGTAATGTTGCCCCCACCCCCCCAGCCCATTACCAGGCCCTTTGGGTCTGGTATGGATATTAAGGTGAACCCCGCACCCAAATTAAAAAAAAAAAGGCGTGGGGGCCCCCAGGCCCTATATACTCTGAACAGCAGCATTATACAGGCGGTCCCCGGGTTACAAACAAGATAGGGACTGTAGGTTTGTTCTTAAGTTGAATCTGTTTGTAATTTGGAACAGGTACATTTTGTAAGTATAGCTCCAGCCAAAAAATCTATTTTTAAGCCTTTTGGATAACATAGGGAAGGGTTATCATTACCCCTGTAACATTTGTTTTGCTGTCTGTGCCCCTGTTCAGAAGATTTCACCTCACTTTCTGTCCCAATGACAATTGTATTTTGAAAATTTTGGGTTATTAGGGAAACAAGTATTGGTGATAAAGCATCAGTGGGGAGACACCTTTTTCCGATATTAATTCTTACAGGAGAGAATTTCACTTCCTAGGGGTAGATTTCCTCTCACTTCCTGTTGTCTCCCTCCGTTTGTAAGTAGGAGTCGTTTGTAAGTCGGATGTTTGAAAATAGGGGACCGCCTGTATATATTATATGGCCTGCCCTATACACTCTTTGGGGCTTTAGGTGTTGGTGGTACCAGAACACTGTAAGCCCTCACAGTTACTTTCGTTGAGAGCAGGAACAGGCTCTGTCATGAAATATTGGATCAAAAATTGTAATTATGCGCCCCTGTTAAACAGGGGCAGAAAAATTGGGCCTTAGGCAGTGGTGGTGGTGGGGGTGGTGGTGGCACAACACTGTAAAGCCTCACAAATACTTTTGTTGCGCGCCGGAACAGGCCCTGCTGTGAAATATTGGATCGAAAATTTTAATTACACACCCCTGTTAAACAGGGGCAGAAAAATTGGGCCTCAGGCAGTGGTGGTGGTGCCACAACACTGCAACCCCTCACAGATACTCTTGTTGAAGGCAGGAACGAGCCCTGCTGTTAAATATTTGATCAAAAATTGTAATTACACGCCCCTGTTAAACTGGGGCAGAAAAATTGGGCCTTAGGTAGTGGTGGTGGTGCCCTGAACCTAAAACGTTCTTAGAAGCTATCATCATGAAAATTGAGGAGGAATAGGATAGTCACTCAGCATAATAGGATAGTCACTCAGCATATTTAGTCTTCAAGGAATCCCACATCCATAGAAAAAATCAATCTGTTACATCAGCATCAGGTGCTTGGTAGCTGGTGATCCAAGACTGATTCATTTTTATGAATGTGAGCTGATCAACAGAGTCTGTGGACAGGCGCACTCTGTGATTGGTTACAAAGCCTCCAGCAGCACTGAATGTGCGTTCAGAAAGAACACTGGATGCAGGACAGGCCAGTAGCTCAATTGCATATTGAGCAAGCTCTGGCCAGTGGTCCATCCTCAAGACCCAGTAACCCAGTGGATATTCTTGGTGGAAAGGTCTCCAAGTCTGATCTTGCCCCTTGATATTCCTGCACCATGTAATAGAGACGCTGGCGATGGTTGCTGGAACCGATCAGACCTGGGCGCTGAGGACTGAAGAATTGCCTGAGGGCATCGGTCAGCCGGCCACCTTCTCCGCCGCTCTTCCTCTGACTGAACTAAGCCTCAGCAACACGTTGTCCAGCACCAGGAAATTATAACCTCCCAGGCTCTGGAAACGCACTGCACAAACCTTTCTACAAGGCCTCCCAAAGATGTTTCATCCTCTGCTCCCTCTGCGAAGGCTGGATAAATTCTGCAACCTTACCCTTGTGACGTGGATCAAGAAGGGTTGCCAGCCAGTAATGATCCCTCTCCTTAATACCACGAATCCTAGGGTTCTTTCGCAGGCTTTGCAGGATCAGGGAGGCCATGCAGCGTAGGTTTGCAGAGGCATTCGATCCTGAGTCCTCTGGGTCACTAAGGATCACATGATCCTCAACCACCTCCTCCCAGCCACGTACAACTCCATGGGTTTCTGGGGACTGCAAACGATCCCTTGAAGACTGCAGCTGATGCTGAGTATTATCCTCCACCTCCATGCTGACACAATCCTCCTCCTCCGCTTGATAGCTTTTCATAGGGATCAGTGTGGAAAGGTAGAAAATGAAAAAACACCCAGCGTAGTGATCCTCCACCACCTAAAATGCGCGCTTACCAAATAGCAAGCTCAACAGGCTCTTCGGTAAACCAGAGGCCGGATGGACAGTGGGTGTTCAAGCATCCCTCTATGCACTATAGCAGGTGGCAGGCAAGCTGGGTACAAGTGGGACCTTGGTATCAAATATCCAACCAGCGTTAGGGCATCCCTCTAGCGGCGTAGCCGCGAGCATATATGGGGGGGTACCAATGCCCAAACCACAGACAGAGGAATAAAGAAAAGATGTCCATAGTGTAACTCCATAAAACAGATTCATTAGGATAAAGTAGAAAACTTACAATTTTGCAGTTTAAAAAAGAGCGAAATCGCTGGCCGGCTGGCGAGCGCCCGTCCAAGTTGAAAAGCGATGACGTCAGAACATCACCCTCCCATGGGAAATTACCACAGACTTTCCTGGCCTGCCTCAGGAGATCCTGTAAGCCCGGGTAGCTGCTCAAGAACCACTGCACCACCAAATTCAGGACGTGAGCCAAACAGAGAACATGGGTCAAGTGTCCCTGTCAGAGGGCGTAGAGGAGGTTGGTGCCATTGTCTCATACAACCATTCTTGGCTAAAGCTGGAGTGACGTCAACCACCTCTGAGCCTGCCCCTACAGAGCTGACAGAATCTCTGCCCCAGTGTGGCTCCTGTCCCCTAAGCAGACCAACTCAAGCACTGTATGGCATCTTTTTGCCTGAGTGCTTGCATAGCCCCTTGAATGCCTATGGAGCACCGCTGGTTCAGAGGAGAAATCTGCAGAGGAAGAGGCCATAGGGGAAGAAGAAGAGGAGGGGGTGGAGGAGAGAGCTGTGGCAGAATCACCACTAGCATTTTGGAGGCGTGGTGGCGGAACAAGCTCCAACAATACTGAACCCTGTCCTGCATCCTTCCCAGCTGCAAGCAGAGTTACCCAGTGCACAGTGAAAGAAAGGTAATGTCCCTGTCCATGCCTGCTGGACCATGAGTCAGCAGTAATATGCACCTTACTGCTGACTGTCTTGTCCAAGGAGGCCAAGACATTGCCTTCCACATGCTGGTAGAGAGCCGGAATGGCCTTCCGTGAAAAGAAATGGTGAGGTACCGCACATTCCACAAATTCACAAAAGGGGGCAGAGTCTACCAGCTGAAAAGGCAGCAGTTGCAGTGCTAGCAATTTGGCCAAGCTAGCATTCAGAAACTGAGCATGTGGATGGCTGGGACCAAATTTTGTTTCGACGGTTTAGCAACTGGGGTAGGGAAATTTGCCTGCTAAAATCCGATGGAGGTGTACTCATAGCAGATTGGCTGCAAGTACTTGGGACACCTATTGCTATACTTTCATTCCTCTCAGGGCAGTTTTCTGAGAGGACTAGAGGTATAGTGGGGTTGGAGAACCCAGCTGATGAGGAGCAAGGAGAGGTCCGCCTTGTTCTTTGATGTGGGTCTCTTAAGTGCTGTTGCCAACAGACTGCATGGGAGGTCGTCATATGTCTGGTCAAGCATGTGGTGCCCAAGTGGCTGCTGTTTTGGCCACGCTTGATACACTTCAGACACATGTTGCAAACAGCAACGGTGCGATCTGCTGCACATGTGTCAAAAAAGGCCCACACCAAAGAACTTTTCAAAATATGTGGGCAGTCAGCAGCACCCTGCACCTGCTTAGCTCTGTTGTGTGATCCAGTAGGATGGCTGCCCTTAAGCTGCCTCCTGGAGGGCATCCTACCTCGTTGGAGATGTGCCTCCTCCACTCTTCTATCAGGCACCCAAGTTGAGTCAGTGACTACATCATTCCCTCCCTCCTCATCACTGGAGCAAACTTGGCAGTATGCTGCAGCTGGAGGAACATGATTGCCAGTTTCTTGACCTTCTTGGACACCCCCTCTCTCTAGGCTGATGTTACTCCCTTTCTCAACCTGGGTACCATCATCGGAGCCTTCAAATCACTGCGCATCCTCCTGCAGCATGTACCCAACACTGTGGTCGAATACTTCGGGGGACTCCTCCGTGCATGATGGTGGGGCTAGGGAAGGAGTGACTGTTGTCATGGAGCCGATGGAATAGGCTGCTTTGGCAGCTGCATTGGCAGGCAAACTACTCTGAGCCTGGGTGACAGAGGATGAGGAGGATGAGGACAGCTTTGTTATCCATTCCACCAACTCTTCTGCAGGTTGTGGCTCAATAACACGGCCAGCTGCAGGAAAAAAGGAAAAGCGTGCTCCACGGCCACGTGTTGAGGATGCACCGTGTCCACGACCAGCACTGTCGACTGTAGACACAGAGCCTGCTTGCCCTCTTTTAGTGGCCTGTGAGCGTCTGCCTCTCCTTGGTGGCCTTTCGGACATGCTGTAAATTTTTTTTAGCAAAAAAAGACTACACTCTATTGTGTACTGTGTACACCACCAGGAAAGTAGTAGCAACTGCACTAGGGGTGCACAGTACTGTGTACGCCAACAGAAGCGTAATAACAACTATGGGTGTACTGTATGTATTGTGTACTGTCAACACCACCAGAAAAGTAGTAGCAGTAGCAACTGCACTATGGGTGCACGGTACTGTTTAAACCAACAGAGGTTTAATAACAACTATGGGTGCACTGTATGTATTGTGTACACCACCAGGAAAGTAGTAGCAACTGCACTAGGGGTGCACGGTACTGTGTACACCAACTGAAGTGTAAGAACAACTATGGGTGCACTCTATGTATTGTGTACACCACCAGGAAAGTAGTAGCAACTGCATTAGGGGTGCACGGTAATGTGTACACCAACAGAAGTGTAAGAACAACTATGGGTGCACTGTATGTATTGTGTACACCACCAGGAAAGTAGTAGCAACTGCACTAGGGGTGCAGGGTACAGTGTACACCAACAGAAGTTCAATAACAACTGTGGGTGCACTGTATGTATTGTGTACACCACCAGGAAAGTAGTAGCAACTGCACTAGGGGTGCTCGTTACTGTGCACACCAATAGAAGTGTAATAACAACTATGGGTGCACTGTATGTATTGTGTACACCACCAGGAAAGTAGTAGCAACTGCACTACGGTGCACGGTACTGTGTACACCAACAGAAGTTTAATAACAACTATGGGTGCACTGTATGTATTGTGTACACCAGCAGGAAGGTAGTAGCAACTGCACTAGGGGTGCACGGTACTGTGTACACCAACAGAAGTTTAATAACAACTATGGGGAGAGCATACCACTGTTGTCCAACCAGCCTGGAACACAGATTCTCAATAGAAGAAACCATGGTGTGGCACTAAAACTAAGCATCAGCCTATCTACTCTGTAACTCAGTCCCAATAGTTTCAAATTTACCATGCAACTGGAACTCTAACTACCAGAAGTGGCTCTAGCCTATGATGGTTATTGAACCCTGAGCTAAAACTAGCTATAGAATCCCAGGCCAGAAGGCACAAGGTTAAATAACATAACAGGAGCTGTGTATAAACTCTATTGCAATAAACAGGTTTACCTACTAACATACAACCAGGTGACCACTACATACACATACCTTATCACAGACTTGATCTAGTATAGCGCATGTGATAACAAGGTGGCACATATACTCTTTCACCAGTCTTTAAATATATACACCTATACACCCAGAATCTATTAAACATAGGAACACTTGCCTAATAACCCCTGGTTCTGGCCTGGGTTAGTAGCTGATCCTGCATAGCAGGATATATGGTATCAGAATCTCTCTATTTACTTCCTCTATCTGGGATTTCTAACACACACCCAAACACCCAGAGACAGGAAGTGATATGCATAAAGATCTCTGTGAACATTAAGCAGCACAGCCACTTACAGACAGTAGAGGGCAGCAGATTCCTGCAATCATTTAGATTCAGCTCTGGCTCTCTTGTCCCTCATTATCATTACATGGTCTGTGTGTAACATAGTCATCCTTATTGGGTACTGTAGCAGGAATACCAGCACAACAATAGAGCATCTACAGCCAATCAAAAAACATCTTGGAAATATATAGATAGACATAAGGTACCAACAAACACTTATAAAAGTATACTAGCTGCTTCTCCTGAGTATGGGGATACTAAATGATATATTGCTCAAACATGCCATGGGCATATGTGGAATTACACCCTTAAAATACATTCTGCTACTTCTGAGTACAGGGATACCACATGTGTGGGTCTTTTTGGGAGCCTAGCCGCGTACGGGGCCCCGAAAACCAAGCACCGCCTTCAGGATTTCTAAGGGCGTAAATTTTTGATTTCACTCCTCACTACCTATCACAGTTTCGAAGGCCATAAAATGCCAAGATAGCACAAACCCCCCCCCCCCCCCCATGACCCCATTTTGTTAAGTAGACACCCCAAGCAATTTTCTGAGAGGCATGGTGAGTATTTTGCAGCTCTCATTTGTTTTTGAAAATGAAGAAAGACAAGAAAAATGTATTTTTTTTTCTTTTTTCAATTTTCAAAACTTTGTGACAAAAAGTAAGGTCTGCAAAATACTCACCATACCTCTTAGCAAATAGCTTTGGGTGTCTACTTTCGAAAATGGGGTCATTTGGGGGGGGGGTTGCCATCTGGGCATTCCATGGCCTCCAAAATTGTGATAGGCAGTGAAGAGTGAAATCAAAAACTTACACCCTTAGAAAGCCTGAAGGCGGTGCTTGGTTTTCGGGGTCCCGTACACGGATAGGCTCCCAAAAAGTCTCACACATGTGGTATCCCCATGCTCGGGAGAAGCAACAGAATGTATTTTGGGATGTAATTGCACATATTCCTATGGCATGTTTCAGCAATATATCATTTAGTAACAACTTTGTGCAAAAAAAAAAAAATTGTCTTTTTCCCGTAACTTGTGTCACAATATAAAATATTCCATGGACTCGACATGCTTCTCAGCAAATAGCTTGGGGTGTCTACTTTCCAAAATGGGGTAATTTGGGGGGGTTTTAAACTGTCCTGGCATTTTATGCACAACATTTAGAAGCTTATGTCACACATCACCCACTCTTCTAACCACTTGAAGACAAAGCCCTTTCTGACACTTTTTGTTTACATGAAAAAAATGTTTTTTTTTCAAGAAAATTACTTCGAAACCCCAAACATTATATATATTTTTTAAAAAAAAGGCTCTACAGATTAAAATGTTGAGGTGTTACATTTTTTTTTTCACACAGTATTTGCGCAGCGATTTTTCAAACGCATTTTTTGGGGAAAAAAAACACACTTTTTAAAATTTTAATGCACTAAAACACACTATATTGCCCAAATGTTTGATGGAATAAAAAACTAGATCTTAGGCCAAGTACATGGATACCAAACATGACATGATTTAAAATTGCGCACAAACGTGCAGTGGCGACAAACTAAATACATTTTTAAAAGCATTTAAAAGCCTTTACAGTTTACCACTTTAGATTTACAGAGGAGGTCTACTGCTAAAATTACTGCCCTCGATCTGACCTTCGTGTTGATACCTCACATGCATGGTGCAATTGCTGTTTACATTTGATGCAGGGGGGGACAGGGGTGCTTTTTTTTTTTTTTTTTTTGTTATCTCAGGGAATGTAAATGTCCCCTATGATAGCAGTAGGTAGTGACAGGTACTTTTTTTTGAAAAAAATGGGGTCTATTAGACCCTAGATCTCTCCTCTGCCCTCAAAGCATCTGACCACACCAAGATCGGTTTGATAAAATGCTTTCCCAATTTCCCAATGGCGCTGTTTACATCCAGCGAAATCTAAGTCATAAAATGCTCGTAGTTTCCGGTTTCTTAGGCCATAGAGATGATTTGAGCCATTCTGGTCTCTGATCAGCTCTATGGTCAACTGGCAGAATCACCGGCTGCATTCTCAGGTTCCCTGTTGGGACAGGAGAGCCAGAGAAAAACATGGAAGACGGTGGGGGGAAGAATTCCCTCCCACTGCTTGTAAAAGAAGTCTAGAGGCTAATTAGCTGCTAGGATTGCTTTTACATGAAAGCTGACCGCTGGCTGAAAAGAATGATACCAAGATGATACCTAAACCTGCAGGCATCATTCTGGTATAACCACTCAAAGTCCAGCGACATACCAGTACGTTGCTGGTCCTTGTTGGGCATATATTGTAAACTTTTTTTTCATGCAGCCTGTGGGCTGAACGAAAAAAAGAGATTGATCGGTGAGTATGCCCACCATTAGAATACCTCCCTTCATCCACCCACTTCCAATGATGGGCATACATGCACGTATAAAAAAATTGCATACCTGAAAAGCAAACATGATAAAACATAATAACAATAAAACATTGCAGAATAGAATACAGTAAAAAAGAGCAGAACAATAGAGAGAGAATAGAGAGAGAACAATAAAACGACAACTATTTTTGTATTTTTATATTATATATATTTTTTTGTGTTTTTTTTTTTTTTTTTACACTTTTTTTTGTAACTGTAACTTTTGTAACTGTAACCGGTTCCAGGTTCGGGTCTCTCAAAATGCGATGGCATCTTGGGAGACCCTGTGAAAGTGTGCCTAGTCTGTGTAGTGCTGTACCCTACGCTAATACTCAACTAGTGTATGGTAGCGTTCAAAACATTCCAATGCAAAGACCAGGATTGTCAGGACAGAAGGGACAATAATAGCGAGTGTCACGCCTATATCCGCGCTTGCTGCAGAAACAACATCTTTTTTGGGGGGTTGGTTGGGTAGGGGTACTTGGGAGGACATAAAGAAAATGCCTCTCATGCAGCCGGCTTACTGCATTTGGTTGGGGACGGTGAGGTGGAGCACCGTCTGGAAATAGAAGGGCTCTGACGATCTCTTCCTGGAATTTAAGGAAGGATCCAGTCCGTCCTGAAGCTCTGTATAGCACATGAGCATTCAGCAAAGCCAATTGAAATACATAAACAGACACTTTCTTGTACCAGCCTCTGGCCTTATGGGCAACTAGGTACGGCACCAACAACTGGTCGTTGAGGTCCACCCCTCCCATATTTTGGTTATATTCGTGGACACAGAGGGGTTTCTGCACAACACCAGTCGCCGTAGTAATTTGGACCGTCGTGTCTGCATGAAGGGAAATAAGAACAAAAACATTCTTATTATCCCTCCACTTCATAGCGAGCATTATTACACTTGAAGCAGGCTCTCTCCCCCAGCCTAAGACGGGAATCTACAAGCCGCTGGGGAAAGCCCCGGTGATTAGGTCGCACGGTGCCACATGCTCCAATCTGCTGATCAAACAAGTAACTAAAAAGTGGCACGCTCGTGTAATAATTGTCCACGTACAAGTGGTACCCCTTTCCGAATAAGGGTGACACCAAGTCCCACACAATCTTGCCAGCGCTTCCTATGTAGTCAGGGCAGTTTGTCGGCTCTACGTGGCTATCTTTTCCCTCGTAAACCATAAAACTACATGTATAGCCTGTGGCCCTGTCACAGAGCTTATACATCTTGACACCGTATCTGGCACGCTTGCTGGGAAAGTACTGTTTGAATGACAAGCGGCCAGAAAACTTAATCAGGGACTCATCAACGCAGACAACTTGATGGGGAGTAAACAAGTCTGCAAAACGTTGGCTGAAGTGGTTTACGAGGGGCCGAATTTTGTAGAGCCGATCGTATCCAGGGTCTCCACAAGGACGACAGAGTTCATTGTCATTGAAGTGCATGAACCACAAGATCTGCTCATATCGTGCCCTGGTCATGGAGGCAGAGAACAAGGGCATATGGTGAATTGGGTCAGTGGACCAATATGACCGCAACTGACTCTTTTTAGTTATGCCCATGTTGAGGGAAAGGCCCAGAAAGAGCTTAAATTCAGAAATTGTAATTGGTCTTCAATCTCTGGCAAGGGAGGACTGGGGAATAGTGGCGATGTGTTGACCAGCGTACAAATTGCTTTGGTCCACAATAGATCTATAGAGATCTTCGGTGAAAAACAGCAAATAAAAATCAACTGTTTCCACGTGAATGCCGGGTTGGCCAGTGAATGGGGGAAGTACAGGTACTGCAGAAGTGGTGGGTTCCCAATTAGGATTGGCGAATGCAGCAGGAAGGGCACTATAGGGACGATGGGCCTGTGTTCGTCTTCTTGGTGGTAGCAGGACACTACTTGTGCTTGCCACCTCACCAGCTTGAACTGCACTTATGGGACTCGCCACGTCACCAAGTGTTACTGCAATGCTGGATGTATGACCAGGATGTACTAGGCCATTGGTGCTTGCCAGTTCACCAGAAGGATGAGCGGCACTAGTACTGCTCTGCTTCATATGAGGGACCTGCGGTTCTTGCACATCAACGACAGAAGAAGAAATTCCGGGTCTGTTACGTCTGGTGAGCCGCTGTGCTTTACAGGATCGTATTCTGAGCCTGAATCTGACAGAGTGACTTCCTTTTCACTATCTGTCATGCTCAGAAACATGTAGGCCTCTTCACTAGTGTACCATTTTGGGCTCTAAATTTAGTGGTACACTAGTGAGACTCACAGGTAAAAAAAGCTCCTGACTGTTTGCGACTATATAAAAACGCTACCAAAAAAACTGTTAGCGATCGCAGGGATCAGGCCTGACTCTGTGAACGCTGCAGTTCTGTGTTTTTAGTGTTTTGTAAGTGACAGTGACCGATCGATACTGCACTTGGGTGGGCTGGGCTGGGCTGAGGGGCAAAAGGCAGGTGCTAGCAGGTATCTGGGCTGATCCCGCTAACACTGCGTTTTTGGGAACCGATCAGATCAGATCAGATATTGATCCGTTCAGATACTATACCACTAAGGGAGGTGTATGCTGCGTGCGTGGGTGTTAGCGGTACTGGCACTAACCTGACGCTGCCTGGGGCAGACCCTATCTGACCCTAAAACCCAACTTGTTTCACCCGCCGGGGGATCAGGGGGTTAAACCTTTATTAGGTAATAAACTGACACTATGAAAAATAAACTAACCAGCGTCACCCGTAACAGTTATACGGTGATCACTGGTGAAAGGGTTAACTAGGGGGCAATCAGGGGGTTAAAACCTTTACTAGTTAGTATATGGAGGTCCCTGATGCTATAAAACACTGACGGCGAACCTAAATACTTACCTCCCTAACTAGCATCACCTGTGACACTAATACAGCGATCAGAAAAACGATCGCTTAGTGACACTGGCGATGGGGGGGGGGGGTGATCACAGGGTTAAACCTTTATTAGGGGGGTACCCTAGACCTAAAGGGGCCTACCACTAACTGCCCTACCACTTATAACTGTCACAAATGACACCAATGCAGTAATCAGTAAAAAAAAACAAAAAAAAACTGCTATTGGTGTCACTGTGACAGGGGGTGCAGGGGAGGTGATCGGGGGGTGATTGGAGGGTGAAAATTGTGCCTAGAGTGTTCTACTGTTCGTGTGGTGTTTGGTGCACTTACTTGGATGTCTTCTCTTCTCTGCGCCGGAACAAAAAGACCTACACGAGGAGAGATGACATAATTTCCTCTGCCGCTGCTCACATTACAGCAGCAGAGGAAGATTGTCATTCGTTGGGAGCGATCGCGAGAGGGGTGGCCACGAATGAGTGGCCTCCCCCTGAGCACGGATCACTCCCCTAACGATGCCGACCGCCTCGGGCACCGGGGGGGGTGGCGCGATGTGCCCACCGCCCGCGGGAGGCAAATCACATATCAGATACGTGATTTTGCCTGCCCGTGCCATTCTGCCGAAGTATATCTGCGTTAGGTGGTCAGCAAGTAGTTAATTTAGGCTTCAGTTTGGTAATCGATTATTTATTGTCCATCTAAATCTACTAGTCTATCTAACATTACCTTCTTCACAGGTTGACAGTGCTGGGAATGTTTAATCTAGTGCAGCATGGTTGCATACTAGATATTACAGTATACAGTAAACATTTCAAAGGAGAAGTGCAGCCAAACTTTGTTTGGCTGTACTTCTCCTGTTGATCACAGGAGTGCTGTCTGCTCTGCGCTCCTGTGACCCATTTTCAGCAGACAGACGGTCTAGGCTGGTCAGACACAGAGCCGGTCCAGGCTGGGAAAAAAATACTGCGACCACATGGTCGGGATCCACCAAGACACTTGGACCGAGTACCCGGCTCAACTTCTCAGTGAGCCGCTGAGAGCCTAAGCCAGCCGCTCCCGCCTCTTCCACAGCCCAGCGTGGAGGGCAGAGAAGAGAGCTGTGACAACAGTCACCGGCTTTCTGCTCCCGTAGCACTGAGAACCGAGCAATCAGTGGTGTTTGATCACTCGGTTCTCAGTCTTAGAGCTGGCAGGGGGCAGATGCAGCACCGCACTGATGCTGCATCCACCTAGGTGAGTATTAAAGTTTTTTTTTTTAATCCTTCTCTTCTCTTTTAATCTTCAGCTGGGCTTTAAAGCTTAGTTCTTCAAGTGATTTCAAGAACAACAAAAAAAAGTCTCTTTTAAAGTAACATTTATCCTACCTAATATACCTCCTTGCACTACATCAGATGGAGCCGAGGAATGGGGGGGGGGGGGTGGACAGCATGTTTGTTTTATGTTGCACATATACCCCTGTAATTAGGGGTGCTGAAATGAATCGCATCGATGCATGGCGATTCGGGTGTCCCCGGTGTGGCATCGATGCATACGACCGGAAAAATCGATTGGAGTCATGCCGTCTTGCCCGGCCCCTCCCAGAAGAGCACTCTGAGCGTATTGTTGTTAAAATAACTGTGTTTCAATAAATCCTGTGTTACAATCCATTAAGTGCCTCACTATATGTGCTTTTTAAAAAATATGGAGCTTTATACCGCATTTCTCAGTGTGTGTATTGTAATGTTTGGGGGACCAGCTAGATCGCAGGACACAGGCTTTTCACTCAAAAGGAGATTTATTGAACTTAAATAGCTTTACAGCAGCAAAAACAAAAGAAAAAGGTTTTAGTCTCACCGACTTGCAAAGTCCAGAACTGCTATCGCAGTTAAACAGTCCTTAATTTCTGTTGCAGGTAGCTTCCCCTGGCAGGAGACTTCCAGGCAGGACACTGCTATTCACTTTTGTTGCTGCACAACAAACACCATCCACCATCCACATTCTCCTTTACACTCCTCCACACCCTCTCCAACTTCCTGTCTTGTTTTAAACCCACTTCCTCTGACAGGTGAGTTAACCCTTTTTGTTCCCTTAAAGGGACCACAGTCCAAACAGAGGGGAAACATAGCGTCCTTCCAGGACCCAGCCACGGCGTCCTGTACATATCCCCCCCCTGTGCCCCAACGCCATGGAGGTGGAGGCAACAGTGGAGCTCAAACAATGGACTCGGGAGAGGGCATCTGCATTTTGATGCAGTCTCCCGGGCCTATGCTCCACTACAAATTTAAATTCCTGGAGTGCCAGGAACCACCGAGTAACCCTGGCATTATTCCCTTTACCCTGTCTCAACCATGTTAAAGGGGCATGGTCAGAAATCAGCCTAAACTTCCTCCCCAAAAGGTAATATCTGAGGGATTCCAGAGCCCACTTAATGGCCAGACACTCTCGTTCAATTATAGCGTAGTTTTTTTCCGCTGGTGTTAACTTCCTACTGAGGAAGACTACCGGGTGCTCCTCTCCATTAATAACCTGTGACAACACCGCTCCCAATCCTACATCAGAAGCATCAGTTTGGACAACAAACTCTTTTGAAAAATTGGGTGCTACCAGGACAGGGTGTTGGCACAGTGCCGACTTGAGCTCCAAAAAGGCCTTCTCAGCGTCTGCATTCCACTCCACCATGACCGATTTCCGACCCTTAGTCAGATCGGTCAATGGAGCCGCCAACGTGGCAAAGTTGGGTACAAACCTCCTGTAGTATCCCACCATGCCCAAGAATGCACGTACCTGCTTTTTTGTGAGGGGACGGGGCCAACTCTGTATAGCCTCTACCTTGCTGACCTGAGGTTTCACCACCCCTCTACCCACGATATAGCCCAGGTATTTCACCTCCTCCATTCCCAAAGCACATTTTTCAGGGTTTATTGTAAACCCCTCCTTCCAAAGAGAGTCCAGCACTGCCTGGACTTTGGGCAAGTGTGATTCCCAGTCTCGGCTAAAAATGACTATGTCGTCCAAGTACACTGAGGCATATTTCTGGTGAGGTCGTAAAATCCTATCCATTGCTCGCTGGAATGTGGCTGGAGCAGTTTGCAATCCAAAAGGCATCCTTTTGTACTGAAAACTCCCCTCTGGGGTAGAAAAAGCAGTTTTCTCTCTAGCAGCCTTAGTCAACGGAATTTGCCAATATCCCTTGGTAAGGTCTAATGTAGTGATATACCTGGCTGGACCTAGTCTCTCAATAAGCTCATCTACCCGGGGCATGGGGTAGGCATCAAACCGTGAAACTTCATTAAGTTTCCGAAAATCATTGCAGAATCGCAGAGTCTCGTTGGGCTTCGGTACCAACACAATCGGGCTCGACCACTCACTCTGCGATTCCTCAATAATCTCCAGGTCTAACATCTTCTTCACTTCCTCTGAAACAGCCTTCCTTTGGGCCTCTGGGATGCGGTAGGGCCGGACAAAAACTTTGACTCCTGATTCCGTGATGATATCATGCTCTATGGTACTCGTGAGCCCTGGCAAGTCTGAA
This sequence comes from Aquarana catesbeiana, assembly GCF_042186555.1. Classification (NCBI taxonomy): domain Eukaryota; kingdom Metazoa; phylum Chordata; class Amphibia; order Anura; family Ranidae; genus Aquarana; species Aquarana catesbeiana. The sequence goes on from NC_133328.1 coordinate 288,941,541, forward strand.
AATTTTTCTTTATTTCTCTGCAAGAACTCCTTTGCCTGCTGGCTTTGGGTTTTAGACAGGGTATTTGCTACTTGGACACTCTCCACCCCAACCCGAGGCTCCAATCTTGCACTAGCCAGGGAGGTCACTGGTTCCCTCTCTGTCCAGGGCTTTAACAAGTTTACATGATATATTTGATAGGGTTTCCTCTTACCCGGTTGGTGGATTTTATAATTCACCTCTCCCACTTTTTCTACAACTTCAAAGGGGCCTTGCCACCTGGCTAAGAATTTACTTTACACAGTGGGAATCAACACCGCTACTCGATCCCCCACTTGGAAATTCCTTATTTTAGCAGCCCTATTATAGACTCGTCGTTGAGCCTCCTGAGCTTTTTGTAAATGTTCCTTGACTAGTGGCAACACAGTTCGGATCCTCTCCTGCATTTGGGAAACATATTCAAGAACACTCTTATGCTGACTAGGTTCACTTTCCCATTCCTCCTTAACAAAATCCAGTAGTCCGCGAGGTCTCCGCCCATATACCAACTCGAAGGGCGAAAACCCAGTGGAGGCCTGGGGCACTTCCCGGATAGCAAACAGGAGAGCTGGTAACAGACAGTCCCAGTCTTTCCCATCCTTTTGTACAACTCTCTTAAGCATAGATTTAAGGGTCTTATTAAAGCGTTCCACTAACCCATCCGTTTGGGGATGGTAGACCGATGTGCGCAGCTGTTTAATCCGGAAGAGCTTACACACGTCGGCCATAACTCTCGACATAAACGGGGTGCCCTGGTCCGTTAGTATTTCCTTGGGAAAACCAGTCCGTGTAAACAACTGGAATAATTCCCGGGCAATAGCCTTAGAGGAGGTATTTCGCAGGGGTAGCGCCTCAGGATATCGGGTGGCATAGTCGAGAATCACCAGTATGTAGGAGTGACCTCGAGCCGACTTCACCAAGGGACCTACTATATCCATGGCTATCCTTTCAAATGGGACCTCAATTATGGGCAGAGGGACCAAAGGATTCCGGAAGTGGGTCACCGGAGCGGTCAACTGACAGGTGGGACAAGAGGTACAGTATCTCCTTACCTCTGCTTTCAGACCTGGCCAGTAAAACCGGTCGGTGATCCGTGCCTCCGTCTTTTCAACTCCCAGGTGTCCCCCTAAAACATCATCATGGGCCAGGTCCAGGACCTTGCGTCTATACTGTTGGGGTACCAATAATTGCTCTACTACATTTTCTCTCACTTTGGTAACCCGATAAAGCAATTCATTACATATTGCAAAGTGTGGCCACCGCTCATTCGCACCTGGCTCTTGGGGAACCCCATTTAATACTACCACCTGTTCCCGTGCATGGGCCAAAGTGGGGTCCTGCATCTGGGCAGTACCAAATGCCCCCTGCGGAACACCCAAATCCGGCAGGGCAGGGGTAACGGCCACTTCCTCATCCTCTTCCCCCAGCATTACCTGAAGTGGGAAAGGTTCCCCCCCCTCTTCAGTGTTCAGGTAGGTCTGTGAACCACACATTTTGACACCCTTAATAACATCAGCACTACTTTCATCACCATTAACCAAATCATTAGCATTTTCAAGAACATTCGGCATTTCAGGGTTATTTCTCTCAACCGCAGGAACAGAGGGACTAGATTCTCCCCAGTCTCTGGACCGTTCAGGTAGTTCTCCTTGTCCCCACAGTTTTGCAAATAACGGACAGTCTCGTCCTATGATAACATCATGTACCAAGTTTTTTACCACCCCCACCTCTTGAGTACCAGTGCCACATGCTGCGGAGATGGTCACCGAGATGAGAGGGTACTCTCTAGTGTCCCCGTGAATGCACACCACCCGTAAAGTTTTTCTTACCGGACCGATCTTCCCAATTACCCTAGGATGGATCAGGGTTACCATGCTTCCGGAGTCCAGCAAAGCCCGGGCAGGGAGGTGGTTCACTTGGACTTCACATTCGAATTTCTCTTCTCCAAGATCGATATGTGTTGTACATGCTTTATGGGCATAAAAAGACCCCCTCCGAAGAACCCCGCATTCCATGGGCTCCTCTTGCAGTGGGCAGTGGGCCCGGGTATGGCCCCAGGAATGACATCGCCAACATTGTACATCCCCTCCTCTCCGAACAGGAACAGGTCGCTGAGAAGGTATCGGGAGTGACTCTTGACCTTCTGGGGTGTTGGTTCCAGGGCTCCGGGGAACGTCCTTTCGAAGTGCAGCAGTCGAACGAATAGGCCGTGGCAGACTGGGTCCTTGGCGCTTGGTAGGGCCAAGCAGATCCTCCACCACTGTGTATCGTTCTACCATCTCGACAAGGAGGTTCACTGTTTTGGGGTCTCCATGGCTGACCCACCGTTGAAGGTCGTCTGGCAGTGACCTTAGGTATCGGTCCAGCACGACCCGCTCCACCATTTGGAGGCCAGACAACATTTCGGGCTGCAGCCATTTTTTTACCAGTTGCACCAGGTCATGCATTTGAGACCGTGGTGGACGATCTGGACGATACTTCCATTGGTGCACTCGTTGGGCCCGAACAGCTGTAGTTACCCCCAAACGAGCCAATATTTCTGCCTTTAATTTTTGATAGTCTTTAGCGTGATCTGGTGGCAGGTCGAAGTAGGCTTTTTGCGGATCTCCGGTTAGGAAAGGAGCAATTAGGCCGGCCCACTGGTCCTGGGGCCACCCTTCTCTCTCTGCCGTCCTCTCAAATGTAGCAAGAAATGCCTCTACATCATCACTCAGGGACAATTTCTGCAAAAAATGGCTTGCCCTCACGGTCACCTGGTTGCCAGGGGCAACAGCCGCTTGCTCACGGCCCTGAGAAAGCTGCTGCACTACTTCTTTTAAGGCAGTCACTTGAGCCTGCATAACCTCTTGCTGGGTCGCTTGCTGGGCTGCCAACTGGGCCACCAACAGGCGAGTGTTTTCTTGCTGTACCTCATGGCGAGTCTGCGCTTGTATATTAGCCAAGGACAGCTGTTTAATTAGCTCCTCCATTGCTTCAGCTTTCAGGGTTTGTGCGGCTTTAACCCAGGACATAAATCCACTGTACTGTCCCTTTAAATGTCAGTTTTAAGTCCAATACACAAAAAAAAAAAAAAAAACAGCAAGAAAAATGCCTGTTACTCTGTCCTGCCCGCATTCGAGCACCACTTGTAATGTTTGGGGGACCAGCTAGATCGCAGGACACAGGCTTTTCACTCAAAAGGAGATTTATTGAACTTAAATAGCTTTACAGCAGCAAAAACAAAAGAAAAAGGTTTTAGTCTCACCGACTTGCAAAGTCCAGAACTGCTATCGCAGTTAAACAGTCCTTAATTTCTGTTGCAGGTAGCTTCCCCTGGCAGGAGACTTCCAGGCAGGACACTGCTATTCACTTTTGTTGCTGCACAACAAACACCATCCACCATCCACATTCTCCTTTACACTCCTCCACACCCTCTCCAACTTCCTGTCTTGTTTTAAACCCACTTCCTCTGACAGGTGAGTTAACCCTTTTTGTTCCCTTAAAGGGACCACAGTCCAAACAGAGGGGAAACATAGCGTCCTTCCAGGACCCAGCCACGGCGTCCTGTACAGTATACACTGCTCATGTGACTGCCCGGCCTGCCTCTCTCCTCTCACGTCTCTCCTGACGTCAGCGGGGAATTCTTAGCCCCGCACGGTGACTGTAGCTATCAAATCAAAAGAGAGGCGGGCGGGGCTGAGAATTCCCCCGCTGATGTCAGGAGAGATGTGAGAGGAGAGAGGAGAGAGGCGGGCCGGGCAGTCACATGAGTGCCGTGTACACACACTGATAAATGCGGTATGTAGCTCCATATTTTTTTAAAAAGCACATACAGTGAGACACTTAATGGATTGTAACACGGGATTTATTAAAACACAGTTATTTTAACAGCAGTAAGTAGAGTACATATGAGTTTGTACTCTACTTACACCTCTACACACTCCTGCAGACAGTTCCTCATTTGCACATTCCACTGTGTTAACTCCTAGTGTGCTTGAAGGTGCATACAGGAAAGCCCAAGGGAACTGTCAGCACAGAGAAAGTACAGGGAACTTCACAGGGCTGTTTGTCAGCTGTGGATTCTAATCCCTCCTGACCTACCAGCAGCAGTGTGTGTAAATGCCTGTACCCTGTAGTGCACCGTATTAGTGCACTTTTTAAGTGAGTGAGGTTATTTCTTATTCAAAGTAGAGTTCTAATCGATTTTTGTAGCTGCTGACTTTTAATAAACACACACTCACCTGTCCCACAATGCATCGACGTTGCCGCCCAAACCCTCCATTCTCTCCCCTGCCTGTCCACGGAGCTGGCAATACTATTGTGGGCAGTGGCACCCAGCTGTGACAGCTTGCAGCTTCACAGCCGGGTGCGCATGTCTCACGGCGCTGTCCTGATTGGCTGGGCAATCTTCTGGGACCTGTGACGTGTCCCAGAATGCAGGGAGGGAGGGAGAGGCCGCCTAGGCGGCCTGAGCGGAAGTGGAAGCTGGGTACCTGTTAAAACTAGGTACCCACTCCCCACCAAAAAATGACATGCCAGTTGTGGCATGTAAGTGGGTCAGGACTCCTTAAAGTAGAAGTTTCACTTTTGGGTGGAACTCCACTTTAATAAAATATGTGTATACAGAAAGTACTATGACATCCCCAACCCTGGACTCCAGGAGGAGACCATCACACCCCAACCCTGCCATGTACACAGTAGGGATGGGCCTAACGGACCCCTGTTCGGTTTGCACCAGAACTTTCGAACACCGCAAAAGTTCGGACCCGAATAACGAACCCCATTAAAGTCAATGGGACCCAAACATCAAAAATCAAAAGTGCCCATTTTGAAGGCCTATATGCAAGTAATTGGGCATACAATGGTTATAGGACCCTGGGGGGCCTGTAAATAAAAAAAAGTTTGTGAAAAACATCATTTTTAAATAAGCAGTGATTTTTTTATTTTTAAAGTGAAAGCATAAAAATGAAAAATTCCTTCCAATATAGTGCCCAGGGGGTCCCCATGGTCTACCTGTAAAGTGACAGATCTATACCATGTCTAGAATCTGCTGCAGCAATAATTGCATTTATAAAGCCAAAGAAAATGACATTTTCCCTGCAAGCTGCCTTTATTTTGCTCAGAAACAGCCAGTGTGTATGATGAGGCCACAATGTAGTGCACTGGGAACATGATTAGAGATTTTTTGGATACATCCTGGTGTCACTTATACTTTGGGTAGAAGTAACGGGTGCGTAAAAATTGGTCTTTGGGTGTCGGTGGCGCCTTCCCACGGTAACCCTATAGAGGTAATCTTGATGAAAGCTTTGAAAGGATTGGCCTTGCTGTAAAAATTGCAATGATATGCACCTGTCAAACAGGTGCAGAAAAATTGGTCTTTAGGTGTCATTGTGCCCATACCAAAAACATTCTTCCAGATGAAATGATTGAACACCCTCAAAGTTAGGCAGCCTCGAAGTCCTGCAGAGACTCCACATCCCAAAAAGCTTCATAGCTGGTAATCCAGGACTGATTCATTTTTATAAAAGTCAAACAGTCCACAGAGTCTGTGGACAGACGCGTTCTATGATAAGCAACGAAACCTCCTGCAGCACTGAATGCCCGATCTGAAAGCACGCTGGATGCAGGGCAGCCCAACAACTCAATAACATACTGGGCAAGTTCTGGCCAGTGGTCTATTCTCATGACTTCACAATGCCCCTACTGGGCTGACCCAGAGTATTTGAGGGGGCCTGCCCCCTGCCAACCCTTCTGTTGGGGGTTGGTCAGCTATCTCCTCCTGGACTCCTCCTATCTGCTTCTGGAACCTTCTCCAAGTTTCCAGCTAGTAGGGAGGAGTTCACAAGAGAAGCTGCTGATGAGTCATCCAGCCTACCTGAGTCACTCAAACCCTGACCCAGAAAAACACACAGGCTTGGCTGAAATTTACCTACACTAAGGGCTCTTTCACACAGGCGGTCCGCCCAATGGACTCCGCTTTGCTCAGCGGGGGATCGATCCATGGATCCCCACTGAACAGGCGGATGACAGGTCCATCTCCACTCACTGTGATGAGACAGACCTGTCAGGGCCCTGCTCTCCTCTATGGGGAGATCGGATGAAAACGGACCGCCGGTCTGTTTTTATTCGATCCTATCCGATCCGTGAAACGGATGGAAAATAGGGTTTTGATCCATCTGGATTTTATAGACAAGATCGGCTGGCAGCGGGTGTCAGCGGACATGTCACCGCTGACATCAGCTGCCCCATAGAGGTGAATAGAGCGTCCAAACAGGTTAGGCTTGCCATCTGTCTGGTTTTGACCCGGACAGGCCTGGTTTTGACACATGTGCCTGAGTTTCCACCCGCCGGAAACCTGGGCACAGGTTTCCTGTGGCCAGTGGCAGCGGATCTCTGGCCCCAGCCGCAACATCTAGAGAGGCGCCGCGCATCCCGTGCCTGCTATCACTGTCACACATTGCCGGAACATCGGTTCGCTCTGAACCCAGCAGGTGCCCTGTGATTGGCCAAAAGGGTCATGTGCGGGGCGGCAGACATGAGGGTCTGTGATTGGTCCAGCGGAGCTGGTCACATGTGGAGGCGGGGCTGGACTGTGGATAATCATGCCTGCTTGCTCCCGGGGTCCTGCCTCACGCTGTGTGTCTCCTGAGGTTGCTCCCATCTGCTGTGTCAGCCCCCCTCCTGTCAATCACCCTCCTCTGTCAGCCCCCCTCATTTCTGTCAGCCCCCTACCTCTCTGTCAGCCCCCCTCCTCTCTGTCAGACCCCCCTCCTCTCTGTCAGCCACCCTCTTCTCTGTCAGCCCCCCTCTTCTCTGTCAGCCCCCCTCCTCTCTGTCAGCCCCCCTCCTCTCTGTCAGCCCCCCTCCTCTGCCAGCCCCCCATCAGTCCCCCTCCTCTCTGTCAGCCCCCCTCCTCTCTGTCAGCCCCCCTCTCTGTCACCTCCCTTCTCTCTCAGGCACCCTCTCTCTCAGTCCCTCGCTCACCCACTCTCTCGCACCACATTTCTTTCTCTCATCCCCCACTCTCTCACCCCCACTCTCTCACCCCCCTCTCTCTCTCTCACTTACCCGCCTCTCTCTCTCTCTCTCTCACACCCCTCTCTCTCTCTCTCACCCCCCTCTCTCTCCTGCCTCCTCCCCCCTTTACCTCACCCCTCACCTCCTCCTCTCACCTCCTCCTCTCTCTCACCCCCCCACCACTGCCTCTCTCACTTCCCCCTTTCTCACCTCCCTCCCCCCACCTCTTTCCCACCTTAGGAGGTGGGGGCCCCATGAGGTAAGCTGTATGGGGCCCCAATAATTGCTAACAGCAGCCCGATGAGTGCACCCGTTTGGATGTCTTGATTCCTGTGTCACACTTCTCCCCAAGGCCCCCCACACAATGGAAGGAAGGAAAATAGCACTACAGTAGAGGAGCTCCACCCCCAAACTCCGGCTCCCACATTTCCTGGTTCAAAGCTAATGGGAGATTTTCGGGGGAAGGGGACACTGATGGGTGGGTTCCTTGATCTAATCGAGGGGGGGGACCGATATAAGGGAAGGGGAGTCTGTGGGAAGGGGGGGGTGCTGACTGCCGGTGACCAATTGGATCAGCAGTCAGCACCCCCCTTAGAGACCGCCTATTATTTCAGCAACCCCCCCCCCACTCAGAGACCTCTATTTGATAAGGGGAACTCTCCTTATATCAGCACCCCCCTTAGAGACAAATGGCTGGTCTCTAAAGAGAATCGGATATAGGGGGCTCTGATCTAAAAAACAAAACACAAAAAAACAAAACAAAAAATGAAAAAAAAAAACGAAAAAATGCAGTGCAACCTCCTCCTATAATTATAATAATTCAAATGTGAAAAAAATAATTGTGAATGATGGTGGAAACCCCAAAGGATAATCCACGTATTAATACAATCTTCTTTAAACATACAGTATATACTGTGCAATCTCCATGCACATATAATACTGTATGAATAGTGGTGCAAATCCATTCCAAAATGTGCTGTGTTAATATACAACGTATCCTACTCAAAAGGAGTTTATAAATTGGATATTAGCACATTTAACACATTTTGAAGTGGATTTACACCAATATTCATACAGTATTATTTGTGTTTGATATATAGATATAGATTGAACAGTATATATGTTTAAATAAGATTGGAGTGTATTAATACTTGGATTATCCTTCGCGGGTTTCCACCATCATTCACAATGATTTTTTCACATATGAATTAATATAATTATAGGGGGAGGTTGTGCTGCTTTTTTTTAATTTTTATTTTTTTTGGGTCTCTAAGGGGAGCACTGATATAAGGGATTCTGATCTAATGGGGGTCCTCTATTTGGGCCCCTGTATTATGGAGGGCATAACACTGACCCCTATATTATGAAGGGGGTGAAACTGACCCCTGTGTTATGGGGGGGGGGGTAACACTGACCCCTGTATTACAAAGGGGGGGCAACACTGACCCCTGTATTACAAAGGGGGGTGACACTGACCCCTGTATTATGACACGTAGGATTGCCACCTGTCTGGGATTCCCCTGAACAGCTCAGGTTTTAAATCATGTGTCTGCGTTTCATTCTGCCTAAAACCCAGAGACATTATTCAGACCAGACTGTGGCTCCCCAAGTAACCAAGATAGTCACACACCAATCTGTTGCCACCTGTTAAGGCAAATTGGTCACACCCACTGCCAATGTGCGCTAAGCGTGATGCATTTTTGCTCTCCTCCAGGTCTTTAAAATCCTATAGTGTATACCACAAAAAAATTTGCCATGCACCGCTAAAGTGTTCGGGTTTGGCTTGAAGAAAAGGTGGCAACCCTTCTCGCCTGAAAAACTGACAGGCAGACCTGATCGGAAAGCCTGTGTGAAACAAAACAACAATCCTAGCACTCTAGCAACACAGCTAGGGGGTGCTACATAAAGATGGGAGGTTATTGCAAGTTAAGATGTCCAAGTCTTCATAAATGTATAATGAGAATCAGTGCGAGTGCTAGAGAGCTGTTCAGTAATCAGAAATCCAATCCTTCTGTGCATAAACTCTCTTTATAAACAGGATAAATGGAGCTTTTTTCCATAAATAGGCTTTATTTATTTATTATTTATTTCACCAGCAATATGAAACCAGCTCATTTCAATGATCTTATTGAGCTTGTTTAGTACATAATAATGCATGCCAGGGATCATTGAAAACCTGAGCATGGAATAGCTTTGTCCAAAATCGGATCACAGGACAAATTATTTTATGATACTGATTATGTGGACAAACACTATATTGCCCAAAGTATTGGGACACCTGCCTTTACATGAACTTTAGTGGCATCGCAATCTTAGTCCGTAGGGTTCATTGACCCACCCTTTGCAGCTATAACAGCTTCAACTCTTCTGGAAAGGCTGTCCACAAGGTTTAGGAGTGTGTCTATGGGAATGTTTGGCCATTCTTCCAGAAGCGCATTTGTGAGGTCAGGCACTGATGTTGGACGAAAAGGCCTGGCTCGCAGTTCTATCGGGTTGAGGACAGTGTAGGCCAGTCAAGTTCCTCCACTCCAAACTCATTCATCCATGTCTTTATGGACTTTGCTTTGTGCACTGGTCCAAATCATTTGGTGGAGGGGGGTTATAGTGTGGGGTTGTTTTTTCAGGGGTTGGCACTATACAATCTCTTTGTGGGATTTAATCATGTGGTAAGGAGCCTATTTAACTCTTTGTTGGAGTGATCTGGTGGCACCTTCCTTTCTCAAAAAAGAAAATTCTATTCAAGTATGTATTGTATTCTTAACTCAAAAAGTACCCTCTGTTGTTCTCAGCCTCCTGCAAATTCCTTTTTTTTTTTTGGTGTTGTGATCTGACTTCCTGTTAGGGTGTGGTGACATTCAGTCACCATGGTCCCATTGTATGCGGGAGCATAGCCACCTTCTCTTGTTCATTCCTGAGGTGGCCCAGGGACTTTGGACTATGGGACATGTAGTGAGTGCATAGAGCAGTGCACATGACCGTAACTAATGGAGTGGAGTGGGATAAGGAGAGGTTTGGGAGCTCACAAAGAACATTAGAAAGAAACAAAAAAATGATTACAGGGTCAATAAGTAGTGGATGTGCATGGATTATTATTTGTAAAAACAAGGATATGATTTAATATCAATGTATAATAATGTCATTTTAATAAATGCACATTTTTTGTGGACTGGTATATGGAGGACTACCAGTACATCCTACAGGAACTACAATATGCACACTACAAATCCCATATTCCCTAGTCAGCAGCGAGCAAGAGAGGGTGGCTACGTTCCTACATACAGGACAATGGAGAATGAGCGTAACCACCCTCTAGTTGGATTACAGCAGCAAAAAAAAAAAAAATGGAGATTTGGGCAGGGTGAGAGCAATAGAAGGTACTTTTGAAGTCAAAGTGAAAGAAAGCCTTATGCCGCGTACACACAAGCGGACTTTTCAGCATCAAAGGTCTGACGGTCTTTCCGACGGACTTTCGACAGAGTTACGACGGACTTTCGAACGACCGGACTTGCCCAAACATGAACGGACTAAAGTTCATTTGAAAGTCCGTTGGTTTGAATGTGATGATGTACGAAGGGACTAGAATAAGGAAGTTCGTAGCCAGTAGCCAATAGCTGCCCTTGCATCCTTTTTTGTCTGTCGGACTAGCATACAGATGAATGGATTTTTCGACCGGACTCGAGTCCGTCGGAAAGATTTGAAACATGTTCCAAATCTAAAGTCCATTTGATTTTCAACAGAAAAAGTCCGCTGAAGGTCCGATGAAGCCCACACATGGTTGGATTGTCCGACGGATTCGTTCTGTCGGACCAGTCCGGTCGAAAAGTCTGGACGTGTGTACACGGCTTAAGTCTAATGCCCCGTACACACGGTCGGATTTTCCGATGGAAAATGTCCGATCGGAGCGTGTTGTCGGACATTCCGACCGTGTGTGGGCTCCATCGGACATTTTCCATCGGATTTTCCGACACACAAAGTTTGAGAGCAGGCTATAAAATTTTCTGACAACAAAATCTGATCGCGTCAATTCCGACCGCGTGTGGCCATTTCCGACGCACAAAGTGCCACGCATGCTCAGAAGAAATTCCAAGACGGAACAGCTCGGTCTGGTAAGATTAGCGTTCGGAATGGATACAGCACTTTCGTCAGGCTGCAATGTAAAAAATAGTTTAATACAGCGCACTCTCTTCTTCTTCTTTATAATGTGAAAAGAATGAAATAGTTTTGCTGCTCATATTTACACAGACTTCTCACAAACTTCTTTCTTTATTATTTATCGGGATTCCCTCAATATATTTAGATTTGTCACATCTGCCCAAATTTGTTTTGGTTTGTTTTTAATTTTTTTTGGTTTTCTTCCAGGCTGGTTTTGTATTTTTTGGGGGATTTGTTTTTTTTTCAAGGCTGTGTTTTTATTGTTGTTTTTGTTGTGTTTTACTCTATAATATTTTTGTGTGTGTTTTGTGTGTCAAGTTACCACAACACCGTTATTATCTTGTATTATTGAATCTCAATGAGATTGTTTGGTGTTGGTGTCCCTTGTTAATTTCACATTGTATTTTGAAATGTACCTGAATCCTCACAAACAAACTGTCCTTTTTGAAGGAAAACACACATAGGCGAGTATAATTGATCAAAAAATTCCTTTATTAAGGGCTCACAACTAAACAAAGAGGGAGGCAACGCTGGAGAAACAGCTGAAATGTGTGAAGCCTTTGGCCCCCAGGGCACACATCAACTATTTTCAAGCAAAATTGGTGGCCTGAGGAGTCCATATATAAGGGAGTGCAGTCTGGTCCAGAAGTCCCAGAGATCCGGAAAGCAGCAGATGACATCTGTGTCCCCAGGCTGTGGTCATACAAGAGACTGCATCTTTTGTCAGACCAGACTGAACCCTGGGTCATAACTCTCTGGTCTTCCTTCCACGCTTCCTTCCACGCTGTGGCTCTGGTGGTGGAGTTGTGGCAGCAGGAGGAGGAGGGGCCAACTCACTCAGGTGGGTATTGGGTGTTAGTTCCCCACTCACCCCCTTACTTAGGACTTTATAAAGCAGGTCCTCACATAGCTTGCGTTGACCCTCCTGCATGCCCTGCAGTTTTGTGGCAGCCATGCAGGCAAAGGCCTCTTCAGGAGTGGGTAAGGCTCTGAGGGATGCAGAAGCCTCCTGAATGAGCCTGAGCGCTGAATCCTGCATGTGAGTTGCCTTTCTCGCTCTTTGGTATGGAAGGCGGAGGGGAGGAACCTGCTATTCTGTCAGGCTGCGACTGGTCCCAGGCTTCTCCTGGCTGACACTTAGCCCCCCTCCTCCCGGCTGCCACATTCCAGAGCCTCCTCCTGGCTGAGGTCTTCCTGTGTATGAAAAAGGGACATAGTTTTAGTTTTTTATTCATCAATCACACACAATTTTCACCTCCTGACTGTTGCAACTTGAATGTTAACAAATATAACAGACTATCATTCTAAGCCCAGCATTTTTCATTCTTGTCCCAATTTTTTGTGCCCACTACTGTCTATTGATATGTAAAACACTTTTTTCAATCAGCAATTAGTGATCAATAATAACATCTAGTAAACATCATTTATTTATTGACCAGAAATCTGTAGAAGAATGCTATACCTGACTCAAGCTGGGCTCCTCCACTTCTTCCTGACTGGAAGGCCCAGGTTGGACATCGGAAGCCTCAGCTGGGGTGGAAGGAAGAGTGGAAGGAAGGGTTGAGAGGAATTCCCTGACTTCAGTGTGGTCTGACAGAAATCGCAGTCTCTCATAGTACCAGAGCCTGGGGACATAAACGTCATCTGCTGCAGCTCCGGATCTCTGGGAATCTGTGACCTTCTTGCGCTCCCTTAGATAAGTGCTCCTCAGGCCACCAATTTTGGTTTTTAAATAAGGGATGGTTGCTGTGGGGACCACCGGCGTCACCAACTCCAGCAGTTTCTCCAGCGCTGCCTGCCTCTTTTGTTTATTATTATAATGAGGATGTCTCACCTGCCACAGACAGGGCAGCTCCCTGTATTTGTCTATGAACAGGGGCAGGAAATTGTGGTCGTTGAAGCCATCCATTTTCTCTGCAAGACACAACACAAGACAAACCCTAATGTCAGGCTAAACTCTCCTAATCTTGTTACAATATAGGCATCAATTTAGAAGCGGTATAGGCCCAAGTTTAGATCTTACCTACGTTTTCACGATCGGCGCCTCCGATACTCCTTCCCCCGCTCACAGACTGTACGTACTACGCACGCGTGTTACGCTTTATAGACACTGCGCATGCGTGTAACTCTGCCCGCCCCTGACGTTCTTTCTAGTCTATTCCCCGCCCCTTTTCATTCGACGCAGTGGGGGAAGAATTACAGCAACAAGGAGGAGGAGGAGGAAAGCCCGGATCCGGAAACGTCTGGATCAAGAAGGAGAAGATTTAAGGCCTCAAATATGTCCTTTGGGGAGATGTTGGAGATGGTTGACATCCTGAAGAAGGCCGACTATGATGGAAAGTATGGACCTTACCCCAACCCCAATATCAGAAAGGCCAAGATAATGGTGAAAGTGGTCAAGAGCTTGCACCAGAATTTCGGGGTACGACGATCGAAAGATCAGCTCAGGAAGCAGTGGTCGGACCTCAAATTAAGAGAACACGAGCAGTACAGAAAGATCCGGAGAGTGCTGCAAAAAAGTGAGTAGTTGTCCAGTGTTCCTATTCTTTTTGTGTTTATTACGTTCGTGCTGCTCCATGTGCTTTTAGGAACTGTTGTACAGTTTAAAATGGCAACTTTCATGTTCATGGGCACATTATTCGTTCGTATCAAACATTTTTCTTTCGGCCTATAAAACACCATTGTTTTTGCCATATGCATTTGACCACATTTTTTAGGGCCTACTTGTATGAAACTAATTTGGTTGTGTAGATGTGTTTGTTACTAGAATGAAGTGAAAACTAGATTCTGTGTAAGGAGAGGACACTCAGCAGCAGTTTTCACATCTGGACGCTGGAGCACTAGTGTGGGACACAAGAACACCCTTTTTATTAGGGGGCCCACACAGGTGCTCCAGTGTATACTATAGGGGGGTCTCCATCTGTGAAGCTTGTGCAAGACAGGTGAAGTTTTGAAGCTTGACAAAGGACAATAAAAATTCTACATCTTGGAACTCAAAATAGACAATTGTACCCCACTTCCAAGCAATGTTTCATATTTATAGTTCTGCCATCAAATATCTGTGTGCTAAGTATACCTTTTTTGTTTCACATAGGGGAGAAAAGACTCGGAGGACACCCCTCATCCGAGGAGACCAGAGACCCCCCAACTCTGGAAGAAGGGGAAATACCCCAAACACAAGAAGAGCAGGAGGAAGAAGACGTGGTGAAACTAGTCACCACAACAGGTGAGTGTCTGCGACCACAGGCTCAGGTAAGAGATGGATGACGTCATATTTATAATACATGGTTTTTTTTTTTGTTTCTCTCTTTTTAGGGGATCGTGATGTTGTGGATCCAGATCCTTTCACCTCGAAAAGTGCCCAGATCCTGATTGGGGAGATCATGGGGTGTAATGTTGCCTTGGAAAACATCACGAAAAACATCAATGATGTTATTCAAAAAAATAAGAACATTATTGATGTTTTGGGGTGAGTTTAAAACCCCTCCAAAGCCCTTTCTTTTATGGTGTACTACAATTTTTATTTTTTTTCCAGAATTGGAGAAAAGCCAAATTTTGAGGATGCACACAGTGTGCCAACATGTGCTATCTGCCATAACGGGAGATCAATGGACGCGTTTTGGGGTGCAACCCCTTCCTCAATAATAAAGTAGCTGTGAGGAAGGGGTTGCACCCCAAAAACACGTCCCTTGATCCCCTGTGATGGCAGCTAGCACATGTTGATATTCCTAAATTGGTGTGCATCTTCAAAATGTGGCTTTTCCTGGGGTGACTTCACCCCATCTGAACGCAATATCAAACACAGTTCCTAAATACTCATGTCTGATATTGCCTTCAAGTTCTACCAAATGTGAACTTTGTAAGTTCAAGATTTGTGTCTTTCTTGTTGGTTTGAAACATGCCTGTTTTATCTTAAATGGACATTTCTACTTTTTCTAATGCCACCCCAAAAATTGGTATACCACAAACATGTTGTTTTGTTTTAAAAACCTTTTCTAAATGCACATGTGATTGTGCTGGTATTAAAAAGATTGTTAATCAAGATTGTGTGGATTATTGTCTCAACGCTACAACACTTTTGTGGTGCTCCAATTGCTGCTTTATGTGACAATGGGGATTATTTAATAAGGGCAAATCCACTTTGCACTACAAGTGCAGTTTCAATGGAGGTGGCAAGTCCAAGCTGCCATTCTGGAGACGCCTGTAAAACTCAGTCTGGGCGCCCCTCCGCAGTTAGGAAAGTCCCACCGCTGGGCAAAGTGGGAGGCCACAGTCTGCCATTCATGTGGCGTGGAAGGAAACTGTTGAGGAAAACAAAAAAAAATTAGTCTTTTTGCACATAAACATGGAAAGCAGATTAGACACAAAACTTCTTGGCCAACATCAAGATAACATTTATTAATGGGAATTTTTAAAGACCAAAGTATAAGGTACACCTATCAGATTCCCCCCCCCCCCCCCCCCTGTCATGGGCCATTTCTAACTTTATAGGGGGGGAGTTCTTGGACAGGTAACCCTCTCCACTTCATTGAGAGATGAATGCCTAAATAATGGGTATTACTTTGAACAGCCCCTCCTTAGTTACACTATTGGCAGCCCACTGGACAGGTAAGAAGTGTCATAATACAAAGATATAAATACACATTGTACACATTTGAGCACATTTGGACATTCTGATATTACCTAGCAAGATAATAATAGGATACAAAAACTTTAAACAGTACCATTTAAAAGTATACAGGCAAGCCCTTGCACTACATGCTTTGGTGAATTCATCCATAAATCTGACCAGTAAAGAGATTGGTATAGTGTGTATGGGTTTGGCAAAGTCAGCAGATAGATGATTGAGGATAGATAGAGAATTGGTATCAGCTGACTTAGCAGTTGGGGGGAGGGAGGGTTCCAAATGATTTGGGAACCCCCAAAAAAAGCCTCTGGCACTCTGCCTGAATTTAAAGCACCAATTACATTTAAAAACATTTTAGGGGGTGTTTGGAGTAAAGCACTACTATGGAGCTGATAAAATACATTGTTAAGTGACTACATGAGGTGAATATAGGGCCAGGAGAGCATGCTGGGGAGATAAGTGAAGGCAAATATGTATGAAGGAAAAAACAAAATAATTACATAAAAATCCAGCATGCATGAGAACAAAGGGGACATTCACAGCATATTACAATCATGGTAATTAGGGAATGAGGAAAGAAATACAATATATTATCAAACATTCAATACAATAAAAGGTGATATTAAAGGATAAAAATCTTACCTTAATATACTCCTTCTGCAGGACCTGTATGATGGCAGAACAGGTCTCTGGGATAATGATCCCCAGAGCCTGGGGGAAGATGCCTGTCGAGAACTTGAGGTCCTGCGGGCTTCTCCCCGTCGCCAAGTACCGCAGGGTGGCGACGAGCCTCTGCTCTGGAGTGAGGGCTTGCCTCATGCAGGTATCCTGCCTGCTAATATAAGGGGTCAGCGAAGCCAACAAACGGTGAAATACGGGGTTCATCATCCAGAGAAAGTTCCTGAAATCATCAGGATTATTCTCACGGATCTCACGGAGCAAAGGCATATGACAGAACTGGTCACGCTGAAGCAACCAATTCTTGGTCCATGAACTCCTCCCCACCCTGTTCATGGACTGGGCTTGTGTCAAGGTCAGGACCCCAACACCAAGCCCCCGCACAGCACAAACTCTACGAGGAGTACATATACGCAACATGGCTAGAAAACGGTCGGCTGCTCAGAACAAAGTAACAGAACGCACTGAAGAACAGCAAGGCCTGTGAAGAGCGACCTGAAAAACAGTTTACGAACGAACAAGAACACAATGACAAGTCACGCGTAGCTTGCTGCATGCACTGAAGAGCAGATACAAACCCACAAGCACAAACTGAACAGCAGAAAACGATCTGAAAACCACGAGTCTGAAAAAACGCGAATCGTCTCTCACAAAACTTTTACTAACACGAGGTTAGCAAAAGGAGCCCAAAGGGTGCCGTGCTTGGTTCTGAACTGGCCTTTTCTAGTCTCGTCGTACGTGGTTGACGTCACCGCGTTCTTGGCAATCGGAAATTCCGACAACTTTGTACGACCGTGTGTACGCAAAACAAGTTTGAGCAAACATCCATCGGAAAAAATCCTAGGATTTTGTTGTCGTAATGTCAGATCAATGTCCGACCGTGTGTACGGGGCATAACTATTCCTAAAAATGTTCTCTCCCCGCTCCTCCTACTGATCCTACCTAACCTGTATAAAAAAAAATATATATATATACTTTTTTTTACACATTGTTGTAAATATTTTATTATATCTTTTCATGTGACAACACTGAAGAAATGACGCTTTGCTACAATGTAAAATAGTAAGTGTACAGCTTGTATAACAGTCTAAATTTGCTGTCCCCTCAAAATAACTCATTACACAGCCATTATTGTCTAAACCGCTGGTAACAAAAGTGAGTACACCTCTAAGTGAAAATGTTCAAATTGGTCAAAAATTAGCCATTTTCCCTCCCCAGTGTCATGTGACTCGTTAGTGTTACAAGGTCTCAGATGTGAATGGGGAGCAGGTATGTTGAATTTAAATTTGGTGTTATCGCTCTCACTCTCTCATACTGGTCACTGGAAGTTCAACATGGCACCTCATGGCAAAGAACTCTCTGAAGATCTGAAAAAAAGAATTGCTGCTCTACATAAAGATGGCCTAGGCTATAAAAAGATTGCCAAGACCCTGAAACTGATCTGCAGCACGGTGGCTAAGATGATACAGCGGTTTAACAGGACAGGTTCCACTCAGAACAGGCCTCGCCATGGTCGACCAAAGAAGTTGAGCGCACATGCTCAGCGACATATCCAGAGGTTGTCTTTGGGAAATAGACGTATGAATGCTGCCAGCATTGCTGCAGAGGTTGAAGGGGTGGGGGGGTCAGCCTGTCAGTGCTCAGACCATACGCCGCACACTGCATCAAATTGGTCTGCATGGCTGTCATCCCAGAAGGAAGCCTCTTCTAAAGATAATGCACAAGAAAGCCTGCAAACAGATTGTTGAAGACAAGCAGACTAGGGACATGGATTACTGGAACCATATCCTGTGGTCTGATGAGACCAAGATAAACTTACTTGGTTCATTTGGTGTCAAGCGTGTGTGGCGGCAATCAAGTGAGGAGTACAAAGACAAGTGTGTCTTGCCTACAGTCAAGTATGGTGGTGGGAGTGTCATGGTCTGGGTCTGCATGACTGCTGCCGGAACTAGGGAGCTACAGTTCATTGAAGGAACCATGAATGCCAACATGTACTGTGACATACTGAAGCAGAATATGATCCCCTCCCTTCAGAGACTGGGCCGCAGGGCTTTATTTCAACATGATAATGACCCCAAACACACCTCCAAGACAACCACTGCCTTACTAAAGAAGCTGAGGGTAAAGATGATGGACTGGCCAAGCATGTCTCCAGACCTAAACCCACAAGCTCCGTGATGTCGTCATGGAGGAGTGGAAGAGGACTCCAGTGGCAACCTGTGACGCTCTGGTGAAAAATAATGGTGGCCACACAAAATAGTGACACTTTGGGCCCAATTTGGACATTTTCACTTAGGGGTGTACTCACTTCTGTTGCTAGCGGTTTAGACAATAATGGCTGTGTTTTGAGTTATTTTAAGGGGATAGCAAATTTACACTGTTATACAAGCTGTACACTCACTACTTTACATTGTAGAAAAGTGTCATTTCTTCGGTGTTGTCACATGAAAGCATATAATAAAATATTTACAACAATATGAGGGGTGTACTCACTTTTGTAAGCTACTGTATATCTATTTTAAAGCATTCTTTTGCACAGTACTGTACCTTAACCAGTTCTATATGCTATAGGCCAGGAGGGACTCTCCCCCTTCTGGGCAGACGTTATATGATGTCCTCCCAGTCATGCTGATTGTGCACGAAGTGTGGCGATCAATGGTAAGCCGTGTCCCACAGACACAATGCATCACCGATCAGGGTAAAGAGCAAATTACATTGGGTCTTTACCATGTGATCAGCTGCGTCCCATCACAACTGATCCCATGTAAACAAATGCCCAGTTAGCAGCATTTTTTTCCCTCATCGCTGTCACTGAGTGAGGAAAAGAAAGCCAATAACTGGCTTTCCAGTGACAGTAGACATTTACACTGATAATCAGGGCATTGATGATCAGTGCAACCCCATCAGTGCCCATCAGTGCAGTATATCAGTGGCGTCTATCGGTGCCCATCAGTGCAGCGTATCAGTGGCGTCTATCAGTGCAGCATATCAGTGGCATCTATCAGTGCAGCCTCATCAACACACATCAGTTAAGAAAAATGATAAATTTACCAAATTTTATAATGAAACCTAGGAAAAAGTTTTTTTTTTTTTTTAATTCAAAATTTTTGGTTTGTTTAGCAAAAAAAAAAAAAAAAAAAAACAGTGGTAATTAAAATACCACCAGAAGAAAGTTCTATCTGTCTCAAAAAAATGATAACATTTTGAATTGGTTACATACAGTGTTGCATGACCGTCAAAGCTGAAAATTGGCCTGGGCAGGAATGGGGAGAAAGTGCCAAGTAATTAAGTGATTAAACTTCTTTTGCTTTTGTTTGTTTATAAACTATTTTATTCAGAGAAAATGGTGGTACAAGTAAATACAGATCATCAAACAAAAATGCTTTGTACAAAAAAAAAGAGGGGCTTGAATGTCAACGGAGGGAGCAGTGCATTACATAACACTGATCACTAGGTGGCAGGGGTGCTCTTTAGAATCCGGATTCCATGGGTGTACCAACATGGCTGTTAACCTCTTCCTGGCAAAAACAACACTCAACACATGTCCCAACGTCATTTCTGCCTTTTCTCGACGTCATTTCCGCCCTTTCCCCGCATACTGTTTCCTGCCTTTGGTGAGATAGCAGCGTTAGTGTTCAGTAGATATGTTTGGTTATTAGTTAGAAGGCAGCACGGCCAAGTATCTGTCATCCGCTGTGTGTGAAGGTCCAGCGGTGCAGGCAGTGAGTGGGGAGCAGCTGGCCGGCATGTCTGCGTTCTCTGAGGCGGCCCTGGAGAAAAAGCTGTCGGAGCTGAGTAACTCCCAGCAGAGTGTGCAGACCCTGTCTCTGTGGCTGATTCACCATAGAAAACACTCCAGGGTTATTGTCGCCGTGTGGGATAGGGAGCTGCGGAAAGGTAAGGAGGGGTGGGGGGCTGGGAGGAATGTACTACCATAGAGCGAGGAATGTACTACCATAGAGCGAGCAGCATGCCAAGCACATGATTTCATTGCTGTGACAGGTGCTTCATGTGTCTGGAATGCCTAGCTTGCCTTTTGTTTCCCCCAGGTCTTAAGCACTGTACACTGGATACATGTGTGTTGTAGAGAGTATTTATTAGGCTTCATTTACACAGGTGGTGGAGGAAATCAAGCGTTTTGAGCGAAACTCTGGACAACCTCTCCATTTTTTTTAAATTCATTTTTTCCTCCGCTTACCTAATGGCGGTATCTGGACATTTCAGATACTCGCCCATCCGTTGGCACTAGCAATGACCCACTTAGATCATCTCATGCCCAGCCACAGCGTCATCCCGTGCCGCCATGTTTTCTCTGATGTCATCGAGCGGCCCACCAGCTCTTCCGGGTTCGGCGGACGGGCCTCTTGATGATGCACTGATAGGCCCGCCCCCTCCTGTTTTTGAATTAAAGGCGTATGTGACGTACATATCCAGGGAGGTACAGCGGGCAGTGTGCGTATTTGCCTAAGGCGAGTGACATGCATGGGGAGGCAGGGTGGACTTTACATTAAAAAAAAAAAATTAAAAACGTAAACTAAAGAAGACAAAAAAACTATGCCCTATTCCTGCAGAGGTGGAGAGGCGGGATCGACCTCAGGAGGGTGAAGACCAGCTTTAAGCTGCAGTATTAGACCCCATTTGCACTTTGCAATTTGGAATTAATTCCAAATCGTGTAGAATCAGCGCAGAACGTGTGTTTGGGTTCCATTCATTTTATCTGGTACCCCACGTGCAGTACGATTTTGCAGCAACATCCAGAGGTTCCAATTGCCTTTTATTAAACACTGTGATGACACCAACATACAGTCACGTAGACACGTTTCACAAATACTTCTTGTGCTTAATCATTACCCATATTTTGCAGCAATTGTCACATGACAGAATCATGCCACAATCATGGCAAAACATGACTTTAAAAACTGCGCAAAGCTTATTGCCTAAAAAGGAATAGGAGCGTCTTTTGGGGGACAAATGCTCATAGGGCAGCTGACTAACGTGAATGGGCTGCCTTATGTGTGACACGCCAAATCACGTGAAAATCACTCATGCAAAATCATGAGCAGGAACGTGAAGTGTGAATGGGGACTTACCGCCCCTCCGCAACTTAACATAGCCAGTGGCCATGTTAGTACACAATGCCACGGTTGCAACACAAAACGATACCACCTATTGTTATTTGGCAGGCAGAACTGCCACCATGCCCGACCTATTCAAATACACAGGACTGGTGCTGCGGGCTGTCTATAGTTAGGCAGCCCATAGGTTAGTGTGTGTGTTTTTTTTTTTTTTTTTTTTTTTTTTCTCCAACCAGCGGGTTGAATGAAAAAAAAAAAGCGACTCAGTTCCCCATCCACACACTCAATGTGAATCTGAGAATCTTCCCTGCTGAGTTATTGCATTCTGTTGGCTGGGAGCCTTCCCCACCTTTAGAATACACTGATCAGTGTTGCAGGCTATAGCATACAGCACTAATTAGGCAGGGAAAATCAAGGTGGCTGCACTTCTGTACAACCCCCCCGCCCAGACATGGATCAAAACTCGTCCGGTCCTTGCTGAACTGGACAAATTTCAGTATACGTATGGCCAGCTTTAAGGGCTCATGTACACTTGCAGCTATCATTGCTGCTCCTTTTGAAAAGCAATGTTTTCTCACCTCGCCTTCCAGGACAGCACCTGGAGAGCACTTCCCAGGAAACACTGCAGTCATTCCTTTAAAGCCTGGACACTTCCACCATGGCCTCAGTTGTAGTGTTTCCTCCAGCCATGGTGCTGCAGTGGACCAGGGGTGTGCTGCTGCTCTCTCCAGGTGGAGTATGGTAGGAGCATACCTGATTGTGTTTTTGTTTTTTTCTGATCCTACGGCCAGCCCAACCCCCCCCCCCCACCCCCGACGGGTGGGGGGTATTCCGGTGTCTTCCCACTTCTCGAGCCCGGCGAGGGCAGAGACTGACAGGGGTCCTGCGCCGATAGACTGGCGGGCGCGGGCTGAGGGAATCTGCATGGTGCGGAGTCTCTGGAGTCTGCACTGGTCCGGTCCAAGTGGCAAGTGACATAGCTGCTGGACGGGGCGGGACTTCCGTCAGTGCGCGGCGGCTCCCAGTTCCGGCCGCTGGAACGCAGAAGGGGGAGGCGGCCTCGGTGGTTGATTTTCCAGTCCACGCAATGGCGAATGGACCAGGAAAAATTGAAATTAGAAGCTGCCGGACGGCTGCTGAACACTGGGAGAATGGAGCCAGAGGAACCAGCAGCGGTGGTGGGAGCAGGAGCCACGAGGTAGGCGAGGCAGTGGTATCTGTTAAATTACCTGTGCTATATATTTTTTCTGTCCCTCTCTTTCTCCCCTGTAGTGGGAGGGAGCCTGCCTCACACTACACAGGTGACTTCTCTGGGGAGTGTGCGTTTTTTTGCAGCAGTGCTTTTGTGGGGTATGTTTGTTGCACTGACTGTTGTTTGGGGATCTGCTGGGGAGGAGATCCAATGCACAGTATATTTTTTCCAGGTCTCTTAAAAGGAGATTCCCTTTTGATGAAGATAGCGCGCAAGTTTGGAACAAGAGACTTAAACTTGACTCAGCTTTCTCGCAAGTTTCGCAAAACACTGACTTAGCTTTTGAGGACATGGGGATCTTAAAGGACACTATGGACAAGAGAGCTGATTCTTTGTTAAAAAAGGCTTGGGATTCTACACTGGCTAATCTCAAACCGGCGATGGCATCTACAGTGGTAGCCAGGAATTTAGAACATTGGTTGGAACAACTAAAGGGCCATATTGAGGGAGGAACTTCTCACAAAGATTTGCTGGACACTCTTCCAGTCCTACAAAAGGCAGTAGGTTACATGGTGGCTGAGTCGGTGAAGATGTCCGCAAGATCTTCAGCATTAATTCAGCTAGAAGAGCTTTGTGGGTAAAGACCTGGTCAGGCGATTCAGCCTCTAAAGTGAAGCTGTGTGGTCTACCCTTTGAGGGGGATGTGGTATTTATTCCCGATCTTGACGCTGTTCTGGACAGAACAGCAGATAAGAAGAAAGCATTTCCGGCCAAAAAGAAAGTTGCACCACAACCAAAAAAGAATTTTCGTCCTTTTTACCAGACCTGGGACTCAAAGGAAACAGGACAAAAGAGACCTTGGCAGTCCCAGAGGGGTCGGGGCAAGTCGGGGGGGTTGTTTCGTCCCCCCAGCCAACCCGCAAAGACCTAGTGGTGGTCTCCCGACTGTGGGAGAAAGGCTCCAGTCCTTTTTCCTGCAGTGAGAGGGGGCGACGTCCAGTGCGTTTGTTCTCAAAGTAATCTCGGAGGGCTACGCACTTGGAAAGTCTGCTGTCTCGATTTTATGTGACATAGCTCCCCAGAGATCAAGAGAAGTCTTTTGGCGATGACATCACTCTTGCAAGAATTCCTTCAACAGAAGGTAATCATCCCAGTACCCCAGGAAGAGGAAGGAATGGGGTGTTATTCGTATGGTTTTTCTAGTGAAAAAGCTGTCAAAGTTCAGGTTAATACTGAATTTTAAAGATCTTAAACCGGTCCATTCGATACAAAAACTTTTGTATGTACACAATTTATTTGGTGAGACAACTTCTTCCCGTGGGGTGCTTTCTAGCCTCCATAGATCTCAGGGACGCATACTTGCATTTTCCCATAACACAGACGTCACAGAGATATCTGTATCTGGCAATCGGAGCAGGGGGAGTCGTGTCGCACTTTCAGTTCAGGGCTCTCCCGTTCGGTCTCTCCGCTTCCCCCAAGGATCTTCACGAAGATCATGGCAGAAGCATTGGCACAGCTTAGGTTTAAGGGGGTATCTGTAGTACCATATCTGGACAACCTCATTTTGTTCGCCAGCTCAAAAGACCTATTATGCAGGGACTTGAAAAGGGCGCAGAGCCATTTAGAAAATTTGGGTTGGATTCTGAACAAAGAATAATCAAACCTAATTCCTTCTCAGGTGATCATTTTCCTTGGCTATGTCATCGACTCGGTACAGAAAAATATTTTCCTCCCAGAGGAAAATATGAAAATATGATAAAGGTGCAGGCTGCAGTAAAGAAAGTGCAGACAAATCTATCTGTTACAGTTTGGGCAGCCATGTCCACGCTGGGGTTTCTCGCAGCCTCAATCCCAGCTGTTCAGTGGGTTGGCCTCCATGCGAGAGACCACCAACAGGCGATTTAACAGAGTTGGGCCTACGGGAGAGTCTTTGGAGAAACAGATCAGGATCCCATCTCCAGTTAAAAGAAAGTTATGGTGATGGAGGAGGCAAACGAATTTGAGCAAGGGTTTGTTCTGGACCTTTCCCGCAGCAAAAATCTTAACAGATGCGAGCTCCTGGGGGTGGGGTGCACATCTTGAAAACCAGATGACCCAGGGGTCCTGGTCAGTAGAGGAAACCAGGAGAGAACTGGAGGGAACTAACAGCCATTTTCCTGGGGTTGTGGGCCTTCCGATAGATGATCAGGGGCCAACACATCCAGGTGTTGTCAGACAATGCCACGGCAGTGACTTACATCTCAAGACGGGGTCACAAGAAGCAGGTGTCTTCTAAACTTGGCCCTACAGACTCTGACTTGGGCAGAGGACAATGTGGCATCCTTAACAGAAGTGCATCTGAAGGGCAACCTAAACCAGATAGCGGACTTTTTAGGCTTCATTCGGACTCTAGCACCCTTCTTCTACTTAAGTCCGAAGGTTTTTCAGAGGATAGTAGACAGATGGGGAGCTCCCCAGGTAGACCTTTTTGCACCATAAACAAATGCAAAGGTTCCGGTCTACTTTTCTCTGAACAGGCAGGACCAAGCGGAGGGTCTGGACGCACTGGCTCAGAGCTGGACCTTCCACTTGTGTTACGCTTTTCCCCCTGTGGAAATGATCCCTTTAGTGCTCAGGAAGCTACAGGGAGAAAAGACAACTCTAATTCTACTGGCCCCGTATTGGACCAAGAGGCCTTGGTTTTCAGTCCTACTAAAGTTAGCAGTAGAGTCCCATTGGTCTCTTCTGGTCCGAAAGGACATGCTGACTCGTTGTCCCCTTCTGCATCCCAACGTAGGTCATCTCAGGCTGGCAGCTTGGTTACTGAGGAGCAAATCCTGAGGAATAAGGATTTGTCCAATAGTTTAATTTGTGCCCTGCTATTTAGCAGGAAGAAGGTCACAGGGGCCATTTATTTTAAAACCTGGAAATGCTTCAATTCCTAATGCGTTTTCAAAAAATTACTCTCCACAGGAGAACCTTTCCGTTCTGGAATTTCTCCATGACGAAATGTTTGGCAGCAAGCACCTTGAAAGTTCAGGTAGCTGCACTATCTGTTTTTCTAGAGAGAAGATTATCTCTAGACCCTTGGATCATCAGGTTTTTCAAGGCACTAGCTAGGGCTAGACCAGTTCCAGTGTTTTCCTAAATGGGATTTATTGATTGTTTTTCAGGGTCTGACTAGAAGACCTTTTGAACCACCAGAAGAAGCCACAATTAAATTTTGGTTGTTAAAACTAACACTGTTGATAGCAGTCACCTCGGCTAGAAGGGTCAGTGAACTTCAGGCGTTATCTATCATTGAGCCTTTCTTGACAGTTTTCTCAGATAGTTAGTGGGTAATTCTAAGGACAGATCTGGGTTTTTTGCCGAAGGTTGCTTCAGTTTTTCACAGATCCCAAGAGATAATTCTACCAACGTTCTGTCAGGTTCCAACATGCTCTAAGGAAAGAGATTTTCATAGTCTGGACGTAAAGAGATGTGTTTTATGCTCTCTGGAGGTAACAAAGTATTTGTTTTATTTTCTGGGTCTCGTAGGGGTTACAGAGCTTCTAAAAGCACGATTGGTAGGTGGCTTCGGATGGCTATCCACGAAGCTTATAGGGCTGCGGAAATAGAACCTCCCACAGGGGTAGTGGCCCATTCAACCTGGGCTGTAGCAACATCCTGGGCGGAACGACCTGGGGCTTTGCCAGGGCGAATCTGCAAGGCGGCCAAATGGACGAGTTATTCCACCTTTACTCGTAACTATAGGAAGGACCTGCACTAGGCAGCAGAGCAATCGTTTGGTAGGAAGGTCCTGCAGGCGGTAATCCCACCCTAAGAGTAAGTACTCGTTTATCATCTCCAGGTGCTGTCCTGAAAGACGAGGTGAGAAAACCTTAGCTAGACTTGCCGGTAACAGTATTTCTACGAGTCTTTCAGGACAGCGCTGTTGACCCTCCCTTGTTTATAAATGTTAAAGTGTTGTGGTTGCTATGTTCTGCTTATATAATTTCAGCATGGCTGGAGGTACTCGGTAACAACTGAGGCCATGGTGGAAGTGTCCAGGCTTTAAAGGAATGACTTCAGTGTTTCCTTGGGAAGTGAGTGGAGATGCACTCTCTCCAGGTGCTGTCCTGAAAGACTCGTAGAAATGCAGTCACCGGTAAGTCTAACTAAGGTTTTTGCTTTTCAGAGGCATTTGGCGAGCAGCTTAGAAGTGATATGTCACCCTTGGGACACCTGTTTTAACGCTTGAAAGCCAATAGCACCACATCTGTGTGCAGTACATTACAGTTTCAGTGCAGCCCCATTCTCTTAAATAGGTTGTGTTTGGCAGAAGTACTACCCACAGAACATGACCCGTGGCATGACTATTACTGCAGCCGCAAAGTAAATCATTGCGGCCTGTGTGAACCCTCCCCTTCAGCAACCATGTTAGGTTAGGCAGGGTTCATATCATCTGTGCGGTTTTTCCACATTGCAATTTACACGCATATAGGAGTGATTCCATTAAACTCTATTAGAATGCATGTTTAATGATAGCATACCAAAGATGCAGCATGCAGGACGAAGATATGCTTTCATCATAATCGCGTTTACAGGCAGTGCACCGAAAAACACTACATAATGGGCTAGTATGCATGTGCCCGCGATGTCCCCGCTGGTGGCCGCACCCATCTTCACCTCTCTTCCTTCCGGGGCCGTGGACTCCAGCTCTTTGATTGGCCGGAGTCGCGTGACGTCACTCTTGCGCATGCGCACGGGAGCTGACAGTCATGGCATGGGCCCTTTCTTCAGTGCGCATGCGCCAATGACGGCGCAAGCGTATATGGTAAATATCTCCTAAACTGCAGGTTTAGGAGATATTTCCAGTACCTACAAGTCAGACTTATTATAGCCTTACCTGTAGGTTAAAGTTTACAACCACTTTAAGGGCCAGAACACAGTGTGCCACAACTCAGTTTTCAAAATGAATAGGCTGTCAGGATATTCACGTTTCAATGCAGAAAAAAATAGTTCCTGCTGCATCTTGTTTTTTTTATGTAATGTTGTGTGGCCTCTGATGCAGCCACATTTTGGGATGGCATTCTAATGCAAATCATTGTAATATCACACATTGTGGTAACACTCATGTTTTACTTTATCTTACAGCAATGCAATGGGGTAGATTTACTAAAACTGGTGCAGCTGAACATGGTAGCCAATCGGCTTCTAAGCTCAGCTTGTTCTATTAAGCTTTGACAATAAAACCTGATTGGTTTCTATTCAGAGCTGCACCAGAGTTTCCACTTTTCCAGCTTTAGTAAATGTTTTGCAATGTATTAAGCCATAAAGAGGTGCTGTTTCCTCAAAAAAAAAAAATTCAAAAAGTAAACACAGTAGTTAATGGCCAGCGTAAGGGGACACACAGTAGTGTAGTGGCTGTGGGGGAGCCAGAGAACTCAGCAAGGTGAAAGTGTCAGATGCTGAAGATTTGTTTTAAAAACTCTATTTGAATTGATTAGGATACTTGCCAGTGCAGCATGAGGGACTTTTTGCAGTGCATTGGTGTGGACAGACTCTAGGGGAAACAAATATATGTTTTGTCTTTGCTGCAAAATACATGACAATGCACCTGGTGTGACTAAGCTCTAAGAAAAAACATATTTCCATTGTGTGGGTGTTTTAAAATGGAAAAATCTGTAATTCCTTTGGCGCTGCAAAGGGTTTATTGCTTATTTTTGTGTAAGGTACCTTAAAAAAACAAAAAACATTTTTACTTACCTTCTTCCTCGCTCTCGCAGGCTCCTCCTTTCAACATGACAGAGCACCAAAGAAAAGCAGCTTTGGGTGACCAGTCTTTCGGTCACACTCTGACATCAACATGTACAATGGAGGACCATTAGTCCTGCATTGTAAGTGAGGACACCAAGGGCCCCACCCACAACCCAGAGCATCGGAGGGGAGAGGAAAGGCTGCCAGAGACGCAAGAGGTAAGGTAAGTAAAACTGGTTGTTGTGTTTGTTTTTTTTTTTTTTTTTTTTAATGTACCCTAGACAAAAACAAACATTTAACCCTTGCAGTACATGGGGAGCTTTAAAGGAGGGGAAGATTTGTAATTTTCCCAGCTTTCAGTGATTTTGTCACTACATGGTCACAACATAAAAAAAAAAAAAAAGCCTATAAGACTTCCTATACTTGGCCTTTGTGTGTCTCTGGCAGCTACAGGTAACTCATACTTTGGGATGTGTCAAATACCTGCTCCCCAGCTGATTGCTGTGGTTTGCCTTGCTTGTACATCAATTAGTGATAGAAAAACCGTGTCACGTGGCAGGGGAGGGGGAACAGGTATTCACCACACCCTTGTTGGATACATGAAGAGGCCAGAGAACAGCAACACATCAGTATTTTAGTTGGCACCTTGCAGTGACAAGTAAGGTGTATTTTAAATCCCAACTCCAGCCAAAACTTTTTTTTTTGTTTTAGACAGATTGGAGAAGGCGGAGAAGGCTGAAAACCTCTTTCGTGACTATTGCTTTTTTGTCCTGTTGGAGATATTTTTCTTTAATTCTTGTCGAGACAAGGCGTAATGGGAGACACGGCATGCAAAACAACACTTTTATGTAAAATGGGGAAATGATAGAATCTCTGAGGTTATTACTGATACTTTCTCAAATCATCTTTCAGAACAGCACCTGAGAGTGTAGCTCCACCCACTTCCCTGGAAACCCTGCAGCACCAGTTCTTTAACCACTTGCTGCCCGCCATATAGCACTATGATGGCGGCAAAGTGGTTCAGTTATCCTGATCGGACGTCATATGACGTGATCAGGATAACAAGCCTGCATGCAGCGCGGCAATCAGAGGCGCTGTGTGTCAGTCTGACACACCGCAACTCCGATCGTGGTATGGAGCCCCTGACAGAGGCTTCTTACCACGTGATCAGCTGTGACCAATCACAGCTGATCATCGCGTGAACCAGGAAATGCTGGTAAATGGCTTTTCTCGGTTCACGTTGACAGGGAGATCCGATAGGCAGATCTCCCTGTCAGAGGGGGAGTCTGCCCTGATAATCGGCCCCCATCGCCTGCCAGCCTGTGCCCCATAATAAACGCCTGTCAGTTCCCATAGGAATGGCAATCGGTGCCCCATCAGTAATGCCTGTCAGTGCCGTTCAAATGCCACTCAGTCATGCCTGTCAGTAGCTCCTCATCAGTGCTGCTTATACAGTGCCACCCATCACTTTTTGTTTTTTTTCAAAATTGTCGTTTTTTTGTTTATAGCACAAAAAATAAAACAGCAGAGGTGATCAAATGCCACCAAAAGAAAGCTCTATTTGTGGAAAGAAAATTATAAAAATTTTGTATGGGTACAGTGTTGCATGACCATGCAATTGTCATTCAAAATGTGACAGCGCTGAAAGCTGAAAATTGTCCTGGGCAGGAAGGGGGGAAAGTGCCTGGTATTGAAGAGGTTAAAAAGGGAGGACGCTCCACCTAGGCATAAGTTTGTGTTTTTTCCTCAATGGTGGGAGCACTGGGCTAGGAGCCATAGGTGGCTTTGTGTTCTCCCTGGGTAGCTGGTTGAGGGTCAAACCAGGCCATACCTTTTTTCGTTCGTTCCCCTCTTGACCACCCAAATGCTGGATTACTGATCGAAAAAGTCAAAGTCCAGTCAACCATGGTACTTCAGTGCAACCAGAAATTATCGATAAGATCAACAATGTCAACACTAGGCCTACTGACTTTGTCCGACAGTTCAGTGGGCACAGTTGCACATCTTTCCACTCCCACAGATTATTATTCGAACTGGAAGCGACATCAACAATCCCTAGAAGATGCCTTCAAATTCTTCAGCCAAGTGAAAATATCCCTTTGGTGGTGGAGGAAATGAGACAACCGGTCAATGGGGGTGGTTCTGGTTCTTTCCAAGTTTCAAAAGGCTCATGAGAGATGCAAGGGTATGGGGCTGGGACATGCATCTGAATGGGGAGATTAATCAGAGTACCTGGGCAAAGGAGGAGTCCGCAAGACCCTCCAGTTGGAGGGAACTGAGAGCAGTAGCTCTAGCCCTCCTATCCTTTCAACGGTTGCTTCAGGGACAGCATGTTCAGGTCCTTTCAGGCAATGCCTCAGCAAGAGCATATATCACAAAGCAATGGGGGACCAGGAGCTCTCCTATTTCTAGTGGGAGTGATTCTAAAGTGGTCTGAACAAAATCGGGGATTCTTAATGGCAGTGAACCTACAAGGGAATTCAAACCTTGTAGCAGATTTTCTCAGCAAGCATCGAGAATTGGAATCAGAATGAACAAAGCAAACTTGGAGGTGCCAAAATTCCTTTCCCTGTTCAGAGATCAAGCCTTTGGGAGTCGATGCTTCAGCATATCCTTGGGAATTCCAGCTGGATTACGCCCCCTCTCCCCTTTTTAGCTTATCTGGGTTCTAATAAAGTTCCAGGCAAAGAGGATCTCTACTCTCCTGAGCCTCTCAGACCTTTCTCATTGATACTTGGAGCTCCTGTTCCAGGGTCCCTTGTTCTACCTGAATGTCAATTTCCTAAAGTCTTGCAGAGGATCCATTGATTGCAGGCTTTGGCCAAAGAGACTTTTGAAGATGCAGTGTTCAGATTGCCCATGTTTAAGACAGTACGTTTGATAGCAGTTCAGCCTAGAGAATCTGTGAACTTCAGGCTTTATCAATCTGTGAATCATTTTTGACCATCTTTCCGAATCGGATAGTTTAAGACCGATCCTGGGTTTTTGACTAAAGTCCTCAACTTTCCATCGTGCGCCTTTGATGTCAGGAGTTGCGCGATTCATTATCTCAAGATCACTATAGGATTCAGGAAGTCTAATTCGTTGTTTGTGCTGTTTCCAGAAATCCATAAAGGGCAAAAAGCCTCTAAGAATACCATAGGCAGGTGGCTTAATTTAGCTATTAAACAAGCCTACGCTGTCATAAATCTGGGAGCTACCGCAGGGATTGGAGCCCATTATACCAGGGCTGTGGTTATGCCTTGGACAGAAAGGGCTGGGGTCAGTTCAGATTAGATTTGCATAGTAGTTACTTTCATCCGACCTTACAGGATGGATTTGTTATTGGTTAGGGATCAGTCATTTGGCAGGAACGTCCTGCAGGCTGTTGCCTTTCCCCACCCCCCTTGATGATTATCCTCTCAGATGCTGTACTGAAGGACAAATTTGGAACATCTAAGTTAGTCTTTCAGGACAGCAGCTACTGCCCACCCTTTTTTTTCTTGTTATTTATGACTTCTAGTATGCCTTTAGGTACTCTTCTACAGCTGACACATAGGCAGAGGCTCCCATTTAGTGTTTTTCCCAATTTTTTAATAATTTCAGTTACTTTTATGGGTTCACACTGGAGTATTTTTCTTTTTTGGTCACACTGCTTGACTGCATGAGAAACTCGTCTTGTTGGTCACATCTGCAAAATGTCTATCTAAGCCAGCCATTGGACGGAGGGATCATCTTCTACTTTGGTCAGAAGTACAAGCGTGGATGTCCCATGTATTGGTGTTTACACCATAAGCTTTGTTGACTCATTGAGCGTATGCCCATTTGAGTCTATTCACCCCAGTAAGCCTTCTCACAACTGGTGGTGGTTGCTTTGTATATTCACTCAACATTGATGTCACAAGGAACACGTTTTTTTTCTTCACTTGATCCAGTTCATTTCTTTTCACCATTATCTATTTATTCACTTTATGGACTTATTAATTTCAGGACACTATATGAACTCATTTCGTGTTTAATATAAAATTTGTGTTTGCATTTATTTATATTGATTTTGAACACATTATTTTTACACACATGATTTTTTAGTACAGAATCTTTAGCGCTACACTTATTTTTATTTCTAGTTAGATTTGCATTTGTCTATTTCTGTGCTGGTTGCTGTTTGAAGCTTTTTGGTGTCAGCGCGATATATACATAATTTTCCATTCTACAGCTGACACCTAGGTGGGAAGGTCCTCCCTTTTAAACGGTTGGTGCTCAGGGTTTCCTGTAAAAAGTGGGTGGAGCTACATGCTATCAGACGCTGTCCTGCAGAACTGGAAATACCATTACCAGTAAGTCTAACTTTGATTTTTTTTTTTGGCCTAGTGACAACCAACCCCCTTATTTCTTGTGCTCATATCATAGGGACAGAGGAAGTTACAATCTTCCAGGTGCGCTCATAGTACAAAAGCTTGTCTGAACTATTTCATCTTCCCAAACCACTCTAAAATATAAACAAAATTGTGGCAGTATGCTGCATTAACTACAGCTAATCATCAGGCCTGGGTGTTGTCATGGTTTAGGTGGTGGATGGGCCTGATGGTGTGCATGAATCCGCTTTGAAGAAAAGTGAATTTTTGACAATCTTTGCAGGGGCTTCAACAAGGATCTGGACAGTCAGCAGGATTGGTGACAGTATACACAGTTGGACAGTATTTTTCTTACCTTTTATCCATAGCATGTGAACTTTATTCCAGGAAGCTAACCATAAAATTCCTTTCCCCCTAGAAAATGCATGAAAAAAAATGATCTCAAAATGGTATCATTGCCCATCAAAAATGCAATTTTTTATACTGACATACGTTTTCAAATGATCTGAGAATGCAGTGTAAAAATGTTGCAATGTATCTTATACAGCAGCATGCATTTGCATATTTTGTTGGTTTTTGCCATAAATTGCATCATTTTTTTTCCTCCATACAAATCATTGTGAGTGAACTTGTACATGACATGTACCTAGAAAGATTTGAAAACAATCTCAGATTAATCTAAATTGCAAATATTTTTATTTTTTTTTGTTTTGTGAAAGCTAGTTTGACTTCTAAGGCTACTTTCACACTGAGGCGCTTTACAGGTGTTTTAGTGCTAAAAATAGCGCCTCTCCTGTCACTCCAGTGCCCAAGTGCTTTCACACTGGAGCTGTGCGCTTGCGAGGCATTAAAAAAAAAAAAAAAAAAAAAGTCCTGCAAGCAGGATCTTTAGAGCGCTTTAGGAGTGATGCATACATTAGGAGCGATGTATACACCGCTCCTAAAGTGCCTCTGCCCACTGAAATCAATGGGCAGTGCCTGCAAAGCGCTTTGGCAGCGGCGCTACATGGGCTACATTAACCCCTTAATCGTCCGCTAGCGGGGGTTAATAGTAAAGCACTGCTAAGAATAGCGGCGCTTTACCGCCAACGCCCCCACCGCCTCATTGTGAAAGTGTCCTAAGGGTGTGTACACAAACCCTTAAAAGATAATTGTAGTTTTAGAGCAGTTACCTTTTTTTTTAAATATGCACCTTTTCCCCCCGTTCTTATACTTGCTCTAAGATCTTTGCTGTGCAGCCTGCTTAGAACCACACATCATCCTCACCCAGAGTCTCTGCCAGGCTCTGCATGCACAGAAGAATCTCCATGCATTGGAAAGGTCTTCAGCTGGTGGAAAAATTATCTTCCCAAAGTACTGCCAAAGGTAGAGCCTGACTGGGAGCCTTACATCAGCCATCTGAGAGTAGTGAGGATGGCTAAGTGTAAGACTTAGTAGGCAGTGCATCTGTGTTCTATATCCAGCACAGTATGTCATGCTGGACAAAACCATTCATTTATAGTTCTTCCCAAACCATTGAGTTTTGAGTATTTCTTCTCCATAAGCTGTGACAGAAACAAAATCTGGGAACAATCTGTGCCGCGGGGGGGAGACAACACGCCCATCTATTAAGGTACGTATATAAAAGAGGTGTGGGAGTGTGGATCAACAGATTCCAGGGTAAATGCACACAGTATAATGTAGGAGTATTCTGTGCGAAGCAGGTACAATATGTTAGCTGCTTGCCAACCAGCCACCGCAGTTTTACCTTACATCGATTGGCCTTTTGGCCAATAGGGCCGTGCGCCCGCAGCATGTGGCCAGAGCCGATGCGAGTGCCCGGAGGGCGCAATCGCTCGTGACAGAGCGAGAACCGGGATCTGTGTGTGTGTAAACACACAAATTCCGGTTCTTTCAGGGGAGAGGAGACAGATCGTGTGTTCATGCTAAGTATGAACACCGATCTTTCTCGCTGCTCCTAGACAGTCCCATCCCCTCTACAGTTAGAACACACCTAGGGAACACAGTTAACCCCTTGATTGCCCCCTAGTGTTAACCCTTTCCCTGCCAGTGACATTTATACAGTAATCAATGCATTTTTATAGCACCATTTGCTGTATAATTGTCAATGGTCCCAAAAATGTCAAGTGTCCAATTTGTCTGCTGCAATATCGCAGTCCCGAGATAAAAATCACAGATCACCTCCATTACTAGTAAAAAAAAAAAAAAAAATGCCATACATCTATCCCCTATTTTGTAGACGCTATAACTTTTGCGCAAACCAATCAGTATAAGCTGATTGCGATATTTTTGTTTTTTAAAAAAATACATATCGGTCTAAACTGAGGAAAAATTATTTATTTTTTTAAAATGTGGGATATTTATCATAGCAAAAAATAAGATATTGTGTTTTTTTTTTTTTTTCAAAATTGTTGCTCCTCTATTTGTGGGAAAAAAAAGGACGTCAATTTTGTATGTGTACAGCGTCGCACGACCGTGCAATTGTCAGTTAAAGCGATGCAGTGCTGTATTGCAAAAAATGGCCTGGTCATTGAGCAGCCAAATCTTCCGGGACTGAAGTGGTTAGTGGATAAAATTCAGTATGGATCATGGGGGGCCGAGTGGCCTTTCAAGAAATGAAACTGAAGTTGGGGGGTGGGTAGGGGTGGGGCTGGCGGCTCAGAGAGTAGTTCTACAGAAGCAAGTTGCTTCAGTTATGGGCGCAATAATGTTTTATCAAAACCAGGGGGTAATAAGTGGGTTACCCAAGGGTTCCCAGAGTCTTATTTACTTTTCCATTGTCCCTTTTTAAAAAAAAAAAAAAAAAAAAAAAAATTTTTTTTATCACTTTTATTTATATTACAAAGAAAATGTAAACATCCCTTGTAATAGGAATAAGGCATGACAGGTCTTTTTTCTGGAGTTCATAAGACCCCATATATCTCCACTGGAAAGCAAAGAAAAACACCGATCTCTGCTTTCCAGTGGAAAAAAATACCAGTGTTTACATCTTCCTGAGCCAGAAATTACGTCATTTCTGGTCTCCCAGGATCTATGATAACCCGCCACCGGATCACATCTCCGGCTCCCTGATCGCATGGGAGTGCCCGAAGAAGTGCCATTGGGAGGGACGTCACCTCCCGCTGCCTGCAATCCCAGTGGCTAATCATCCATTAGGATGGATTTTTACAAGAGAGGGAATCGCCAGCTGAAGACAAAGATGTCTGGATAATGCCTGTAGCTGCAGGCATCATCCAGATATTTCCACTTCAATGCTAGGGTATCGTATGACGTCCTGCAGTCAGGAAATGGTAACTGAGTAGGGACTGCTGCGTCACACATTTCATAGAGACTGCCTACTGTACAGATGTGCTGAAAGGAGATGTTTCAGGAGGCGGAGTCAATGCAGGAATAACTGCTTGCAGGTAGCAAGGTACCATGGGATTTGTAATTCTTCGAACTTTAAAGTAAGCCAAAGCAATGAACAGAGAAGCTGAAAAGCATGCAGGGAAATCCAGGAAGTTGTCAAAAGAGATGGCCAGCAGACAGGCAGCAATCACAACATGAAAGGAGATTTTTCAAGTAAGCTCATATTGGATTGTTAAAAAAAAAAACAAAAAAAACTATTGTCTGCAGTGCAGTTCCAATGCTGTTACAAAATAAGTGTATGCTGTGACTACAGAACTCTAATTCCCCGTACACACGGTCGGATTTTCCGACGGAAAATGTGTGATAGGACCTTGTTGTCGGAAATTCCGACCGTGTGTAGGCTCCATCACACATTTTCCATCGGATTTTCCGACACACAAAGTTTGAGAGCAGGATATAAAATTTTCCGACAACAAAATCTGTTGTCGGAATTTCAGATCGTGTGTACACAAATCCGAAGCACAAAGTGCCACGCATGCTCAGAATAAATAAAGAGATGAAAGCTATTGGCTACTGCCCCGTTTATAGTCCCGACGTACGTGTTTTACGTCACCGCGTTCAGAATGATCGGATTTTCCGACAACTTCGTGTGTATGCAAGACAAGTTTGAGCCAACATCCGTCGGAAAAAATCCTAGGATTTTGTTGTCGGAATGTCCGATCAATGTCTGACCGTGTGTACGGGGCATAAGACAAAAAAAAACATTCCATCTTGCAAGCAAAATTAGCTTCATACCCAGAGAGCAATTCAACTTTTGTAAATGGAAGGCCAGGCATATTTATAAAACAAGGTGTTTAATATGAAAAAGTAACCAGTCTGCTCAGAAAATCACTTCATAAAGTGTTGCTATCACAATATTTCTTTTAGAGTAAAGGACTGAAAATCTCAGAAAAAAAACTTTTTACAACTAATAAAGCATTTAGATCACATTAACGCAATTCACTAAGCAGTAACAGGCACTATATAACCTATTTTCAGTAGTGATCGACAATGAGAATTGAGTTAAAGCTTGCTGACTTGAGCCCTTTCTTTTCAAAGAAAATGAAAGAAAACACATTTTCTATGGTACTGTATATATCCTATATTTTTATTGAATGGTTCTACAAGCTTTTTATATTTATAACATTGAATACCTGCAGTTGGAGCTTTTTTTGCTATGAATGAACATCAAGCAGGATCCCAGGAAAGAATACAGAAGAAGAGGTTATTGGCACCAGGCCAAGGGAAGCTCATGGTTTGAAGTTCATATTTATTAGTATAAACAGCAAAAACACAATTGATATGGAATACATTGCAAAGTTTTGAATTACAAATGTTGGCTTTTACTTCTTACAGGAGGCTACAGCACACCTAACTTAAAGTGGAACTTCAGTAATTTTTTCATCTTTCCATCTATTAAACCTTCTGCCCTTGTTTCAGCTTTGAATAGTAAACATTTTTTTTCTGACAGTAAATACCTTATACAGCCTACTTCCTTTCTTTGTCTGTTAAAATGCTTAGGCGTATGACATCATGCACAGCTCTCTCTCGCTTGTGATAGTTTGCTAGGAAGGGAGGGGGGGATGAGTCATAAGAGGGCTAATGTGAGCTGGAGCTGTCTGAATCCAGAAGTGAACAGGCAGCAGCTTCAGCTGCCCACAGTTACAATGATTGCAGCCAGACTCAGTGGAGGGAGATTTCTGCAGCATATTTGGCAAGTAAAGAATCACAGTATATATAAAACAATATGCAAAATGGTTGGAGGGAAGCTTCGGAATGGCAAAGATGTTTTTATTACAAATTATGTGAGCAGACTGCAGTTCCTCTTTAAACAAAGGTTTCTCACCTGAGGTTAACTTTGAAAAAGCAAGAAAATTTGCTAGTTTGTATATGTATCTAGGCAGAAAAAAAACACATTTGTTCCTTGGATGTATTGGGAAAGTGTCATCTACTGCGAGATCTCTAAACCCTCTCCCATTGCTGTCATGAAAGACTATGCAAAGCCTTGCAGTCAAGCTTTTGTAGTGTCACTAGCCAAGGGGAATTTATGCTATACACACATTTCAGTTCGGTTAAAGTGTAACTGCATCTTTGTAGCTTGTACTCCAGAATGAATGAGTGTGTAGAGCCCATTCAAGTGTCAAGCCAGAAAAATGTTGACCAACAGCTGTGCTGCCTCATCTGGATCAGAAAAAGGTAAGTAGAAGACTAGAGGAGCAAGAGTACCACACAACATTATTCTTTTCCTGGAGTGGATAAAGGCTGAACGTTTGCTTGATCTAGAAACCCCCAAAAAGTTGCTCTTGCAACTCCTCTACAGTGATGATGACTGAGAAAATAGCTCCAAAGAACAAACTGTAAATCCTTGGCCTGTGATTTTTCATATAGTGCTATAGAGAGTCTACTAGACATGATATGATATACTGCGTCTGTGCCATGTGCTTTCAGTTGAACTCTTTCTAGGAATATATGGAAAACGTGTTCAAGTCTGTTGCATCCCTGTTTCTATAAACCAATCTCCTCCTTCCCAGAAAATGCTGTGACAGGCAGAGGCCTGCAGGGCTACATGCTGAGCTATTGCTGTCTCTGACCTAAATAATTTTCACATACTTTTAGAGAGAATCCAATAAGAAGGCATAGGACACATAAATACTGTATAAATTACTATGAAGATAGGAATGGAGAGAGCATGTCAAATGGGTATCTCAGCAGATGATCTGAGCTCTCATCCTGTTACCAAAGAGTAACCAGATTGATTTAACCAGAAAAACTGTCTGGGGTGGTATTGCCATTTCAAGGCAGTACCCAACTACTAATTTGAGCATGGATGATTTGTGCATTAAGATGCTTTTTTTTTTTTTTTTTTTTTTTTTTTTTTTTTTAAATGGTAACTCTCATAATGAATTTTAAGACTGAGATGACTTTAATATGAAAATCGCCCACATCTCCATACTGTCCTATGGTCTTGCATTGTTCTGTTGTCCTATAATTTTTGTTTGATCTTCAATACATTATATATCAAACTAGAAATGAGAAGCATAGACTTTTCCTCGTGAAAAAGGTTGGTTGCTTAGCTGTCATTAACCATCTTGCTTCAATAACCTGCTAGTTCAACGCTTGACTGACAGATAAACACGCGAGACTCCTGATTTTCTTTTCACTTTCTTGATAAGTGCGCTTATTCTGGGTCATTAACTCAATGTAGTGAAGCAAAATGGTCAGCATAGCAGCCATGCAGCTGGCTTTATAATAAATAAATTGTAGGCAGGCAGGATTTTTAAACTGATTGCTCAAGTCAAACTCAAAGGCCCAAGTGTTTCTTACCTTCATGCATTCTGTGCCTCAGCGATGTGCATGAGAGCAGCGACGCTCCTGGGTCTCTCTCTTATTGGCTGAGACAAGCGGGAGCACGCTACTGTCAATCACAACTAGTGAGCCAATGAGAGAGCGGAGGAGCTGGGCCGAGCCACGCTCTGTATGTGAATGGGCGCTCACACACAGCAGCAGTTTGGGGGCCTCCATAGGAAGCTGCTTGCTGTGGGGTCACTTGGCAGGAGGGAGGGGACAGGAGTGCCGGCGGAGG
Organism: Aquarana catesbeiana; assembly: GCF_042186555.1. Lineage (NCBI taxonomy): Eukaryota > Metazoa > Chordata > Amphibia > Anura > Ranidae > Aquarana > Aquarana catesbeiana. The sequence continues at coordinate 288,981,301 of NC_133328.1, forward strand.
ACCCGAGAATTGCGGCTGCTATGTGCAAAACCATGCCTTGTCTCTTCTGCATTAAAGTTGTATACCTGCCTGTCTGCACTGTACACCGAGCTGCACACTTGTATAGGAATTTTGGCAAGGCTGAAGTCCCACGGGAGTGACATCATCTCGGGCAATCCAATGGAAACTACCACCGGGCTGAACATGTCAGTGGCCGGTGGGGTGCTCAGTGGAATTGCAACACTGGAGAACAAGGTGAGTAAAGTTCTGCTTTAAGGTAAAAAAAAACGTCCACTTGCTGTTCCTTTCTGCCCCCATTTATCCGTCATTCTCCATTCCAAATGTATGCTTGCCTCAATTCTGCAGTTTGCCACAAATACAGTACATCATTTGTGAAAATGTTCTTTACACTGGCTGCTCCTAATCAGACAGTCCCCATAGACTTCTTTAGAGCTGTCTCCCATGGCTCGGAGAATCTGCAAATAGCATTCTACAAAACCAATACCATTATTGGCTGAATTTTTTCAAAATGTACTCGTTCTTTCAGTTCACGTAGCTTTACTTCTATGAAATCTTGTATGATTGCGAATATATCCCTCTGCACTATGGTGGAGATTTTAGTTTTTAAAAGAGTATAATTCATTGCTTTTTAAATAGACTGCCTAAAGCAACACTCCAAACTACTTTATCGAACTACCAATAACAAAGTTTAATAATGCTGGTATAACAAATCTGCCAGAGTTGAAAGGTATTGTTCTGGTCAGATAAAGTGTACTCATAATCAAAACTTTATTTTAGTTTTGGATAGAGTAGGAAAAAGAAAAATTCTTTCAGGATTTACTGCAACCTGGGGCTGCATTTATAGAGATTTCCCCTCCCTTTCTGTTATGATGAGAACATTTTACCAACAAGAAGATAGGGTAGAAATTGCACAAAGGAAACGGACAATAATAAGAAGCTGTCCCTACTTGAAGTAAAAAACTTTTTTTTTTTAATTGTAAATATAGTTGGGAAGCAATGGAACGCCTGTTGGGTTTTACTGCAGTCTTGGGCTCCATTAGAGAAGCTTCCTGTCCTCCTGACAAAGGTTTCCCCAGACAGGAAATAAGAAAAAATCTGTAACAGGCAGAAATAAAAATGTGGAAGGGGTTTCTTTCTTTCCCCCCCAAAAAAAATGATTTATATATATATTTATTTCTGTCTGTTTTGCAGTTCAAGATACACCTTCACATCCTGTCTAGTAAAACTAGGACATGAACTGAGAGTACATTTCTCTAACGGAGGCCCTGATATAAGTAAAAACATGATGGGTTCTAATGCTTCTCCCCTGTATCCAAAACATTAAATTATTTGCTGGACATTTGGTATTGGCAGTTTATCAGCCAGTAGTGCCAGTGCTGTTGCTTTGTGTGCATGGATACAGTACATTGATTTCTTTGTCAGCAAACAATTGTTGCTGCCTTGACTCCTAAGAGCTTGCCCACATGCAATGTGTAGGGAAAGGACTCTTAAAGGTGTAGGTCTGGGGGGCAGAACTACATTGATAGGAAGTGACCTGGCGCCCCAGTGATTCATCCTCCCAGGTTGCTGTTCCTTATGAATTTTACATGGCTGCTAATGATATCACAAAGTAATCAAACATGTTTCTTGCTACACAAAAAGGTAAAAAATAATGCTATGAAATACTTGCCTTCAGCCCTTGGAATTAAAAGTATCAGCTTTGCTGTACACATGTGCCATCCATGCATTGTGATGAGCCAGGCTCTGAAAGGTTTCATCTGATACTCATTTGCAAGCCTCTAAGCATATAAAATTTAAGATTTTATAAAATCATTCTATTGACCAGGTTATTACACTGTATCTGAATCTGCAGGATGCTTATCTTCACCTTCCCTTTCATTTTGACCCTTTCCCAAGCTCACAAAGATATCTTTTTCTAGCCACACTTCTGAAGAGAAGGGTACAATATTTGCAGTGCTGGAACTGACAGCTGTAGCAAACCTAAAACAAGGAGGTGACGTCATTCAGAAAATCTTCCAATTTTACTACAGAGCACTCTAGCTGAGCAAGACCACACACTGTATGCAAAGATGAAGTGTCAGGACATCACTTCCAGTTAACCTAGGGGAGTCTTCGCTCTGCCCAGGTTAACGGAGTAGAGCTATGCAGCAACAGATTACTGATAACCTCCTCCATGAAAAAAGAGTACACCTTGTGAACATAGGGGGATATCTATCGCAGTGGTAGCTGCATTTTCAGTGAGCTAACAGCAAAGAGGAACTTCAGTTTTAGGACGTGGTAGCCCACTTTTTTTAAAAGTAACAAAATGAAAGTTCATACACGCATGGATTGCCCACGCAGGGGTTCTTCTCCAGCAGAAATACAACAAATGAAAAATGCCAAGCCACCTGGCTCTCAAGGCTCACTCAGCCTTTGGTCGCAGTACCATGCTGTGCAGGTCCACTCCTGGCCTCTAGGAAGGGGTGCTGACATTCCAAGCTTTCTCATTCCTCCGAGACTCACAATTTTCTCTGGTCCCTAGGACTCTCTCTCAGTTGTCTCAGCTATGGTCTCCCAGACTCAGCTGGCCCAACTCTTTGTCCACTGACCTGGAACCTTTCCCACACAGTGCCATCTCAATGTAACTGCCTTGGTTCCTAAACAGGAGTACACTTCCCTCCTGGTTGCAGTAACTTCTCTAACACCAACTCCTACTCTACCTCCCCTGAGCTAAGCTCAGATCTGCCTTTTAATGAGTATGTTCACCTGGACATGAGGCTGAAGACTCTATCCAACCCAATGCTCTTTGGAGTCTTCAAGTTTCCATCCCCGATCCAGACTTACAAAATCCAGAGAAAAGAAAACATAATTTTCTCTGCTCACAAAACTTCTGCTGGTGCCTCTGAAACTGATTCTTTGAGAGCCCTGTGTCCATTTTAAACCCATTTTCCCAGAGACACTCACTATCACAACATTAAGAAAAATTTATATATTTTTTTTTAGTCCTAGCAGTTTATGCGCACACACTTTTTTTCCCTGCATCCATTGCAATCTATTGTCAAAAGCTCTTACATTTAACCACTTCCCGCCCAAGGCCGGCATATGACATCCTGGACTTTGAGTGGAGATCTCTGAATGATTGCTGCAGTTACAGGCCTCATTCAGATATTCTTTTCTGCCAGCAATTCCCTGGACTGTAAAAACAATCATAGCGGCTGTTTACATGCGTCCGGCCCAGCAGATGTAAACACGGCCGTGTACTTGGCTGAAAAGGCCGAGATCTTTTTTTTTTTTTTAATCTCCAGTCTTTCCTGACTAGAGGAGAGATGTGGGGTCTTTATAGACCTTGCATCTCTCCATAAAGAGGACCTGTCATGCCTTATTCCTATTACAAGGGATGTTTACCATCCTTGTAATAGGAATAAAAGTGATCCAAAACAAAATGAAAGGGGAAAAAAATTAAACAAAAAAATAAAGTGCCCCCTACCCCACGTGCTCGCCTGCAGAAGCAAACGAATACGTACGTTGAGCCAACATATGTAAACGACGTTCAAACCACACATGCGGTATCGCCGCGAACGTTAGAGCGAGAGCAACAATTCTACTCTAACTCTAAACTGATAACCTGTTAAAAAAAAAGTAAAGCGTCTATGGAGATTTTTAAGTACCAAGGTTTGGCGCTATTCCACGAGTGCACAATTTTAAACGTGACATGTTAAGTATCTATTTACTTGGCGTAACACCATCTTTCACATTATACAAACAAATTGGGCTAACTATTGTTTTGATTTTTTTTTTTAATTTGCGTTTGAAAAATGTGACATAAAAAGTTGCAGCGACCGCCATTTTATTCCCTAGGGTCTCTGCTAAAAAAAAACCTGCCAGAATAGGCGTGGTATGGAAGTGGTTAAATGCAAATTGAGCTTTACCATTCTACTATGTTACATTAACCACTTACCGACCGGCCACTGTATATATACTTCATTACTTTGTAGTCGCTGCCACAACCGAGGTATCCATCTTTAGGGCTGGCGGTTCTGTGTATAATAATGTTGGTCTCTGCGGTGGGTGCGCCGCGAGATCACAGTTTTCGGCGGCGGGAGAGGTGCCACCCTCTCCCGCACCCTGCGCCGTCTACCGGAGCCGTCGGTAGCGGCGGAGGCGATCGGGTCCTCTCACTTCCTAGGGATGGGGACGAGTGAGGCTAAGATGGCCCCCACCCGTCTCCATACCATAGGAGGGCGGAAGCGACGTCATGACGTCCCTTTTTTTTTGGTCATTTTTTCGAACGACTTTTTTTTTTTTTCATTAAAGTCCAAATATGTGATCTGAGGACTTTTTGACCCCAGATCTCATATTTAAGAGGACCTGTCATGCTTTTTTTCTATTACAAGGGATGTTTACAATAGGAATAAAAGTGATCCAATTTTTTTTTTAAAACAGTGAAAAAATAAATAGAATAAATAAGAAAAAAAAAAATTTAAAGCGCCCTGTCCCGACGAACTCGCGCGCAGAAGCGAGCGCATAGGTGAGTAGCGCCCGCATATGAAAACTGTGGTCAAACCACACATGTGAGGTGTCGCCGCGACCGGTAAAGCAAGAGCAATAATTCTAGCTCTAGACCTCCTCTGTAACACAAAACATGCAACCTGTAGAATTTTTTAAACGTCGCCTATGGAGATTTTTAAAGGTAAAAGTTTGACGCCATTCCACGAGCGGGCGCAATTTTGAAGCTTGACATGTTGGGTATCAATTTACTTGGCGTAACATTATATTTCACAATATAAAAAAAATTGGGCTAACTTTACTGTTGTGAATTTTTTCCAAAAAAAGTGCACTTATAAGATGCAAATACGGTGCAAAAAAAAAGTATTGCATTGACCACCATTTTATTCTCTAGGGTGTTAGAAAAAAAACAATATATAATGTTTGGGGGTTCTAAGTAATTTAATGTTTTAAACATGTAAACACCTAAAATCCAAAACAAGGCTAGTCCTTAAGTGGTTAAACTCCCCACACTTATGTGTGAAATTCTTAGGAAGCACAAAGAAGAAAAAATATTACCCCAAAAAAGCAATACTCTGCAACACTAATATTGTAATAATACACCTTTTTTTTGCCTTTCCAGTTACCCAGGGGAGGCAACAGGTCACCGCTTATTCAGGCCATCATTTAGACTCTGGGTGACCATAAATGGTATATCATGAATGTTTGTTCCAACATGACCTGCTCCATTTGATCTCTGTTATCTTCTTTTGGCTGATTTATATTTGTGTATACTCTCTGACCCAGGTCAGTTCAGCTGGGGCTCATGTTGAACCCTCTCAACTGCTGATTATATGGCTTTTCAGCAAACTGGTATTGGCTTCTATTATGGGGGGGGGGGGGGAGGCATTTTAGGTCGTTTTATTGGGGTATGGAATATGTGCTCATTGTGGTTTTTTTTTTTTTTTGCAATTTATAACAAAGGATATGTATTATTACAATATTAATGTTACAGAATGTGTATTTTTTTGGAAATCTATTTTCCTTCTTGTACTTTATTTTGTTCTTTCCACTTCTTGCACACACATTGGTGTTGGTTGCCATATGTATTTTTTATTTTTGGGTATCTATCATAGATGCATAAACTATGTAAAATTTGCCCTGAGTAAAGTGAAAGTGAAACATACCTTACAAAAGGTTGAAGTGATACTAAAGTCTCGTTATGTTTATTATTTTTAAAGAAAAAAAGTTATACTTTCCTGCTCTGTGCAGTGATTGTGCACAGAGCAGCCCAGATCCTCTTCTCGGGTACCTCGTTGGTGCTCCTGGCCCCTCCCTCCTGTCGAGTGCCCCCACAGCAAACAGCTTGCTACGGGGATAACCGAGCCGCAGCTCCGTGTGTCCTTTCTCCTGATTGCCTAACTGACTTTAATTTACAGTTTGACAATGGTGCCACTGCTGTGTCTCAGCCAGTCAGGAGGGGAGTCCTGGACAGCCGAGGCACTCGTGCACATCACTGGAGGAAGTATGGGCTCAGGTAAGTATTAAGGGGGCTGCTACACACACAAGGTTTTTAGATAAAAAAACCTTTTGACTTTACAACTACTTTAAATGTATAAAGTGTGTCCAAAAAAAACTTGAATTCAAGGTGGGTTGGGAAAGGCTCAGAGACTAAAGGAAAGAAGGGAGGGTTAGTGAGCAAAAGCTTCAGCGCTAAAGTATGTATGTCGTGTGTGTGTGCACACAGTGCCTTGCAAACATATTTACCCCCCTTGGCTTTTTACCTATTTTGTTACATTACAGCCTTTACTTCAAAGTTTTTTAAATCTGAATTATATGTGATGGATCACAACACAATTGCCTAAATTGGTAAAGTAAAATTAGAAAAATATATGCATAAAACTATTTTTCAGAAATAAACTGATAATTGGCGTGTGCGTATGTATTCACTCCCTTTGTTATGAAGCCCATAAAAAGCTCTGGTGCAACCAATTACCTTCAGAAGTCACATAATTCGTGAAATGATGTCTACCTGTTTGCAATCTAAGTGTCATACGATCTATCATTACATATACACACCTTTTTGAAAGGCCCCAGAGGCTGCAACCCCTAAGCAAGAGGCACCACTAACCAAACACTGCCATGAAGACCAAGGAACTCTCCAAACGTAAAGGGACAATGTTGTTGAGAAGTACAAGTCAGGGTTAGGTTATAAAAAGAATATCCAAATCTTTGATGATCCCTAGGAGCACCATCAAATCTATCATATCCAAATGGAAAGAACATGGCACAACAGCAAACCTGCCAAGAGATGGCTGCACACCAAAACTCACCGACCGGGCAAGGAGGGCATTAATCAGAGAAGCAGCACAGAGACCTAAGGTAACCCTGGAATAGCTGCAGAGTTCCACAGCAGAGACTGGAGTATCTGTACATAGGATGACAATAAGCCATACGCTCCATAGAGTTGGGCTTTATGGTAGTGAAAGCCATTACTTTGATCAAAAAACAAAATGGTACGTTTTGAGTTTGTGAAAAGGCATGTGGGAGACTCCCAAAATGCATGGAGGAAGGTGCTCTGGTCTGATGAGACTAAAATTGAACTTTTTGGCCATCAAAGAAAACACTGGTGCAAACCTAACACGTCACATCACCCAAAGAACACCATCCCCACAGTGAAACATAGTGGCAGCATCATGCTGTGGGGATGTTTTTCAGCAGCCGGGACTGGGAAACTGGTCAGAGTTGAGGAAAAGATGGATGGTGCTAAATACAGGGATATTCTTGAGCAAAGCCTGTACCACTCTGTGTGTGATTTGAGGTTAGGACAGAACCTTCCAGCAGGACAATGACCCCAAACACACTGCTAAAGAAACACTTGAGTGGTTTAAGGGGAAACATGTAAATGTGTTGGAAAGGCCTATTCAAAGCCCAGACCTCAATCCAATAGAAAATCTGTGGACAGACTTAAAGATTGCTGTTCACAAGCGCAAACCATCCAACTTGAAGGAGCTGGAGCAGTTTTGCAATGAGGAATGGGCAAAAATCCCACTTGTAAGATGTGGCAAGCTCATAGAGACTTATCCAAAGTGACTTGGAGCTGCAAAAGGTGGCTCTACAAAGTATTGACTTTAGGGGTGTGAATAGTTATGCACATTGACTTTTTCTGTTATTTGTCCTATTTGTTTTTTGCTTCACAATAAAAAAAAAAATCTTAAAAGTTGTGGGCATGTTCTGTTAATTCAAAATGCCAAGGGGGTGAATACTTTTGCAAGGCACTGTATGGTATGGGAAGGAAAGGCTCTGGATCTAAAATGATTTCTTTTATATTGAGGTAAGAAACATTAGTGAGTTTAATGTTACAGAAATAATAATTAGCCCCTGAGGACTAGCCTCTAAGGAATTGTGACTGATTCCATGGTTTCCTTCCCTAGTTTGCTTTCAAATTAAGCTAATTAACTGATATGTGTAATAAATATATTATATATATATATATATATATATATATATATATATATATATATATATATATATATATATATATATATATATAGGAAACATTTCCCTGGATTTATTTACTTAATATGTTGAGTGTAAATCTGTATAATTAACATTTAGTGCACATCAGATATAAGGGAAGCATTATATTCTAGATAAAGTTATGACTTATGAGGATTGTTAGGCAGTTTATTTTATTTTATTTTTTTTTTTTTGCATATGTTCCATTTATAATTTCTAGGTTGAATAATATAATCCTATAGGTAAGCCTGTTTGAAAAGTGTACTTTCCCAAGTCATCCTCCAGGATGGTCACATGAGAGACTCCACCTCCTACAGGAAACACAAATACAGAGAAGTTTAAAAGGCTGCACTCTGGCTGCCCCTTATGCTAAAACAAAGGAGGGGGACATCGCTTGTGGATCTGGTCACCACAGCAACGAACAGGAAAATGAAAAGGGTTTTTTTTTTTCTCTCTTGCAAGAGAAGGAAGCACTGGGGACAGATTCCCTCAGGGTTTCCATGGAGCTTCAGAACGGCTTATGCCTTTCGACCTCCACAACTACTTATACCTCTATAGCTGAGTCTGGTTCTCACTATTGAAAATGTTAGCAGAAGAGTCACCTTGGATTCTACCAATCAGAAAAGATCTGTTGGTGCAATCAGAGAACTTACATCCAAAGGTTAAATGCGTTAAGGCTGGGTTCACACTATTGCGAATTGGATGCGGTTTTCTCCACATCCAATTTGCATGTCAGGAGATTGTGACTGGCTCTCTATGGAGCCGGTTCACACATCTCCGCAGTGGCTCTGGTGTGAATTGCACAGGAGCCCTGTGCGTCTTTTGGCCCATTTTTCAGGTCTGAATTCAGCCCAAAATTCAGGCTGAAATTGGACCTGAAATGGTGAATGGAGACGCACTAGACTCCTGCTGTGAGCCACTGCGATCTCCAGTGTGAACTCAGCCTGGGAGTGTCAGAATAGATACTGAATGGTTGTTATCAACCGCTTAAGGACCGCCCCATGTACATATACTGCAGCAGGGCGGCCCGAAATGACGAACTTACTTTCTTCCTGGTCTGGGGTGCACCACCAGCCAATCATCAGGTTCGGCATACCCGCCAATCATTCCTGAGGCAGACAGAACGGCGGTTTGCCTATGTAAACAAGGCAGATCGCCATTCTGTGACAGTTTGAAAGCACCCCCTAGGGACACATTTAACTTTTTCATTGCCCCTGATGTTAACCCCTTCCCTGCCAGTATCATTAGTACAATGAAAAGTGGCACTTGGTGTCCGATTTTTCTACCGCAATGTTGCAGTCCCGCTATAAGTCACTGATCACTCCCATTACTAGTAAAAAAAAATCAATAAAAATATTCCATAGTTTGTAGACGCTATAACTTTTGTGCAAACCATTCCATAAAATGCTTACTGGGATTTTTTTAACCAAAAATATAAAGTCTACACACCCCTGTTAAAATGTCAGGTTTCTGTGATGTAAAAAAAGCAGACAAAGATAAATCCTTTTAGAACTTTTTTCACCTTTAACCACTTCAGCCCCGGAAAATTTTACCCCCTTCCTGACCAGAGCACTTTTTGCGATTCGGCACTGCGTCGCTTTACCTGCCAATTGCACAGTCGTGCGACGTTGTACCCAAACACAATTGACGTCCTTTTTCTTCCCACAAATAGAGCTTTCTTTTCGTGGTATTTGATCACCGCTGCAGTTTTTATTTTTTGCGCTATAAACTAAGAAAGCAACAATTAAAAAAAAAAAAACGCAATATTTTTTACTTTTTGCTATAATAAAAATCCCCCAAAAATACGTAAACAAAATAATTTTTTCCTCAATTTAGGCCAATATGTATTCTTCTACATCTTTTTGGTAAAAAAAATCGCAATAAGCGTATATTGATTGGTTTGCACAAAAGTTATAGCGTCTACAAAATAGGGGATAGTTTTATGGCATTTTTATTATACATTTTTTTATTAGTAATAGTGGTGATCTGCGATTTTTATCCTGACTGCGACATTATGGCGGACACATTGGACACTATTTTGGGACCATTGTCATTTATACAGCGATCAGTACTATAAAAAATGCACTGATTACTGTGTAAATGACACTGGCAGGGAAGGGGTTAACCACTAGTGGGCGATGAAGGGGTTAAGTGTGTCCTAGGGAGTGATTCTAACTGTGGGGGGGGCTACCTAGGACATGACAGCGATCACTGCTCCCGATGACAGGGAGCAGTAGATCTCTCATGACACAAGGCAGAACGGGGAAATGCCTTGTCTTGTTTAGAAAGGCATCTCCCTGTTTTTCCGCTCCGTGACACGATCGCGGGCCCCCAGCGGACATCGAGTCCACAGGACGCACGGTCACGGAGTACACGGCGGGTGCGTGACCACAATGCCGCGATGTAAAGGGGACGCAGCTCCCTGTTTGACCTCTCCACACCGCAATCGCGGGCCGCCGAAGAACATCGAGTTCCCGGGACATGCTTGTGCGGTGGGTGTGCCGGTGGCGAGCGCGTGCCCGAAAGACGGCAAATTTAAAGGGACGTACCTGTATGCCCATTTGCCTACCTGTGCCATTCTGCCGACGTACATCTGTGTGCAGCGGTAGGCAAGCAAGTTAATGTGACCTATAAACTGAACAACTCAATTGAAAAACAAACTGAAATCTTTTTTGGGGGTGGGGGGAGTAAAAATAAAAAACTAAAATAATGCGGTTGCATTGCATAATGCGGTTGCATAAAGGTGCACACCCACACCCAAGGTAGAGAAAATTATGAACAGTTCCAAATTCCAGTCAATATTGGCACAAAACCGTCAGGCTTCTGCTAGAAAGCTGAACATGAAGAAGAACTTCATCTTTCAGCCTGACAATGACCCCAAGCATGCATCCAAATCAACAAAGTAATGGCTTCACCAGAAGAAGAATAAAGTTTTGGAATGGCCCAGCCAGAGCTCAGACCTGAATCCGATTGAAAATCTGTGGGGTGATCTGAAGAGGGCTGTGCACGGTGATGCTCTCGTAATCTGACAGATTTGAAGTATTTTTGCAAAGAAGAGTGGGCAGATATTGCCAAGTTAAGATGTGCCATGCTGAGACTCATACCTAAAAAGACTGAGTGTTATAATAAAATCAAAAGATGCTTCCACAAATTATTAGTTTAAGGGTGTGCACATTTATTCAACCATATTATTTTTAACCCTTTCATGACTAAGCCTATTTTTGAAATTTGGTGTTTACAAGTTAAAATCCATATTTTTTGCTAGAAAATTACTTAGAACCCCCAAACATTATATATATATTTTTTAGCAGAGAATCTAGAGAATAAAATGAAGATTGTTGCAATATTTTATATCAACGGTATTTGTGCAGCGGTGTTTTAAACGCAAATTTTTGGGAAAAGGGACACTTCCATGAATTTTAAAAAATCCAAACAGTAAAGGTACCCCAATTTTTTTGTATAATGTGAAAGATGATGTTACGCCGAGTAAATAGATACCAAACATGTCACGCTTTATAATTGCACGCACTCGTGGAATGGCGACAAACTATGGTAGCTATGAATTTCCATAGGCGACGCTTTACATTTTTTTTACGGTTACCAGGTTAGAGTTACAGAGAAGGTCTAGGGCTAGAATTATTGCTCTCGCTCTGACGATCGCGGCGATACCTCACATGTGTGATTTGAACACCGTTTACATATGCGGGTGCGACTTCCGTATACGTTTTCTTCGCTGCGCCATTGGCAGCCGAGTAAACGGGAAGTGATGTTATGACGTCGCTTCCGCGTTTACATTGAGAAGGCTGGAACGAAGCCGCCCACGGCTTCGTTCCAGCCCGCCCACAGCCGCCGGAGGCAGCCGATTGGACACCGGCCCTCCCGATCGCACGGGAGGCCCGGTAAGAGCGGTGGGAGGGGGGATGTCCCCTCCCGCTCCTCCGGTATAACAGCCGAGCGGCTTTTATACTCGGGTAGCCGATCGCCCGCTGTGAACAACGGTACCAGGATGATGCCTGCAGCTGCGGGCATCATCCCGGTATAACCCCAGAAAGCCGAGTACGCATATCTGCATACGGTCGGCGGGAAGGGGTTAATATTTACTTCCCTCCAAAATTTCAGTTTGTTGTTCAACAGTTGTACAGTTTATAGGTCACATTAAAAGTGGAAAAAGTTCTAAAATTATTTTTTTTTACATCACAGATACCTGACATTTTAACGGGTGTGTAGACTTTTTATATCCACTGTAGCAGAATACATATTGGCCTGAATTGATAAAGAAATTTAGATTTTTTTTATTATTATTATTTATTGGGTATGTTTTATAGGAGAAAGGTAAAACATATATATATTTTTTTTTTCAAAATTGTTTGTCTTGTTTTGTTTATATCACAAAAAATAAAAACCACAGAGGTGATCAAATACCACCAAAAAAGCTCTATTTGTGAGAAAAAAAGGACATCAATTTTATTTGGGTACAGCTCGCACGACCACGCAATTGTCTGTTAAAATAACGCAGTGCCGTATCGCAAAAAATGGCCTGTTCATGAAGGGGGTAAAGCCTTCCAGGACTGAAGTGGTTAAAGCGGAACCTTTTTTCATTTTTCCATCTATTAAATCTTCTGCCCTTGTTGTTTTACCTTTTGGATAGTAAAACATATTTTTTCTGCCAGTAAATACCTTATACAGCCCACTTCCTGTTTTTTGTCTGGTAAAAAGCCTAGGCTTATGATATCATGCACAGCTCTCTCTCACTCTTGTGAGAGTTTGCCAGGAAGGGAGGGGGGATGAGTCCTAAGAGGGCCAATGAGAGCTGCAGGACTGGAGGTGTGCCTCTGTGTGTGTCTGTAAATCCAGCAAGTGAACAGGCAGCAACTTCAGCTGCCCACAGTTAAAATGGTTGCAGCCAGACCTAGCGGAGGGAGATTTCTGCAGCATATTTGACAAGTACAGAATCACAGTATATATAAAATATGCAAAGTGGTTGGAGGGAAGCTTCAAAATGGCAAAGATGTTTTTATTACAAATTAAGTGAGCAGACTGCAGTTCCTCTTTAACCCCTTCCCACCGAGCGTACGCAGATGTGCGTACTCGGCTTTCCGGGGTTATACCGGGATGATGCCCATAGCTGCAGGCATCATCCCGGTACCGTTGTTTAGAGCGGGTGATCGGCTATCTGAGTATAACAACTGATGCAGCTAAAAGCCGCTCGGCTGTTATACCGGAGGAGCGGGAGGGGACGTCCCCCCCCCTCCCGCCGCTCTTACCGAGCCTCCCGTTAGAGGCCCGGTGACCAGTCGCCTGCCTCCGGCAGGCTGGGGGCGGACTGGAACGAGCCGCGGGCAGCTTCTTTCCAGCCTCCTAATCATACGCATGGAAGCGACGTCACTTCCCGTTTACTCGGCTGCCAATGGCGCTGGTTTTAAAAAAATACACAGTATTTAGAATCGCCGTTTTCGGCGATCTGAATACTTTGAAGTGCAAAGGAGGGTTTTTTAGACCCCCGATCCCTCCATAAAGAGTACCTGTCACCACCTATTACTGTCACAAGGGATGTTTACATTCCTTGTGACAGCAATAAAAGTGATCAAAATTTTTTTTTTTAACACAATTTATAAATATATAATTAAATAAAATAAATAAATTTTTTTAAAGCGCCCCCGTCCCCGCGAGCTCGTGCAGCAAAGAAAACGCATACGGAAGTTGTGCCCGCATATTTAAACGGTGTTCAAATCACACATGTGAGGTATCGCCGCGATCGTCAGAGCGAGAGCAATAATTCTAGCACTAGACCTCCTCTGTAACTCTAACCTGGTAACTGTAAAAAAAAATTTAAAGCGTCGCCTATGGAAATTCTTAGGTACCGTAGCATGTCGCCATTCCACGAGTGCATGCAATTATAAAGCGTGACATGTTTGGTATCTATTTACTCGGTGTAACATCATCTTTCACATTATATAAGAAATTAGGGTAACTTTACTGTTTGGATTTTTTAAAATTCATGAAAATGTCGCTTTTCCCAAAAATTTGCGTTTAAAATACCGCTGCACAAATACCGTGTGATATGAAATATTGCAACAATCTCCATTTTATTCTCTAGGTTCTCTGCTAAATATATATATATATATATATATATATATATATATATATATATATATATATATATATATATATTATATATAATGTTTGGGGGTTCTAAGTAATTTTCTAGCAAAAAATACGGATTTTAAGTTGTAAACACCAAATTTCAAAAATAGGCTCAGTCATGAAAGGGTTTTAAAGGATTCTTACCTGAGGTTGTCAATATTCAGTTGAAGATTAGGATGGTTATAAGAAAGATTTATGCCAAAGTTTGAAAAAAATAATTCTTCCGGGGGGGGGGGGGGTGGAATTGGGTCTGTCCACTAGTACTTTGTTCACTCCTGCAGCTTTGTCAGATTGCTTGGACTTATCACTGGGTGGGCATCCAAGAGTATGGAGATTCTTCACTCCACTCAATACTGGGCACTTTCAACCCCTTCCTGCCCAGGCCAATATTCAGGTTTCTGTTGTGTCGCACTTTGAATGACAATTATGCGGTCATGCAACACTGTCCCCATATTTTTTGAGACAGAGCTTTCTTTGGATGGTTTTATAACAACTTTAAAAACCACCAAAAAAAACCTGCAAGACAAAGGCATAATGAGCTAGTATACATCGCATACTAGCTCATTATAAAATACTTACCTTAGATCGAAGCTGGTGCAACGGTCCCCGTACACCGCTGCGACCGGCAACATGTCTCTGGAATGTTACTTCCAGGTTCGCGGGCTCCATCGCTGTGATTGGCTGGAGCCACGATGATGTCACTCCCGTGCATGCACGCGGGAGTTTCCAGTCACGGCACATCAGCGGAACGACACGAACGAAACGTTTCTTCAATGCTCATGTGCCGATGACGTTGGCACATGGTGATACAGTAGATATCTCCTAAACCATGAAGGTTTAGGAAATAACCATGGTACCTACAGGTAAGCCTATATTATAGGCTTACCTGTAGTGAAAAGTGGTTTGTAAGGGTCTACAACCACTTTAATACCACTGTTTGTTTGTTTTTTTTGCATGTGATGCAAGTGACATGGCTGGGCTCTCGGCCCTTCCTTCTCTGTGCTCAGGTTGCTCAGCTGTCGGTTAATTGCCAGTACTCATCGTTCCACTGTGGCTCACCTGTTGATTATCTCCTGCTCATCAGTCAAGCCCGCAGCCAGCCCCCTTCTGGCTATTTAAACTGCCTGATTCATTTCTTCATTGCCTTCGCCTTGGTCAACATATCTAGAGACACTCTGCTGTGTTCCTGTTGAAGACATGCCTGGCTGACATCCCTCCTGATCCTGTCTGCTGCCTCTGACTATGCTGATATCTGGCTTCCTGATTTTCTGGCTTGTCCTGACTACCTGATTTGGCTACCGAACCCTGGCTTGACTACATTTACTAGTTGTACAATTTTTACCATTTTATTAAAAAGTGTGATTTTTTTTTTACTGCCTTTTCTGTCTCCACCTGTTTCATGATACCGCAATGGAGAATCCCCCTAGGGGTGGGACTTTGAAGGCACTACCAAAACATTAAATATATATGTCAAAATATAAAGTTTATTGAGTACATGAAAGACATATAATAAAAGTATGATAAAAACAGGATGCATCATGTGGTACAAACATTTTAGCAAAATGACAAGGTACACAATCCCAAAGCCCTTGGGGGTTTGGGATTGTCTTTTATGTACTCAAAAAACTTTATATTTTGACATATATATTTAACGTTTTGGTAGTGCCTTCAAAGTCCCGCCCCTAGGGGGATTCTCCATTTCCATATTTACTTGGGATGTGGCACGCCCTTTTTCTACAGTTTATCCTGGACATCCCTTTTCATTTCTGTTTCATGATACCAGTCAGTAAGCAGTAATTTCAGAAGATGCAGGCATCCCACCTACTGGTGATATTTTTTCCGGGTTGAATGAGCAGGATCACCACATGGATCAATTTGCCATAGCGTTAGATGCTCCTGATTCACACTGCTCACCTGGATCCTCCCACTCTGGCTGTTCTGGTACAATCTGTGTTGCAGGCTGTCCCTGCTGCTGCCCCAGTCTCTGTGCAGGCACCCGCCTTGAATATTACCTCTGTAAGAGGCATGTCTGCTCCGCTTCCCCAGCGATTTGGGGACGATCCAGTTTAATGCAGAGGGTTTCTCAACCAGGTTGGGATATACTTTGAGTTTCTGCCCTAGGCGTTCCTCACGAACAGAAGCAAAGTAGGCTTCATTATTTCTTTGCTTTCTGATAGAGTCTTGGCAAACCCTCTATGGGAGACGCAAAAACCCATTATCCTGAGTTACCCAGAGTTTGTGGTTTCCTTTAAAAGGGTATTTGATGTTCCTGCACGCTCCACTTCTGGACTCCACTTCCAAGAGCCTCTTGTTCATCAGTGTACAAGAACAGTTGCTTATTACGCCATTGAATTCCGTACTTTGGCAGAGGTCGCTTGGAACAATGAGGCCCTCCTGGCTGCTTTTTCTCATGGTCTTTTAGATAACATCAGAGATGAGATGGCAGCCCGAGACGTACCTACAGATCTGGAGACGTTGATCACGTTTGCCATTCTCATTGACTCCAGACTCCAAGAGACCTTCCTTTAAGGAGCAGTTGCGGAATCCTCCTGTACGTTTTGGCTCGGAGCTTTGCAGTCCCAGCCTTGCCTCCCTCATCTCCCATGCCTCCTGGTACAGGGTCTGCCAGTGAAGTAGAACCCATGCAGTTTGGCTTCACATGTCTCTCTGCAGATTAGACACCCTTTAGGAGGAGGGAGATATTGTGGCCAGGCAGGTCACTTCTTGAAGTCCAGTCCTACCCATCTGGGAAACGCTTGCACCTGAGGTCCTGTAGGGGACAGACTTTAGGTGGTGGTGTTACGTCCCCAGTTACCTTGAAGGATAAGCCTCTAGTTTTGATTACCCTTTCGTGGTCTGAGTCGTCTATCGATACACAGGCTCTAATTGACTCGGGCTAAAAGCCTGTTGTAGACAGTGCCTTTGTGTCTAAGCACTTGATTCTGCTGCAGCTTTCTGCCACTCCACTTGCCATTGAGGCTATTGATGGGAGACCTCTACAGCCTGCCCATGTGACTCATGAGACTGCTCGGTTGACCATGGCCATAGGGGCTCTTCACCATAAGACAATCCAAAGTCATTTCCTCTCCTCATTATCCGGTGGTTATTGGTTATCCTTGGTTACAGAGGCACAACCCCTCTTTTGATTGGCTTTGTGCTGAGGTACTTTCCTGGTCTCCACAATGCAGTAAGACAGCGGTCCACAACTGTTTTGGCACCAGGGACCGGCTGCGTGATAGAAAATTATGCCAAGGCCCTGGGGGGGGGCAGCGATGCGGTTTTCGATGGCAATTTGTCGAGGCAATGGCTGGTGTTAGCGCTTCAATCATCACGGCGCCAAGGTTGATATGGTGTCAGGATGACTGAAGTGCATTATTTCTTGTATTACATTGTAATATAAAATTAAATAGTTCAACTCCCCATAATGCAAAATCTGTGGGAGCCCACGTCACCTGCCACCAGATGCAGCTTGTCACTTACCACGTCACTTGCCACGTCACCTGCCTTCAGATGCATCTTGTCACTTGCCACGTCACCTACCTGCCACTAGATGCAGCTTGTCACGTCACCTACCTGCCACCAGATGCAGCTTGTCACTTGCCACGTTACCTACCTGCCACCAGATGCAGCATGTCACTTGCCATGTCACCCGCCTTCAGGTGCAGCTTGTCACTTGCCACGTCGCCTGCCACCAGATGCGGATTGTCACTTGCCATGTTGCCTTCCACCCAGATGCGAATTATCACTTGCCACCAAATGCAGCTTGTCACATCGCCTGCCACCAGGCAACAGTGACAACAGGGAAAGAGACTTCTCTTTCCAGCTTTTTAGTACATGATGTGCATTGGCTGTGTCCCAAAGTGAGGGCGGGTAGTGAGAGATGATGTAATCTCTCTGCTGCCCGCCGAGGTTACTTGAGAGACACAAAACAGCCACTCAATAAACTTCAACATTTCCAATGGAAAAATAATTATAGGTGGATCAGCTGTGATGTCACCAGCCTATATTCTAGTATTCCACATCATCTGGGTCTCCAGGCAGTTGCCTGATCTCTCAAGAAATCGGGTAGATTCTCATTAATGTTGCAGGATTTCATTTTACAAGCCCTTGAGTACTTACTCATAATTTTTTTTATGTTTGACGGGGGCTATTATCTCCAGAGATGTGGGGCCTCTATGGGGGCGAAATTTTCACCCTCACTTGCCAACATTTTCATGGGTTGGTGGGAGAGGTCTCACATCTTTGGACATGATAGCCCCCGCCGATTGGATACAGTTTTTTACTGTCGTTTTATTGACGACCTCCTGTTCATCACATCTGACGAAAATGCTGACCTCAGTGTTTGGCTTTCATATTTTAATAACAACAACCTTAATTTGAATTTCACGGGCACCATACAATCTCGTAGCATAGAATTTTTGGATGTCAAACTTACAGGAACAGGGGAATCTATACATACCACCCTCTATAGGAAACCAACTGCAGGTAATACCCTTCTTAGAGCAGATTCCACACATCCAAAACTCACTATTCGAGGCGTACCTTATGGACAATTCCTGAGGTTAAAACGCCTATTCAGTACATCCGAGAGTTTCCAAATGGAAGCCAACAACATGGCCCAGCGTTTTAAAGACCGAGGATATGGAGAAGCCCTGGTTAATAGAGCACTTACCACTGCTAGCGCTGTCCCCAGACAGTTGCTTTTAAAGGACAAACGCCAACCAAACTCTTCTCCTAAAAATATCCCAGTCTTTTCGACACCATTTAGTGCAGAGTTTAAAAAAATAAAAAACATAGTCACTAGATATCTCCCGATCTTATCTAATGATCCTGCATATGACAATATTCTTTCCAAGGGTAATAAGGTGGTCTCTTGTAGAGCGCCCACTCTAGGGAGTTCCCTTTCACCCAGTTTAGTATTGACAGAACGATCTAAGTCAAACTGGGTAAACTTTGTGGGCAACTTCAAATGTGGTAAAAAAGGCTGCAATTATTGCAGCCACATTAAAAAGGGCAAACAGATACAATCCTGCACTAATGGTAAAATCTTTAACATTTCCTCGTTCATAAACTGCAATACTCAGTTTATAGTATATGTTATCACTTGCCATATTTGCCAGATCCAGTATGTAGGACGTACGACATCTTAGAGATCGTTTATTTGATCACCTGCACGATATAGAAAAAAGACAGATTAACCAACGTGGCCAAACATTGGATCTTTGTGCATCACAATGATGTATCGAGCCTTTTCATCCAAGGCATAGAAAAAGTCGTGACACCCATCAGAGGGGGTGACAGATTCCAATTATTATGCAAACGCGAGGTATACTGAATATTTTCTTTAAACACCAGAATCCCGCTAGGTTTAAACTTTGAATGGGATGTCTCCTACTATTATGAATAGTTTCGGTTCCTCATTCCATTTTTCATTACTAATGTACCTTTTCTATATCCATACAGACATTAAGGTCTAGAGAGATATCAATATCTCTCCGAAGCATATATATCGTAATGCCCATGAATACATTAATGTTTCTCTCATCCTCTCATCCGTCTCTTGCTCTTCCAGCATACTGTGCAAATTCTCCCACTTAAAAAGATGAGAGTGGCCTGTAATTATCATCATAGGTATACCTCAACTATGTGAGACAAAATGTGGAACAAATCCAGACAATCACATTGTCTGATTTTTGAAAGAATTTATTTGCAAATTATGGTGGAAAATAAGTATTTGGTCACCTACAAACAAGCAAGATTTCTGGCTCTCACAGACCTGTATCTTCTTCTTTAAGAGGCTCCTATGTCCTCCACTCATTACCTGTATTAATGGCACCTGTTTGAACTTGTTATCAGTATAAAAGACACCTGTCCACAACCTCAAACAGTCACACTCCAAACTCCACTATGGTGAAGACCAAAGAGCTGTTAAAGGACACCAGAAACAAAATTGTAGACCTGCACCAGGCTGGGAAGACTGAATCTGCAATAGGCAAGCAGCTTGGTTTGAAGAAATCAACTGTGGGAGCAACAATTAGAAAATGGAAGACATACAAGACCACTGATAATCTCCCTTGATCTGGGGATCCACGCAAGATCTCACCCCATGGGGTCAAAATGATCACAAGAACGGTGAGCAAAAATCCCAGAACCACTAGGGACCTAGTGAATGACCTGCATCAGTAACACACTACGCCACCAGGGACTCAGATCCTGCAGTGCCAGACGTGTCCCCCTGCCTAAGCCAGTACATGTCCGGGCCCGTCTGAGGTTTGCTAGAGAGCATTTGGAAGATCCAGAAGAGGATTGGGAGAATGTCATATGTTCAGATGAAACCAAAGTAGTACTGTTTAGTAGAAACACAACTCATCGTGTTTGAAGGAGAGAGAATGCTGAGTTGCAACCAAAGAACACCATACTTACTGTGAAGCATGGGGGTGGCAACATCATGCTTTGGGGCTGTTTCTCTGCAAAGGGAACAGGACGACTGATCCGTGTACATGAAAGAATGAATGAGGCCATGTATCGTGAGATTTTGAGTGCAAACCTCCTCCCATCAGCAAGGGCATTGAAGATGAAACGTGGCTGGGTCTTTCAGCATGACAATGATCCCAAACACACCGCCCCGGCAACGAAGGAGTGGCTTCGTAAGAAGCATTTCAAGGTCCTGGAGTGGCCTAGCCAGTCTCCAGATCTCAACCCCATAGAAAATCTTTGGAGGGAGTTGAAAGTCCGTGTTGCCCAGCAACAGCCCCAAAACATCACTGCTCTAGAGGAGATCTGCATGAAGGAATGGGCCAACATACCAGCAACAGTGTGTGACAACCTTGTAAAGACTTACAGAACACGTTTGACCTTGTCATGGGCCTTGTCATTGCCAACAAAGGATATGAACTTTTGATATTGACCAAATACTTATTTTCCACCATAATTTGCAAATGAATTCTTTCAAAAATCAGACAATGTGATTGTCTGGATTTGTTTCCACATTTTGTCTCTCATAGTTGAGGTACACCTATGATGACAATTACAGGCCTCTCTCATCTTTTTAAGTGGGAGAACTTGCACAATTGGTGGCTGACTAAATACTTTTTTCCCCACTGTATATGGGTTTCCCTTACAGCCTTGTCACTTTATGTGTTTTGGATGTATTTCAACCAATATAAAATCATATATAAAGTTTTTTACATACAACTAAAAAGTTTTTTACATATAACTTACAACCTTCTGAGAGTATTCCATGGAGTCCATTTTTTGTTTTAACAAAACATATTTGCTTTTTTTTTGGATCTCCACATAAATCCTTTTTCTTAGGTCGGGACAGGCATTTCCAGTTTATCCCAAATATTAACATATCCTTAAACAATTACTTTGTTATGTGATTACATTGATGCTGGAAATTCATTCACTGTCCTGATAAGCGCAGTCCATATTCCTGTGCATAACATACTTTTAAATGTTGTTGTAACTATGTGTTTGTTATACATATTTTTTCTACTATAGTCGTACAATAGTTTTCTCACTTTATTGTCATCACCATTATAATTTTTTATTTATAGACTGCATCAACACCTTGTTTCAAACGCCTGCCTATGTCAATGTATCAAATTGTTTCATCTCTTGTATCACAAACTATATTGTCATTGATTTTTAGAATTTTATGATAGTTACAGCTTATGCTTTATAGAAGCAAGAGATGGAAGTTGCTCCCTTTCGCTGGGGTCTCAGCACCGCTGACATTTATTTATACACTTATTTATATATTTTTATTTTTTGTATTTGATATATATATATATATATATATATATATATAAATGGGTCCCTTACCAGCAACAGCTAATATAATATAATAAATATCTTCTCTTATATTGTGACATATACATTTAAAATACACCTTAACGGCCTCACAGAAATGTTGGCCGACATTATACTATTATCTTGTACCCAGCCCAGAGCCCAATAATTTTACGTTGACGTTTATACACAAACAAGCCAACTTCGGCACACTTTATTCTGACTTTTTTGGCAGAAACATTTTTATTCATTTCATTCTAACAGCTCTCTACAAACCCTGGCTGATATATTACTATCGACATCATGTCATTGCACTCTACACCTGGGCTTGAACTCAAATCGCCCATGATCGTACATACACAGGTCGACTTCGGTTTATATCTAATTATTTTGGTTTTTAAACACGTGTTTACAACATCATTATGTTAATTTAGTCACCTTTATTCCATCTCATATTATTTTACTTTAACACCATTTGTGTTTCATTTCTGCACACACACATTTTTTCACTCTCACCATCACTTGACGGCACATATATTTTGTCCATATTGTGTTCTTTTTATTTACTCCGCACCATTTATTTTACACATAGGTGACTTTTTTTTGTTTGCACAAGCAATATATATATATTCATATTTTTATCTTTGATCTTTCATATTTTTACATATATACTATCACTAGTGATATACTCATACTCATTATAGTTTTGCCATTTATTGCACCACATTTTACTTTATTTTGTCATGTCCTCTTTATTCCTTATTTTATGTCTATCAGGACAATTATTTTTCACCATATATCACTTGTTCTCACTTTCAACTTATTAATTTTCAAATACATTTTCACACACACATATATAATATCATCCATTATATACATATTTTTTTACTTTTTTATATATTTTTTTTTCTTTTTTCCTTTTTATTCTGTTGCTTATATATTATCAACATGGGAGTTTTCATTCTAAAGCCTGTTCACCTGACAGCAGGTGCTGAGACCTCACACAGTCGGTTTTCAGCTGTTATTGATTACTCACTTAATCATGTGGTCACATGGTTTGTAATTTAGGCTTTATATATGATTTCTATTCCCATGTTTGTCAGCTATGAGTAGGCACCCGTTATGAGTGCAAAACGCGTCAGCTGATTGCTGTACATTCCTGCTGTAATGTCTTGTACATCCTGTGATCCAACTTTTTAATAATGGCACCTATTATTCAGTCCAGTGTGCGGCATCCAGATCACTTTGTCTATTCCTGCCCGCCGAGGGCGGAACAGTGGTGATGCAGGGCGGGCGGTGAGAGATGATGTCATCTCTCTGCTCTCTCATCTGCCCACCCATTCGGCTCTCTCATCTGCCCGCCCACTCGGCTCTCTCACCTGCCCGCACGTTCGGCTCTCTCACCTGCCCGCACGTTCGGCTCTCTCACCTGCCCGCACGTTCGGCTCTCTCACCTGCCCGCACGTTCGGCTCTCTCACCTGCCCGCACGTTCGGCTCTCTCACCTGCCCGCACGTTCGGCTCTCTCACCTGCCCGCACGCTCGACTCTCTCACTTGCCCGCCCACTCGGCTCTCACTTGCCCGCCCACTCGGCTCTCACCTGCCCACCTAACTCTTCTCTCATGCCATCCGCCCGCTTTCACCCATGGCCCAGCTGCAGAGGCCACAGGTTGGTAACGGGCTGCGGCCCGGTGGTTCTACAGTAAGACATGTTTTCGGAAAGTGGCTAAGGTCTTGTGCACCTCTTCCCTCTCCTCCTTGCCAGAGGAGTACCGCAAATTTAGTGATGTCTTTGACAAGGGTCAAGCCGGTAGTTTGCCTCCACACCGATCGTATGATTGTGGAATTGAGCTTCAACCTGGTGCTATGCCTCCCCGTGGCCGGGTTTACCCTTTGTCTCTGAGGATAAAGCTATGGAGGACTATGTTGCTGACGCACTTTCTCAAGGGTTCATCTGCAAATCCTCATCTCCTGCTGGTGCTGGCTTCTTTGTGAGAAAGAAGAGTGGTGAACTGAGACCTTGTATCGATTACAGGGGTCTCAATCACATCATGATTAACTACGCCTACCCAATTCCATTGATTATGGAATTATTTGACTGTCTCAAGGGAGCAATGGCTTTCACGAAGCGTTTAGCACCAGGACAGGATATTACAAATACCACATAATGCCGTTTGGTCTTTGCATTGCTCCTGCAGCATTCTAGGAGTTCATCAACGATGTCCTCCGAGATATGTTGCAGCAATGTGTGGTGGTTTATCTTGACGATATCCTCATATTCTAAATCCCTAGAGAGCCACCACACAGATGTCTCCCATGTGCTACAGAGGTTGAGAGATAATAACCTGCATTGTAAGTTGGAGAAGTGCAAGTTCCATCGTGAACAGGTTAATTTTCTGGGTTACGACATTTCTACTGCCGGTTTTTCGATGGACCCAGAGAAATTATCTGCAGTTCTACAGTGGCCTCGACCCGTAGGTCTACGTCCATTGCAACATTTTCTTGGCTTTGCCAATTATTATTGGAAATTTAATCGGAACTTCTCTTCTCTGGTCAAACCCCTGACTGATACAGTGCCTTGCAAAAGTATTCACCCCCTTGGCATTTTTCGTGTTTTGTTGCCTCACAACCTGGAATTAACATGGATTGTTTTTGGATTTGAATCATTTAATTTACAGAATATGCCCACAACTTTGAAGATGTTTTTTTTATTGTGAAGCAAACAACAAATAGGACAAATAACAGAAAAAGTCAATGTGCATAACTATTCACCCCCCTAAAGTCAATACTTTGTAGAGCCACCTTTTACAGCTATTGCAGCTCCAAGTCGATTTGGATAAGTCTCTATGAGCTTGCCACATCTTACCAGTGGGTTTTTTGCCCATTCCTCTTTGCAAAACTGCTCCAGCTCCTTCAAGTTGGATGGTTTGCACTTGTGATCAGTATTTTTTATGTCTGACCACAGATTTTCTATTGGATTGAGGTCTGGGCTTTGACTAAGCCATTCCAACACATTTACATGTTTCCCCTTAAACCACTCAAGTGTTGCTTTAGCAGTGTGTTTGTCCTGCTGGAAGGTGAACCTCCGTCCTAGCCTCAAATCACATACAGAGTGGTAAAGGTTTTGCTCAAGAATATCCCTGTATTTAGCACCATCCATCTTTCCCTCAACTCTGACCAGTTTCCCAGTCCCGACTGCTGAAAAACATCCCCACAGCATGATGCTGCCACCACCATGTTTCACTGTGGGGATGGTGTTCTTTGGGTGATGTGATGTGTTGGGTTTGCGCCAGACATAGCATTTTCTTTGATGGCCAAAAAGTTAAATTTTAGTCTCATCAGACCAGAGCACCTTCCTCCATACATTTTGGGAGTCTCCCACATGCCTTTTCGCAAACTCAAAACGTGCCATTTTGTTTTTTGCTGAAAGTAATGACTTTCTTCTGGCCATTCTGCCATAAAGCCCAACTCTATGGAGCGTACGGCTTATTGTCATCCTATGTACAGACACTTCAGTCTCTGCTGTGGAACTCTGCAGCTCCTCCAGGGTTACCTTAGGTCTCTGTGCTGACTCTCTCATTAATGCCCTCCTTGCCCACTCCATGAGTTTTGGTGTGCAGCCGTCTCTTGACAGGTTTGCTGTTGTGCCATGTTCTTTCCATTTTGTTATGATAGATTTGATGGTGCTCCTAGGGATCATCAAAGATTTGGATATATTTTTTATAACCTAACCCTGACTTGTACTTCTCAACAACATTGTCTGAGAAGGATCCGGGGGTTTTGGTACATAATAAGCTCAATAATAGCATGCAATGCCAAGCTGCGGTTTCCAAATCGAGCAAAGTCCTTTCTTGTATTAAGAGAGGTATGGACTCCAGAGAGAGATATATAATTTTGCCCCTGTTCAAATCATTAGTAAGACATCATCTGGAATATGCAGTTCAGTTTTGGGCACCAGTTTTCAAAAAGGATATCGGGAAACTGGAGATAGTGCAGAGAAGGGCAGCCAAACTGATAAGAGGCATGGAGGAGCTCAGCTATGAGGAAAGATTAGAGTAACTGAATGTATTCACTCTTGAGAAGAGGAGAATAAGGGGGGATATGATCAACATGTTCAAATATGTAAGGGGTCCATTTAAGGAACTTGGTGTTGAGTTATTCTCTTTACGGTCAACCCAGAGGACACGGGGGCACTCTTTACGTCTAGAGGAAAAGAGATTTCAATTCCAAATACGGAAAGGTTTCTTCAATGTAAGAGCTGTGAAAATGTGGAATAGACTCCCGTCAGAGGTGGTTCTGGCCAGCTCAGTAGATTGCTTTAAGAAAGGCCTGGATACTTTCCAAAATGTACATAGTTTAACTGGGTACTAACATTTATAGGTAAAGTTGATCCAAGGAAAATCCAATTGTTTCTTGGGGGATCAAGAAGGAATTTCTTCCCCTGCTGTAGCAAATTGGAGCATGCTCTGCTGGGTTTTTTTTTGCCTTCCTCTGGAACAACTGTGGGTATAAAATTGGGTATATTGGATTGTATGATATTTTTTATTTTATTTATTTATTGTTTTTTAAGGTTGAACTGGATGGACTTGTGTCTTTTTTCAACCCGACTAACTATGTAACTAAATTATGAAATCTCGAAATGCAGCGCACATTCTCTTCTTCTTTAATGGGATAATAATGAAGCTGCTTTGCTGGTGATACTGATGGAGTTATTGCAAACTAATTTTCAAAGGCTTTTTTTTTTCTAGTGATATCAAGAATATTATTTTGCTTTTTTTTTTTATTTGGGCAAGTTACCACAACACCATTATCCCATAGTTTTTAAGATCAAAGATATAACTATGTTGGTGTCCCTTGTCAGTTTTACATTGTATTTTTTTAAAAGTAACTGCCTACTCTCAAACTGTCATTTGAAGTAAAACACATAGTCAAGTATTATTCTCCACATTTTTTTTATTGTTAAAAAAAAGAAAACAAATACAATCAGACATGCTATCTGCTAATAGAACTTAACCAAAAAGTGCATTCTATGCATCCAAAAATATAGAAAATATACCAAATCAAATCATTATTCAACCAAAAAAAAAAGTCAAAGCAATAACTCCAAGGCCAATAATAAATAACACATTATCTCCTCCGATTCTGCAACATGGCTGGTTGATGAACGGCCATTTAGAAACTAACTGAAAAGCAAAAAATGAAAAGTATGAAATGAAAAGTGCAAATCAACACTCACCAAACTTCTACTAACACGAAATTAGCAGAGGGAGCCCAAAGGGTGGCGCTAAAGAGCTGAAAAACAACATAGTACGTCACTACGTTCATATTTGTTGGCCAACAATTGTGTGGCCATGTGTATGCAAGACAAGTTTGGGCCAACGCCCTTCGGACAAAAGTCCACGGTTTTGGTGGCCAACAATCTGATTGTGTGTACGAGGCTTTAGGTTGCACACAGGTGGACATCATTTCACTAATTATGTGACTTCTAAAGGTATTTGGTTGCACCAGAGCTTTTTATGAGCTTCATAACAAAGGGGGTGAATACATACGCACGTGCCAATTATCAGTTTTTTATTTCTGAAAAATAGTTTTATGTATTTATTTTTCTAATTTTACTTCACCAACTTAGACTATTGTGTTCTGATCCATCACAGATTAAAAAAACATTGAACTAAAGGCTGTAATGTAACAAAATAGGTAAAAAGCCAAAGGGGTGCATACTTTTGCAAGGCACTGTATGACGAGAAAGGACGGTAACCCACAGAATTGATCTGCGGATTCCATTAAAGCATTTGAGTCTCTCAAGGCTGCCTTTGTTTCAGCTCCTGTGCTGGCACATCCTGATCCTACGCTACCCTTCATTCTTGAGGTGGATTCATCTGAGACTGGAGTGGGCGCCCTACTTTCTCAACGTCCTATCTCTAAGAACGCTATGCATCCTTGTAGCTACTTTTCTAAGAAATTGTCTCCTGCAGAATGCAATTATGAGATTAAGGATAGAGAAATGTTAGCTACCCTTCATTCTTGAGGTTGATTCATCTAAAACTGGAGTGGGCGCCCTTCTGTCTCAACGTCCTATCTCTAATGCCGTGTACACATGGCCAGACTTTTCGTCCAAACTTGTCCGATGGAACAAATCTGTCGGACAATTCGACCATGTGTGGGCTTCATCGGACCTGCAGCGGACCTTTTCTGTCGAAAATGTGACAGACTTTAGATTTAGAACATGTTTCAAATCTATCCTCAAGGAAAATATATTTTTTGCATACATTCATATACACGTTTCTTTACATCAATACTGAATATACCCATTTTTCTCTCCTAGTAAAAACGCCTCTGAAGAAGGGTTATCGTCCTGAAACATGTTAGGCTTATGGAGAAATCTGGATTCAGTTTGGAATTCATAGAATATTGATTATATGCAAACTGTGATAAATATACAACTGTTATGTACAGATTGTCACCATGTTTTACTGATCATTCCCTTTTTTAAAATAATTTTTTCTAAATAAACAATATGGTTTTATAATCTTTGACTGTTCGCCTTTAAAGTCCCAAGTACCGGGGGGTACAAGTTACTCTTTTGAGGGTTCCTTCTATAAATACAATTTGGGATGTTGGCAACAACTTTGAGAATTTAATTTTTTCTCTTTATGGTTCAGCACCTTATTCAAATCTTTCCGACGGACTCGAGTTCAGTCGAAAAATACATTTGTCTGTATGCTAGTCCGACGGACGAAAACTGATGTTAGGGCAGCTATTGGCTACTGGCTATGAACTTCCTTATTCTAGCCTGGTCTTACGTCATCACGGTTAAATCCGTCAGACTTTGGTGTGATTGTGTGTAGACAAGTCCGATTCGACGGAAGTCCATCAAAGTCCGTTAAAAAGACCGACGTGATTCAGTCCGTCGAAAGTCCGGTTGTGTGTACACAGCATAAGAACACTATGCATCCTTGTAGCTACTTTTCTAAGAAATTGTCTCCTGCAGAATGCAATTACGAGATTGAGGACAGAGAAATGTTAGCTATCATTTTAGCTCTTAAAGAATAGCGGCATCTCCTCGAAGGTACCACTGTGTCAGTCTTCATTTTGACCGACCATAAGAATCTCACACTCTTGTCTGAGGCTAAACGCTTATCTCCCAAAAGAGCACAGTGGGCTCTTTTTCTGTCAAGCTTCAATTACATAGTCTCATTCTTACCCAGTACTAAGAATGTAAAGACTGATGCATTGTCACAACAGTTTTCCTCCACTTCTAAGATTGAGTCGGTGTTCCTGTAATACCTCCCGATCACATTCTGGCTTCTGCACCAGTCTCACCCCACCTTTGGGCGACAGAATTTGTGCCGCTCAGATCCAGTCTCCTCCCCAGAAACCTGGTGACCGCTGCTGTGTCCCTGAGAATCTCTGTACTGCTTTGCTCCAGACTTACCATTCTCCCAAGGAGGCTGGCCACCCAGGGAAGAATCAACTAATTTGGGCTATTTCTCAACAATTCTGGTGGCCTAGTCTCCCGCTGATGTAATCGCCTTTTGTAGCCGCTTGTTCCGTGTGTGGACAGAGTAAGACACCACGACACCTTCCAATGGGCCTCCTACAACCCATACCCAATGGAGAGAGGCCTTGGACCCACCTGTCTATGGGTTTTATTGTGGAGTTATCCAGCTCCCAGGGCAACACAGTTATTCTTATGGTGGTTGAGTGGTTCTCGAAAATGTCACAATGTATTCCACTAAAGAATTTGCCCACATCCAAAGAACTGGCATCCATTTTTGCTAGGGAGATCTTTCGGTTACATGGGCTACCCAAGGTTATCTCTGACAGGGGTATGCAGTTTGTCTCCAGGTTTTGGTGAGCCTTTTGTGCACAGTTAGGAATTCAGCTTTCCTTCTCCTCTGTGTATCACCTGCAGTCCAATGGGGCAGCAGAATGAGCCAACCAAACCTTGGAGCAGTTTCTACGCTGCTAAATTTCTGACTACCATAACTGGTCAGACCTCCTACCTTGGGCGGAGTTGCTCACAATAGTACCTTCAATACCGCTTCCCGATTGTCTCCGTTTATGTCGAATTATGGTTTACAACCATCCATGTTGCCTGACTCATTTGTTCCTCAAAGAATTCCTGCATTAGAGGATCATCTCTGCTATCTTCGTTCCACTTGGATGCAGGTCCAAGAGTCATTGCAACGTGCCAGTGAAAGGTACAGACTCCATACTGACCACTGACGCCTACCTGTGCCTTCCTTCTAGGTTGGGGAGAGGGTCTAGCTGTCATCTCGTAACCTCCGATGCCATGTTTCCTCGCTGAAACTGGCACCACAGTTTATTGGGCCTATCTGTATTCTCCGTAGAATCAACCCAGTGGCTTACACATTAGACCTTCCTTCTAACATGCGTATTTTGAACGTTTTTCTTGTCTCCTTATTAAAACCTTAGGTGTGCAACTGCTTCACCACCTCAGTACCACGTCCTCACCCAGTGCAGGTACAGAACCATGAGGAGCATGACATGCACTCGATCATTGACCCCCGTACGTTCCGTGGGTGCATACAGTATCTGGTTCATTGGAAAGGATACGGACTGGAGGAACGCTTTTGGGTCTCATCCTCGGATGTACATGCTCCTGTCCTCCTCCATGCTTTCCATAGACGTTTTCCCCTCAAACCTGGTGGTCCTCCGCGGGGGAGGGGTCATTGAGGAGCAGGTACTGTCAGGGTTGGGCTCTCAGCCCTTCCTTCTCTGTGCTCAGGTGTCGGTTAAATGCCAGTACTCATCGTTCCACAGTGGCTCATCTGTTAATCATCTCCTGCTCGTCAGTCAAGCCCACAGCCAGCCCCTTCTGGCTATTTCAACTGCCTGGTATATTTCTTCAATGCCTTCGCCTTGTTCAACATATCTAGAGACTCTGCTGTGTTCCTGTTGAAGACTTGCCTGGCTAACGTCCCTTCTGGTTCCTGATCATGTCTACTGCCTCTGACCACATTGATCTCTGGCTTCCTGATTTCCTGGCTTGTTCTGTCTACCCGATTTGGCTACTGAATCCTGGCTATGTTTTTACTATGTTTACCAGTTGTACCATTTTTACCATTTTATTAAAAGGTGTGATTTTTTTACTGCCTTTTCTGTCTCTGTTTCATGGTTCCTGACAGCAAGTTTATTGCAAAGGAGACATAGGGGATATTTACTAAGGGTCCATGCACATGAGGCTTAAAAAAACGCTGCTTTTACAGGAGTTTTGCAGCTCAATGTTATCCTATGTGTCCATGCACATTAGGGAGTTTTATTTCAAAAGGAGACTTTAGAGGCATAAAAAAAACCCTTCAGTGTGATTTTTAGCTGAGTTTTCAGGCAGAAAAAGGAAATTTTATGTAAAAAAAACTTGTAAAAGTAAATGCCCATAAGCTCTCCTAAACTTTTGTGCAATGCACGCTCCTATGAGCATTTTAATGTTGCTTTTCTGCCAGAGGTTCTGGCTTATTTTTTTTTTCTGCTACTACTGTGCATTGATCCTAAACCTGCAGCACAAGTGCAGCTGTGCATGGTAGCCAATCAGCTTCTAACTTCAGCTTGTTCAATTAAGCATTGACAATAAAACCTGGAAGCTAATTCATTTCTATGCAGAGCTGCATCAGATTGTGCATGTTACAGTTTTATAGTATGGTACATTTTCGTTTACATTTTTCTGATTTCCCATATGGCAAGCAGTGGGTGTAGGCAGAAAATGAATGTTTGAATAGAAACCTCTAGTTATCTATGCAGACTGCTGGTTTCTTTTTTTCCCTTCAGCCCCAAGACTGCTACTGGGTGCTTGGATGTGGTGTCAGCAGACTCAGAGCTGTCATTAATGTGACACTGTAGTATTCTTCTTCCTCTCCCCCCTGGCAGCTACATAGGAAGTTATGTAGTGAGTTTAAGAGGGGGGAGAAGAGGACTATGAAAGAGGGGGCTGAACAAAGCCACAGAGAGCCCCTGTGCAAGAACAATTTTTGGGCCAAGCACTAATTCACTGTGTATAAATAGGTAGAGAGGTAGCTAGATTTACAGTATGGATAAATAGATGCAGATAAAGGGAAGCCTTTGCAAATACCCAGGATTCGCAATGAGGAAAAATATGCTGGAGCAAAGTAGAAGCAACATTACAGCATCACCACAGCATCCTGCTTTTCATTTACCCTATAAGGAATCAATGTCGAGGTCAATTCCTGCATCCCCTTTGTTAAAATGGGCCTATAAGACTCAGAGAGCTTTTATTCAGCTGCGCAGTATGTTTAAATGGTATGTCCAACCTTTCTGTGGACACAAAGTATCTGCGAATGTGAACTTTGGCAGATGTCTTGCAAGAACCTATGACATAATTGAACACTTTTCCCTACCTTTGCTTCTATGATGGGACAGGAAAATAGCCGTGCTTCATGCAAAGCTTTGGGATCTCTGTACTAGGGAGAAGGATTTAGGGACTACAAAAAAAAAGTTGACTTCTCAAATGAAGTGAACTTTTGGGGCCTGTTTACATTTGTGCATTGCATTAATGCAGTTGATTAAAATTAATGGGCTTCTGAGGCACAAACAATTTCCCCCTTTTTGAATGTTACAAAATGTTTGCTGTAATGCGCTATAGCGCATGTGTATTGCCTTAGTGTGATGGAGCTCTAGTATAAATAACATGCGTTTCCATGCATTGCAGTAGTGAGCATGTTGCACAATGCATTGATGTAAATTAGCCCTAAAAATTCTTTTTCCCAAACCTTTCATTTTCTAACCCGTCACCTCTGTTTTGTTTGGAATGAGCGTGCATGTTAGTCCCTAATCCATCTTGAGAGCAAGAAGAGAGGGTAGATAAGTTCCTACATATAGTGGTACCGTGAAGAAAGACCGTTTGCCGCCTTCTAACAGCAAGTTGTATCACTGCAGCCAAAAAAAAGTAGAATTTGAAGGAGGCTGAGAGCAGTAGAAGGTACATTTTGAGTTAAGAATACATATTTAAATAGGGTAAAGAGTATTTAGAACCTATT
The DNA here is from genome assembly GCF_042186555.1 of Aquarana catesbeiana. NCBI lineage: Eukaryota > Metazoa > Chordata > Amphibia > Anura > Ranidae > Aquarana > Aquarana catesbeiana. The sequence goes on from NC_133328.1 coordinate 289,014,237, forward strand.
CAACCGCTTCCCTGACAGCCCATTAATTTTAATGGGTTGCATGAATGCACAAAATATACGGCAGGCGGGACTTTTAAAAACATGCCACACCCAACTGCATGGTACTGCAGTGCTATGCATTTTGGTGGCTGCAAAATGCACATGTTCTCTAGATCCATATAGCGATGGCACCTGCATGAGTCTAAAGAGAACAGTGTGTTCCTGTGCGTTGTGGGAAACGCACACAGAAACACAGGCTTCCTTCACTGCAATTGGTGGGAAAAGGCCCTTAAATCAGAATTTAGTGGGACTTTAACTCTGTTCACTACCTTAAATTAATTTCTCTTCTTGTTGTGTCTTGCATGTCTGCATACATAGCATCTACTGCAGGAATAAAAAAAATTTTCCCTCAAAAATTTTAACTTTTTTCTCCTCTGGAGGGTCAGTTATATTTTTACCTATTTTGTCTCTTAACAACAGGGTTCTTTTGTAAATAATCTTCATTTTTTCAGGAAGAACATTTCTCAAGTGTTTGTCTTTTTGAGTATATTCCTGTTTATTGATGATATGCTCTACTTTTTGTGTTGTACATTATAATCTAGAACTCTGCTCTCCTATTTTACTTTTTGTCTACCAATATTAGATCCATCCAATATTAGATCCATAACTCATGAGGAATATGTCTTCCATAGAACAATTTCTTTGTATTATCACAAATTGACCTTTCAGGGTATTACATAGCCATTAAGGAAAATAGCAGCTTGAAAGGGTTATGTAACTATTGTAGTTCATTTTTATCTTGTACAAACACCTTAAAGGGGTTGTAAACCCTTGTGGATACTTCATCTTAATGCATTCTATGCATTAAGGTGAAAAACCTTTCATAGAGCAGCAGCCCCCCTTTTACTTACCTGAACCAGATCGTTCCATCGACGGGGACGAGCACAACAGCTCCAGCTGCTGTCTCGGGTCCTCATTGGATAGAGCCAGGAACACCGCTGGGGGACCCTAGAAGAGGAGAATCGGGGCCACTCTGTGCACAACCCTTGCACAGAGGAGGTACGTATAACATGTTTGTTATTTAAACAAAACAAAAAGGTAATGACCATCTTATAGTATTGCCAAGACTATTACTATACAAAACCTCTTAAGCAGCAGCAGTTTGTGCAGCGGTTTACAAAATAAAGGGAGACATGAACTCCAGTAGTCACTGTGTTCCCTTGGGTATTTTTAACAGGGATTAGAAACACAATTTTCAACCACTTCAGCCCCGGAAGGTTTTACCCCCTTCCTGACCAGAGCAATTTTTACAATTTGTCACTGTGCTGCTTTAACTGGTAATTGCGCGGTCATGCAATGCTGTACTCGAACGAAATTTGCATCCTTTTTTTCTCACAAATAGAGCTTTCTTTTGATGGTATTTGATCACCTCTGCAGTTTTTATTTTTTGCGATATAAACAAAAAAAAGACCGAAAATTTTGAAAAAAAAATATATATTTTCTACTTTTTGTTAAAAAAAAAAAAATACAATAAACTAAATTTTAGTCATACATTTAGGCCAAAAAGCATTCAGCCACATGTCTTGGGTAAAAAAAAAAATTCAATAAGCATATTTTTTTGGTTTACGCAAAAGTTTTATAGCGTCTACAAACTAGGGTACATTTTCTGGAATTTACGCAGCTTTTAGTTTGACTGCCTATCTAATTTCTTGAGGTGCTAAAATGGCAGGGAAGTACAACCCCCTCCCCCCCCATTTTGGAAAGTAGACACCCCAAGGAATTTGCTGAAAGGCTTGTTGAGCACATTGAATATTTTATTATTTTGTCATAAGTGATTGAAAAATGAAAATAAATAAATAATTTACACAAAGTTCTCACTGAAATGATATACCTGTATTGCTCAAACATGCCATGGGCATATGTGAAATTACACTCCAAAATACATTCTGCTGCTTCTCAGTACGGTGATACCACATGTGTGACTTCTGGGCAGTCTGGTCGCGTACAGGACCCCGAAAACTAAGCACTGCTTTCAGGCTGTCTGGGGGCGTTAATTTTTGATTTCACTCCTCACTACCTATTTCAGTTTCAGAGGCCATGAAATGCCCAGATAGCACAACCCCCCCCCAAATGAACCCATTTTGGAAAGTAGACACCCCAAGCTATTTGCTGAGAGGCATGTTGAGTATTTTGCAGATCTCACTTTTTGTCACAAAGTTTTGAAAATTGAAAAAAGAAAAAAATATATACATTTTCCTTTTCTTTCTTAATTTTTAAAAACAAAAGAGAGCTGCAAAATATTCAACATGCCTCTTAGCAAATACCTTGGGGTTTTGTGCTATCTTGACATTTCAGGGCCTCTGAAACGTTGATAGGTAGGTAGTGAGGAGTGAAATCACCATTTTATGCCCTTAGAAAGCCTGAAGGCAGTGCTTGGTTTTCGGGGTCCTGTACGCGGCTATGCTCCCACACATTTGGTATCCCCGTACTCGGGAAAAGCAGCAGAAAATATTTTGGGGTGTTATTTTACATATGCCCATGGCATGTTTGAGCAATATATCATTTAGTGACAACTTTGCAAAAAAAATACAATAAATAAATGTATTGTAGTTTTCCTGAAACTTGTGGCAAAATATATTCCATGGACTCAACATGCCTCTCAGCAAATAGCTTGGGGTGTCTACTTTCCAAAATGGGGTCATTTGGGGGGGGGGGGGGGTTGTGCTATCTGGGCATTTCATGGCCTCCGAAACTGTGTAAGGTAGTGGGGAGTGAAATCAAAAATATATGCCCTTAGCCTGAAGGAAGTGCTTGGTTTTTGGGGTCCTGTATGTGGCTAGACTGACACAAAGTCCCACATGTGGTATCCCATGGACTCAAAATGCCTATCAGCAAATAGCTTGGGGTGTCTACATTCCAAAAAGGGGTCATTTGGGGAGTTTTGACCTATCCTGGTATTTTATGCACAACATTAGAAAGCTTGAAGACAAAGCTCTTTCTGACACTTTTTGTTTACATGAAAAAATATTTTTCTTTTGCTAGAAAATTACTTTGAACCCCCAAACATTATATATTTTTTTTAAAGCAAAGGCACTACAGAGTAAAATGGTGGCTGTTGCAATTTTTTTTTCACACATTATTTGCAAAGCGATATTTCAAACGCAAATTTCTTGGGAAAAAAAAAACTTTTTTGAATCTTAATGCTTTAAAACACACTATATTGCCCAAATGTTTGGTGAAATATAAATGATTATCTTATGCCGAGTACATAGATACCAAACACGACATGCTTTAAAATTGCACACAACCGTGCTGCGGCGACAAACTACATACATTTTTAAAAGCCTTTACAGCTTACCACTTTAGATTTACAGAGGAGGTCTACTGCTAAAATGACTGCCCTCAATCTGACGTTCGCGGTGATACCTCACATGCATGGTGCAATTGCTGTTTACATATGACACAAGACCGATTCCTGCGTTCACCACAGGGGGGTGCTTTTTAATTTATTTTGCTTTTTTATTTTATTTTTACCCTGTTCCTTTCATTTTTATTTATTTTTTAATAATTTTAATTGTTATCACAGGGAATGTAAATATCCCCTATGATAGCAATAGGTAGTCACAGGTACTCTTTTTAAAAAAGAATAAATAAAATTGGAGTCTATTAGACTTTAGATTTCTCCTCTGATCGTGGGTGATAAGATGTGAGATCTCTCCCCAAGATCGGTGTGATAAGGTGACTCAGAGATATGACCTTTCAGGGCAGACTTGCCTTCTCCTCACTCACAACTTACAATACAGATAAGTATAAACACATCCCCCAATAGTTTGCTAGGAGACAAATGTGTGTTAATGAGCAATAAACTATTGGGTGAAAGACCCGGGCTTTCCAGATCTCATTAATCAGCATTCCTTTCACATACATCTGTCCACTGAGTCCCAAGTAGGCAGAAACCATCATGGCCTCCTTAACAATGTCCTTTTGCATTACATAACAGAACATCTTCCTAAATGCTTGTAGCTCCCTCAAATGCCAGGGCCCATAGTCGGTAGGCAAGAGGCTAGCATTCATTCCCATCCAAAAGCCTCTGTCCTGGATGAGTCTGTCACATTTCTCCCCCATCAAAAGTCAACTAACAAGGTCCCAGACCTCCACCTGGTCTGGACATGCGTTAGTTGGGCAGAGTGAACTCACATAGTCTGTCCGCATGATCTCCATTCTTGGCTGCAAGGAATAGTTGACCTCAGTAGGTGTGGGGCAGTGGTTATTGATTCTCTGGCCGGCTGCCAGCGCTTCAGCTGGGTGGTTTTTAACATTCCAGGGCTCAGTCTGCTGCTGGGCAGAGGGGCGGAACGCCCCAGCTTCCTGAAGCTGTAGAGACACTGTAGGTGCTAGGCAGAGGCTAGTGGCGCTCTGCCCTGTTGTCAGTGATTGATTCAGCTGGGAGTAGAAGCTTTACTACATCAGCTTGTCGCTGGAGAGAGGGGCCGACTGCCCTAGCTCCCTGGAACTCCACAGTTGTTGCCGGTGCTGGGCAGAGGTTGGTAGCACTCTGCACTGTTGCCAGCACTTCTGCTGAGCACTCCACATCATCCGCTCCGGCTAACCATTGGGGCAGGTGAGCCGGCTGCTTCCTTTTCCGTTCCCTCATCTGGCTGCTGGGATGACATGTCTGTGGTACTGTCTCCCAGGTGCACGGATCTTTGCTGGGGAGGAAAGATCGCTTCCTCCACCCTGGTCGACTGTTGGGGAAGGACGACGAACACCTCCTTTCCCTTCTCCCCCTGTATCCTGATCTGCTGCTGGGAATTGACCGCCACCTTCTCACCCTGAGCCTCTGGAACTGCCACAGGTGTGGGGCAGAGGTCTTGGACCCTCTGGTGGCCAGCACTTCAGCTGGAGGAGTCTCTTGTAACTCTACAGATGCTGCTGTTGGTGCTGGGCAGAGCTCAGTGAAGTTTGGCCCTATCAAATTCCCTGTCTCTGCAACTGATGTCTGGGGATAGAGGCACCCCAGGCTGTGCCATGGCCCTGGACCTGGAAGGCGCTCCACAGTAGAAAGTGCCACAATGCAAAGCCCAGTGGGAGCAGCCTCCAAACCTACTAGCCTACTGCTGAGAACATGCTGCTCTAGATAGTGGCTATGTAGAGACCAGCTCAAGCAGTGGGGTGGTAAACCTGATTGAAGTCACAGAGGAATAAAATACCAGTGGTGTAACGGGTATTTTAAGGTGTTTGTTCACCTTTACAGCAAAAATATAAAGACGATCTAACACTGGACGTACTAGATGAAATAACTAACATATATATATATATATATATATATATATATATATATATATATATATATATATATATATATATATATATATATATATATATATTGCACACATCTACTAAAAAATATATTAAATTAATAATAAATATATCCTATAAAACAAATCCAAAAACATGCAAATAATATTAAATTATTTATAATGTCCAAAATAAAGTCCAAGTGCTCCGTGTGCTGCACAATATCCTTAATATATATATATATATATATATATATATATATATATATATATATATATATACTGAATCAAATTCTATAACAGTCCATCATAAAACTATAAAAGTGATGCTGGTGCCTTCATGCAGTGCGCACACAATCCTCGTGTACCCCTCCACCAGATGTACCCTCACCTTAAGGGCTTTGTATAAAAGCCTGTAGAAAATGTTAACAGCTTTAAAAGATCCTCCTGTGATTCCTCCCTGTGGTAACTAGTTGGCTTAAAGTGCAGATCAAGAACAACTCCTTCCTCCTGGTTACCAGCAACCTCCTCTCATATATGCCACGTGTAGAAACAATAGAGGCTTGCAATAGTGTGATATCATTTTAAAAAGATTTATTACAACTTAAACTCCACGAGAATTACACTCACATTTCATGATAAAAAAACACGCCTTAGTAAACTCATGTGTGGTTGGGTGATAGTGTAACCTGAAGCCAGATCTGCATTCCTGATTCCTTTCACGTCAGCCGATCAAGCTCCTCCTACCGATTTTGTCACAATCTCATGACTTCCTCTGGGATTTGTGATTGGCTGACGTCCCATGTTATTTATAGCAGCGATCGCTGCCATTTTCTCGTAGATCGTCAATTACATATGAATTGCGGCAATTTCCTAATAAGTATCTTATGCTCATAATGTCTATATGCTAGTATGTGTTATAAATATTTGTTATCTGATAAGTGGGTTGCTGTACTCCCATATATAGGCCTATTCCAACCTAGTGCCAAAACGGACCCTAGTGGTGAGTTACTATGTAATGTACTGGCTAGGGAGTGCACATATAACTGTGGCAATATTGTAATTAATGGTGGCTGTGTGCACTACTATAACACATACAAAGGGATCGTCATAGCAGTAGAGTCACTGTGAGTGTAAACACCGCTACAAGAAAATGGTCTCTGCTCAGTTATCAATGTGGGCTAAAGAAAAAATGGCGACAACCAGTACATTACTAATTTTAGCAGCTCACAAGGTTTCCACCTACTAACACTGGACCTGCTTGCCACCCCTACGGTGCCCACCATACTTTCCTCCAGGGTGGCTGAGGAGTCAATACTCCTGCAGTTAGTCCAGAGGTTTGAAATTTGGGGATTTTCTCCGTGCAGCACTTCTGGGACAGACAAGATCAATTCTGATTGGTGTCATCACAGAAGCGCTGCATGGAGAAGAGGATGGATTGCTTTTACATGCAGCTGGAGGAGAGGGGGGAGTCCCGAGTCCCATGTCCCATTCTCCCATGCTGCTTTCCAGGCTCTCCTGCGCCACCAGGGAGCCAGGAACTGAAGCAGGTGGTTCTGCCGGCTTATCATAGAGAGAATCGAGGACTGGAACTTCCCTGGTCATCTCTATGGTATAGAACAGTGTTTCTCAACTCCAGTCCTCAAGGCACCCCAACAGGTCATGTTTTCAGAATGTCCATTATTTTGCACAGGTGATTTGATCAGTTTCACTGCCTTAGTAATTACCACAGCCATTTCATCTGAGGGAAATCCTGAAAACATGACCTGTTGGGGCGCCTTGAGGACTGGAGTTGAGAAACACTGGTATAGAAAAACTGGAAGCGATAGGGATTTTGTCACTCCTGGTTTCGCTCAGTTTGATCAGATTTGTAAGAAGGAGGGGGGGGGCTGTTACTGGTAGGCAGCAGTCAGCTTGTCAGATATACACACACACTCCCGCTGGCTGCTGCAGCCAGCGGGAGTGTGTGTAAAATCCTACCCGTACAGACCTGGCAGTAAAAGGTTTAAATGGACCCTATTGCTACACTACACTACACTACTACAAGCTGTACCTGTAAAAGAACCATGTAAATACCTTTCCTTCTGCTCACGCTGCTTTGATGTGGAAAACTGACATTTTTCAGGAGTGTTGATCTGGGTCCCCCTCAGCTCTTGCTATTTTCTACTTCTTTTTTTTATATTCTTTATTTTTCAAAAGTTTTATCGTACACACACAATATAAAAAAAAGGAGGGTTTGAGGAGAAACAGACAACATATTTTACCCTTAACAAAAGGATAAAAAGTACTAATTAAACAAAGTTTTATTACAGTACTAAGCCTCCTACTTCCCTTCCCTCTCCACCCCTACTGGAGCCCCCCGCCCTTCCCTCCCTTACTCACTCTTATTATTTCCTTCCAGTAAACTTTAATTTTAGGGCAACCCCACCAGACATGGGCCATAGTCCCTGTTTGTTTACAACCCCTCCAGCATTCCTTTGCTAGCTCTGTTTAATATTTCGCTACTATGTCCGGGGTTCTATACCACCTAGTTATGCACTTATAGTTCATTACCGCAACTCTGATATTTACTGATGATCCGTGTACCAGTCTCAGAATTTTCCCCACCTCTTGGTTCTTTCCCCGTTGTCCTATTTCCCTCTCCCATCTTTTAATTAATGACGGGGCTTTCAGCTCTTTTCTCTCAATAAGAGTTTTATAAATCCGCAAAGTACCCCCCGTACTGTTTCCATGTCACATAGATGCTCCATAGGTGTCAGGTCATCCCCTCCTCTCACCGGGCGTGGTAACGCCGCTACAAAGTGCTTAAGCTGGAAGTAAATTCATATAAAATAAATCTTTTTTCATTTTTAAATCCTGCAGTGAACAAATTTCCCCCCTGTGTGTTATGTGTCTCAGTTTTTTATCCAATTTCCCCCTATCGAACTTTCACCTGGTGCAAAATAATTATTATCTTTTAATGCCATTATTGGGGAATTATATTCCCATTTATTTTGTTTGTGAATCCAGTCCCAAACCCTGATTACATTCTTTGTCATTATGTGTGTCTTAACTCCTATTGACCTATATTGTGGTGGTGTCCAAATATTCCTCCCTAAATTTGTGTCTGCCATTGTGTGCTCTATTTTTACCCATCTTTTTTCACTCTCCGTCTTAGCCCATTCAACCAAACGCGAAAAAAGAACCGTTTCATAATACTTTTTGAAGTCTGGTACTCCTAATCCTCCCTGGACTTTCCCTTTTTGAAGAATTACAAGTGCTATTCTCGGTTTCTTGTTTTGCCAAATTAATTTCACCATTAAGGATTTCATGACTATAAAATAAACTGGGGGTATGTAAACAGGAAGCATCTGAAACATATAAAAGTTTGAGCAAAATAGTCATCTTTAGGGCGTTAATCCTACCCATCTAGGACAAGGGTCAGGCTGCTATTTTCCTAAATTCTATTTTTAATTCCTCCAATAGTGGTATATCGTTTGCCTGATATATTTTCCCTAGGACTGGTGCCCAAGTACTTAATTTCCTTCTTCCTCCACAGAAACTGAAATTCCTGCTGTAAGTTCTGTTCTTCTTTTGAGTTTATATTTATAGTTAATATTTCTGATTTGCCTGGGTTCATCTTGAAGTTGGACAGGTCCCCATATTCCTTGAGTACTTTCAAAAGGTTGGGCATAGAGATGCGAGGGTTAGAGACATAGAATAAAATATCATCTGCAAACGCAGCCAATTTGTGTGTCTACCCTCCCACCTCTATGCCCCCTATGTCCACATTTTCCCCCACCGTCACCAATAGTGGTTCCAATGCCAACCCAAATACTAACGGTGATAACGGTCAACCCTGTCTCATCCTGTTATGCATCCTAAAGGGGGTAGACAGTGTTCTGTTGACCCTTACAGATGCCGTGGGTCTTTTATAGAGCACCTGTATCCATTCCATCATCCTTGGGCCTATCCCCATTCCCTCCAGGGCTCCCATCATGAATCCCCAGTCTACCCTGTCGAAAGCTTTTTCAGCATCAATCGACAGCAGTAGACTGGGGGTTCCTCCCTCTCTTATTTTCTGAAGCAGCAGGAGCGTTCTTACCCCATTGTCCTTCCCTTTCTGGAACGAAACTCACCTGGTCGGGATGAACCAGTACAGACATCAATTCTTTAATCCTTGTGGCCAGCACCTTTGCGAACACCTTAGTGTCTGTATTCAGCAATGATATCGGTCTATAATTTGTGCTCTCTTTACCTTCTTTCAGGATAGTTGTTATTGTGGCTGTTAAAGCCTCCATACGCATCCCATACCTCACTCCCAGCCCATTGAAGTATTTACATAGTTTAGGGCTTAATATTTCTCAAAATTTTTTTAGGTACTCCAACGTGAAACCGTCCTCCTGCGATGACTCCTTTAACACCTGATTTATCTCTTCTACTGTTATTGGTCTCTCGAGTGCCTGTACTAATTCCTCTGATAACCAGGGGATATTTGCTTTTTGTACATATTCTTTGATTTTTTTTTTTAATTTTTACAGACCTCCGGTTGTCCTACCTGCTTCTGTGTAATCGAATATAGTTGCTCATAGAAATCTCTAAACACCCTCGCTATGTCTTTTGTGTTGTGTACCATTTCCCTTTTTTTGTTTTGTATCTTCTCTATATAGTTGATTGATCTTTTTTTCCTTAACATCCTTGCTAGGCACTTACTGTTTTTGTTCCTCCATTGATATCTTTCTTTTGCAATTCTGTTAAAGGTTTTCCTCATTTCCATCTCTAGAAGTTCTTTTAATTCGTCCCCTTTAATTACCAACTCATGCCACAAGCCCAAATCCTGCCTTCTATTAGTGTTATTCTTTTTTAGGCCTTGTTCTAATATATAGATTTCCTCTCTTAATTCCTCCCTCTTCTTTGTCCTTTCCTTCTTCCTCCTTGCTCCTATTGAGATCAAGAACCCCCTGATGTAGGCTTTGTGGGCCTCCCACAGAGTATTCTCTGCGTTCTCTTCTATTTCATTAAAAAGAAAGAAAGAATTGCTCCAACTCCTTTTTTTTTACTATTTCTTCCCCCTGTTTATCTAGGAGGTCCTTATTGAGCTTCCATGAGAACGGTTGTTTCTGCATGTCTGGGATCTTAATTTTCATAGTCATTGGGGCGTGGTCCGACAGTGATGTTATTTCTATAATTATAGATATTACCAAGTCGAGCATCCTATGTTCAATCAACCAATAGTCGATCCTCGTGTATGTCCCATGCACAGGGGAATAGAATGTAAAATCTCGTGACTTAGGATGCTGTATCCTCCATGCATCCAACAACTGGAACTGGTGCATTTGATGCTTTGTTGCTTTTAACTGGGCATTCCTTATGCCCTGTGCATGGGACGTACTATCTTGTTCAGGAGCCATACAAAAGTTTAGGTCCCCTCCAATCATAACCCATCCTTTCTCAAACTCTAATAGCTTTCCCAGAATTTTACCTAAGTAATTAGTTGGACCTCTATTTGGGCAGTAAATATTCACTAAGGTACACTCCATTCACCATAGCTTCCCCTTTAGAAAGAGAAACCTTCCCACAGGGTCAAGTAATCTATCCTCCAGAGAGAAATGAACCCCTCTGTCAAAACCAATAGCAACCCCCTTTGCCTTGTTAGTCATCGAGTCACCGTAGTAACACGCTTAGTACCTTGGAGAGTACAGTTTCACTCTTGTTTCATGTGACAGGTGTTTCTCCTGAAGGAAGACCACACCTGCCCCATTATGCTCAATCTCTGAGGATTTTGTGTCTCTTTGTTCGCGTATTTAACCCTCTAACATTGTAAGGTAAAAAATTGATTGTTGTCATATTAGACTAAAGGAAAACAAAAAAAAGAGAAAAGAGCACCCCCTATTTTCCTGTGGAAGGAATCTGTATCCATGTTTGAAGCTGTATTTTGCGAGGTCTAGGTTGTATCCTCCCTCCCTCTGGCCTTTTACTCCCCCTCCCCCCGGTCACAATTCGGCCTTAGTACTGCAATCAGGGACCCAATCGGATCTCATCCTGCGCACTCCACCATCTAGGGTGTGACTCCAACCACGGCCTCCTGTGTCCAAACCCCTCCCACCCCTCAATCACTCCGAGGGGGTAAAGAGGCCGAAGCGAGCCCATGGAGAAGACTCGAGGTTCCCCAAGAACCTCAGGCCTCCCCACCTCCTCCAATCATTGTTGAAGTCCCTCCCCCCCTCTCCCCACCCCCTCAGTCTCATTACTTCCTCTTTTTTTGATTTTTAACAGTCTTTTAGACTCTCTGCCAATGTCCCTCTTCTCCGGTCATTCTTTTTCTTGCCTACCAGGGAAATTTGGGACTGGAATATCGAGTCTTTTACAGAATTCCTGAAGGTCTTCCAAAAATTTTAGTCTCACTGTCCTTCCTTCTTTCTGCACTACAAGTGAAGCTGGAAACCCCCAGCTATATTTGAAGTTGGCTGCTCTTAGTTGTTCTAAAAGAGGTTTTAGTTGTCGTCTTCGCGCCAAAGTTCCTGCCAATAAGTCTGTGAACACCTGAAGATCCACTCTCTCATATTGCAATGGGGGCAATCCTCTCAGTTTGCTCCATATTTTGGCTTTTGCCTCATACTGGCGGAATTTAACAATGACATCTCGGGGTACCTCCTCATTCAGACCTGGGGGTTTCCTTACTCTATGTACGTGGTCAATCTTCAACTCATCCCCTTCTCCTCTGGATCTTCCCCATTCTGTTCTGGTAGTGCTCGGATCCTTACATTTTGACATCTATTGTGGTTCTCTTGGTCTTCCAGCTTATATAAAAAACCCTGTGATCCGTTTTCAGTTTTCTTACTTGTGCTTTTAATTCAGATATCTTTTGGGCTTGTTTTCCTATTTTTTCCTCAGCTTCTTCGACTCTCCTCAGCAGGTGGCCCATATCCGCCCTTAAACTAGTAATCTCACTTTTAATGGACTTTTCCAATTTAGCAAACATTTCCATCATTTCCATTTTGGTTGGAATTTGGGCTAAGTTCCCCTGTTCTTCCATTTTACTTGAAATCAGTTCTATTTCAGTTCCAATATCTTCCCTATACTTGTCTCCCTGGGCCCCTTTTTGTTTCACCACCACTTTCTTTTTTTCTTTTACACCCTGCTGCTTTTCTCCACTCCTGGGCTTTGGGGACTCCCCTCTTTTGCTGTTAGGTATTTCTGAATTGTGCTAGAGTTTAAACTCTCTTTGGGGGTCTTAGGTTCTGTCACTCTCTGAGTCTGCCCTCTCATATTTATTTTTAAAGTTTTCTTTCTCCCCAGGTAGATCTCTTCTTATATAGACCCCGGGGTATGTATGGCTTTACCCAATGTTTATTGGCGGGGTAATCTCTTTAAGCGTATACCTTATTTCCTTTCCTCCCAATTTTCCCACCTTCAAAAGTATTCGCATCGACCGAACTATCCCAGATACCTCCGTGGAGTCTCAGAGTCCACTATTCGTATAAAGTCGGAGGAGGGACAGTAGCAGAGGTAAATTGGTCACCAGGAATGCATTAAACACAGTCTTTCAAAACTCTTAACCATCCCTTCAAGACATTTGCCGTTTTTTTAATTACTCCCAACAGGGATCCTGCTGACATATAAAAAGGACAAAACGGACATTTCTAGTGCTTTATCCTCTCTTTTAGCAACATTCAGCAACCGGTCAGGGTTATACGCTTCATCCCTTCATCAAGATCCTTATTTGTGTAAAAAGAAAATACATGCGATTTATTTTGCACTGGAGAGGCACTAGCTAATTGCGGACAGTTTGGAGATCTATTACCTGGGGAGAGATGATCTTCTGCAGCTTCGCCATCCGGTCATTGTCTCCAATTCACAGGATGGGATCCCGCTCCAGCTCCTACTCCGGATGCTTCCTGGAGTGAATGGATGGCTCCCAGAGCATCCTGGTCTGTTCACGCTTTCATTCGCCACACATCTCCGGTATTCTCCACTGTCCTTCTTTATCTGCTCAGGGCTTATGGCATAGAGGGGGTAAGCTGGGGAGGGGGAGGGAGGGCATTAGGTTCAAGCCGGTCCAGAGGACACCCGGTGCACTTCTCACTCTAATCCCATACACTGCTCCCCTTTCCGGCCCACTCCTGGTCCACCCTTCACAGTGAACAAGTCCGGAGTCCCGCTCTGCTCCCGGAGGTTCACCAGGGCCTCCTCCATGAACTCACACAGGACTGACTTCCACTCGCTACACGAGACATGGAGGGGTTGATTTACTAAAACTGGAGTGTGCTAGATCTTCTGCAGCTGTGCTTAGTAACCAATCAGCTTCTAGGTTTTATTGTCAAAGCTTAAGGCCTGAGTCACTCCTGTGCTTTTTGCATTTTGCAGATTTGCACTACAGTCCATTTAACAAGGTTTCCTATGGAAAACGTTCTGTAGTGCAAATCTGCAAAATGCACTAAAAATGCATAGGTGTGAATCAGGCCTAATTGAAGGAGCTGAAGTTACAAGCAGATTGGTTACTATGCACAGCTGCACCTCAATCATTTTAGGCCTGACTATTGCATAAAACCCCCAAAACATTACATATTCTCTAAAAGCAGTCACCCTAGAGCAGGGGTGTCCAACTCAATTTAATTGCGGGCCGCATCAGCATTATGGTTCTCCTTAAATGGCCGGTTGTATCTGTAAGACTATATAAAGTCCCCCACCAAACCGCACTGAATGATGGAAGTGGCCAAATTGCACTAACAGTGGGAGGATCTTAAAGGGGCAATAAATATCAGGAGTGCTTTATGTGCAGAGCTCAGGGATGCACTACGTACAGATGTCAGAGGTGTGCTGTGTACAGAGTGCAGAGCTCAGGGCTGTGCTGTGTACAGAGTGTTGTTATGAGGAGTGTGCTACATACAGAGTATGCAAGAATCAGCTGTCTTTCACAGGCTGTTCACATCTCAGTTCCATGTCAGGGCCACATTAGATGGCCTGAAGAGCCGGATTCCGCCTGTGGGGATTTGTTTGACACATGTGCCCTAGAAAATAAAATAATGGTAGTTTAAATTTTTTATGTTACATAATATTATCACAAAGGTCTAGGAAAAGCAAAATGTCTTTCAAAAATACACTAAATTTAATTTTAGGGCACACAAACGCAATAAATTACCCAATTTTTTGTAGAATATAAAAGATGAGGTTGCACTGAGTAAATAGATACACAACATGTCAAACCTTAAATTAGCATGTGCCCGTGCAATGGGGACAAACTTCTGTACCCTATCTTTTTATCTTTTCTATAGGCAATGTTTAAAAGTCCTATATAGGTCATCAGTTTAGCATTACAGAGGAGGTCTGATGTTAGAAATATTGCTCTCACTCTGGCGTGCGTGGCACTATGTAACATGGGTTTTTATGGGTAGACACCGCCGATGCACTTGTTTACATTCGTACATTCGTATATGTGGGGGTGGGCCTCAAACTTTTTTTAGTTAACTTTTTTTTTTTTTTTTGGTGACATGTTCTGTTTAATGAGATATCCAAGGTATAAAAGACCCTACATGTCTCCCCTGTGCTTCATTGAGTATGATACAATGTAGATTGCATTGCATCACATTCTTTCCTGCCATGCTGGCTGGGGAAACTGACAAGGCAACCCGAGAGTGACATCAAACACATCGCTTCCAGGTCACCAATGAGAAGGGCAGGAGAGTGGATGTGTGGCAAGGGGGGCAAGCGGGATATTTGGTGTGGGCGCCGGGGGGGGGGGAAATGTAGAAGTAATCAGGCGGCAGTGTAGTCGCCAGACTGCTTCCATCTGACAGGCAGGAGTCTCCTGGTCCTCCCAGACCTGGCAGCAAAAGGGTCTGTACTAGATCTGTCTTTGGGTGTAATAGATAGTAAGAGGGAAAGAGAGTAATTGGAACCTATACAAAGTCTTCAGGATAAAAATACGTTTGAAAAGCTAGGTTAGGGGTTGGAGCCTCTGTTGGGTTTTTATTGCTGTCTGTGTACCCTTTTGCAAGATTCACTTTCTATTTTAGTCCCAGTGACCATTGAAAAAGACAATATTTTGAGTTGTCACCAGAACATGGCTAGAGGGGCAATCTTCCAATAGGAATATTTGTGATAGGGGCACATGCCCACACATGCCACACACAGCCTTACTTATCACTATTACAACAGCCAAATGTGCTAAGATCCCGACCCCCTTTCGGCCCAAAAGAAGTGGCTTAAAAACTCCTGTGTTGCGGCGCTTCCGAATTGCTTTTCAGGCGCTTCTGAAGCACTGCCCATTCATTCCAATGAGCAGGGCGTTTTGGGAGAGCTAAATATAGCGTTCCCAAACCGCCCCAAAGATGCTGCTTGCAGGACTTTTCGGGAAACGTCCCGCAGGCGCACCGCCCCAGTGTGAAAAGTCACACTTGTTTTCAGGCGCTTAGCAGAGGCTATTTCCAGCGCTAAAGCACCTGAAAACCTCCCCAGTGTGAAAGGGGTCTTAGGCTTGCACCAATCTTCTGATCCTATTTCTTGATTTCTTGCTGCAATCTTAAAAACAGAAGAAAATAGGATTTTTATAATAGCTTACCTGTAAAATCCTTTTCTTCAAGTACATCCCAGGACACAGAGCCACAGTATTTACTGAATGGGTTATATAGGTACCTCTAGGTGATGCACTGGCACACCCTAGACAGGAAGTTTAGCTCCCTATATAACCCATCCCCTTACTGGGAGTACCTCAGTTTGGTAGCAAAGCAATATACGTGTATTAGAAGAGGGGAGGGACCTCTGTGCCAGTGATGTACTCGAAGAAAAGGATTTTGCAGGTAAGCTGTTATAAAACTCCTATTTACTTTTTCGTACACAGAGCCACAGTATTTACTGAATGGGATGTCCCAGAGCAATGCTATCTGAGGGGAGGGAGACACAAACAAAAAGTAGGGTGCAATCAGACCTGAGGACCTTATACTACTGCCTGCAGCACACTGCGCCCAAAGGCGATAGCCTCATGCCTTCTCACATCCACCTGATAGAATCTGGTGAATGTATGGACTGAAGACCAAGTTGTGGCCTTGCAGATTTGAGCCATTGAGGCCTGGTGATGCACTGCCCATGAAGCACTAACAGCCCTGGTGGAATGCGCTTTGATTTGAAAAGGTGGAACTTTCCTCTTCAAACCATAAGCTTGAATAATTACTTGCCGAATCCACTTAGCAATAGTACATTTCGATGCTGCCTGTCCTTTTTTAGGACCTTCAGGCAACCCAAACAAAACATCCGTTTTCCGAATCTGAGCAGTCGCCTCCAAATAGGATTTGACTGCTCTCACTACATCCAGAGAATGTAGTGACTTTTCTTCCATAGAACAGGGTTCTGGAAAAAATGAAGGCAGAACAATATCCTGGTTTAAATGAAAACCTGAAACCACCTTTGGTAGAAAGCTAGGATGAGGATGCAATACTACTCTATCCTTGTGAATAAATAAATATGGCTCTTTACAAGAAAGAGCCGCCAATTCTGATACCCTTCTTGCAGAAAAAATGGCTACCAGAAAAATTAGCTTCCTTGTCAAAAGGACCAAGGCAATATGTTGTATTGGCTCAAAAGGCTGTTTCTGTAATGCCGACAGAAATAAATTCAAGTCCCAAGGGTTCAGGGGTGCTCTAACCGGTGGATTAAGCCACGTTACCCCCTGTATAAAGCTTCAGACCAAAGAATGTGAAGCAAGCGGACATTGAAACAATACCGATAAGGCCGAGATCTGGCCCTTGATAGTACTCAAGGCCAGCTTCATCTCTAACCCCATTTGCAGAAAAGCAAGGATTTCCCCATGACATACTTTCTGGGATGCCAACCCCTGGATTCACACCAGGAAACATGTGCCTTCCAGAGTAAATAATAATAAATGGAAGCTGGATCCCTTGCATTAATCAAGGTAGATATTACTGAGCCTGAAAGCCTGTGATTCTTCAGAATGTGGGTTTCAATAGGCAAACTATTAAATTTAGCGTTTGTAAGGTAGTATGGAACACTGGTCCCTGCGATAGTAGGTCTGGACGTGGTGGTAGTCCATGGGGGCCCTACCACCATCTTTACTATTTCTGCATACCAAGATCTTCTGGGCCATGCTGGGGCCACCAGAAGTACCGACTTCTTTTCCTGCTTGATCCTGCGAAGAAGTCGTGGTAGCAGCAGAATAGGAGGGAATGCATAAATCAGTGAGAACTGATCCCACAGGCTCACCAACGCATCTGTTCCGCATGCGAGTGGATACCTTGTTCTTGACACAAAGTTGTCGATCTTGTTGTTGAACCTGGACACAAACAGATCTACGTCCAGGATCCCCCATCTTTGGCATATAGCTAGGAAGATGTCGGGGTGAAGAGACCATTCCCCCGGGAACAATTGCTGTTGACTTCAGTAGTGCGCCTGCCAGTTCTCTACCACTGGAATGAAGATTGCCAATATGCACGGCACATGCTTTTCTGCCCAGGTTAGGATCTGGTTTACTTCTCCCTGGGCTGCAAGACTCCTGGTGCCCCCTTGGTGATTGATATAAGCCACTGCTGTGGCATTGTCGGATTGAATCCTGAGAGGACAACCCTGCAACCTGAATGTCCAGGCCTTTAGGGCTAGGTACGCTGCCCGAATCTCTAGAATGTTGATGGGTAAGGTCCTCTCGGTTTTGGACCATTTCCCTTGGACAGTTGTCTCTTCCAGAACTGCTCCGAAAGGCTGGCATCTGTTACCACCTTCCAGGTAACTGGTAAAAAGGATTTCCCTTTCCGCAGATTCTTGGGTACCAACCACCAACTCAGGCTCTGATGCACTATTGGCGACAAACACATCAGAAAATCTAACGCCTGGACTTTTTTGTTCCAGGCAGACAGGATACTGTTTTGCAGCAGCCTCGAATAAAACTGAGCATAGGGAACTGCTTCAAATGAAGCCACCATCTTTCCCAACAACCTCATACAAAGGTGAATAGAGGGACCCTTCTTCGCCCTGACTACCTGAACCAGTTCCTTTATGGCGCTAATTTTTGCCTGGGGCAAAAACACCCTCTTCTGGGTTGTAACTATAACCAGACCCAAGTACTCTAGTCTTCTTACTGGTTTTAAAAAAGACTTCTCTAGGTTGAGGACCCAACCTAGGTATTCCAGGTAGTTGACTGTGGTGATCAAGCTTTGGTCTAAGCGGGCTACCAACCGGTCTATTAAGAGCAGGTCGTCTAGGTACGCTATAATCGTTATAACCACTTCAGCCCCGGACCATTTGGCTGGCCAAAGACCAGAGCACTTTTTGCGATTCGGCACTGCGTCACTTTAACTGACAATTGCGTGGTTGTGCGACGTGGCTCCCAAACAAAATTGATGTCCTTTTTTTCCCACAAATATAGCTTTCGTTTGGTGATATTTGATCACCTCTGCGTTTTTTTTTTGCGCTATAAACAAAAAAATAGCGACAAATTTGAAAAAACGCATTATTTTTTACTTTTTGCTATAATAAATATCCCCAAAAATATATATATAAAAACATTTTTTTTCCTCAGTTTAGGCTGATACGTATTCTTCTACATATTTCTGGTAAAAAGATATGCAATAAGCGTTTGATTGGTTGGCGCAAAAGTTATAGCGTCTACAAAATAGGTGATAGTTTTATGGCATTTTTATTAATCATTTTTTTTTTTTACTAGTAATGGCGGCAATCAGCCATTTTTATCATGACTGTGACATTATGTCGGACACATTGGACAATTTTGACACATTTTTGGGACCATTCACATTTATACAGCAATCAGTACGTCCATTTGTGCAGCCGTGCCATTCTGTCGACGTACATATACAGGCGGCATTCGGGAACTGGTTAATCTGGCTAGAGGAGGGGCCAGGACCTTTGTAAACACCCGAGGTGCAGAAGCTAGACCGAAAAGTAGAGCTACAAACTGAAAATGAAGTTTTTCCACTTCAAAACGCAGATATTTCTGATGAGCGGGGAAAAAAGGCACATGCAGGTATGCATCCTTGATGTCCATTGATGCCAAAAGTTCTCCTCCTTGTAGGGTGGAGACTACTGATCGGATTGATTTCATGCGAAAAGACCGAATTTTTAGGAACCAGTTTAGATCTTTGAGATCTAGAATGGGTCTGACATCTCCATTTGGCTTTGGCACCGTGAAAAGGTTTGAATAAAACCCCAACCCCTGCTCTTCCATGGGAACCACCATGATTACTTTTTGCAACAAAAGTCGCTCCAACGCTTGAAAGAGAGACTTCTTTTTCTCTGGGTCTTTGGGAGCATTTGATCTGAGGAAACGAGGAGACGGAAAATCACGGAACTCTAGTTTGTAACCTAGAGTTATTGTGGAGACCACCCATCTGTCCTGAAAATCCTCCTGCCAGACCCCTGAGAACTGTAGCAGTCTTCCCCCCACTCGAACGAGCGGGGGCGCTCCTTCATAAAGAGGCTTTAGCGATCTGTTTTGTAGATTTCCTCCCCCAGAACTTCTTTTGTCCCTGGGGTCGACTCTGAGTTTTACCACTTGAGCCTGACGGTGGAGGCCGTCACGACTGCCTGGAGGCTGATGCACCTGGCACTGGAGAAAGAGCCAGTTTAAGAATGTTTACTCCTTTTCTTAACTGGCAAAAGGATACTTTTCCCACTTAAGATTTTTTGGATATAATTGTCCAAATCATCCCCAAACAGCCTTACACCATGGAAGAGAAAACCAGCCAGGAGCTTTTTGCATGATGCTTTGGCTGACCAATTTTTCAACCATAAGATTTTACGCATATGCACCAACCCAAGTGTAAGGTCTGAAGGATAGAATCTCTGATTGCGTCAACTGCAAAACACAAAGCCGCTGGCAGCTCGGCTAACTCCTGGGCCTGCTGTTCAGGGAAAACCTTGAGCACCTGTTTCAAGTGATCTCTCAAGGAGTGACATACCCCAATTGCCGCCACTGCAGGTTGAGCTGCTGAACCTGCCAAGGAAAAAATGTTTTTTAACAGGAATTCCAATTTTTTATCAGTTGGACCCCTAAGCATTTGAGCGTTGTCAAGAGGACAGGACAAACTTTTATCTACAGAGGATATAGCAGCGTCAATTGCTGGTATACCCCACATCTTTGTAAATATTTCCTCCATAGGATAAAGTGTTGAAAACTTTTTAGGAGAGAAAAAATGTTTATCTGGGTGATCCCACTCAGAATATATAAGCTTTGCCAGCAATGAATGAACAGGAAAAGCATGCACAGCTTGAGAAGGCTTCAGTGAACCCAAAGAAGAAGTGGGCTTTTCAACCGACTCAGTTACGGGTAACTTAAACGTGGAGTGGACCATTTCAGTAAGAGAATGCACCAGCAATTTCTCAGCCTGTGAACCTGAAGAGGGTCCTTCTCCACTTGATTCCTCAGAAGGAGTCATCAGTCTCTTCCTGGTCCTCTGAGGGGGATTCGTCTGCCCTTTCCCAGAGTTCTTCTGTTTGAGGGTCCTGGGTCATAGAAAGGGACCTAATGTGTTTTTTTCCACTTTGTGAAGATACGATTAAGGCCACTAATCTTTCCTCTAATCCACTTATGGCTGAGGAAAAAACCTCCTGAGTAAGGGTTTTGTGGTAAACCAAACAGACCCAATCTTCACCACTCATAGTGGGCTCCATTAAAAAACCTTCAGGAACTGGGGCCCCTTGTTATCGGGGGATCCACACTCCTGGGTCTGTAAATCACCCTGCCAGGAAAATATGGCTGAAAAAAACAAACACTGGATCCCAGGGTCCAGCTCTCTAGAAAGGGAAGCATTAAAGGCAAAACCTTGTTTCTTCGGACATGAGGCCTGGGTACCATTCAATTTGGCCTGGAAAAGACACTTTGAATGGATCCAGTTGCATGGCCTGCCCCAGCAAAAATTTCCAGCAGAGCTCAGCACAGCACGTCTTTACTCTGGACCAACACCTTAGACACTGGCGAAAAAACAGAGGTACTCCCAGTAAGGGGAGGGGTTATATAGGGAGCTAAACTTCCTGTCTAGGGTGTGCCAGCGTCCATCACCTAGAGGTGTCTATATAACCCATTCAGTAAATACTGTGGCTCTGTGTCTCATGATGTACTAAAAAGAAACTGAATTGGCTTGATGTTACTTGCTGTCTTCATAAATGTTTGGGAGCATTTTTTTTTAAATGGGCATGGCGTAAAGCCTTTATTCATTGCTAGGTGCATCTGGCTTACTATCCTGCAGCTCAATAGTCTGGGGGACAAGCCACCCTGTGAGAAAGTAAAGGCTAATTTTAGTAAGATTTTTGACCCCTTCATTAGCTAGGTGGGTAGAAGCTACAACTGAACAAGAGTTGAGTGAATGAGTCGTTGGCTTGTCCCTCCATTTGATTCCTCATGCTTATGTTCTCAGGAGTTCTATACTAAGGATGTCTGGTTAAAAATGAATTAACTGGTACTGACTTTTCTGTTATGCTTTATGAGGAGCAATACTGTATCTATCCTTTTAATGAACATGTTTAGAATGCTTGGTCTGCTTTTTTTTGCACAGCTGGTTGCTGATATGTTTATAAACCATTTTGTATTAATATGTTCATGCAGATTATAATGAGAGAGATTATCTCTCCAAAGTTCTGATCTGCAAGCTTCTTGGAATTGATCTTACTTAAAAGCCTAACTTGTTTTTTTGACAGGTGACATGGGTAAAACAGAACAATGGAAGAAAAAAGTATATTGATGAAAATGTATTTGTGTTCAAATATTTTTTGATACATTATTCACTGTTTTTGTTTTTTTTTCCTTGGTCTTACAGCAAAGCCTAGTAGAAAGTTAACATTTCTGTACCTGGCGAATGATGTGATTCAAAACAGCAAGAGAAAAGGACCAGAATTTACAAAAGATTTTGCACCTGTTATTGTGGATGCATTTAAACATGTTGCAAGGTAGGTTCCTAATTAGATTCTTCTTTTCATTTGTTTGTAGTCTTGGGCCTGTTTATTACAATCAACAAAAAGATGACTTTTCAGTTAGCTACTGTACATCTTCTATATTTAAAAGTTGTGTTGTTGACATTGCATGGACAAAATGGTAGGTTGGTGGAAAGAAACTACAGATTGTGAAAAGTTGAGAAAAAAAAACCCCATCATTCCATGAAGACGTATATATATTTTTTTAAATCTTCATTATTTATTAAAGCTTTCAAACATTACAGCTGATCAACAAGACAAATTGCATTATCTGCAGGTTATACATATTACTACACAATACCTCTCTCTAATTTCAGATAATCTCCAGGATACCAATTTAACATTCCTAACAAAACAAACAACAAACAGACAACACACAAAAAGGGAAACAACAAAATAAATAAATAATAAAAAAAAATTTAAAAAAAAAAGGAACCCCCACTCACTCCCATCTCCTCCGCCTCTCCCCACCATCACTATTGGCCCTCCCTTAAACTATAAGGCATCTTGTCCATCCCGTTTCTGCCCACGAATTATAAATTAGATCATTACTATGATATTCTGGGGGGGGGGGGCGCAAAGAGAAAAAGGCCAATCCTGGAGCTGTTACCCAAGGTCCCCATAACTTGGCTAGTATATCTATTCTACCCCTGTTCTTATACACTTGTTGATCCATTAATATTGTTGCATTTACCTTAGAACGCCATTCCTCGAATACTGGTCTATTAGAAGACATCCATTTTCTAGCAATTATCTTACGAGCCATGAATATTATTATATTATTATTATTATTATAATACAAGATTTATATAGCACCAACAGTTTACGCAGCGCTTTACAATATAAAAGGGAAACAATACAGTTATAATACAATACGATACAGGAGGATTAAGAGGGCCCTGCTCAGAAGAGCTTACAATCTAATAGGGGGGGGCAGGTGGTACAAAAGGTTGTAACTGTGGGGAATGAGCTGATGGAAGTGGTAAAAGATTAGTTAATGAGTTTTCAGGGACTGCCTGAAGGTAGTAAGAGTAGGGGATAGCCAGACAGGTGGAGGTAGCGAGTTCCAGAGGATGGGAGAGGCTCTGGAGAAATCCTGGAGACGAGCAGGAGATGAGAGAGCTTGAGAGTAGGAGGTCTTGAGAAGAGCGGAGAGGATGATTTGGATGATATTTGGAGACAAGATTGGTGATGTAGCTTGGGGCAGAGTTGTGAATGCTTTGTATGTTGTGGTTAGTATTTTGAATTTAATTCGCTATGTGATTGGGAGCCAGTGTAGGGATTGGAGGAGAGGGTTGGCAGACACTGAGCGGTTATTAAGGTGGATAAGTCTGGAAGCAGCATTCATGACAGACTGAAGAGGGGATAGCCTATGGAGAGGCAGGCCAGTGAGAAGGGAGTTGCAATAGTCAAGGCGAGAGATAACAAGGGAGTGAATGAGGAGCTTGGTGGTTTCATTTGTTAAAAAGGGGCAAATTTTAGAGATGTTACGGAGCTAAATTCTACAAACTTTTGACAACGATTGGATTTGAGGCTGAAATGACAAGTCAGAGTCTAGGATTATACCTAGTACCCTGGCGTGAAGGGAGGGACTGATGGTTGCATTGTTGATTTTGATGGAAAAGTCATGGAGGGGGGCACAGGTGCGGGGGGAATAATAATAGCTCAGTTTTAGAGAGATTTAGTTTAAGGAAGTGGTGCGACATCCATGCTGATATGTCAGTTAGTAATGCGAGAGGAGACTGAAGTAGTGAGGTGAGGAGTAGACAGATAGATAGATTTGGGTGTCATCAGCGTATAATTGCTATTGGAAGCCGTGGGCGGTTATCAAGTGACCAAGGGAGGAGGTGTAGATAGAGAAGAGAAGGGGTCCAAGAACAGAGCCTTGGGGGACCCCAACAGAAAGGGGCAATGGAAAGGAGGAGACAGAGTTGTAGGTGACACTGAAGGAGCGCTGTGATAAATAGGCAGAGAACCAGGATAGAGCAGAATCTCGGAGGCCAGGGGAATGTAGTTTATTGAGAAAGAGCTGGTGGTCAACAGTATCAAAGGCCGCAGAGAGGTCAAGTAGTAGGAGTATGGAGTACTGGCTGTTGGTTTTAGCAGTTAGTAAATCGTTAGTGAGTTTTAGTAAGGCAGTTTCTGTGGAGTGCTGTGAGCGAAAGCCAGACTGTAAAGGGTCAAGAAGGTTATTTTCACTGAGGTAGGAGCTAAGACGGTTGTAGACTAAGCGTTCTAGAAGTTTAGAGGTGAATGGGAGCAATGAGATGGGTCTTAAGTTGTTCAGGTTGGTAGGGTCCAGTGAGGGCTTTTTAAGTATGGGAGTGATCTGCGCATGTTTTAGAGGGGAGGAGAAGGTGCCACTAGAGAGGGAGGGATTGAAGATGTGAGTGAGGGAGCATAGGATAGAAGAAAAGGATGACCGTAGTAGTTGTGAGGGAACAGGATCCAGGGGACAATTGGTTAAGTGGGCATCTGAGAAGTTTTGTAACCTCTTCAGTAGTAGCCAATTAAAAAGAGGAGAGTGTTGAATGTGCTGTTAGGCAAGGTATGTTGGGTGGGGAAGATGTACGCACAGTGGAGGTATCCTCACAAATTGCATCAATCTTGTCTTGAATAGTAATCTGCCAATTGGTATTAACTTGTCCCATGGATATAGCTCTTCACTAACATAGCCCAGTAGACAAGTCTTTGGTTCCATTTCTATATTGGTATTATAAGCCTAATTAATTGTGGATACCACCTCTCGCCAATATCTAACCAGCTTGGGGCAGTTCCACAACATATGGATCAGATCAGCTGGGGCCTGCTTACACCTCAGACAATCCGGGGTTTCCCTCCTCCTCCACTTATATAGTTTTTCCGGCGACCTATATGTCCTATATAATAAATAATTGAAATAGGCATTGTGTATGTGATATGGATACCAATGGGGCCCTCTTAAAAATATTTTGCCATTCGTCCTCTGTTATACCCCCCAGGTCTGTCTCCCACCCCTTTCTACCTGGAGTATTCTTAAAATCTTGATATTTCATCATAAGTTGGTTATAAGCTAATGCAATTAGACCTTTCTTTTTCTCCTTAGCCCCCGACAATAAAGACATCAATGGCATGGACCTTGTATTCATCCCGACACCCTTAAACTGCGAGTTAGCTGCATGACGCAGTTGTAAATATTTATAGAGGTTATTATGATGTAGTTGGTACGACTCCTGTAGCTCCCGAAATGAACACATAACATTTTGAACATAAAGATGCGAGATATATTGTATTCCTTTAGAACCCCAGTGCTCAAACCCTTCCAGTTTACATAACTCTTTATAATGCCTGTTCCCCCAAATTGGTGAAAATTCTGACACCCCTACATATTCCATTATACGTCTCATTTCTTGCCATATTTTATTCATAAGGACCAATGTTGGTCTAGATTGAATACTCGCAAATGATCCCGATTCTAACTGAGCTATAAGATTATAATACGAGCAGTGACTCAGAAGCACAGCTTGTATGGGGTCTCTCCAATCTATCATCCCCCATCCAGCAAAGTGCTGCAATTGAGAGGCGTTAAAATACAATCTCGGCTGTGGTACCGCTAGACCCCCCTCCCCCCATATTTAAAAGGATGTGACATGACATGCACCCAAAAACCACCTAAAATCCCCTGGTTTCCTGTACATTTACCTGGTGAAAAATGCATCCACTGAAATTTAACAATATCCGTTCCTAAAAAAGATGCTTACTGTAACAGCCTGTTGATACATGCCATGTAAACAGTTAACTCCTGAACTAGAACAAAAAAAATAAGGAGTTTTTCACAGTGACATCACTGACTCTAAGACCATCTGTTTAGCATTAGTCTATAGCCACTTTGGCTCTCTCACCTGTTTACCCCCTATGGACCAGACCATATTTCACATTTCTGCTATGTGTCTGTTCATGAGGCTATACCTTTGTAATTACTTATGATAAAGAACTGATACATATATTGTTTTTTGGGGGACAAACAGGGCATTCTCATGACCCTAAAGTCCTCTTGGAATTGTTTTAATTTATTTGCATTTTAAGGGGGAAAATAGTAATTATCTTAAAAAAAAGTATTTTTTCAAGTTTGATCAGTAATATTTTGAACACAAGTACCATTAATGTCAGGAAAACATACATTCTATTCTTCTGCTTGTTCTATTTACTGCTACATTAACATTACATTTTTGGTACAAAGCATGTTAAAGTTATTTACAAAAGAAATAAAGTGGTTTTTTTTTTTTGCATACATTTAATTTTTCTCACAATGCATCAGTAATTTATAGTTCTTACTGATTTAAAATAAAACAGATATACCCTAAACCATGTATTTTAACAGTAAATCCTTAACCGGTTCAATACAGGGCATTTTCACCCCCTTCCTTCCCAGGCCAATTTTTAGTTTTCAGCGCTGTCGCACTTGAAACGACAATTGCGCGGTCGTGCGACGTTGTACCCAAAAAAAATTGATGTCCTTTTTTTCCCCACAAATAGAGCTTTCTTTTGTTGGTATTTGATCACCTCTGCGGTTTTTATTTTTTACGCTATAAACAAAAGAAGAGCGACAATTTTGAAAAAAACACAATATTATTTACTTTTTGCTATAATAAATATCCCAATTTTTTTTTAAATAAACAAATTTTTTCCTCAGTTTCGGCCGATACGTATTCTTCTACATATTTTTGGTAAAAAAAAAATCGCAATAAGCGTATATTGATTGGTTTGCGCAGAAGTTATAGCGTCTACAAAATACGGGATAGATTTATGGCATTTAAAAAAAAAAAAATGTATTTATTTTTTTAGCGGCGATTGCGATTTTTTTTCGTGACTGCGACATTATGGCGGACACATCGGACACTTTTGACACATTTTTGGGACCATTCACATTTATACAGCGATCAATGCTATAAAATTGCATTGATTACTGTGTAAATGTAACAGGCAGTGAAGGGGTTAACCACTAGGGGGCGGGGAGGGGTTAGGTATGTTTCCTAGGGAATGATTCTAACTGTAGGGGGAGGGGACGCACAAGGGGAGGAGACCGATCAGTGTTCCTCCGTTCTGGGAACACAGATCGCTCTCCTCTCACCTGACAGGCTGTGGATCTGTGTGTTTACACACACAGATCCACGGTCCGGCCCGGTTAACGGGCAATCGCATGTGCCCGGCGGACATCGCGGCTGCCGGGCACACGCACCGGGTCCTGAGCAACGCGGTGGGCGTGCGCGCGCCCCCTAGACGGCCAGGTTTCCCAGGACGTCATATGACATCCACCCAGGATGGGAGATCCCATCCCAGGACTTCATATGACTATAGCTGGGTATTGAAGTGGTTAAAGATAACAATGTATATATGTGCTTTATAAAAAAAGTTTCCAGCAAATAATTTAAAATAGAAACCTGGAACAGGAGATGAAAGTGTTAAATAGTGATTATACAGGAAATAAAAGGGTTAGGTAGTAAAAAAAAAAAAGAGCATGCCCTGGTTTAATTAAATTCCCTGTGCATAAAATAAAAACTTTTCTCTGTCAGCTGCAACTCTTTCACTAACAAATCTGTCTAACAGGAACTGCAGGAGATAAAATAGCTACTGTGTTACTGTGTTGTTTTGGCTTAAAATGTTACACTGATCACTGTGATTGTCTGTCAGAGTGATCATTCAGTGAGGAAGACTTCAGACTAGCTCCCAGTTATAGAATCTCACAGGCTGTGCACAGTAGCTGAGCAGAAGGAGATAAGAAAGCGCAGGGCGCCTGTGTACAGAGGGGGGGTTTATGGACATTTGTAAGACGCAGGGCCAGATTAAGAGCAACATGGGCCTGGTGCTAAGGATTTTGGTGGGCCTTTTTATGAAAATAAATAAAATGAAAACGCAAACAATTTTTTGTTGAATTAAATTAAATTAAAGAGAGAGAGGGGTGTGAGAGAGTGGTTGAGAGAGAGGAGGGGGGGGGGGGGGTGATAGCGAGATAGGGGGCTGAAAGAGAGGGGATGAGAGGGAGGGGAAAAGAGAGAGAAAGGCGTTGAATGAGAGAGATGGGGACGAGAGAGAGGGGGTGAGAAAAAGGGGAATAGAGAGAGGGTGAAAGAGAGAGAGGGTGGTAGGAAAGAGGGGGTTGAAGGGGGCAAGAGAGAGAGAATGGGGGATGAAGGGGGTGAGAGAGAGAACAGGGTGAAAGAGGGGATGAGAGAGAGAGAGAGAGGGGGTGAAAGAGAGAGAGAGAGGGGGGTGAGAGTGAGGGGGTGAGTCTGTGGGGGGCACTGCATAGTACATTACACGGGGGGGGGGGGGATAGCACAGTACATTACATGGTTGGCACTACACATTACATGGTGGATGCATGGATACAGCACATTTAATGGTGGGCGAAGCACAGCACATTACATGGTGGGCACAGCACATTACACTGTTGGCACTGCCCAATACAGCACATTACAAGGTAGGCACAGTACATTATATGGTGGGCACAGCACATGACATGGTTGGTACTGCACAACACAGCACATTGCATGGTGGGCACAACACAGCACATGCACACGGTGGGCACAGGACCTTATATGGTGGGCACAGCACATGACATGGCGGGCACAGCTGAGCACATTACATGGTGGGCACTGCACATTACATTATATGGTGGGCACAGCATATTATATGGTGGGTACTGCACATGGCATGGTGGGCACTGCATGACACCACATGATATGGTGGGCACTGCATGACACAGCACAGCACATTACATTGTGAGCACAGCGCATTAATTGGTGGACACCGCACATGACATGGTGAGCCCTGCATACAACATTCCATTGTGGGTACTGCACGGCACATGCCATGGTGGACAATGTACAGCACATTACATGCTGGGTACAGCACATTACATGGTAAGCACTGCATGGCGCAGCACATGACATGGTGGGCACAACACAGCACGACAGGGTGGGCACTGCACAGTAATTTACATGGTGGGCACTGCACATGACACGGTTGGCACTGCATGGCACAGCACATTACATGGTGGGTACAGCGCATTACATGGTGGGCACTGCATGACACAGCACATGACGTGGTGGGCACAGCGCATTACATGGTGGGCACTGAATGGCACAACACATTACATGGTGGGCACTGCATGGCATAGCACATTTCATGGTGGGCAATGCAACTGCACATTACATGTTAGGAACTGCACATGACATGGGCACTGCTGAACAGCCCAGCACATTGCACAGTGGGCACAGCACACTACATGCTGGGCACAACACATGGCAGGGTGGGCACAGCACATGGCATGGTGGGAACTGCACATGACATGGTGGGCACTGCATGGCACATCACATTACATGGTGGGCACTGTACATTACTTGGTGGGATCACTGCATGGCACAGCACATTACATGGTGGGCACTGCAATGTACAGCACATGACATGGTGGGCACTGCAATGTACAGAACATGACATGGTGGGCACTGCACATTACATAGTGAGCACTGCAATGCACAGCAAATTACATACTGGGCACAGCACATTACATGGGGGGCACTGCAATGCACAGCACATGACATAGTGGGCACAGCACATTACATGGGGGGCACTGCAATGCAAAGCACATTACATGGGGGGCACTGCAATGCACAGCACATGACATGGTGGGCACAGCACATTACATGGGGGCACTGCAATGCACATGACATGACATGGTGGGCACAGCACATTACATGGGGGGCACTGCAATGCACAGCACATTACATGGGGGCACTGCAATGCACAGCACATGACATGGTGGGCACAGCACATTACATGGGGGCACTGCAATGCACATGACATGACATGGTGGGCACAGCACATTACATGGGGGGCACTGCAATGCACAGCACATTACTGGGGGGCACTGCAATGCACAGCACATTACATGGGGGGCACAGCACATTACATGGGGGCACTGCAATGCACATGACATGACATGGTGGGCACAGCACATTACATGGGGGCACTGCAATGCACATGACATGGTGGGCACAGCACATTACATGGGAGCACCGCAATGCACATGACATGGTGGGCACAGCACATTACATGGGGGCACTGCAATGCACATGACATGGTGGGCACAGCACATTACATGGGGGCACTGCAATGCACATGACATGACATGGTGGGCACAGCACATTACATGGGGGCACTGCAATACACATGACATGACATGGTGGGCACAGCACATTACATGGGGGCACTGCAATGCACATGACATGATGGGCACAGCACATTACATGGGGGGCACTGCAATGCACATGACATGGTGGGCACAGCACATTACATGGGGGGCACTGCAATGCACATGACATGGTGGGCACTGGGCACAAGAGAGCACATTACATGGGGGGAAGCAGCAGTCTTTCCCCTAGCACAATAAAACACCTCCCTAACAAATGTACTAACCTTATCTCAACAACAGTATGGGAGATGTCCTTCCTCCCGGGCTTCTGCTGGTTAGAACATCAGCGCCCCTCCCCCAGACAGCTCCCAGACACTGAGGAGGATCTGTGTGAGTGAACAGATCCTGTGATAGGGGTCAGGCATCGGCAGAGACAAGACTTGGCTGCACTGACTTGTCTCCTCCATGTGTGCACAGAGGCCTCCTCTTCCTTCAGGAAGGCACACAGGAATTGACAAGCCACTGCCATGGGCCTATATTGAGGGAGGGGCCTGGAGCTGCAGCTCCACCAGCCCCTATGTTAATCCGGCCCTGGTAAGACGCCCAAGGTAGGCAACTGGTTAGAAAAAGGGTATCTCTCCATGAAAACACTGCAGTAAAACGGAACTCTTTGGGTAAGGACAAATTTGGCCCATTTGCTGTGTAAAAATACATCGTGCATACGGTACAGTATTTGCTCATTTTACACCAATTCAGAAAAGCTTTGTTTTCTTTTCACTCATTGCAAAGCTTTCTGGGATTGGAGGAGGGGAGGCTGAACATCAGTCTCACTCTTTCAGTCATCAAACGGAGCAGCAGCCAAAGCTGGGACAGTCATCAACAGAGGTTATTTTTTAGCGTTAAAGTTATCTGTGGTATTTAAAATTATTGTGGTGACAGGACCCCTCTCAGTTTTCAATCCAATGGTTTTGAGAAGTGAGGGAGGAGGTACTCTCTTCTGACTCAGGCAACAATATAATTATTTTTTTTTTAACTTTGTGGTTTGTTTTTAACATTACTGTGCTGCACTTATGATAGTTACATAGTAGGCGAGGTAAAAAAAAGTCCATCAAGTCCAACCTATGTGTGTGATTATATGTCCGTATTACATTGTATATCCCTGTATGTTGTGGTCGTTCAGGTACTTATCTAATAGTTTCTTGAAACTATTGATGCCCCCCCGCTGAGACCACCGCCTGTGGAAGGGAATTCCACATCCTTGCTGCTCTTACAGTAAAGAACCCTCTACGTAGTTGAAGGTTAAACCTCTTTTCTTCTAATTTTAATGAGTGGCCACGAGTCTTGTTAAACTCCCTTCCGCAAAAAAGTTTTATCCCTATTGTGGGGTCACCAGTACGGTATTTGTAAATTGAAATCATATCCCTTTTCAAGCAACTCTTCTCCAGAAAGAATAAGTTCAGTGCTCGCAACCTTTTCTCATAACTAATATCCTCCAGAACCTTTATTAGCTTTGTTGCCTTTCTTTGTACTCGCTCCATTTCCAGTACATCCTTCCTGAGGACTGGTTCCCAGAACTGGACAGCATACTCTAGGTGCGGCCAGACCAGAGTCTTGTAGAGCGTGAGAATTATCGTTATATCTCTGGAATTAATCCCCTTTTTAATGCATGCCAATATTCTGTTTGCTTTGTTAGCAGCAGCTTGGCATTGCATGCCATTGCTGAGCCTGTCATCTACTAGGACCCCCAGGTCCTTTTCCATCCTAGATGATGAACTGGTTAGAGTGATAATGCAGATTTGTATCCTGAACCTGCATGCGTTTAAATGTTTTTTTCTCTGTGGACTTAGGCCAGAATAATAGAGCTTGAGGCAAAAGCTCTGCTGTGACCTTGCAGTGTACTGATGGGTTCAGTTCAATACATCCTTTTAATAGTCCGAAGACCTTGGGATCATATGCTTAGTGCACCTTTTTAACACCCGTGCAAAATAGCCTAAAGTGTTTGTTCACCTAAAACTGGTATTTCAGTTTTAGGTAAAATGGGGTTTTCCACAACTCCCCCCCCCCAACCTAAAGCTCAGATACATGCAGCACTGCTTGCTCAAAAACAGTATACAAACACATTACGTGCAAATATAAAGTAAAAGATCTTTTAGTGAACATATATTTTAGTTCATTGAACTTCCAGGTAGGCTATGCCACCAGTGCCTTCCAGGGAGATCTTGTATGTAAATTGTGAGATCTCATTAGATCTTGTAAGTACAGCATGTGCGCAAGATTAGGCGCCAATGTCATTAGTGGGCTTGCACAGAAAATGTGAAAGGGGATGCCAGACTTCAGTGACATCCACTTTCAAAATGGAAAGTCTGCTTTAAACACTTGCCAACCATAGGACATCCATGGATACATCCTTAGGTTGCAGTGGTTATACCGGGACAAGTCTTGCATCTGCAGGCCTCATCCCGGTATCAAAATTTACAGCTGAAGTTTCCCTTTAAGGCAGAAGTGATCAGCCACTCGGTCACTTCTGCGGGTGGCAGAAAGAGTGCCCCCCCTCCCGTCAGCGCCTTTCCCCAGGCGATCACATGCCTGACGAAGGGGCCCTGCGCGGCTGCGAAACATTGCAACTATTTCTGTGATGTGATCTTACTCAATAAAAGAAACCTCTGGACGGTGATTATTGATCCATGGTGTGCTGGCGAATATGTACACTTCTTTGATATTTCCAGGACCCAGCTGGTAATCGCTGCAGCACCCACCATTTGAAGAGCCATATTTGCCAGGTACGTGTGTGATAGGAATATTGACAAGACTTTCACCCAGGCTGTGCCATCCAATCGTGGAGCCCGGGAGCGATGCGATTGGCGGCGGCACTATACAGAGAGCGAGGAACTGACATTGTTCCTTCCTCTCTGTGACCCCGAAAACCAAAAGCGACAAGGATTTTGTCACTTTCAGTTTCAGCTACTTACCTCCGTTAATGGCCAGGGAATCTGTGTCTGATCGGCTGCACTGGAGGCCAGAAGAGAGATTTGGGGTCTAATAGACCCCAGATCTCGCCATAAAGATGACCTGTCATGGCCCATGCTGTCGCAAGGGATGTTGTTCATCCCTTATATAAAAAAAGAGACAATGTAAAAAAAAGTTTTGGATAAAATAAATAATATTATTAAAAAAATGTAAAGTGCCCCCATGCTTATGTGCAAATGTGAACGCATACTCAAGTCCTGCACGCATGTATAAACGGTAATCGCACCACACATGAGGTATTGTCGAGCACGTCAGAGAGCAGCAATTTTAGCACCAGACCTCCTTTGTATCTCTAAACTGGTAATCTGTAAAGGCGCTTAAAGCGTTGCCTATGGAGAATTTTACCACTTAAATATAGGGCACTTTTACCTCATTCCTGCAGGGGCGTAGATAAGGGGGAGTCAAGGGTGTTCAACCCCCCCCCCCCCCCCCCCGAGCATCTTGGCAAAATGCACAGTGTCCCTGCTGTTTAGCCCCAGCATCAGCACAGTAGAAGCAATCAGTTTCAGAGTGCAGAAGCCAGCCCCCCTTCTATTGTGCCCCACCCCCTCAGTTTAATAAGGGGTCCCCCTGTAAAACATGAAATTATTGCAAGGTCTCAGATGCCGGTGTTCTGTCAAGGTGCCCCCCATCGAATAGTGCCCGTGCATGCGCAGGACGGAGCCGCACTTTTGGCGATCAGCTGGAGAGACGTGACCAGGGCGCAAGCGCACATCGTAGGTGGCATCTCTCAATGGGAGATACCATTTCAGGGCCACCATTGAAACCTATACAAACAGCGGGGGGAGACCGCAGTCCTCACATTGTGCCTCGTTGTTGCGGGGCGGCTTTACGGTGTGCTGATGGTCCGGTTTTGTCTGTGTTGCAGGGTGGGTTTGCTGTGTTTTGCCTGTGTGACAGGGCGGGTTGCAACACAGACAAAGCCAGGCCTTCAACACAGACACTAGCCGTCCTCCAGCAGCAGCGATGCACAAACTGAGAACTACGGTCTCCCCCGCTGTTTGTATAGGTTTAAATTGTGCCTGTGAAATGGTATCTCCCATCGAGAGATCACTCCTATGATGTACGCATGCTCCCTGGTTATGTCAGCCCAGCTGATCACCAAATCAGCTGTTGTGCTGTTCCGTACGGCACATGCGCAGTACAATACCGGGCACTTCTCGATAGCACACCGGCAATTGACAGTGCATGGTTGAGGGAACTCCTAGATTCCTCCTCAAAGTATCATATAACACAGCTGAAGGGAGACTGGGGATGCAGAAGTTTTCCTACTTCTGTGCCGTGCTGAATCTGAGGTCTGGTAAGTGGGGAGGCGTCAATTTTCTGTTTTGGGAAGGAGGAAGTGAGAATTCCAGCCTGGGGGAGTTTCTTTTGGTGGTGGGGGGTTAAGGAAAGGGAGGTGGGTTTGCTTTTGGAGAAGGGGGGAGTTTCTTGTAAAGAAGTTTACAGGGAGTGGTTAATGTCAGGGATTTTGCTTCTGGGAGGGAGTTTGATTGGATGAAGGGAGATTTTCTTCATAATTAGGAATCTTTGCTGGGGGAGAGGGTGTTGACTGTGGGAGATATTTTTGCTTTGGGGGGGTCGGTTTAGAGACAGGAGGGTTTAATTTTTGGGGGGATATTTGAGGAAGGGAGATATTTTACAGTGGGAATCTTTGCTTGGGGAGGGAGGGTTCTTAGGAGGGAGAGGGGGATTTTTTTCCTTTTAAAAGAGATTTTTTTTTTTTAATTATACTTACCCAGGTGGATGGAGCATTGATCCAATGTTGCATCTGTCCCCAGCTGCTTCTAAGACAAACAACAGAGCGATCAAAGACCGCTGATCACTTAGTTCTTAGCCTTCAGTGAGCAAAGAGTGGTGACTGTCAGTCCCTGGCTCTGCCCCCCCCCCAAAGCTCACTGGAATGCCAGGCTGTGGAGGGGGCAGGGCATCTGGGTAAATCCTGACTTTAAAGTTAGGATCTTTCCACAGCCTGGACCTGCTGAGCGATGTCAGCTGACAGCGGGCTATAGCTGGCTGTCGGCTAAAAATGGGTCACCAAAGTGCAGAACGAATTGCACTCCCCTCCAGAAGAAGTACCACCAAGCGGTATGCCGTCCCTTCAGAGCGCATGCATCAGTGACATCACAGCTGCTTTCCATGTGAATATCTCCTAAACACCACAAGCTTAGGAGATATTCACTGTACTTACAGGTAAGTGTTATTAGAGGCTTACTTGTAGGTACAAGTTCAAAAGCTGGGTTTACTGCAGTTTAAGACTGAATAAAAGCCAACCATATTGACCAGGTGCAAAGGGCACCATCCTGTGGTAGGCAGTGCACAATATATATATTTTTTTCATTTCTTAAAACATTTCATAAAATTTCTTAGGACACAGTTTTTTAAGGTTTAAATAAATCACTGAATTTACTGCCTACCACAATATGTTGCCCCTTGCACCTGCTCAACTTGCACAGTAAGGTTAGCTAAAATCCAGTCTTGGGTCTCATTCATAAATCCTACATTGACCATGGTGCAGCAAGTATACTGCAAATACCTGCACCCGGGATCTCAGATGTTCCAGTATCTGCTCAGCCTGTACACCTGAGTGATGGGCTGAAAAGAGCCAAGGCTGTCTGCTGCTGTAAACATGTATCCACATGTATCTACACATCCAGGAGGATACAGGTAGGGATACATTTTTGCCCTTGGATAAAATCTTTCTGCATCCAGGGTCAGAAATTTGTCCCTAACAGGTAACCACTGTGACCCACGGTTTGTTAGTGTGTCGCTCATGCTCAATTGATGTGGGGAGTAATGTAGATGATACTGAATGTGCTGCAGGAGTGCCGCTGGCAAGGGATGGAGCTCATCCCAGCTCCTGTAGTCACTAAAGGGAAGAGAGAAAAAAAAAACCTGGTACCGCATATCCACGGACCTATGGTAATGTAGTAGTGATGGGAAAGACTACCTCAGCCCGAGTTTCCGCCAGGCCAAACCCCAACATGTTTTACTTTGTCCCCAGGAGCTTAAACATGGGGACCACTGGATATGCAGATACATGTTAACAGCAGTGGCTCTTTTCAGCCCATCACTCAGGTTAACAGGCTGAGCAGCTGACAAAAATTGGAACATCTGGGATCTTGGCTGTAGGTATTCATGGTATATTTGCCATTCCATTTCCATTAAGAACATATGAATGAGACATAAAGCCTGGTTCATACGCTAAGTTTTTTTTAGTTCAACCCAGCGGGCTGAATGAAAAAAAAAACTAGGGAGCTTAGGAGGAGCTTGCTGTACTAATGAGTACACTACCGCACCACAACTGCGTGCATTGCGTTTTATTCAGTTGAATGGGGATAATTTTTGCTGCGCTGCATTGCAAAGTCTCATGGCCCCACTCTGCTGTCACATGTTTTTGCCGTACCTCCCCCAACATTAAAGTGTAAATGATGCCTTTAGGTTTGAAAGACCAGAACCCCCCAGGAAAAAAATTATCTACTGCCCTGCATTCCTGCCCAGGCAAATTTTCAGGCTTCAGTGCTGTTGCACTTTGACAATTGCGCAGTCATGCAATACTGTACCTAAACTAAATTTTTATCAGTTTGTTCACACAAGTATAGCCTTCTTTTGGTGGTATTTAGGGCTGCAACTAACGATTGTTTTCATAATCGATTAGTGGGCCGATTATTGTTTCGATTAATCGGATAATAACCTCAAAAAAAGTGTGGTGTGTAATTTAGTTAACGGGGTTGTAAAGGGTTTTTTTTCAAAAAAATAACACTTACCTCCTCTGCAAGGGTTTTGCACAGAGTGGCCCCAATCCTCCTCTTCTTGGGTCCCCCAGTGGTGCTCCTGGCTCCTCTCCACATTGAGTGCCCCCTTGGAGACCCGCATTCCAAGGGGAAACTCGTGCGGGAACCCTCCCGAGTCCTGCTGCTGCATCCATTGACACAGAAAGCAGCGCTCAGCCCTGCCCCCCCAGCTCCCGTGTTACTGGATTTGATTGACAGCAGCGGGAGCCAATGGCTGCTGCTATCAATCTATTCAATCAGGACTGAGGCGGTGGCTGGAGCTGCTGGGCTTGTTCTCGTCACTGGAAAGATCGGGGTCAGGTAAGTAAAAGGGGGGCTCTGGGGAGCTGCTGTACTACAGAAGGTTTTTCACTTTAATGCATCAATGCATTCATTTTTCGTAATGAATATTTCGTAATGAGTATTGTCATCTGTAAATCACTAAGTGTATGGCCAGCATAAGGCTTGGTTCACACCTATGTAGTTTGCTTTTGATCTGTTTCTGTAGTGCTTTTTATTGTGCAGTTTGCATTTTTGCACCAGCGACTTTCCTGCGATTTGCGTGTTTTGCATTTTTTTTGCCTAATTTGTTGTTGGGCAGATAAAAAAACACAAATCGCAGCAACAACAAACTACATGTTTTTTTACATCTTCTCTATTGAAGTCTATTGAACCAAAAAAAGCACCTTTTTGCATTGAAAAAAGTCCTTACACCCTTTCCAAATATGCAGCAGCTGTAAAAAACATAGATGTGAACATGTCCTATAGGAAAACATATTAAACGAACTGTAGTGCGTTTCTGAAAAAAACACCAAAAAAAACGCTTAGGTGTGAACCAGGCCTAAGACGTTTAGTAGCAGCGTGCTTTTTTTGTATCGCCTGTCATCATGGGGTTGAAAAAACTAAAATTAGCCCTTTATAGTACAACAAAAAGAGCAGATAACCACTACTATAAGGGGTTCTCATTTATTCTGTGAAACAGTGAGTGAAAGTAATAAATAAAAAAAAAAAATAATTATTTATATATATATATATATATATATATATATATATATATATATATATATATATATATATATATATATATATATATATATGGGACGGAAAGTATTCAGACCCCCCTTAAATTTTTCACTCTTTGTTATATTGCAGCCATTTGCTCAAATCGTTTAAGTTCATTTTTTTTCCTCATTAATGTACACACAGCACCCCATATTGACAGAAAAACACAGAATTGTTGAAATTTTTGCAGATTTATTAAATAAAAAAAACTGAAATATCACATGGTCCTAAGTATTCAGACCCTTTGCTGTGACACTCATATATTTAACTCAGGTGCTGTCCATTTCTTCTGATCATCCTTGAGATGGTTCTGCACCTTCATTTGAGTCCAGCTGTGTTTGATTATACTGATTGGACTTGATTAGGAAAGCCACACACCTGTCTATATAAGACCTTACAGCTCACAGTGCATATCAGAGCAAATGAGAGTCATGAGGTCAAAGGAACTGCCTGAAGAGCTCAGAGACAGAATTGTGGCAAGGCACAGATCTGGCCAAGGTTACAAAAAAAATTCTGCTGCACTTAATGTTACTAACAGTACAGTGGCCTCCATAATCCTTAAATGGAAGAAGTTTGGGTCGACCAGAACCCTTCATAGAGCTGGCCGTCCGGCCAAACTGAGCTATTGGGGGAGAAGTGCCTTGGTGGGAGAGGTAAAGAAGAACCCAAAGATCACTGTGGCTGAGCTCCAGAGATGCAATCGGGAGATGGGAGAAAGTTGTATAAAGTCAACCATCACTGCAGCCCTCCACCAGTCGGGGCTTTATGGCAGAGTGGCCCGACAGAAGCCTCTCCTCAGTGCAAGACACATGAAAGCCCACATGGAGTTTGCTAAAAAAACACCTGAAGGACTCCAAGTTGATGAGAAATAAGATTCTTTGGTCTGATGAGACCAAGATAGAACTTTTTGGCCTTAATTCTAAGCAGTATGTGTGGAGAAAACCAGGCACTGCTCATCATCTGTCCAATACAGTCCCAACAGTGAAGCATGGTGGTGGCAGCATCGTGCTGTGGGGGTGTTTTTCAGCTGCAGGGACAGGACGACTGGTTGCAATCGAGGGAAAGATGAATGCGGCCAAGTACAGGCATATCCTGGATGAAAACCTTCTCCAGAGTGCTCAGGACCTCAGACTGGGCCGAAGGTTTACCTTCCAACAAGACAATGACCCTAAGCACACAGCTAAAATAACGAAGGAGTGGCTTCACAACAACTCCGTGATTGTTCTTGAATGGCCCAGCCAGAGCCCTGACTTAAACCCAATTGAGCATCTCTGGAGAGACCTAAAAATGGCTGTCCACCAACGTTTATCATCCAACCTGACAGAACTGGAGAGGATCTGCAAGGAAGAATGGCAGAGGATCCCCACATCCAGGTGTTAAAAACTTGTTGCATCTTTCCCAAAAAGTCTCATGGCTGTATTAGATCAAAAGGGTGCTTCTACTAAATACTGAGCAAAGGGTCTGAATACTTAGGACCATGTGATATTTCAGTTTTTCTTTTCTAATAAATCTGCAAAAATGTCAGCAATTCTGTGTTTTTCTGTCAATATGGGGTGCTGTGTGTACATTAATGAGGAAAAAAAATGAACTTAAATGATTTTAGCAAATGGCTGCAAAATAACAAAGAGTGAAAAATGTAAGGGGGTCTGAATACTTTCCGTCCCTACTGTGTGTGTGTGTGTGTGTGTGTGTGTGTGTGTGTATATATATATATATATATATATATATATACCGGCATATACACACAGGCGTATAACACGCACATTCATTTTAAGAGGGAAGTTTTAGGAAAAAAACTTAAATTTTAAATAAGGAACTTTGAAGCAATATAAGGGTCAGTGCCCATCTGCAGCCTCACCATTGCCATCAATGCAGCCTGATCAATGCCCATCTGCAGCCTCACAAGTGCCATCAATGCAGCCTCACCAGTCCACATCAATGCAGCAGCCTCACCATTGCCATCAGTGCAGCCTGATCGATGCCCATCTGCAGCCTAGAGGGGACAGGGAGGGGGGCGGGACGAGCGCCGACAGATTACAGTGAGAATCTCCTATGATAGACAGAACAGTGGTCCAATGGCGGCCCAGGAGACGGTACTTCCTATTACAGAGGCCACTAAGTAAACAGGAGTTTCTCACTGTGTGCAATCTGATGGCGCTCGTCCCGCCTCCTTCCCTGTCTCCTCCGAGGCAGCTAAAATTGAAGTATTGGCGTATAACACGCACCCAATTTTCATGGTGAAAAAGTGAGTGTTATACGCCAATAAATACAGTATATATATTCTAGAATAAATACACTCAGAAGTAAGCATTATAACTAGGAGATATGAAGGGTGGAGGGGAGATCTAAATCTTTTTTATTAAAGTAGTACTAAAAGCTGAAACTTTTTTTTTAATGGATATAATAATTTTAAATATAATGCACAATACTGGTAAACTTTTACTTAATGTAATTGTAATGCCTTCTATTACCTCCAGTCTTTCAGCCTCCACCTTCTCTGGGTTCAGATGCTGATCTTCCCTGCATAGAGTCTTTAAAGTGATTTTTTTTTTTTTTAACCCCTTCCAGACTAGTCGCCTCAGTTATACTGTGGCAGGTTGGCTCCCCTGTGCGAGCCGCCATAGCTGTACATCAGCTCTTTAAGACGCTGTAGCAGGCGCACCCGCAGAGTGTCCCCGGAGCCGATACGTGTGCCCGGTGGGCGCGATGACCGTCGAGCATCAGCGATCGCTCGTGACAGAGCGAGAACCGGGATCTGTGTGCGTGAACACACAAATCCCCGTTCTGTCAGGGGAGAGGAGACCGATCGTGTGTTCCTACTAAGTAGGAACGATCGGTCTCCTCCTCTAGTCAGCCACATTCCCCCCCCACTGTTAGAACACACATAGGGAACACATTTAACCCCTTGATCGCCTCCTATTGTTAACCCCTTCCCTGCCAGTGACATTTATACAGTAATCAGTGGCTATTTATAGTACTGATCACTGTATAAATGTCAATGGTCCCAAAAAAGTTTACGATTTGTCGGCCGCCATGTCTCAGTCCCGATAAAAATCTCAGATCACCGCCATTACTAGTGAAAAAAAAATAATAATAAAAATTCCATAAATCTATCCTTATTTTGTAGATGCTATAACTTTTGTGCAAACCAATCAATATATGCTTATTGCGATTTCTTTTTTTTTTTAACCAAAAATATGTAGAAGAACATATATCGGCCTAAACTGATGAAGAAATTTTTTTTTTGGATACTTATTATAGCAAAAAGTAAAAAATATTGTGTTTTTTTTTTTCAAAATTGTTGCTCTTTTTTTGTTTATACCGCAAAAAATAAAAACCGCAGAGGTGAGCAAATACCACCAAAAGAAAGCTCTATTTGTGGGGAAAAAAGGACATACATTTTGTTTGGGTACAACATTGTACGACTGCGCAATTGTCAGTTAAAGCGACGCAGTGCCGTATTTCAAAAAATGGCCTGGTCATTAAGGGGGAAAATCTTTCGGGGCTTAAGTGGTTAAACAACAAACATGTTAAACTTACCTGCTCTGTGTAATGGTTTTGCACAGAGCAGTCCTGATTCTCCTCTTCTGTGGTCCCCCACCGATGCTCCTGGCTCCTCCTGCCTTCAGAGTGCCCCAATAGCAAGCTTCAAAGTATAGTATAGAGTGCCCTGATAGCAAGGTAAAAAAAAAACTTCTGCTTTTAGAACCACACACTTCCTGCCCAGGACTACATGTCCCTTGAGACATTGCTCCTCACACATTCATATTCACAAGTTCTCAGGCACTTACTGACATGTATGGATGGTGTACTGAGTTGTATGTGTGTTGCACTGTATTTCCTGATATGTAAACAAATAATGCATTATTTATGCAGGCCAACTAATCGGCTGGCCGATTAATCGATTATGAAAACAGTTGACAACTATTTTCATAATCGATTAGTTGTTGATTAATCGATTAGATGTTTCAGCCCTAGTGGTATTTAATCACCACTGTTTTTTTTATTTTTTGTTACATAAATGCATTTTTCTTTGTTTCCGTTATGAAATTTTGCAAATAAATAATTGTTCTTCATAAATTTAGGCCAAAATGTATAGTGGGGAAATGAACTATTTGATCCCCTGCAGATTTTGTAAGTTTGCCCTCTTACAAAGAAATGAAGGATCTATAATTGTTATCAAAGGTGTATTTTCAATGATAGAGACAGAATATGAACCAAAAATCCAGAAAAAACACATGATACAAATGTTATAAATTGAGTTGCAATTCAGTGAGTAAAATAAGTATTTATCCCCTACCAACCAACAATAATTGTGGCTCCCACAGACTGGCTACAGTATGTGCTCATGTGGTACACAGATTAGTCCTGTCATTTTAAAAAGGTGCTCCTAATGACAACTTGTGTGTATAAAAGACACCTGTCCACAGAATCTCTTTCTTCCATTCTCAAACCTCACCATCATGGGAAAGATCAAAGAGCTATCAAAGGATTTCAGGGACAAGATTGTAGACCTGTACAAGGCTGGAATGGGCTACAAGACCATCAGCAAGAAGCCTGGTGAGAGGGAGACAACTGTTGGAGCAATTATTCGCAAATGGAAGAAATACAAAATAAGCATAAATTTAATTAGCAGTCCAAATGTAGAACCAAAACACTGTGGTAGTAAGTTGCCCTTGCCAGAACAGCAAGCAATATAGGCGGATGGCTTATACCCAGCCAGGGCCTTTGAGGTAGAAAGTATTCGGCTCCTTCCAGGCTCAGGTTACCGTTCCCTCAGTTCATATACACCGGAAAAGGGAGAAAAGCAGAGACTGGCCATGGTGTAGTATTTCTATATATCATATGCAGACCCTCAATAGTGACCAACACCCTGATGTGCACATAAACCAAAAGGTGATATACCCACCACCGTAGCTGTAGAGTATGCTTACCAACTCACAAGCTTTAGAACGCACTATGAATTGATTGAATGGTAATAGGGAAATAAATTATTCACCCCCTGGCAGCCAGAAGATCCGTATCCTCAGTATGTGACCCAAAAAGGAGATAAACTGACCATAGTGTAATACATCTAAGAGACACTTTAATAGATAAAGTAATGCACTTACAATTAAAAGATGAATTCGCGTAAAGGTATATAAAAGACGCCGGCCGGCATAACAAACACAAAGCGGAGCCCGTCCTTCTCTGGTCACGTGGTAGCATCACTGAATGCATACCCAGACGCGTTTCGTCATCAAGCGGACGTTCTCAATGGGGACGGGCAGCGCAGTGAACTACCACCTTTATATAGGCGACCAAACCTCGCTCTGAGATACGAGCACAAGGACGCCATCTTAAATATGGGCAAATACCCAAACTCAAACGGAATACATTTAGTATTTAAGAGTACATAAGCCAGAAAAATTCCTAGCAAATTAGATGTAAAAATTATAAAAATAAGTTGAGTTGTCAAGTGACAGCCAAGAAACATTAGGGATTTAGAGAAGATCTGTAAAGAAGAGTGGACCAAAATCCCTCCTCAGATGTGTGCAAACCTGGTAACCAACTACAAGAAATGTCTTACCTCTGTGCTTGCCAAAAAGGGTTTCTCCAGAAAGTACTAAGTCACGTTTTGCTTGGGGATTAAATATTTATTTTACTCACTGAACTGCAACTCAATTTATAACATTTGTATCGTGTTTTTTCTGGATTTTTGGTTGATATTCTGTCTCTATCACTATCACACCTATGATAAAAATTATAGACTCTTAATTTCTTTGTAAATGGGCAAACTTACAAAATCTGCAGGGGATCAAATAAATATTCTACCACTGTATTCTGCTACATTTCTTTGGTGAAAATAACCCAAATCAGTGTTTATTATTTTGTCTGTAGGAAGGTTATAGAGTCCACAATCTATGGTATACATATCTGAAAATTGATCAGTCCTTATGTATTGATGGCCTATCTAATTTCTGAAAATGTCAGGACAGTACAAATATCCCCCAAATGACCTCTTTTTGGAATGTAGATAGAGTCCAAAGTATTTATGAAGAGGCATGACAAGATCGTTTTTTTTGGAAAAGGAAGAAATTAAAAAAAAAAAAAAATGTTTATCATTTTTTTTTTTTTACCGTCACTAGTGCAGTACAACATCATCATATAACTGGTGTGGTGGTGATCAGGGACACTGA
Organism: Aquarana catesbeiana; assembly: GCF_042186555.1. Classification (NCBI taxonomy): domain Eukaryota; kingdom Metazoa; phylum Chordata; class Amphibia; order Anura; family Ranidae; genus Aquarana; species Aquarana catesbeiana. Next base: position 289,058,635 of record NC_133328.1, read on the forward strand.
CTGGTGACAGTATGAAAAAAAAATAACAAATCATTTTTTTTTTCAATTTTTTTTTTTTTTATTACATTTTTTTTCAATTTTTGTTTTTTTTTAACACACTGTGACCAGCGCAATAAAATGTTACTATAGTAACGTAATACTATGGGGAAGTGTTCAGGGTTTCTTTTTTACACATTATGATTGCTTGAAGCAATGACTTTCATTGTTATAAGCAAGCATTTTACTGAATGAAATCGATTTATCAAGTTTGTTCAAACAATGGATGAAAGCCATCCATTGTTTACAACTGTCATGTGATCTGCTGTGATTGGTCACAACGGTTACATGCTGGCAGCGAGCAGGTACACTGATCAAGTCGGCTGGGTGACAGATTGCGCCGCTGTGTGGCACTTTCTGGGAGGACATCATATGACACCCACTCCAAAGGACCAAAGGCCCGCCTGACTGTCAATGTGCCATAAACCGGATGGGAAGGTGTTAAGTACCATAGTTTTGTAGTTTGGCACCATTCCACAGGCAGACGCAGTTTTAAAGCGTGACATGTTAGGTATCTATTAACTCAGTGTGACATGATCACCATAACATCATCTTTCATAATATACAAAATTAGGGGTATTATATTGTGTCTGTGTGCAATAAAATTGATTAAAGTGTATTATTTTGAAAAATCGCTGCTCAAATACTGTGTGACATAACAAATTGTAACACCCATCATATTATTCCATAGGCCCGCTGCTAAAAATATATATATGTTTGGGGTTCTAAGTAATTTTCTAGCAAAAAAAAGTAGATTTTTACGTGTATGTGAGAAGTGTCAGAACTGGCCTGGTAAGTAAGTGGTTAATATTGGCAATGCAGATACTTCACCAAACTTTGTCTTGAGATTTCTAGCAGGAAGGTCATTGCACTGGCATTCCCAGGCTTGCTCACCTTCCATTACAAGGGGGGCACAAAACTGGTAGATCTTAGTGCAAGGCTTAATAGCAATAATGTAGATGGGCAGCGTGTAAAAAAAAAAAAAAAAAAAAAAAAAAAAACACCACACCTCCTACACTAAAGCACCCCCCCAGTCCCCCAACACATCCCTTACCTATTTAAACATTAATCATCTCCTAAAGGGGACCCTTAACAATTGCAATGACTGTTAGGCTGGCCATACATTATACGTTTTTCTTGTACAATTTTCATTTAGATTTACTAAAACCATATAATATGAGGTCAAACCAAAACACTTTCAATTTGTATGCAATCAGGCAAGTCCTTGCACTGCATAGCTGAAGGTACTGTAAAGCTAAAGGAAATTGAAAAGGGAAATTGTATACTGTATGGCCAGCTTTAATGACTGAAAGTTGGCAGGTATAAACTGAATGCAGCAGCTTTTATTGCCTCCTGTACAACTGAATGGCAGACAGTTCTGGATGAGCAAAACTCGACACTCCTCTCATACATTCCTGTTGGCCAGCTACTATGGTGGGCTGCCTCCCTGGGGATTAAGAATGTAAGTGTTGGGTGGAAAGGGGGGCATGCAAGCTCAGGTCAAGAAGTGGCAGAGCTTTGCTAGATCACAATGGGCATACAGGTGTAAACGGAATAATGAAAGCTGCTGTAGGTATGTGCATGCACCTGCATTGCATGCCTACTAGCAGATTTCATTATATATTCTAGAGAGGAGCTCCACTCGCTTTTGTGTTTATTAAAAGTGTAGCTGCTGACTTTTAATAAATGCACTAACCTGTCCCAGGATCCAAAGATGTGGTCACCTGAATGGTCGCTTTTCTCCCTCTCCGTTTCCTGGAGCTGGCATTTCAACTGTGGCAGCTTGGGGCTTCACAGCCCGGTGTGCACTGTGCATGCGGAATGGTCCGGCAGTCTTCTGGGACCTCTGTGTCCAAGAAGAATGTAAGGAGGGAGGGGGAGAGGAGAACTTCCACTCAAACTTTCCTGTCAAAACTAGGTACCCACCCCCCCTCAAAAAAAAAAAAAATGACATGCCAAATGTGGCAGGGGAGGGGGAGAAGTGCTTAACGTGGAACTTCTCTTTTTGGGTGGAGCTTCGCTTTAAGCAACAGAGTCACTTTTATCTCCCCCTAAAATGTAACTGGTAAACCCTTCCATTTGGTCCTAACATTTAACCTAACCCTTAGAGTGGACTTTGTACTAACCTAGCCTCTAAAACAAGGCCCAAACACTAGCCCCTCTCCATCTACTATGCAGCTTCTAGAGTGAAACTACATGTTGGCAGTTTGGAATGGGGACTAACAACTTCAGCTAGCTGATCTTGCTAATAGTCTCTTACAACTTTAAGAATTACGTCATTGAGTCAGCCTAACAGTATTCATTTTGTAACTGAAATTCTATATTAGTTTAGGTATACATATGTAGCTAGCCCCTTAAAGTGGTTGTAAAGCTTCAATTTTTTTTTTCAAAAAAAAAAATTACAAACATGCCTATACCTACTTGCTCTTTGCAATGGTTTTGCACAGAGCAGCCCCAATCCTCCTCTTCTGGGTTCCCCCTGGTGCCCCTGGCTTTGTTTGCCCCTGGCTTTGTTTGCCCCCACGGAAAGCTGCTTTCCATGGGGGCACCCATGTGGGCTCGTTCCTGAGTCCTGCGGCTGCGTCCTTTGATACAGACTGCGGGGCTCAGCCCCGCCCCCTGCTCCCCTGTCACAGCTTTTGATTGACAGCAGCGGGAGCCAATGGCTGCTGCTGCTATCAATTTGTCCAATGGGGAGAGCGACAGCGGCTAGAGCCGCTGCGCTCGTGCTCATTGCTGGATCGGATCAGGCTCAGGTAAGAAAAGAGGGGGGGGGGAGCTGCAGCACAGAAGGTTTTTACCTTAATGCATGGAATACATTAAGGTGAAAAACCTTGAGACGCTACAACCACTTTAACTTATTTTTTTTTACTTTCTAGTTTTGCCTTTCTATTAATATCTTAATTATTTTGCCGTAGTGAAACAGATGAGAGCTGTAAGAAGCATTTGGCTAGGGTCCTCTCTATATGGGAAGAGAGGGCTGTGTATGAAAACGATATACTGGATCATCTGAAGACCGCTTTATGTAAGTTATCTGCTCAATAAGCCATATTTTTTAAGAGTGTATGCATTTTACAGACAATAGTTTTATGATGTTTTGGAAAGTCTTCCCTAAAGTTGAATTTTTTAAAAAATTTGCCTTGAAATATTTTTTATCTATTACATTATTTATACTTGTAAGAAAGCCCTCTTCATGATTTCAAAAGGCAGAAATGATTTACAGTATTTCCCGTATGGTATTTATTTTTAGTCTTACATTATGTTAAACAGGTTAGTATTCTGAAATACTGGGTTAACCTGCTACTTTCAGTCGAATTGGACTCTGGCAAAGCTGTAAGGACAGCCCAGTAAAACCACTCCCATGCATGCTAGTTCCTTTCAGAGCAGGGATAGGATGTCTATTCTCCTAGAATGGCAAACCCTATTCCATTTTTTTTTTTGTGCTACCATTAGGTTTTTTTTCTAGCAAAATTCCACGGCTACTGCACAAAAACTGGGGCTCAATTTTGCAACTGTATCTGCTACTCTTTTACTTTGCCCTAGGGGAGCTGTACGTGGACCTTGCAATAAGGATGATGCAATAAGGATGATTCGACTACGCAAATGGATGCTCTACAGGTCTAGGGCCGAGGTACATACAGTATCTTGCTTACACTTTGCTACAATGTTAAGTAGTAAATGTACAGCTTGTATAACAGTGTAAATTTGCTGTCCTCTCAAAATAACTTAACACGCAGCCATTAATGTTTAAACCATTGGCAACAAAGTGAGTACACCCTTAAGTGAAAATGTCCAAATTGGGCCCAAAGTGTCAATATTTTGTGTGACCACCATTATTTTCCAGCACTGCCTTAACCCTCTTGGGCATGGAGTTTACCAGAGCTTCACAGGTTGCCACTGGAGTCTTCTTCCACTTCTCCATGATGACATCACAGTGCTGTGGATGTTAAAGACCTTGCGCTCCTCCACCTTCCATTTGAGGATGCCCCACAGATGCTTAATAGGGTTTAGGTCTGGAGACATGCTTGGCCAGTCCATCGCCTTTACCCTCAGCTTCTTTACACACAGCCATTAATGTCTAAACTACTGGCAGCAAAGGTGAGTACACCCCTAAGTGAAAAAGTCGAAATTGAGCCCAGTTAGCCATTCCCCCTCCCCCCCCTGGTGTCATGTGACTCGTTAGTGTTACAAGGTCTCAGGTGTGAATAGGGAGCAGGTGTGTTAAATTTGGTGTTAACGCTCTCACTCTCGCATACTGGTCACAACATGGCACCTCATGGCAAAGAACTCTCTGAGGATCTGAAAAAAATAATTGTTGCACTACATAAAGATGGCCTAGGCCAGTGATGGCGAACCTTTTTGAGCCCGAGTGCCCAAACTGAAATAAATACGTTGGTTTTGTGTTGCAAAGTGCCAACACGGCAATTCGCGAGAGAGGGGTGCTGAGGGAAAGAAAGGGGGTGTGTGAGAGAGATGGGGGGGTGTGTGTAAAAGAGAGAGAGAGAGGCGGTTGTGAGAGAGAGAGAGAGAGAGAGGTTATGTGTGTGAGAGAGGGAGGGGACACAGAGAGAAAGAGGGGGGACACAGAGAGAGAGGAGACAGAGAGACACAGAGAGAGAGGGATGTGAGAGATGCTGAGAGGGAGGGGGGACAGAGGGGGGACACACACAGAGAGGGGACACACACACACAGAGGGGGGACACACAGAGAGAGGGGACACACAGAGAGGGGGGACACACACAGGGGGGACACACAGAGAGAGGGGGGGCACACAGAGAGAGGGGGACAGAGAGAGAGAGGGGACACGCACACACAGAGAGGGGACACGCACAGAGAGAGAGAGGGGACACGCACACAGAGAGAGGGGGGACGCACAGAGAGAGAGGAGGGACACAGAGAGAGAGAGGGGGGACAGCGAGGGGGAGCAGAAAGAGGGGGACACGGAGGTGGGACTGAAAAAGAGGGGAGCTGAGAGAAAGGGAGACCTATAGCTCTGTCCCTATCTGCAATCCCTGGTCTGCCTCCATGCCCCAGTCTTTGTATGCAGGTATTCAGTGTAAAATTGTGCCCAGTACCTGTCTCCATCCTTGATCCGGGAGAGCCCTCTGCTCTGTCCCATCCATCGGCTCCCTCACAGCCTGCGCCTCTCCGCCTGTCCTCGTCTTCCGGTCCCACAGTCAGTCTGTTCTCCGGGCCTCGCTGTTGGAGGTTTGAGGAGTCCAGGCTCTGGAAGGCACCAGGAATGCCATAAAATTAAGCAGTGAAGTTCTTCTCTTCTCTCCCTCCCGTGCTGTCAGGCCTGTAGCCTACCACGCGGAGGATGTGGGGCCGCCCACTCACTTGTGCAGACAGTTTCCTGCTCCTCGCCGCTGTTTGCTTCTCTCCCCCACAGCTGTTAGGCCTGTAGCATTCCACATGGAGGCTGTGGAGCCGCCCACTCACTCATGCAGAAAATTTCCTTCACCTTGCCGCTGCTTGCTGCCGTGTTCTCCCCGCCATGAACCTGGACCCTCTCGCGTGCCCGCAGAGATGGCTCTACATGCCAGCTGTGGCACGCGTGCCATAGGTTTGCCATCACTGGCCTAGGCTATAAGAAGATTACCAAGACCCTGAAACTGAGCTGCAGCATGGTGGTCAAGACAATACAGCAGTTTACTAGGACAGGCTCCACTCGGAACAGGCCTCGCCATGGTCGACTAAAGAAGTTGAGTACATGTGCTCAGCATCATATCCAGAGGTTGTCTTTATGAAATTGACGTATGAGTGCTGCCGGCATTACTGCAGAGGTTGAAGGGGTGGGGGGTCAGGCTGCCAGTGATCAGACCATATGCCGCACACTGCATCAAACTGGTCTGCATGGCTGTTATCCCAGAAGGAAGCCTCTTCTGAAGATGATGGTTTGATGAGACCAAGATAAACATATTTGGTTCAGATGGTGTCAAGCATGTGTGACGGAAACCAGGTGAGGAGTACAAAGACAAGTGTGTCTTGCTTACAGTCAAGCTGCTGGCACTGGCGAGCTACAGTTCATTGAGGGAACCATGAATGCCAACATGTACTGTGACATACTGATGCGGAGCATGATCCCCTCCCTTCGGAGACTGGGCCACAGGGGCACTATTCCAACATAACGACCCCTACACACCTACAAGATGACCACTGCCTTGCTAAAGAAGCTGAGGGTAAAGGTTATGGACTGGCCAAGCATGTCTCCAGACCTAAACCCTATTGAGCATCTGTGGGGCATCCTAGAATGGAAGGTGGAGGAGCGCAAGGTCTTTCCAGTGGCAACCTGTGAAGCTCTGGTGAACTCCATGCCCAAGAGGTTTAAAGCAGTGCTGGAAAATAATGGTGGCCACACAAAATATTGACACTTTGGGCCCAATTTGGACATTTTCACTTAGGGGTGTACTCACTTTTGTTGCCAGCGGTTTCGACATGAATGGCTGTATGTTGAATTATTTTGAGGGGACAGCAAATTTACATTGTTATACAAGCTGTACACTCACTACTTTACATTGTAGCAAAGTGAGGGGTGTACTCACTCCTGTGAGATACTGTATGCTTGGTGGAACCAAGTCCCTGAAGACTCCTTAGGCAGTATGCCCACCGGAAGGCAAAGACTGTCTTAATTGGGTATACCTCACTAAAGGTTTTGCACAGGAGCTTTCCAGTACCTAGTTGCTGTGACTGTTAATCACAGACCGCACCCAGACTGCCGCTGCACTGGTACTTTGACTTGGTCACAGTAGTTGGTGGGCTAGCACTGAGCTGGTCTTATGGTGATCTCTGGTTATTTCCACTCTGGGGTTGCGTGCTTGACTGCCGCAGCTTGAGTACATTGATGTGACATGTCCTCAACTCTTTTTACATTTGTTGCAGGCCAGAGTACATGGCTGCGACACATTTTTTTATTGCATTGCACAGTAAGTGCATGTTTTTGACACTTAAAAAATTGTGTCGTGCATGGCTTTCCTAGTGCACTTGTGCTGCAACACAAGTGCCTTGTGTGCATGCCTGCTTTTTCTCTGCCTCTTCTGCAATCAGCCTGCACAGGACACAATGCTGACTCCACATGAGAATTCACTTTCAGTAATCCTCACGTTTACCTATTGTAACTTGGCCACTGAAGGTTTCCCAATCCATTCTACTTTTTGCAGTTGGGTGTCTTCGAGTACGCCTATTTGCGAAAGCACCGGTCCTGTAAGGCTCCATGCACACAGAACACTCAAAAAAGTCGCTCTGGATGTTGGGTTGCTGGCAGGAAAACGCTACTTTAAAAACGCAATTTTATCAGCGTTTTGCATTGACGTCAATGCGCGTTTAGCCTCGCTGGCTTTTAGCTGTGTTTCTCTGCCTCTATTCAAAATCAATGGTTCCCTATGGGAGCGCCCCCCCCCCCCTCTTCTTGGACCATACCAGGCCACATGTCCCCATGTTGATGAGGACAAGGGCCTCTTCCGGACAACCCTGGCCGGTGGTTGTCAGGGTCTGCGGGCGGGGGCTTATGGGAATCTTGGAGCCACTTTTAAGAAGAGGCCCCCCAGATCCCGGCCCCCACCCTATGTGAATGAGTATGGGGCACATTATACCCCTACCCATTCACCTAAAAAAAAATGTCAAAAATAAACACAGTACACAGGTTTTTTCAAAGTATTTTATTAAGGCAGCTCTGGCGTCTTTTCCGATTTCTTCTCCCCTCTCCAGCTCTTCTCCCTCCTCCGGTCCTTCACCCTCCTCTGGTCCTTCACCCTCCTCCGGTTCTTCTCCCCTCTCCGGTTCTTCTCCCCTCTGCGCTGTCTTCTCTCTCTTCTGCTGGGTCTTCTCCCTCCACTGTCTTCTCGCTCTTTTGCCGGATCTTCTCTGCTGTCTTCTCCCTTTGTTGTTGTTCCGATGTTAACTCAACGTGATTTCTCGGTGTAATGCTGGGTCCACCGTGTGCAATGACTCATATTGGCCTGGGGAGGGGCCAACCACTGATTTAATCCGGAGGCCCCACCTCCTTATAACATCACCACCTGAGGCATGATGGGACGATGACATCACAAGGGGTGGGGCCTCCAGTTGACGCCCATGCCAATAAAAGTCATTGCACACGGTGAATCCAGCATTACACCGGGCGATCGCGTGTCAAGGTCGGAAGAAGAGCAGAGGGAGAAGACAGCAGAGAAGATCCAACAAAAGAGCGAGAAGAAAGCGCGGAGAGGAGAAGAACCAGAGAGGGGAGAAGGAATCGTAAGATGCCGGAAATGCCTTAATAAAATACTTTATAAACCTGTGTACTAAGGACAAGTCCGTTTGTTTACTTATTCCAGGATGCCGATAAAATATCAACTAACTGTGCTTCTAAGGTTATTAGCAATGTATGTATATCATACATACATTGCTAATAACGACTTCTCATTGTACTTTCTGCTTTTGATTATTGTAATGCTGGAAAATTTCAATAAAATCTTTTGGAAAAAAAAAAAAAACCTGTGTACTGTGTTTGCTTTTGACAATTTTTTTTTAGGTGAATGTGTGTACCCCATACTCATTCACATAGGGTGGGGGCTGGGATCTGGGGGCCCTCTTCTTAAAGGGGGCTTCCAGATTCCGATAAGCCCCCACGTCCGCAGACCCCGACAACCACCGGTCAGGGTTGTCGGGAAGAGGCCCTTGTCCTCATCAACATGGGCACAAGGTGCTTTGGGGTGGGGGGCCATTGATATTTTTTTTTTAACAAAAGAAAAGGGGGGGGGCATTGATTTTGAATAGAGGCAGAGAAACGCCCGACCAGGCTTAACGCTATACAGCGTTAAGCCACGTTTAACAGCTTTTACTGGCATCTGGCGTTTTCAGGATTGCTCTTGAACACGATTTTAGGGCGTTTTAGGGACAACAGCTCATAAACTGCTGATAAATGTCCTTAAACGTCCATGTGTGCAAGAATGCATAGGATAACATAGAGGGGAGTTCATGGGCTGTTAAAAAAAAAAAGGCCAAACTCCCAAAAACATCCCTTTATGAGCTTCAGTGTGCATGGAGCCTCAAGCCCCGTACACACGATCGGATTTTCCGATGGGAAATGTTTGATGTCAGGCTGTTGGCGGAAAATCCGACCCTGTGTATACTCGGACAATTGTTGTCGGACTTTCCGCCAACAAATGTTGGCTAGCATGTCTTCTAATTTTCTGCCAACAAATGTGCGTTGTCGGATTTTCCGATTGTGTGTACACAAGTTCGTCGGACAAAAGTCCAAAGTACAAACACACATGCTCGGAAGCAAGGATGAGCCACAAGTGGTCGGTCTTGTAAACTAGCGTTCGTAATAGAGAATTAACATTTGTGACATGGCAAGTTATGAAATCTCCAAATGCAGCGCACAATTCTCTTCTTCTTTAATGGGATAACAATGAAGCTGCTTTGCTGGTGATACTGATGGAGTTATTGCAAACATATTTTCAAAGGCTTTTTTTTTATAGTGATATCAAGAATAATATTATTTATTTATTTTTTTTTTTATTTGGGCAAGTTACCACAACACCATTATCCTGTAGTTTTTAAGATCAAAGATACAACTATGTTGGTGTCCCTTGTCAATTTTACATTGTATTTTTAAAAATGTATTTGCCTACTCCCAAAATGTCATTTGAAGTAAAATACATAGCCAAGTATTATTCTCCACAATTTTTTTATTGTGCATTAAAAAAAGAAAATAAATACAATTAGACATGCTATCTGCCAATAGAATTTAACCAAAAAGTGCATTCTATGCATCCAAAAATATAGAAAATATAACAAATCAAATCATTATTCTACCAAAAAAATAATGTCAAAGCAATAACACGAAGGCCAATAATAAATAACGCGTTATTTCCTCCGATTCTGCAACATGTCTGGTTGACGAACGGCTGTTCAGAAACTAACTGAAAAGCACAAAATGAAAAGCGCAAACTGAAAAGCGCTAAATAAAAAACGCAAGAAGAAAAGGGCGAATCAACACTCACCAAACTTCTACTAACACAAAATTAGCAGAAGGAGCCCAAAGGGTGGCGCTAAAGAGCTGAAAAACCACGTAGTGCCTCACTACGTTCATAATTGTTGGCCAACATTTGTGTAACCATGTGTATGCAAGACAAGTTTGAGCCAACGCCCTTCAGACAAAATTCCACGGTTTTGTTGGCGGAAAGTCCAATCGTGTATACGAGGCATTCGTCTTGCCTGCTCAAGATTCATTACCAGCTTCAGGACACCATGCAGCATCCCTTTTTTGGACCCAGCACCAACAGTCTGGAGTCCCTGCTTGAGTCTATCTGCTCCTTGGAGTATTCCTTAGCTCCATTCGGTATAACACCCTCCTTTGTCCACTGGGGAGGAAGTTTTCCCAACTCTGTCAAAGCTTAGGCAAAAAAAATCTGTTGTTTGCTCACTCAGTATGCAAGAGCTGCAAGTATTTTTAACTTTCAATAATATTTCAATAAAACGATACACACATTATAGCAGCCAGAACCCTGGCACAGGCTTACAAAAAACAGTGAATTGTAAACATAGACACGTATAAGGCATTGCCAAAAAACCTAGTGACCGAGTATCAGAAGACATTGCAATCATCTCACCGTATTCATAGGAACATCAAAGAACTAAGAGTCTGTCTAAAATTATCTCACGGGAGAGAAATTGCATATACCATACATCTTGAACGTATCAGAGAAGAAAGAAGCAAGGAAAGCAAAGAGAGTGTAGAGAGTGTGGAGAGAAAAGAGGGGAAACCCAGAGAAAGGACAAGAAAGTGATGCTACTCGGGGACAAGCTAAACATGGACAAGTCCCCTAGAGCCTCACATGTACATAGTCAGCCCAAGGCCTCCAGATGGTCTCAAACCTTTTTACAGTATTGTTAAATACACTAGCGATTTGCTCATTTAGCATTATCCAAGAAAACTTTGTTCTGTACAACAATATGCTCACAGAGGCCTTCTTCCATGACCTGGCTATAGAAAGCTTACCTGCTAAAAGCATAAAGAAAATGAATCGTTGTTTGGAGCGAGGCAGATGTGCAATAGGTTCATTTAACAAAGCCAAACATGGTCGCAGGGGGGATAGGAACCCCTGAAACTTTCTTTATCAAGGCAAAAACTTTGTTCCAGAAGCTCCGCAACTTTGGACACTCCCACCATATATGATAGATCCTACCTACTGCTTGGCATCCTTGGAAGCACAGAGCCGAAGAAGATGGATAAAGCCTCGACAAGCGAAGAGGGACCATGTACCATAGTGACAGAACCTTGGCATTAACCTCCTCTAGAGAAATGTCCTTCCACTCAGCCTACAAGGGTGTGATGAACGAGTGCCAGTGGTCAACATCCCTGTCAGAGGCCAGATCCGAATCCCACGCCCGCATGTAAAGGAATTTTTCTGGGGAGTCAGGCAGCAGCCTGTAGATAATAGATATGCCGCCCCTGTGCCCAGCCTCCTGTGCACACATGTCTCATAAGGAGTAACCTTAAGATCTTTAGTCACTGACAGGCCTAAAGAATGCAAACAATTATTTCGGATGGCGGCATTTTAAGCTTGGAGCCACCAATGAAAAGCCTCAGGATATAGATCCTTCCCACATGTTTATCACTCCACAAACTGCAACGCCAAATCCAGAGGGGTGTCGATTTTAATCTCTAATAGGCTGCCTTGGCGATTCCAAGAAATGCTAGCAGACCCCGAGGGACGCTATTTGTTTCTAAAGGGACGCTTGGGGGAGGCCCAGTTCACGCTGGCCACTCTTTACGCTCCTAATGAGCAGCAAGCAAGCTTTATCAAGTGTACAATAAGGAAACTGATGGAATACAGGGAAGGCCAGCTGATCTTGGGGGGAGACTTTAATGTACCCCTGGATCCCTTAGTGGACACGTCTTCTGGCACCTCCTCTTTGTCGCAGACTCACCGAAAATGTATTAGACAATCTATGCACAATGCCAATCTAATTGATATCTGGAGACTCCAACATTCGGGAGAGAGGGATTATACTTTCTTCTTTTCCCCTCATAAAGTATACTCCAGAATAGATCTTTTCCTGATGCCACATGACCAGCTACATCTGGTGGAAACGTCCACAATTGGTCAGATCACATGGTCAGACCATGCACCAATCCACCTCACGTACACACTTACTGAGAGACCCTCACCTAGGTCTCTCTTCTGGCGACTGAATGAGAGCTTGCTGCAGATTCCGGAGGTGCTGGAGGATGTGTCCAACGCCATAGATGCATATTTTCAGGAAAATTATACCCAGGACTGTGACCCCGGTATTTTGTGGGAAGCTCACAAGTGTGTGTTACGGGGTGTACTTATTAAACATGGGGCCGCTATTAAAAAAGAGAGGAATGCACAGCTTACCGGGTTGCTCTCTGACCTATCTACAATAGAATTGCAACATAAACAGTTGCCTACTCGAGATCTTGAGCTGAAGTTGGGGACCTTGTGCGCACAAATTACAGATTTACTCCTCTATAAAGCAAAGGCCGCTTTGCAGTTCTGCCGCAAGATGTCTTACGAGTCGGGAGAGAAATGTGGTAAGCTGTTGGCCAGGTCGGTGAAGGAAATTAAAGCAGCCTCGTACATTCCATAGGTAACATTACCAGATGGTAAGAAGGCCACCCTCGCGAAGCAAATTGCAAAGGGTTTTGAAGCCTTCTACTCTGACCTATACAATCTCCCCTCCCCCCCTCTAGTCTAGCAGATATCGACAAATATGTCTCGGAAGCCCAAATCCCCTCACTGCCTGAAGAAACTAAGTGTCTGTTAGATGAACCAATCACGTTAGAAGAACTACAAATAGCAATAAAATCCATGAAAATAGGTAAAGCACCAGGACCGTCCGGTTATACAATTCAATATTATAAGACTTTCCTAACAGTGTTAGGCCCACGACTTGTGACATTTTTCAACACACTAGGGGTGAGCTCTAGCTTTCCTAATGAAACTCTCAAAGCTCATATCTCTTTAATCCACAAGGAGGGGAAAGACCCATGCTCATGTGGGAGCTATCGTCCCATATCTCTTTTAAATGTTGACCTCAAAATATTTTCTAGAATCATAGCAACTAGGTTAGCGGCACATCTCAATTCCCTGATCCACTTAGATCAAGTGGGGTTCATCCCTACCAGAGAAGCCAGGGATAATACCATTAAAGTCCTCAACCTTGTCCACGTAGCAAAGACTAAGAAAATCCCCAGCATTTTTATTAGCACCGACGCGGAGAAGGCCTTCGACAGGGTGCATTGGAACTATATGTTCTCGGTGCTCCGTCATGTCGGCCTAGGTGACAGAATGATGAAATGGATTGGTAGCATCTACTCGATTCCATCGGCACAGGTGAAGGTCAATGGTATACTCTCAAGTCCTTTTCTCATCAGGAATGGCACGAGACAGCGGTGCCCTTTGTCCCCCCTGCTTTTTGCCCTTTCCCTTGAGCCCTTCCTTTGTAAGATCAGATCGCACACGGACATAGCAGGTCTTCAAGTAGGTAACACGCACTGCAAAATCTCAGCATACGCTGACAATCTTCTGTTCTCCCTTACAAACCCTAAAATCTCCCTCCCAAATCTAATTCGAGAGTTCAAAACATTGGGAAAAATCTCGAATTTAAAAATAAACTTCACTAAGTCTGAAGCAATGGGTGTATCGTTCCCCCCAATATTCTATCTGAGCTCCAGTCAAGCTTTAAATTTAAATGGACCTCATCAGCACTTAAGTACTTGGGCACGTTTATCCCCCCAGATGTAACACGAACGTTTGACCTAAACTTCCCTCCACTATTGACAAAGACCTGGACATTGTTAGACAGATGGCACACAGGCTTCCACTCCTGGTTTGGGAGATGTATTTTACCGAAAATTCATCTACCGAAATTCATCTACCTTATTCAAGCTTTACCGATTCATATCCCACCCTCTTTCTTTAAACAGACTCATGCACTCTTCACCAGATTCATCTGGGCACACAAAAGACCGCGCTTACGCCGTTTACAGCTGACCCTACCCAAACATTGTGGGGGATTGGCAATGCCCGATATTCGCTTGTACTACATGGCCTCGCACCTGGGGCGTATACTCGATTGGAGGAGAAATGGTACTTCCAAACTATGGATAAAACTTGAACAATCACAGTCGAGTGTACCTCTGGGGGGGGCGCTGTGATGTGTTGGTGACCTTCCAAGCACTCTGAAAACTCACGCTCTTATAGGGACCACCCTGAGGAATAGCCACCAAATCACCTTTCACACAACTCTCACATCAAAGACTTCACCCCTATTCCCCATTTTGGGCAACCCAAAATTTGAACCAGGCATAGAAGCAGCGAAATTAACGTCTCTTAGAGAGACAGGAAGGGATTGCGCAATAAAGTTTATCAGCGGGGGGAAGTGACTAACCTTAGCAGATCTTTGCAATCCAGCGGGTATGTACCGACTCTTTTTGGAAAGCATTACACCTACACCACTTTTTCCACTCACTTCCAGAACCACATAACTTTACTCGAGAACTAACGCCGTTCGAGGCACTTTGTTCTGAGGACACCCCATTAGCCCACATCTTATCACAAACGTACTCATTGCTGAATACACCAACGACGCAACCTCATCTGGCTTGTCTAGCCAGTTGGGAAAAAGATCTACACCGCACCTTCTCACCCTCACAAAGGGCTCGGATCATTACCCTCTCCCTCAAATCCTCGCTCTGCGCTAAAATACAAGAATCCAATTTTAAACTGTTCATTAGGTGGTACATGACACCATCTAGACTAAGAAAATGCTTCTCGGACTCCTCCGGGCTATGCCGGCGATGTGAAGAGGAGGAGGGAACTCTGATCCATGTCTTTTGGACATGCCCTAAGATACAGATCTTCTGGGGCGAAGTTAGGGGAATTACACAAAAATTCACTGATTACGTGGTGCCAGAGGACCCCGCGTTTTTTCTTCTCCACCTCTCCTCGGTATCTATTAAGACATATAAAAAATCACTTGTTCGACATCTACTCAATGCAGCGAAGGGGTGCATCCCCATTTTTTTGGAAACAGACCCTCCCTCCTCCTATAAAATTCTGTCTCCAAAGAGTAGAGGAAATTAAGCGGATGGAGGATTTGATACTGACAGCACAACATAAGCAAGAGACGTTTAAGCAGACTTGGGACAATTGGAATATGTTCATATTTTCTGATGAGGGTCAAGGACTTTTGAGCTGACTCGGTGGGTCACGACCTCTTAGCCGGATATAGTGAGTGGACCTATCTGCCGCCGTGTCTTCCTCCCGCCCCCCCTCTTCTTCCCTTCTACTCCTTTGTACTCCCCCCCCCCCTACCCTTCCCCACACATTTCTCCTTTTTCCTTCTTCCTATATCTCTTCGCTACCCTTCTGTTTCTTTTTAGAGTAAAGTGGAAAATTGGGTGAGGACCACCATAAATAGATAATTCCGATACGAGATGAGGATTGCCACAGAATATACCTTAACGGTAGACAATACATATGTTTATGAACCTTATGTTTGCAAGCTTGTTCTGTTCTATAATGTATACTTCTTCTTTACGAATTACAATTGTAACACGGTTTTTCTCAGTGTAATTGTATGTATTGGTGGGTTCCCCGCCCATGTTTGGAGTTTAATAAACTTTATATTTGAAAAAAAAAGAAAAGCCTCAGGATCCTGGCCAGGTGGGGAGTTAGAATTGTTGAAGAGGTGATTTAGCAGATAAAAGGGTGAAATGTCATTGCCAAACAATGCACACTTGTGTATTTGCCCATCGCAATACATGGATATTAGAGTCCGACCTGATTGCAATTGTGATGGCAAATATTAGGGAGGAGAGGGGACACCCCTGCTTAGTACCTCTGGTGATCGAAACAGGCTCGGAGTGAAAGCCCTGGAGTCTCACTTTCGCTATCGTGTTCTTAAGTGCTCGCAAGCCCATACCTCCAGCAACCCGAATAGATATGGCCAAGAGACCGAGTTGAAAACTTTTTGGAGATCAATGGACAATAGCATACCAGTTTGAGATTGACCCCCTGTCCACCCCGACTGCAATATAGAGATAAGATCAATGGCACAGCGTACTTGGTCAGGTCCCTGTCTACCCGGGTTAAATCCTACTTGATCTTTATGAATATAGGTATTTATGAAGGAAGCCAATCTATTGGCCTAGATTTTCGTAAGTAGCTTGAGATTATTGTTGATTAAAGAGATTGGTCTGTAATTTACGAGTCCTTCCCAGGCTTAGGGATTATGGAAATAAATATCCGCGTCCAGTTTGTGTCCTGCTCGCAGGGAGTTAAAGAACCTCTCCAGATAAGGGGCCAATGTGTTGGCAAATTTTTGGCAATAGACTGCCAAAAAACCCATCTGGGCCAGGCACCGAGGCCCGTTTCATCAGCTTGATGGCCTGGAGGACTTCCGTAACTGTAACAGATGACGCCATCATTTCCATGTGGGTATCAGCAAGTTTCAAATCGGCCAGGGAAACAGACTGGTAACATTTCAAATAAAATCTATGGAATTCAGTTAGTGCTTTCTGCGGATCCTGGGTGTAGACTCCTGACAAGCAACAAATTTTAAGGGGAGCCGAAAAGCACCCTTTAGGGCTAAGTTTTGCAGCCAACATAGATCTTTTTGCATGTAAGATTTTGCCGCCGATCAACGCAGGCTTTTTTCTACTCTCAAGGTGAGTAACAAATTAACCACTTGCCGACTGCTTCACGCACATATACTGCGGCAGAAGGGCACGTACAGGCATGCTAACGTACCTGTACGTTGCCCTTTAAGAAGCGGCTTGTGCCCGCCGTGAGCTCCGTGAGTGTGATCACGGGTCCCGCGGACTGGATGTCCGCGGGGATACCTGCGATCGTCTCACGGAGAGGGAGAACGGGGAAATGCTGACGTAAACAAGCATTTCCCATTTCTGCCTAATGACACTGACACTGATCACAGCTCCCTGTAATCGGGAGCGGTGATTAGTGTGATGTCACATGTAGCCCCTCCTTTTAATTGCACTGATCGCTCTATAAATGTGAATGGTCCCAAAATAGTGCCAAAAGTGTCCGATCTGTTCGCCATAATGTCGCAGTCACAATAAAAATCGCTGATCGTCGCCATTGCTAGTAAAAAAAATAAATAATAATTAAAAATGCCTTAGAACTATCCCCTATTTTGTAGACGCTATAACTTTTGCGCAAACCAATCAAACGCTTACTGAGATTTTTTTTTTTACCAAAAATATGTAGAAGAATACGTATCGGCCTAAACTGAGGGAAAAAAAATGTTTTTTTATATATTTTTGGGGGATATTTATTATAGCAAAAAGTAAAAAATAATGTGTTTTTTTCAAAATTGACGCTATTTTTTTGTTTATAGCGCAAAAAATAAAAACCGCAGAGGTGATCAAATACCACCAAAATAAAGCTCAGTATTGTTTGGGAGCCACGTCGCATGACGGCGCAGTTGTCAGTTAAAGTGATGCAGTGCCGAATAGCAAAAAGTGCTCTGGTCTTTGGCCAGCCAAATGGTCCGGGGCTTAAGTGGTTAAGGGCAAGTCTAATAGATTCTCCAGACGCAATCTGGATAAATTTACCCCAAAGTGTCGCCTTGTGGCCAGCCCACAAGGTGACTGGTGAGACGAGTCTGATTGATTTAAAAGAAAATATTCCACTATATTTTTCTTTATTTCAGCACACTGGACCAGATCACTCAGGAGGGCTTTATTAAGACACCAGGTGAAGGGTCTGTTGCCAGACGCTACACGCAGAATAGAAATTGAGACAATTGCGTGATCGGGCCATGCAGTCCTCTTTACTGCTAGCTTGAGAGATAGAAGGGATAAGGGCAGGGCGAGCAAACACATGATCTATCCTGGCATAATGTTTATGAGCGTGAGACAAATGTGTAAAATCCCTAGTAGTTGGGTGGTTATCCCGCCAGACATCCATAAAACCCAAAGAGTGGAGCAGTTTGGCAACTCGAAGGCTTGCCATTGTTGGCCGATGCAATTGGGCACCTAAAGGCCTGGATTTATCTAGACTGAGATCCAAGGCAAGGTTTTAATCGCCTCCACAAACCTAATTGCCTTCAAAATGTTGGGATAGAGTGCGGAACATGACCCGGCCAGTGTTGGGGGCATAGTAGTAGAGAAAAGTATATAGTGTAGTGTCAATATAACCTTTGAGTAAAAGAGAGCGTCCATCAGGGTCTTTCACTTTTTGGATCAAAGAAAAGGGAGCCTGTTTAGAGAAGAGAATGGCTACTCCCCTAGTTTTATTATCTGCATTGGCGATGTAAAATTGTGAAAAATGTTTATGGAGGAAAGATGGTTTGTAGGAGGCAGGAAAGTGGGTTTTCTGCAGAAAAACAATATCTGCTTTTTCGAGAATGATAGTACTGGAATGCTTTACGCCGCCTTACTGGTGAATTTAGGCTCTGGGCGTTGTGAGAGCGTAATCTCAATAATGGAGGTCTATTTGGAGCCATGGTGTACAGGGGAAAAATGGCAAAAAGGCTGCCAGGCAACTGCTTACTTCCTGCTTAGGGCCATTAGACTGTTCATCACCAGTGTGCCACCCAGGTCTCCAGATCATAAACATCAGAAAGGTCATCTCTCTGGGTCTCCAAAGGGACAGGAAAAGGGAAGAAAAAGGACAAAGTTTGTAGAAAAAGACCAAGGACCAAATAAGAAGTTTCATAAAACAGTACAGTTGCATTTGTCAAAAAACAAAAAAAAAGAAAGGAAGAAAAAAGGTCCACAAGGGACACCAAAATCTGCCATAAGGCAGACAAAACCTGAGTCAGAGTACAAAATGAGCCTATATCATGAGTCAATGGAGGCGCACCTGAACTGGGGCTCGCTTTAACCGGCCTGATCTTAAAAAAACAAAAGAGGTTAATCAGTAGCAAGAAAATAAACTGCTCCTCAGTTAATGGGTAGTACCATAAGCCAAATGTCCAGAAACCAGAAACATATCACTGTGCAATATTGAAAAACATCAATGTCATTAACGTCTATAGTATAGAATTGAACACATAAACAGTGCGATAAGAAATATCAGACATTCAAACGTAGTGACCAATCAAGATCGTGTTGGAATAAACAGCACCAGCAGGGAACCACAGGACTTCAAGGGGGTGGGCATTCCTGGAGGAGTGTTGGCTTTGTGATTTCCAGGGTGGAGAAATTGGGCATGGAGGTGGTGTGTCACTACCAGGCAGAGATGAGGGACCTTGCGAGGATCCGGCAGAGGGTTCCAGATTTATGATCCCAAGATGGAGCAGCATTTTCTCCTCTTCTTAAATTGTAGAAAAATCATAAGACTTATTCTGATAGGAGAAATGTAGGCGTAGTGGGAAAGTCCACCAGTATTTTACATCTTTGCGAGCAAGTGCTTGTAAGAGAGGTTTTAAGACACGTCGCTTCTGTATGGTATAAGCGAAATGTCAATGAAAACTTGAATCTTATGACCCCGGATGAGCATGGTCTTTCGTGGATCAGGATCCTTTCATGACCTTCTCTTTGGTAGCATAATAGTGCGGTTTCACAATGATGTCACTTGGTAAACCATCAGAGCGAGGTCAATGGTCAGGAAGGTCAGGCAGCAGGAGAAAGGAGCGGACAACAGATTCGGTATCTTTTCCTGACTCTAATACGAAAATTATAGCTCCTGGATTGGTTCTCCAGATCATCAATTTTAGAGAGCGCAGTATAAAACTGATCTTGCAGATCCTGAATGCCTTGCATATGTTGATTGGTACATGCAATAGTGGTTTGCAGCTTTCTTCCACTACTTCCACCCTGGTGCCTAGCCCCTGGATATCCGCTTTAATATCTGCAGTTATTTGAGCCGCCATGTGTGCCAAACCCCATTCCAGCAATTCAGAAAATATGGCTAATAAAACTTGTTGCCCCGGATCCACCTCTGGTAAGTGATGGAGAGGCATGTCTTCTATGACTGGGCTGGGTGGCTGTAAGCTGGGCTGAGAGTCCAAAAGATCCTCCAGGATATGGGCAATTAGGAACTTTGTGGAGGCTGGTGATTCCCTGGGAGGCACAGGGGTTCTGGAAGGAGGAGAGTGTGCAATGCAGGGATCTGTAGTATGCTCATCCCCTCCTATGAGATTTGATGGCTGTCCTCCTCTTGGCTGGGCCTGAGCTGGGGCAGCCATCTTGGATTCCTGCTGTGCAGGGCGGCTTGCTGGCGGCAGCCTGGACCCGAGTTCAGTGACCCACTCCACCAGCCATTTATGGAGCAGGGAGGTCTGAAAGGCTGATCAGCCCAGTGGGAGGCGAGGAGAGCTTGCTGAGGAGGCTGGAGCATGCGGTGATCAGCAGCCGCAGGGCGGAGCTACTCAGCTAAGCGGCCATCTTGCTGGGGCCTGCGCATGTGCCCTCCAGGTGCATCCAGAGTTATCTTTGATGCTCCTGCAGCTGCTTCTGCACACAGTAAAGGACAAAGAAGAATGTTGCCTATCCTTCATGGGTTATTTTGTGGCTGAGGAGGTTTAGGCCTCTGAAATCATTCCTTGGTAGACTTAACCCTTTTCAGTATTCATGGACACAGTACTACATGCCTAGAGTGGAGCAACCTGAATCTCAAGTTCCCAAAGTTACTGGTCTGGCCTTATTTGCCCCCAACCAAATCCTTGCCAGTACATGTGCTACTGCAATTGGTTTGTATGCTGACTGGGCATCTCCAGGTAAGCTATTTTTTCCTCCTAAGTGTTTTGCCATACAATATCCTATGAAGGAAACCTTACTTTAGAAGTGGGCCTACCCTGTGCTGGACCCAGCCCTTTCTTTTCTTAAACACCTGACCATCCTTGTCAAGGACATTCCAGTGTTTAAGGACCTGGTGGATAAACTGCTTGAAGTCCTTTCCAAGCCTCAACAGGTCAAGCATTTATTTTATAGTGCACAGACCACTTATCCAGTGATCTGAAACAGATATCTATATTGAGCACTTCTGCTCATTGGACTTTCATGCTGGGGGAGTGATCTCCAGGTTGTCACTCCAAATCCTCTTCCTCCCCACCAGCGTATGTTGAGCATTGGTCTGCTGATCTGAGTTCAAAGTTAGAAGCAGAAGACTTCATGGAAATCTGGCAAGTCACACATATGGCCTCAGAGAACATATCACTTCTTGAAACCACCCACAAAGTCCTAGCACGGTGGCACTTAGTACCAGCAAGGATAGTTAAGTATGTCCTCAACTTTCCTGCAACCTGCTTTCATAACTGCAGGGGTCTGGGAACATGAATTATCATGCCTGCTGGACCTATCCGATGGTTAACTCATTCTGGTCTGATATCTTCAGCCTCCTCTCACAGTTGTTCGATTTTGAGATCCCACCAGATCCCTTGGGTTACTCTGTTAAACAAGTGCCCACCAGAGCTGACCAAAAAATTCTGAATGAACCCTCTGCACACTCCTATATACCCTTTCTTACAAACCTTGCAATAAGAAAACAGGGTTTTTTTAGTTCACACATATTGTAATACAGGTTTAAGTTGGCCAACTGTGTCAAAGTAATCCCTTCATGGCCAGTCGATAACCTTCTCTGCAAGATGCAAAGATACTTACCCCCCCAAAAAGCATTTAGCAGTCTCTGAATTCTAGATGCCATAGTCTATACCAGTGTTTCTCAACTACAGTCTTCAAGACACCCTAACAGGTCATGTTTTCAGGATTTCCCTCAGATGAAACGGCTGTGGTAATTACTAAGGCAGTGAAACTGATCAAATTGCCTGTGCAAAATAATGGTAGACCTGAAAACATGACCTGTTGGGGCGCCTGGAGAACTGGAGTTGAGAAACACTGCTCTATACCTCTTTCCCACCCTTATACTTTATGATACCATTATGTATCCGCAGTCATAAAACCACTATTTTAGCAGAAAAATGAACCTACTTTGCCAAATATATCATTGATCTGTCAAAACCTTTATTCCATGTTTATATATGACTTGCTTAGCCTCTGAGTGAAGGGTTGACCTCTTGATAACTGATTTGGGGGTGTGTGTTCCCCTTATACATGCCATGCCCAAAGACTCCTGCAATCAATGACATAGATATCCCAGGAGATAATGCGCCGGGGCTAGTGATGTAATCTCCTAGGTGGCCGTGATGGGAAGTCATAGGGGAAGTCCATTAAAAAAAGGTACTTTCTGCAGAAATTACAACATATCAGTTTCCAAACTTTAATTCACAAGCGACGCACATTACAATGTGGTTAACTCTTAAAAATTAGTGGAACTCCGCTTTAACCTGTATAGAACACTTTCTTTTGCTACACAAGCAGAAGGTTGTTTTGAGGCCCAAGGCCTCTTTTCTTCCCAAGGTGGACTCTTTGTTGTTTCTGGAGGCCCCTGTAGGTGACAGCCTGCTTTTCATTCAAGCTTATGACCTCAGGGGTAAAGGGAGCAGCTGCAGGGGGTGAGGTTTGGGATGTAAGAGATGCATACTGAAAACTTTGAATTTTTGGCACAGGTTTTTAGAACACATGCCTAATGTTCAAAATCCCTAAGTGGTTAAGTTTTATTTGATAACAGGTTTAGTTTAAATGGACCTTGCCACATCAGGGTCCAAAGTAATAAAAGCGCATTCTGTAAATGAAGATGCTTTGTACCTACCTTTTCTTACAGCTTGTGTCTTCAAACTCAGCCGCTTCTCTGATACCTGGCTGCTATTCAACACTTCTAAGTGAATCAAATACCTGCTCACCTACCACCATGCCCCCAACCCCCTTCCTGCAAGACGCTGTTAATCCTTCTGACTCCTATGTTACTGAAGTCACTGGGAATCAGCAAAGCGGCAGAGTTTGAAGACACAGGCCGCTGAAAAGGTAAGTATACAATATCTCCTTTTACAGCCTGGGCCTTATTTGCTTTGGATACTGTAATGTTTCGTATTGTTCTTTTATAAATCCATTTAACATTCAGAACCTAGTTTGGTTATTAGAACTGAATCGGACACTACATGATGTATGGCCTAATTTCTTGCATTTCACTATAGTTCATTTTCTCTTTTAATTTTGTTGTGCTTTACCATATACAACTCATCTTTTGCTAGTTTACTTTGTAGTGATATATAGTAAACTGACCAGTGATAGTGGTGTATCAGTGATTTTAATGGAGCACTTTAGGAAAAAAAATCACCTGCAAGTTTAGTTTAAGTAATATTAGACCAAGTCAACTTTGTGTGTCTGTATATATATATATATATATATATATATATATATATATATATATATATATATAGATCTATTTTAAATATGAATTTTTATTTTGAAGATGGTGAGAAAAAAAACAAAAAGCGACCATATGAAGAAATAAAAATAAACAAAGATGACGACGACGATGATGACGATGATGATAATGCTTCTTCAAAAAGTTCTCCTGAAGATCCACCTCAGGTGCTTCATGATATAAAAAAAATCTGAGATTGTTTTTGAACTTGAGTAATTATTAGTAGTTACTTTCAACTGGGAAAAAAGAGAGAGACTTGGTGGTCCCATACCTAGTTAGATATACCATGAAGAAAATACCCCCTAAATGGGACTTTGATAGACCACCAAACACTGGATAAATGTAAACAAAGTTTATTGCACAAATATGGAACAATAAGACAGGTGAGTATATATACATATAAAAAGACGTATAACGTCTAGTAGTGCACTACTAGACGTTATACGTCTTTTTATATGTGTATATACTCACCTGTCTTATTGTTCCATATTTGTGCAATAAACTTTGTTTACATTTATCCAGTGTTTGGTGGTCTATCAAAGTCCCATTTAGGGGGTATTTTCTTCATGGTATTACTTTCAACTGGAATCAGGTTATTTTAATTAAAAAGTCAAAGAAAGGCATTCTATTTGAAAGAAAGATTGTTTTAAACCTTCTTTGTTAATTCTTCTCGTGTATTGGCTGCCACTATAGCCTACTACAAAGGCTGCTAGGTGTCTGCTGGTATGGAAGATTTAGTCATACAAGGGCTCTCACAACTTTGTTCTTTTTTTTTTTTTTTTTTTTTTTTGTTCCTCGTGATGCAGATATTTCCCACTGTCGTTAAATTGCGTGTTCTTACTGGTCAATGCTGTCTTCTGGGACCTGTGTGTCTCCCAGAAGACAGCAGGGGGGGACGGAGGAGGGGGGCGGACATGGCAAAGATCGCCACGGATACTGCAACGATCTTTCACCGGAAGTGGGAGCAAATACCTGTATTAGACAGGTATCTGCTCCCCTATCCCCCCTGAAAGGTGCCAAATGTGACACCGGAGTGGGGAGGAACCAGATAAGCGGAAGTCACATTTCTGCGTGGAACTCCGTTTTAAGTTTCCTTATGTTCTTGTTTAAATAGGAACCAAAGATTATACACTGCATTCTAGGTGTGGTTAGTAACTATATACAGTGTTAAATTGCGTTCACGTTCCTGTTCATGCAACCTTTTAACAGCTATTGCTGATTTGGTTCAGTTTTGTAAGTGCTAGTATTTCCAAATGTTTATCCCTTTCTGACTTTCTTACTTCAGCAAAGTTATTGCAGTTAGGCTGTATGTGTTAATAAACCCTAGATGTGTGCAGGTTACTACACTGTAAATCATACAGTTTTTGTTAATGTGCTGCTTGATTTTATCTTATATACACCTTTATTTAGTATATAAAATTATATTGGTTTTAATACTGCTTTAGAATCTAAAACCTACTGTATATGGTGTATTTTAAAAGCTGAACATGCAGCTTTTTCTTCCAGACTACAGATCTTATACGGGCGCTGCAGGAACTGGAAAATGCAGCTTCAGGAGATGCAGCTGTGCATCAGAGGATAGGCTCATTGCCAATAGAAGTACAAGATGTGTCACTTCTGAACAAGATTACTGGTGAGCATTTGATTATTTCAGCACTAAGTATTCTTTAAAGACTCTTCCTGTATTTATGCAAAATGTTTCTTTTTTTTTTACTATTTAGATAAAGCTTCTGGAGATCAGCTTTCAAAGATGGTGGATGATGCTTGCATGCTTCTTGCAGATTATAGTGGTAGACTAGCAGCAGAAATAGATGACCGTAAACAGTTGACCAAAATGTTGTCAGATTTCCTGCAATGTCAGAAGGAGGTCCTCGATGAGAAGGAACACCAACTAGAAGTGCGTACCTTTTTATCATTTTTTTTTTTTTTTGTTTCTGTTACAATATATTGTTGACAAGCTTTTAGCCTTTGATTGGAAGAAGAAACTTTCATAGTCAAATAACTTAAAAGTAAATAGTAGATTCGTGCTACATAGAAAATTTTAACCTGTAATTGGTTAAAGTATAACTAAAAGCAAAACTTTTTTTTTTTTTTTTTTTAGTTTTGGATTGAGTGGAAAGGAATTAGAACACCTGACAGTTTTTATTGCTGTCTGCGACCCTGTTAGTGAGATTATTATTACAGGTATTTCACTCTCTATTTGTCCTGTTTACTTTTATCATTGAAAGTAGAAGTAAAAGAAAATCCCACATTTTGGAATGACATAAGAACACTAATAGAGGGGAAATCTTCCAATAGGGAGACTAGTTTTGGTGACACACCGGAATTCCCTCACTTTGGAGGGATTTCCCCTCACTTCTTCTTTTGGCTATGGAACAGGAAGTGAAATCTCCCAAATGGGACACAGATGGCAAAAAAAAAAAAATCTGACAGGGGTTATAACCCTCCCTTACGCTAAAATGTAAAAAAATAATACCTTTAGTTAATTAATTTGCCCGGGCTAAATGTTCATGCAGTTTCACAGGACAAAAAAATTCTGAATTTTTTTTAGAAACGCGCCCCTTTGTCAAGGGAAAGTGACCTTTCATAGTTCAATAGGGGTAGGCCAATCTTATTTGTATGGTCAAATCTAACAGTTTGTTGTGCTTCTGTAATTTGGTCCTGACCTATTTCCATCTCACATGTTAGATAGCTAAGTAGATTCTGATTAGACATGGTAGTTTGTTCCTTCGTATGCATAGCACAGTTGTAAACTAATATGTACTAAAGAAAATAACTGATCTGTAACACAAAAAAAAAAAAACATTTTCACAAGTAGATTAAGGCTGTAACTCTAAAAACAAAGGTATAATTTCATGCAAGACTATTAAATGGTAAGCTTTCAAACAAAATGAACTCCCATGCCCCTGCCCCTTCCAAAACACTCGGGAGACGGTCCCACAGAAGTCTGTGGGCATCTATTGTATGAATGTTTACTTGGCCTTTAAGAAAATAACCATTTTTAACATCACAGATAATATTAGAAAGTAGTATTATAATTTAAATAGATGCTTGCAACCAGCATGCAGCAAGTATTTTGTTAACCATTAAAAACAACTGAGAATAATTATGTTTGTGATAAGCACAGGTCATTGTTTACTAAAGCAAGTACAAGCAATATGCAAATACGATGGACAATTTTCTTAACAAGTTATTATTCTTAGCTGACATGTCACAAATCACCCATGTATAAAACAGAAGAAAAAAAAGTAATTCTATCACCATTCTCTCTCTCTCTCTCTCTCTCTCTCTCTCTCTCTTCCCCTCCCCCTCTCTCCCCCCCCCCCTCTCTTTCCCCCACCTCTCTCTCTCTCTCTCTCTCTCTCTCTCTCTCTCTCTCTCTCTCTCTCTCTCTCTCTCTCTCTCCTCTCTTTCCCTCATCCTCTCTTTCCTCTCTCTCTCCCTCTCCCTCTCCCTCTCTCTCCCTCCCTCTCCCTCCCTCTCTCTCCCTCTCCCTCCCTCTCCCTCCCTCTCCCTCCCTCTCCCTCCCTCTCTCTCCCCCTCTCTCCCCCTCTCCCTCTCTCTCTCTCTCTCTCCCTCTCCCTCTCTCTCTCCCTCTCTCTCCCTCTCCCTCTCCCCCCCTCTCTCTCTCTCTCTCTCTCTCTCTCTCTCTCCCCTCTCCTCTCCTCTCTCTCTCTCTCTTCTTTATCTCTCTCTCTCTCTCTCTCTTCTTTATCTCTCATCTTTATCTCCTCCTTTTCTGTACTTGCTAAGAATTACAGTGTGATGACCAGCAAAAACTTTTTTTAACTTATTCGTTTTATCTGTACATTTTCTGTCCCTGAAGGACTAATATACTGTACCTATGGCGTGAGAGCTATTTAAGAATACTAAGCACCCAACACATTTTTAAGTAGGTTAGTGAATACTCAGGGAGTGGTGTTTTATAAAAAAGTAATACTCTATGGGATCAGCATCCATGGAGTGGTCTTTATTAGATTCAGCCAGTTGTCTTTTAGCAGGAGTGGAATCAGTCTGCTAGATTTCTGCATATACTTCCAGCTCAGGGATGGTGCATGTTGAAATGTTTTCCTCCCCCAAGTGGTTAAAATGCTTGACAGTCTGTATTAGCCCTGGTTCACACCAGTGCAATTTGTCATGCGATTTAACAGTTACAAATCGCATAACAAGTTGCACCCTATTGCTGGCTTTGGCCTATGCTTGGATCAGGCCAGGAGTACAGTGGGAGATGAACTATCTGGTATGTTGACTTTTAAGTACTGTAAAGTGATCAAGGTAACATATATTTACATGTCAACTTGGCAAAATCTCTGTGCAGAAGGTGGGCTTTAACCACTTCAATACCAGGCTCTTATACACCTTCCTGCCCAAGCCAATTTTCAGCGCTGTCGCAAATTGAATACAATTGCGCGGTCATGCTACACTGTACCCAAACAAATTTTTTATAATTTTGTTCCCACAATTAGAGCTTTCTTTTGGTGGTATTTGATCACCTCTGCGATTTTTATTTTTTGCGCAACAAATAAAAAAGAATGAAAATTTTGAAAAAAAAAAAGTTTTTCTTTGTTTCTGTTAATTTTTTGTAAATAAGTATGTTTTCTTCTTCAATGACGGGCACTGATATGGCTGCACTGATGAGCACTGATAAGGCGGCACTGATGAGCACCAATGAGGTGGCACTGATGATGGGCACTGATAGGCAGCACTGATAGGTGGCACTGTTATGCGGCACTCGTAGGCGACACTTATGGGTACTTATGGGTGGCACTGATGGGTACTTATGGGTGGCACTGATAGGTGGGCACTGATGGGCACTGATAGGTGGGCACTGATGGACACTGATAGGTGGCACTGATGGACACTGATGGGTGGCACTGATGACACTGACGGGTGGCCTTGCTGGGCATCACTAATTTTTATTGTGCCATAGAGGTGCCAGTCAGTGCCCATTTGTGGGCACTGATTGGCATATGTTGCGCATTGATTTTCACATGTGGATGGCCATGGGGGGGTTGTACCTGGCCATCCACATGTTAGGAGCTTCCCTGGTGGTCCAGTGTGGGCATCCAATGGGGGGCTGTGCTGATAAACAATCAGCGCAGACCCTCCCTGTCAGGAGAGCCGCCGATCGGGTCTCCTCTACTCGTGTCTGTCAGACGGGAGTGAGGAAAAGCCGATCAACAGCTCTTCCTGTTTACATCGTGATCAGCTGTGATTGGACATGGCTGATCACATGGTAAAGAGCCTCCGAATGTGTACGGAACCCCCCCGATCTGTAATTGTTGCTTTTGTTATTGGGCTACGGATTTTCCCAGAAGTCTGCACTAAGATGCAAATCAGATTTTGAGCATTACCTGCAACAAAAATTTATTTTTTGGTCAGATACACTTAGAGGGAAATTACGTTTAAAGGAATGCAGACCCTGCAAGTTTCCTCAGTGAAGCCCTGCAGGTGCAGCAACTGATTGATAATTATAAAACCACTCCCGAGCACATGGCTATGTTGCCAACCGTCAGTATTTTTACTGGTAGCCAGTGACAGGAAAAGGTTGCCAGTAAAAAACATGGCTGTGATGCTTGGCTCAGAACTGCACAAGCGCAGTTCTGGTCCGAAGTCGGTCAAGACCATCTGGGTGTCTTATAGTGTGTTCTGGCGGTGCCAGTGGGTCTCGCGGAGGCAGTGCCTGAGCGTGTCTTGTAATGTCATGGTGCAAGGGAGCAGAGCGTGCGGGACAAGCAGGACATGCTGGGAGCAGGACTGTCAGTGGTGTTTGGACTGGAGTGGACTGAAGGGACCACCTGGCTTGGTGAGAGACTGTCACTGTGAATCAGGAGGGGATGTGTCATGTCGGTGACGTGTCATCATTATCTGTGCTGCTGCACACTGCTGTCAGTGTCACTGTGAGAGTCAATGTCATGTGTGTGCCTGTCCATTCTAATTTATTGCCCTCCTGAGGCCTGTCCCTTAGCCACCTACTTACTATATTGAAAATAAAATAAGAAATATGTTTTTTGCCTTAATATCTACCTTAAGACCCCTTTTACACTGGGGCGTTTTTCAAGTGCTTTTGGGCTAAAAATAGCACCTGTAAAGTGCCTGAAAAACACCTCCCCTGCAGCCCCAGTGTGAGAGCCTGAGACGGTGCACTTGCAGGACGTTAGAAAAAGTCCTGCAAGCAGCATCTTTGGGGCGGTGGAGGAGAGGTGTTGTCAGAAACCATGAAATCAGACCGAGACAGAAGTACTGTTAAATCACACTTGTTTAATAAAAAAGTAAAAAGAACAAACGTAGTCAAAACATAGCCAAAGCTCAGTAACTGGAACGGATAGTCAGCCAAGCCAAAAGTCAGGGATGAATGTAGTGGAACAGCAAGCAGGATCTGGAGCCAGAAGGGATGTTAGCAAAGCCAGTCTTAAAACAGGAAACGCAGGAGATAGTTTCTTGTGATGTGACCAAGGCAAAGGCAGAGCTCCTCTGGACTGGACGGCTTAAGTAGGCAGGACTGACGAGCAGGATCATCAACAGCTGAGTAACTGTGGAGAGAGATGGGAGCTGGCAATTAGCCGACAGCTGAGCGGCCAGCTCAGAGAAGGAAGGGCTGAGTCCAGCCCTGACAGGTGTATACAGTGCTCCTCCACCCCCCCTGCCCACTGAAATGAATGGGCACCGCTGCTGAAGCTCCTGCAAAGCGGTTCGCAGCTGCGCTTTTCACGTACTATTAACCCTTTCTTCAGCCGCTAGCCTGGGTAAAAAGCGCCCTGCTTGCAGCCGAAAAGTGACGCTAAAATGGTGGTAAAGCGCCACTTCAACTAGCGGCACTTTACCGCTGATGCAGCCCATTGTCAGCGTGAAAGGGGTCTTAATCTCATTGCTACTTGCATATTGTACTTGTTTGTATCCTAAATACTGAAATTTGCACCTAAAACTGTCATTTTGTAACTTTTGGAAATGCCAGTAAAAACTTGGCTGTGCCAGTAAATTTTAGGTTTCGTGTCAGTAAATTTAAATCTGATAGGTTGGCAACACTGACACATGGACACAGACAAACAGATATTCCTTCAGAATAACAAAAGTTAGGAATCTGCAACAAAGGTTGTTAAAATCCTTGCAATGTACATAGATCACATAGAGGGTAAAGTTTTTTTTCTCAACAAAAGTGGAGTTACTCTTTAAAATAAACCTGTAAACATAAGTTCAAAAGCCACTTGTGTGGGATAGCTGATGCTTCTGGGTGCCTGCCTATCAGATTAAAGCTTTACACTACCTTGTTTTTTTTCTGTGCATTGTTGCACATTTTTTCAGGCGTATTCAGGCTCTAGTGTTTTTGTTTTTGCTGATGAAAAGCTAGTTACTAGGAGGTGGAGATGGTTGATAAGGCTTACGATTTGCTCATGTTCAGGTGCTTTTATTGAAGTCTATGGAGCCAAAAATGCCCCATTCTGCTTCAAAAGTAGCTTGTGTACCTTTTTGAGCTACAGGCACAATTTAAACGCACAGGATTTTGGTTGTTGAGTGTTCTGGAGCTTTGAGTTTAATAGAACAAAATGCTCAGGTCTGGCTTCTTTTGCACCCATAAAAGCTGAATGTTATTTGCAACTTCTAAAACACCTAATTTTTAGGGCTCTGAAAAGGCGAGAAGGCACCTGGTGGATCCATTGACTATTTTTTGCACATCAGAGCTTCTTGGTTTACAGGGCTTTCATGGAACTACAAGAAATTCAACTTGTTCTGCAAGCACATTGAATGCCTGCCATTCAAAATATATAAAAATTTTACATTATTAGGCTTACTTTAAAGTGTATGAAAACATCTATAAATCTATTTTAACCACTTTGGCATAATTTCTCACAGTATACAGTTTTCTTTAGTAAACTGTTTTGTGTGAATCTGTTGCAGAGTTTCCTATTTAAAGATCTTACCAGTAACAGTGCTTCCTGATGCAGGCTGACAATGCTTAGCCGCTGCCTGATAATGCTGCTCCTAAAGCTTAGAGTTCTATTTTTGACAAGCTCTCTAGGTAAGATCAGGTAAGTCAAACTGGTCTCCTAGAAATAAGTGTAGAGGCACCCCCGTAGGGGCTGCTAAGTGTTGTGGCCCACCTGTCACCCTGCCCAGCCCGGCGTTCAGCTCTCAGACACTCCAAGACAGAAAACAGTCCATGTGCTTGTTTTTATGTTTTATTGAGGGATTTGAAATTGGATGGGGTATAGGAAGTATGGGATGCCCAATGGAATTTTGAAGAATTTGCAGGGACAAACTATATACACGCTGGTATATACACTCCATTTCTCCTGCACATCGCTTCCTCTTCAGTGTTCACTCCTCTCTCCTCCTACACATCGCTTCCTCTCTAATGTTCCAGGCACAGCTAGCACAAGGTGGTAAGGCCTGATACTGGCTCAGCCAGGCCTCAGTAATTGCCTTTTGCGGGCAGGGGCCGCGGGCCCCTATAGTGTAGCAGAAATATAAAGTTAGTGCTAGCTGTCCTACATGTGGCTACTGAGCCCAGTAACCCATTTTCAGGCCCTGACAGCCC
Organism: Aquarana catesbeiana; assembly: GCF_042186555.1. NCBI lineage: Eukaryota > Metazoa > Chordata > Amphibia > Anura > Ranidae > Aquarana > Aquarana catesbeiana. The sequence goes on from NC_133328.1 coordinate 289,090,456, forward strand.
TCCTGGGTGCAGCTGCCCTTCTCCACTGCCCATGACACCACAGTCCACACCACTGGCTCTGCACCCAGACTGCATGCTCCCAGTCCTCTCAGGCGTGCCTCCCCAGTCCTCCTAACTGTGCATGTCACTCACCAGCCCTCTCCTGGCTGCAACCAGTTGTTCCTCTCCCTGGAGACTTGCCCGATATGCTCTCTCCTGCTGTCCTCTTGCATCTCCTGTGTCTCCTGTTCGGAGCTTGGAGATGGAATGCTAGGCTGTCGGGGCCTTTGAGGGAGCCCCCCCCCCAACTGGGGGGCTCCCTCAAAGGCTCCGGGGAGAAGAAGAGAAGAAGATGAAGAGATGAGTGGGAGTCTCCCTCCATGCCATCATGGATGTGGAGCGGCCCGAGGAGAAGAAGGGAAGAAGACGCCGACGAGAACACTGGAGGAAGAACCAGAAGAAGAAGAAGATGGAGGAAGAAACTGAAGGAAGATAGAAGAAAGAAGAAGCATTTAAATAAAGAAATTGTCAAAAACTGTGTCTTGTCATTTTTGACATTTTTGACAGTTTTTTAGTGAAATAGTAGGGGTACTTTTGTACCCCCTTACCATTTCACACGGGGGAGGGCCGGGATCTGGGGGTCCCCTTGTTAAAGGGGGCTTCCAGATTCCGATAAGCCCCCTGCCCGCAGACCCCCACAACCACCGGCCAGGGTTGTGGGCATGAGGCCCTTGTCCTCATCAACATGGGGACAAGGTGTTTTGGGGGGCTACCCCAAAGCACCCTCCCCATGTTGAGGGCATGTGGCCTGGTACGGTTCGGGGGGGGCACTCTCTCCCCCCCCCCTCTTTTTCTGCAGCCTGCCAGGTTGCGAGCTCGGATAAGGGTCTGGCCTGGATTTTTAGGGGGACCCCACACCGCTTTTTTTTTTTTTTTTTTTTATTTTGGCACGGGGTTCCCCTTTAAAATCCATACCAGACCTGAAGGGTCTGGTATAAATTTTGAGGGGGATCCCACGCCTTTTTTTTTTTTTTATTAATTTTGGCCGGGGTTCCCCTTAATATCGAAACCAGACATGAAGGGCCTGGTATGGAATTTAGGGGGACCCCCCACGTCATTTTTTAAAAAATTTTGGTTCTGGGTTCCCCTGTGGGGAATTCCCATGCCGTTTTTATCAATGAACTTCTATGTGTATTGTAGGACCGGCAATTCATTAAAAGCCGCAAGTTTTAAATGACTTTTTTTTCCTTTGAAATGTCATTTTGCTGTCAGACTGTTCTAAACACAGGAAACATGCACCCCTTTACAGGCATACTATAGACACCCCCCAGGTACGAAATTTAAAGGGATATTACACTTTTATTGTTTCACTTTAAGCATTATTAAAATCACTGCTCCCAAAAAAACGTCCGTTTTTAAAACTTTTTTTTGCATTGATCCATGTCACCTGGGGCAGGACCCAGGTCCCCAAACACTTTTTATTACAATAACTTGCATATAAGCCTTTAAAATTAGCACTTTTGATTATTCATGTTCGTGTCCCATAGACTTTAACTGTGTTCACGTGTTCGAATGAATTTTTTTGCCTGTTCGCACGTTCTGGTGCGAACCGAACAGGAGGGTGTTCGGCTCATCCCTACTCATTTATAGGCTTTAAGAAAACTGTGAGACACAATGCTAATGAGTAAGTTCACCCCATTTTTTTTTTAATGTAGATCTTTGTTTGTCCCAAGCATGTTTGAATCCATATACTGTTGACTTTCTTGCTACCTCTGCTGGAAGTCTATTCCAAGCATCAATTGCTCTTTCTGCAAAAATAAAAAACAATACTTTCTAATATTAGTTTTGAACTTTCCTCCTGTTTTTTTAAGATTATTCCCCCATGTTCTTGATCTTTGCTTCATATTAAAAATACTGCCACCCTGAACCATATTCACACTCTTAATTTATTTAAAGGTTTCAGCATAGCTCCCAACTGTCCCTGATTTCGAGGGACTGTCCCTGATTTGGAGCAATGTCCCTCTGTCCTCTTTCCTCCTCATTTGTCCCTCATTTTGCTCTTATCTATATAGATGTATATAAACTGCTCAAAAATAGTTTTCCAGCACTAAACCTTTCATCTGATTTCTAAATTGCTGCATTTGTAAATTTCTAAAGCCAATATAAAGGAAAAGTAGTGGTAAAAAAAAACACTTGTGGGTTTAACCAATCTTGTTATTTTGTACAATTCTCCTTTCAAGTGGGCGTGTCAAGGGGTGTGCCCTATGCCTGCATACTTTTGCTGAGAGGTGTCCCTCATTCCCATCTCAAAAAGTTGGGAGGTATGGTTTCAGTTATGTCCCCCCTTCCCTTCTAACTTAGAGACTATTTGTAGTAAGTTCTCAAAGTCTCTCCTGATGTTTTATTGCCCAGACCTTTAACCATTTTTGTTGCCCTTGTCTGAACTTCTTCTGTCTTTATCAATATCTTGTAAGTGAAGTCTCCAGAACCAGACACAGTATTCTAAATGAAGTCTAACTAAGGCTCTAACAGCATCTCTTTCTTCCTGCTGGTGATCTCTCTAGTTCTACATCCTAGAATTCTATTCGCTTTTCCATCTGCCTAAACCACGCTGTTTGCTCATTTTGCAGTCATCTGAAAAAAGGACCCACAAGTCTTTTTCCTCTGTAGTTCTGGTCAAAACTGTATCCCCAATATTGTACTTTATCAAGGGATTATTTTTCCTATCCGTGCATTATTTTACATTTAGAATCACTGAACTTCAGTTTCTACTGCTTTGACTAATCTTCTAGTGATGCCAAATTGTGTTTCATGTTAAATGCACCTCCTAAACTATCAACACTATTGCACACCTTTGCGTTATCAACAAAAAGACATACCGTACATGGTACATAACCGAATACATTATACACAGGGGCTTTCAAGTCTTTACAAAGATTAGCACTCATTTAAAAAATAGCAGTTACTTAAGCCATTTGAGGCTAATAATTTTGGTTAGAATTGAAGATAATAGTGTACATACATTGTGTGTGTGCGTGTGTGCGTGTGTAGTAGTAGTATAATATTGACTACTGCTATAAGATGTCTATGTAAGATTTTCATACTTGTTACTCCAGTAGTCTCCATTGGTCTGCACTCCTCTCCTTGATTTGTATCTCACATGATTTTGCAGTAGAATTGGTAAGTATTATGAACATAATAATCTTAAACTTTTGGATTTTTAACCTTCTCTAGATTTTATTACAGGATATGGACATATCTTCCAAAAGGATGTCATGATTACCACGCCAACCCTGCTGTAAAACAATAAAACATAACATCCAAAACTATTGTACTGTCTCTCGTTTATAAAATTTGATCTAAAACATTTTACATGCTGCCTACTTTACCTCATGTTTCAGAGATAGGAATGAAATGACCCACTGATAAAATAAGTCTTTGCCCTGCATTTTCACCTCAAACTGTCTTGCTGCCTTTTGCTGTGTGCAGAACATTTTTTGCATGTGAAATCTTATCTTTAGAGTACAGGGCAGGAAGCTGGCTTCAGGACTGAAGGGGAAAAAATGCTTTTCTTCAGATGGTATTTTGCAAAATCAGGACTTTCAATGTACCCAGTCTTTCACCCTACATTCCAGTGAAAAGCATTTTATGATATACCACAATCTAACCCAATGATTCTACCCCACCTCACGGTGTAAAATAAATGTAAACATATATTATCACTGTTAAAGTTTTACATATATTTACATTTTTTGTACCTGAGTCAGGAGTTTGTCAATAAAAGCCAGTACAGTGCATCCAGAAAGTATTCACACCGATTCAGTTTTTCCACATTTTGTTATGTTGCAGCCTTATTCTAAAATGGATTAAATTCATTATTTTCCTCACAATTCTACAAACACTTCCCCATAATGACAAGGTGAAAGAAGCTTGTTTAAAATCTTTGTACATTTATAAAAAAAAAAATCACATGTACATAGGTATTTACAGACTTTGCTCAATACTTTGTTGAAGCACCTTTGGCACCAATTACAGCCTCAAGTCTTTTTGAGTATGATGCTACAAGCTTGGCACACCTATTTAGGGCAGTTTCTCCCATTCTTCTTTGCAGGACTTCGCAAGCTCCATCAGGTTGGATAGGGAGCATTGGTGCACAACCATTTTCAGATTTCTCCAGAGATGTCTGATCAGGTTCAAGTCTGGGCTCTGGCTGAGTCACTCAAGGACATTCACAGAGTTGTCCTGTAGCCACTCCTTTGATATCTTGGCTGTGTGCTTAGGGTCGTTGTTCTGTTGGAAGATGAACCGTCACCCCAGTCTGAGGTCCAGAGCGCTCTGGAGCAGGTGTCCTTCAAAGATGTCTCTGTACATTGCTCCATTCATCTTTCTCTTGATCCTGACTAGTCTCCTAGTTCCTGCTGCTAAAAAACTTTCCCACAGCATGATGCTGCCACCACCATGCTTCACTGTAGGGATGGTATTGGCCAGGTGATGAGCAGTGCCTGGTTTCCTCCAGACATGACGCTTGGCATTCAGACCAAAGAGTTTAATCTTTGTTTCATCAGACTAGACAATTGTGTTTCTCATGGTCTGAGAGTCCTTCAGGTGCCTTTTGGAAAACTCCAGGTGGGCTGTCAAGTGCCTTTTACTGAGGAGTGGCTTCCGTCTGGCCACTCTACCATGCAGGCATGGTTGGTGGAGTGCTGTACACTGAAGCTCTGTCAGAGTAACCATGGGGTTCTTGACCACCTCCCTGACTAAGGTCCTTCTCCCCCAATCCCTCAGTTTGGCTGGGCAGTCCGCTCTAGGAAGAGTCCTGGTGTGGTTCTTCTATTTACAGATGATGGAGGCCACTGTGCTCATTGAGACCTTCAATGCTGCAGACATTTTTCTGTACCCTTCCCCCGATCTGTGCCTTGATATAATTCTGTCTCAGAGGTCTACAGACAATTCCTTGGACTTCATGGCTTGGTTTGTGCTCAGACATTCAATGTTAACTGTGAGACCTTATATATAGACATGTGTGTGCCTTTCCAAATCATGTCCAATCAACTGAATTTACCACAGGTGGACTCCAATCAAGTTGTAGAAACATCTCAAGGATTATCAGTGGAAACAGGAGTCACCTGAGCTAAAATGTAAGTGTCATGGCAAAGGCTGTGAATACTTATGTACATGTGTTTTTTTCATTTTTTTATATTGAATACATTTGCAAAGATTTCAAACAAACTCCTTTCACCTTGTCTTTATGGTGTATTGTTTGTAAAATTTTGAGGAAAATATTGAATTTAATCCATTTTGGAATAAGGCTGTAACATAACAAAATGTGGAAAAAGTGAAACGATGTGAATACTTTCCGGATGCACTGTACATATTGATAAAACCAATCCATTGAGGTGTATAAGCTCTCATTTAAAGTAACATGAGGGAACAACAACAGTTGTTATGCTTGCTTTCTGTTTATAGAATGGCAATATAGTGTTTTGCCACCTAAGATTACACAAAAGAGGAGGTGCTTAGTTTTGTGTGTGAAATATCTTCTGATGCATATCACCGCTACAACAAAAATAGGATTTTTAAAACAGCTTACCTTTAAAATCCTTTTCTTTGAAGTACATCAGGGGACACAGAGCCATAGTAGTTACTATGTGGTTATAGGCCACCTTCAGGTGATGAACACTGGCACACCCTAAGACAAAAAGTGCACTCCCTATATAACCCCTCCCACTACTAGGAGTAGCTCAGTTTTGTAGCAAAGCAATGCACGTGTATGCCAATAAGGGAGGAACCTCTGTGTCCCCTGATGTACTTCAAAGAAAAGGATTTTACAGGTAAGCTGTTTTAAAAATCCTATTTTCTTTTCATACATCTGGGGACACAGAGCCATAGTAGTTACTATGTGGGATGTCCCATAGCAATGCCAACTGAAGGGAGGCACAACAAAAGTAGGGCACCAAGAGACTAGAGGACTTATACTGCAGCCTGTAGTACACTGCGCCCAAAGACAATATCCTCATGATCTTTTACATCTACTTGATAGAATCTGGTAAATGTTTGGATTGGAGACCGAGTTGCAGCCTTGCAGATCTGAGCCATGGAGGCTTGGTGATGCACTGCCCAAGAAGCACTAACATCCCTGGTGGAGTGCGCTTTACTATGGAAAGGAGGAATTTTACCCTTTAAACCATAAGTTTGAACAATCACTTGACGAATCCATTTAGAAATGGTAGATTTTGACACCACCTGTCATCTTTTAGGACCGTCTGGCAACACAAACAAAACATCTGTTTTACGAATCTGAGCAGTCGCTTTTAAATAGACCTTGACCGCTCTCACCACATCAAGAGAATGTAGTGACTTTTCTTCCACAGAACGGGGTTCTGGAAAAAATGAAGGTAGAACAATATCCTGGTTTAAATGAAAACCTGACACTACCTTCTGTAGAAAATTAGGATGAGGCCGCAATACAACCTTATCCTTATGAATAATCAAATATGGCTCTTTACAGGAAAGAGCAGCCAATTCTGATACTGTTCTTGCAGAAGATATGGCAACCAAGAAAACTATTTTCCTCATCAAGAGGATCAAAGGGCTGTTTTTGTAAAGCCGACAGGACTAAATTTAAGTCACAAGGGTTCAGGGTTGACTTGAATAGGGCATTAATCCACGTTACCCCTTGAATAAGGTTATGAACCAGAGAGTGTGAAGAAAGTGGTCATTGAAAAAACACCGATAAGGCTGGCACCTGGCTCTTGATAGTGCTCAAGGCCAGCTTAATTTCTAATCCCATCTGTAGGAACTCAAGTATCCCACCTATGATATATTTCCTGGGGTGCCAACCCCTGGATTCACACCAGGAGACATATGTCTTCCGGGCTCTAAATATATGATTCTGGAGGCCGGCTTCCTAGCATTAACCAAGGTAGAAACTACTGAAGCTGACAGCCCATGGTCCTTTAGAATGTGGGTTTCAATAGCCAAACCGTTAAATTTAGCGTTTGTAAGGTAGGATGGAACACCGGACCTTGCGAGAGAAGGTCTGGCCACAGGGGCAGGGTCCAAGGATCCCCTACTGCCATCCTTATGATCTCGGCAACCAAGATCTCCTGGGCCACGCTGGGGCCACCAGAATCACCTCCTTTCCCTCTTGCTTGATCCTGCGTAGGAGACACGGAAGCAGGAGAACAGGAGGGAATGCATAGATCAGTGAAAACTGATCCCATGGAAAGACCAAGGCATCTGTTCCCTATGCCATCGGATCCCTTGTCCTTGACACAAAGTTGTCGATCTTGTTATTGAACCTGGACGCAAACAGATCCACGTCCGGAACTCCCCATTTTTGGCATATTGACAGAAAGATGTCGGGGTGAAGAATATGATTCACCTCTCTCTGGGCCGCACGACTTCTCGTGCCCCCTTGGTGATTGATATAAGCCACAGTTGTGGCATTGTCGGATTGGATCCTGACAGGATAATTCCATAGTCTGAGCATCCAGGCCTTTAGGGCCAGGCCTACTGCCCGAATCTCTAGAATATTGATGGGCAAGGTCAACACTGATTTGGATCACTTCCCTTGGACAGACGCTTCTTCCAGGACTGCTCCCCAGCTCAAAAGGCTGACATCTGTTACTACTTTCCAGGTAACCGGTAGAAAGGATTTTTCTTTTTGAAGATTTTTGGATATTAAACACCAATTGAGGCTCTGGCACACTTTGGCGGATAAACGCATCAGGAAGTCCAGAGTTTGGACCTTTTTGTTCCAAGTTGACAGGATACTGTTTTGCAGCAGTCTTGAATGAAACTGCCGACTTTTGATATTGGCTCGTGTGTGAGGGAGGGATGGCGTGAAGGAGACCTGGAAGCCGCCCCGTGTAGGGACGGTGAAAGAAAACGGCATTGCCGACCGTTTTCAGTTCTCCCTTATACTCAGCCTCATGAAGAGGGGAAGAGTTCAGCCCAGGTGGGGGTCTCTGGAGGAAGCAAAATTCCCCCAAACTTACCGGAGGTCTGCCTGCTGGCTGGAGAAAAAGTCTGCTGTTTCTGTGACACAGCGTGATCTCTGAGCAAAGCATGAGAAGGTACGTGCTCCATACAGCCTCCAGTGGTGACACTTAGGCATAACAACATTTACTTTAAAGGAGACTATTCATAAGAACATTTTTAAAAATTTCTTAGAAAAACTCCACTTACCTTTCCCGCCGCAGGGTTTTCTGTGGTAAACCAACAGACCCAATCTTCACCCTTCACGGTGGGTTCCTTAAACCTTCAGGAGCTGGGAATCCTCGAGGAAGCCCACAATCCTGGACCTGCAATAGCATCACCGGCAGTAAAACTTTATGCCCCAATACCAAAAAGTACTGGATTCCGGGGTCCAGCTATCAAAAGAGAAGCGTTCACAGGCAAAAACCTTGTTTCTTCAGACACGAGGCCCGGGTACCATTCGATTCGGCCAGAAAGACACCTTGAATGGATCCGTCTGCATAGCTAGCCCTAGCAAGGATTTACCATGTGACCAACACCTAGACACTGGCGAAAAAAACTGAGGTACTCCCAGTAGTGGGAGGGGTTATATAGGGAGTGCACTTTTTGTCTTAGGGTGTGCCAGTGTCCATCACCTGAAGGTGGCCTATAACCACATAGTAACTACTATGGCTCTGTGTCTCCTGATGTATGAAAAGAAAGGCTGTTGTAGTGTAGTAGCACAAAGAATTGCCATTTCATACATATCTGCATGTTGGAAGGTGCCCAGTTGAGTGAAAGCAAGGGTCAAAATTATTTGTTGTTAATGGATTCCTTTAGACTAGGTTCACATCTGTGCAGGTTGTTCCCGTTGTGGGTTGGCACCTGTTCCTGCAGCTGCAATCACCTGCATACAAAAACACGCTGGATGTGTGCGGGTGCCATTAATCCTAATGCACGCCACACACACTGGAAATTGCACCTGCACTGGGAACTGCACTGCATTTGCGGTTCCCATGCGTTTGTGCAATTTGTAAAATTCTGCTGGACCTTTTCCCTGCATTTCAGGAGGCACGGCAGCCTATTCCAACAAATGGGCTGCCATGCCCGCGCAAAATGTGGCTGCATATATGTGAACCTAGCCTAAAATCAAATGTTGAGCAAGTGTTCTAAATAAAACTTTTCTAAGAGAACAAAAAAGACCATTGCTGACTTAGCATTTTGCAAATTCTAGTAGCCCGGTTGTCATTGCATGCCTCAGACTAACCCTCTTTGTCACTACCAAGAAGGACTGAAATTCAATGACAGTCATTGTTATTTCTCTTAGGAAAGATTTTGTTTCTTATCAAAACTCCAGATTTGTTGAAAATAAAAATCCCCTCCACCCAGGTCAGATTTTATATATATATTTCTGAATGTGACTGGAAAGGTATTAATGTCTGTATTAATCATATCCTCAGTTCCTCTTTTGTATTAAGAAACCTTTAATCCCCTAATATCTTTTTAGATGTGTAATTCTCAAAGTTCTGTGGCTTGTGAACCATGTTCACCAAGTCACAGAGTATATAGACCACCTTGTACATCTTCTGGCCCTATAAAATAAAACAATTATGATACAACACTGTGTCACTAGCTGGGTATCCTAGAGTAGAACCTCCTCTATATTTTGATCATTTATCTTTGCTTTACACTTCTTTATTCTCAATTTATTCATGTGGCCATTGTTCAAACTGCTTTGTTGCAGCTGCCTCTGCAGGACTAGTCAAATCTACTGCCCATCATTCCGCTCTCCCCAGAGATTCTATAGGTCACTCTACCCAGTCTGGATGAAGGCACTGGCAAAATGTTGCCAATAACCCACTGTTAAGGTCACTTGCAATCCACACTGGGTACCCCTAACTATTGGCAAAAAGTTTAATTGATAACTAAAGTGGTGGTCTGGCTACTAGCAGTGGAGTGATTTAGCAATTTAGGGGTTTTTTTTTCAGTTTTGGTTTCCATGATGTCATCTATTTGCATAGGTAATTATGTTGAAAATAACACCCTTGCTAGAAAATATAAATTGGGATAAAATCTTAGAAACAAAGAGCACGGAGGAGAGATGGGTTTGCTTTAAAAGCATATTAAATAAGGGCATTAGTCACTGCATACCGTTGGGAAATAAATTTAAAAGAGCAAACAAAAGTCCTGGATGGGTTAACTCCAATGTAAAAAATGCATATAAAAGCAAAGGAGAAGGTCTTCAAAAAAATACAAAGCTGAGGGCTCATCATCAGCATTCAGACTTTATAAAGAATGCAATAAGAAATGTAAAGGTGCAATAAGGACAGCTAAGACAGAACATGAAAGACACATAGCGGAGGAGAGCAAAAAAAATCCCAAGAAATTCTTTAAGTATGTAAACAATAAAAAAGGGAGGACAGACCATATTGGGCCCCATAAAGAATGAGGAAGGACACCTGGTTACAAAGGATGGGGAGATGGTGAAGGTATTGAATTTATTCTTCTCAGTCTTCACAAGGAAATCGGGGGGGCTTCAGTAACCAATACTGCAGTGTTTGTCCTCATGACACATCACAGGAAGCATCCTCATGGCTAACAGAGGACAGAATCAGAAATAGACTTGGGGAACTTAACATTATTAAATCACCAGGACCAGATGGCTTGCACCCGAGGGTATTTAGGGAACTCAGTCAAGTATTTGCCAGACCATTGTTCCTAATTTTTGCTGACAGTTTACTGACTGGAATGGTACTAGCTGATTGAAGAAAAACCAATGTAGCACCAATATTTAAAAAAAGGGCCAAAATACATCCCTGGGAATTACAGACCAGTTAGCCTAACATCAATAGTACGCAAGCTCTTGGAGGGGATGATAAGGGACTATATACAAGATTTTAGTAATGAAAATGGGTATCATTAGCAGTAATCAGCATGGATTCATGAACAATCGTTCTTGCCAAAGTAGATCTTGCCAATCTATTAACCTTCTATGAGGAGGTGAGCTGCCATCTAGATAAAGGAAGGCCCGTAGACGTGGTGTATCTGGATTTTGCAAAAGCATTTGACAGAGTTTCCCATAAACGTTTACTGTACAAAGTAAGGTTTGTTGTCATGGACCATAGGGTGAGTACATGGATTGAAAACTGGCTACAAAGGGGAAGTTCAGAGGGTGATGATAAATGGGGATTACTCAGAATGGTCAGGGGTGGGGTCCCCCAGGGTTCTGTGCTGGGACCAGTTCTGTTTAATTTGTTCATAAATGACCTGGAGGATGGGGTAAACAGTTCAATCTCTGTATTTGCGGATGTTACTAAGCTATGCAGGGCAATAACTTCACCGCAGGATGTGGAAACCTTGCAAAAAGATCTAAACAAATTAATGGGGTGGGCAACTACATGGCAAATGAGGTTCAATGTAGAAAAATGTAAAATAATGCATTTGGATGGCAAAAATATGAATGCAATCTACTCACTAGGGGGTGAACCTCTGTGGGAATCTAGGATGGCAAATGACCTGGGGGTCCTAGTAGATGATAGGCTCAGCAATGGTATGCAATGCCAAGCTGCTGCTGACAAAGCAAACAGAATATTGGCATGCATTAAAAAGGGGATTAAGTCCAGGGATAAAGCGATAATTCTCCCACTCTACAAGACTTTGGTCTGGCCTCACCTGGAGTATGTAAATCACACAAATAGGAAACATAAGGGGAATACAAGGACACTGAATTTCAAAAGAGCCAACTTCCCTAAACTACAAATCTTGCTAGAAGGCATAAATTGGGATAAAATCTTAGGAACAAAGAACATGGAGGAGAGATGGGTTTGCTTTAAGAGCATATTAAATAAGGGCATTAGCCAATGCATCCCATTGGGTAATACATTTAAAAGAGCGAACAAAAGTCCTGGATGGCTTAACTCCAATGTAAAACTGCATATAAAAGCAAAGGAGAAGGCCTTCAAAAAAATACAAGGCTGAGGGATCATCATCAGCATTCAGACTTTATAAAGAATGCAACAAGAAATGTAAGGGTGCAATAAGGACGGCTAAGATAAAACATGAAGACACATAGCGGAGGAGAGAAAAAAAAATCCCAAGAAATTCTTTAAGTATGTAAACAGTAAAAAAGGGAGGACAGACCATATTGGACCCCAAGTTGCTGCTAACAAAGCAAACAGAATATTGGCATGTATTAAAAAGGGGATTAAGTCCAGGGATAAAGCGATAATTCTCCCACTCTACAAGACTTTGGTCCGGCCTCACTTGAAGTATGCTGTCCAGTTCTGGGCACCAGCCCTCAGGAAGGATGTGCTGGAAATGGAGCAAGTACAGAGAAGGGCAACAAAGCTAATAAAGGGTCTGGAGGATATTGGTTATGAAGAAAGGTTGCGAGCACTGAACTTATTCCCTCTGGAGAGGGGATATGATTTCAATTGACAAATACCATAATGGTGGCCCCACAATAGGGATAAATCTTTTTCGCGGAAGGGAGTTTAATAAGACACGTGGTCACACTTAAAATTAGAAGAAAAGAGGTTTAACCTTAAACTGCGTAGAGGGCTCTTTACTGTAAGAGCGGCAAGGATGTGGAATTCCCTTTTCACAGGTGGTGGTTTCAGCGGGGGGGGCATCGATAGTTTAAAAAAACCAATAGATAAGCACCTGAATGACCGCAACATACAGGGATATACAATGTAATACTGACATATATTCATACACATAGGTTGGACTTGATGGACTTGTGTCTTTTTTCAACCTCACCTACTATGTAACACAAATCATCCTGAAGTGTAACTTCTCATGTCATAAGCATGCAAGTTAGTGTGGCACCATGCTTAGTCCTGGTGGTATCAGCATTATGCCAAAGTAGCAAGCACTTTACTCAGCAGGCACAACATCTACTGCAGTGTGTAGATAGTCGGCTAGGAAAACCTGACTCATGCATGTGAAGTACTATCTCAGATGTGCAGCATTAGCAACTAGCATTAGCAGCCATTAAAGCTTGTTAGGGATGCCTTTATTTTGACAGTAAGATATTGGGAGCTAATTACAAGAATGTGGAAAACCTACTCTCATAGAATATCTACCTTGGAGGGGTACCACAGAGGTTCAAATATATGAAAAAAGGAAACAAAGAAAAAAACATATAACTCTTATGCAACCAATTGCTTAAAGTGGTAGTAAAATCTTGAATTCAAAATACTGTCACTGCCGCCAGGGCTTCCATCTTCAGCTGGTCTCCTTTCTGGGTTCATAGGCTCTGCCCGTTTAAAAGGCTAAACCGCCATGATGTCACTACTGGAAGTCACGAGTGTGGCACAGCACTCTGAAGGGATAGCATACGGAGTTGTCCCTTCAGGACACACTGCGCATTCACCAGTAATATCACGGTTACAGAAGTAGTGAATATTCCTTGTACCTACAGCTAAGCTTTAATGCAAGCCTATTTGTAGGTACTAGTGATAAAGCGGTGTTTAATATTTCTTGTCAGTAGATTTCAGCCAATGATTTTGGCTGAAATGCGCTGATCGTCTGTGACCAATCACAGCACAGAGTTCTGTGTTGACAAACACACAGAACTCTGTACATGGACAGCGATCTGTCTGTTTCTTCTCCCTGATATAAACTCTGAGTTCAGGGAGAAAAAGCAGCCAGATCTGTTAGTAAAAGCAGCACACATGACACTTGTTAGGCACATAGTTAACCCCTTTATTACCCCTTGATGGTAACACCTTCCCAGCCAGTGTCATAATACAGTATTATCACTGATCACTGTATTAGTGTAACCAGCGACGTCCGTGTCAGTTTTAGTGTCCCTCTCAGCCAGTGTTTATCGCCAGATTGCCTGCCACACTATCAGTCACACTATAAGTCGCTGATCACCACCATTACTAGTATAGTGTCTGTACAGATCAGTATCTTGATCAAGATCAGAACTATACTAGTGCCCCCTAAAACACAGTTTAGTTTTTAGCAAAGACATATTTATTTCAATTTATGAAGAAATTCAATTTTATTGGATGTTTTATAACAGAAAGTAGAAAATATTTGTTTTCCAAAATTTTCTGTATTTTTTTTGTTAATATACCCAGTGGTGATCAAATACCACCAAAATAAAGCTACAGTGTTGCATGACTGCGCAATTGCCAGTTAAAGCAGCAAAGTGGTGAATAACAAAAAATGCCCTGGTCACAAAGGGAAAAAAACCTTCCAGGGGTCATGTGGTTAAATAAAGGGATAATGTAAATATGTATATAAACTTAATAAAAGAGAACATATTAAAGATGTAGTAATCATATAGGAATAGTGGTGGTACTCTCTACCAAAGCTCCGGAAATGCTTACAAAAATAAGATAAGTCCTCGAGTGAATAAAACAACTGTAGAACAATCAATCAAAAGTAAACTAGGTCATCAACATCGGGGAAATAAGTGTTTCCCGTGAATTTCCTATAAAAGGGCGTTCATGGTAGATGGGGATTTTAATTGCCCAGATAATAGTAATTGCCCAGAAATAGTCCATATAAAATCCAATGCAATTTATTTGTACAAAACCTTCAAATCAATAGAGGTACAAATCCTCTGGAAAGCATATTATGTTTTACACTTTGGCATAGAGTACAGAAATCCCACATAGGGATAAATCCAAGGAGGTGTATGGATCTGAATCAACACATTTGGCCCAAGATTAGGACTTCTTCAGGATTCAGTTTTCAAAAATGTTAAAAGCCAATAGCTTATAAAAAAAAGAAAAATCAATGTGATGGGTATAAAAATGCACACTCAGAATAGGCTCCCAGACGTAATAGTACTACCATTACATCTGGGAGCCTATGCTGGGTGGTTCTATCTGGGCCTTTCTCCTGTCCAACTTAGAGTTAGTTTGTTTTCTGGATTGGCTGATCTTTATTATATTGGCGGTTTTTCAGCCTATATTGGGTATTTTCCCTAGAAAGGGCGTTCAGACTTTATATACCTCCTCCCATTTTTGTCTTTGGCTTACATTTCACTTTGATCACATATTCATTTGATGGCTTCCATTCGATGGTCACCCCTCTGTTTCTTCTGACCCCCACAATTTATCTGTTGTGGATCGCAGCACACTTTAGACTATATAGGTTGTGTGCATTTTTATACCTATTACATTGTTTTCTTTCTTTTATAAGCTATTAGCTTTTAAAATATTTGAAAAAAGAATCCTAAAGAAGCCCTCATCTTGGGCGAAACGCATTGATACAGAGCCATACACCTCCTGGGATTTATCCCTCTGCTGAATTTGTGTACTGTATGTCAAAGTGTAAAACATAATATGCTTTTCAGAGGATTTGTACCTCCATTGTTTTTAAGGTTTTGTACAAATAAAATGTATTGATTTTATATGGACTATTTCTGAGTAACTACTATTATCTGGGCACATTAAAATCCCCATCAACCATGAACCACCCTTTTAGAGGAGATTCATGGGAAACATTTCTCTTCCCACTGTGCTTTTATAGGGGATTGTGCCAGAGTTGCATGAGCAGGTTCCCCCACCCAATACTCCCCTAGGTCATCAACATCATCCATTAGGATATGGACAATGAGGTTGTAGCTCCTCCAGACCAACTTCAAGTAGACAAAGAGAGGGCTCTTAGCTGGTAGAATTTTCCAAGCATAATGAATAAGTGCTGAAATCAGCACGTTGGGGTGACATAGCAGATATGTAGGCGCTATATTGTATAGATGTTATACAAAAACTGTAAACATTCTAAATATAAAGGAAATCCCAAGGAGGATTAAGCCTGTAATCTGTGAAAAAAAAGGAAACATGCATAGACTTCTACAGCAGCCACCGTGTCTGTAGGTCTCCAGGTGGATTTAACCTGTGATGAATAATACAGAAATAGTCATACAACAATTTATCCAGGGACCACTGAGAAAGTGTATATATGATTTCAAAAGATCCTCAGGTCTCCAGCTGGGTTTAACATATGGTTGCCTTGGCCGTGTGTTTTGGGTCATTGTCTTGCTGGAATACCCATCCACGACCCATTTTCAATGCCGTGGCTGAGGGAAGGAGGTTCTTGCCCAAGAATTAACGGTACAAGTTGTCCTGTCCCCTTAGAACAAAAAAAACCCCCCGAAGCATACATTTTCCACCCCCATGTTTGACAGTGGGGATGGTGTTCTTGGGGTCATAGGCAGCATTCCTTCTTCTCCAAGCACGGCAATTTGAGTTAATGCCAAAGGGCTCGATTTTGGTCTCAACTGACCACAACAGTTTCATCCAGTTCTCCTCTCAATCATTCAGATGTTCATTAGCAAACTTTAGAGGGCCTGTACATGTGCTTTCTTGAGCAGGGGTGCCTTGCAGGTGCTTCAGCAATTCAGTCCTTCACGGAGTAGTGTGTTACTAATTGTTTTCTTGGTGACTATGGTCCCAGCTGCCTTGAGATCATTGACAAGATTCTCCCATGTAGTTCTGGGCTGATTCCTTACCTTTCTCATGATCATTGAAACTCCATGAAGTGAGATCTTGCATGGAGCCCCAGACTGAGGGAGATTAACAGTAATTTTGTGTTTCTTCCATTTGGGAATAATCGCACCAACTGTTGTCACCCTCTCACCAAGCTGCTTGGTGATGGTCTTGTAGCCCATTCAGGCCTTGTGTAGGTCTACAATCTTGTCCCTGATATCCTTGGACAGCTCTTTGGTCTTAGCCATGGTGGAGAGATTGGAATCTGATTTATTGCTTCTGTGGACAGGTGTCTTTTATACAAAAAACAAGCTGAGATTAGGAGCACTCCCTTTAAGAGAGTGCTCCTAATCTCAGCTCATTACCTGTATAGAAGACACCTGGGAGCCAGAAATCTTGCTGATTGATTAGGGATCAAATACTTATTACACTCATTAAAATGCAAATCAATTTATAACTTTTTTGAAATGCGTTCTTCTGAATTTTTTGTTGTTATTCTGTCTCTCACTGTTAAAATCAACCTACCATTAAAATATTAGACTGAGCATTTCTTTGTGAGTGGGCCAAACGTACAAAATCAGAAGGGGATCAAATACCTTTTTCCCTCACTGTATATAGGAAAAAAGCACAGATTGGGGTGCTGGAGTTAGTAGAATCACATATAAACACTATTAAAATAAAGCATAGTTACTGTAAATATAAAATAATTTTGTCCATCTTCAGATGGATGATGGATCACCATGAAGAAGCCTAGATGTGTAAGGACATGGAAATCTGGCTGATCAAGCAGCTTGACAAAGGGGGTGGGACCCCTGAAACGCATAGTGTCCCACCCACTCTGCCAAGTCCTGACATCATTGTGCATCTTTGACAGCCAGCCACTCTGATTGTGGCTATAGATGCCACCAGTCTGCCTGCCATTTGGCTCGCGACTACATTACTTTGGCGGTGCGCCATTTTCATTTCCATTTACTGCTGCTCTGGCCAGATTTCCATGTTATGCACCTATGCTTCTTCATGGTGACCCATTATCAATCCAAACATAGAGACAGTTGTTTTTACATGTAAGTGTGCTTTATTTTTATAAAGTGTTTTTTTTTTGTGATTCTACTAACTCCAGCACCCCAATCTATGCTTTTCCCTGACATATGAGTGTATCCTTCCCAGACTGACCAAGGGAGCTGCAGGTGTTGACCATACAAAAGAAAGACAAATGAATGTCTACTCACTCTGATAAGGTTTGAAGTAGACTTCATTCCGGATGTAGAGTCCAAGAGTCCATCCACTATATAAGGGTATAGTGAGCACCATCACAGGAACAAATAGGGGAAGACTTGCATCTGCCCAGTTTCGTTGGTATTCCAACTGCCTCAGGATACCAACGAAACTGGTTAGATGTCAGTCTTCCCCATTTGAGCCTGTGGTGGTGCTCTCTATACACTTCTACAATGGATGGACTCTTGCCTCTACATCTGAGAAAGAAGTACTGTATTTATCGGCGTATAACACGCACCCAAGTTAAGGAGGGAATTTTAAGGAAAAAAACTTTTAGGAGTAAAGTTTAAGGAAGAAAAACTTACATTAAAATGCCCATCAATGCAGCGTTATCGGTGTCCATCTGCAGCCTTGTCAGTGTCAGTGCAGCCTTGCCCCAGTGTCCATTGCAGCCTTGTCAGTGCAGCTTTGCCCCAGTGCAGAATTGTCAGTGCAGCCTTGCCCCAGTGTCCATTGCAGCCTTGTCAGTGCAGCTTTGCCCCAGTGCAGCCTTGTCAGTGCAGATATGTCAGTGCAGCCTTGTCAGTGCAGATATGTCAGTGCAGCCATGTCAGTGCAGCCTTGTCAGTGCAGCTTTTCTCCAGTGCAGCCTTGCCCCAGTGCAGCTTTGCCCCCATGCAGCCTTGCCCCAGTGCAGCCTTGCCCCCCCGTGCAGCCTTGCCCCGTGCAGCTTTGTGGGATCGCCGCAATCCCTGCCGTCATACACAGCCCTGTGTAAATTTAAATATGGCGCCGAGACTGCAGGGACTCGGCGGAGCGCTGATACACATAGCCGAGAGTCCTCGGGTTTTCTCGGCGCCGCTTACAGTCCCGCCCAGTTCCGCCCTATGGGCGGGACTGTAAGCGGCGCCGAGAAAACCCGAGGACTCTCGGCTATGTGTAGCTCCGCTCCGCCGAGTCCCTGCAGTCTCGGCGCCGTATTTGAATTTCCACACAGCTGTGTATGTCGGCGCCGATCGCGGCAATTGCCGCGGTTGCTCCGATCACACACAATTGGGGGGGGATCGGCCTATAACACGCACCCACGATTTTCCCCTGATTTTCAGGGGAAAAAAGTGCGTGTTATATGCCGATAAATACGGTATTTACCACCTCAAACCACCTTTACCACCTCAAACCTTATCAGAGGGGCAGTGTCTGAGGAAGTTGGGAAACCAGACTTAAGTCTTCCCCCAGTTGATCATGTAGTGGTGCGCTCTGTGTATATTCAGGAATTACATTTTCTAGATCTCCAGGCTAATAAATATATATCAATCAGGAAAAATAGAAACCGAAACAGTGGGGGTTATTTAATAAAGGCAAATCCACTTTGCACTACAAGTGCACTTGAAAGTGCACTGAAAGTGCACTTGGAAGTGTAGTCACTGTAAATCCAAGGGGGACATGCAAGGAAAATAAAAAACAGCATTTTAGCTTGCACATAATTGAATGATAAAATCAACAGAGCTTCCCCTCATTTTAGATCTACCCCTCAGATTTAAAGCCACTGCACTTCCAAGTGCACTTCCAAGTGCACTTTCAAGTGCACTTGTTGTGCCAAGTGGATTTGCCTTTAATAAATAAACCCCACTATATGTTCTTCCCTGTTTTACATGTCCGGATATTGTTGAAGAGATTGGAGTATATTACCATATATGTGATCTTTTCTTTTCCTGCCACCATATGTACTTATCTATGCTAATTGTTAAAATTCAATAAACAAATTTGACAAGAAGAGAGTAAATACCCATTATTAAAAATAGTACAATAAAATAGTCAGGTTAGGTCCTTAAAATATATGTAAATACAGTCACTAACAGTTCATTCAAGCTTTTGCATGTGAGATCATTTTCAAAAGTGATTTTCAATATTTTAAATTTGCGTGATGGGAAAGGCCATGCAGCCATCTCTGGAGTGTAAGCAGCCAGGAAGTGGCAGCAAGAGATCATCAGCAATAAGATGCAAGAAGAGGTGAAAAAAAGTGAATTTTTATTTATTTATTCATTTTTTTTTAATAAAATGATGGGACGATGGATGGAGCATAACATAGTAATAGTACTGTGCTGTTTTAGACAGTAATTCTTTGTCTTTTTCATTAGTGTGTCAATAGAAAAGAGCAAATGTTAGAGTTCCGAGCATTCATTTGCAAAAGGTGAGATAATAAAATAAAAATTCTGAATTTGCTTAAAGCCCAACACTGTGAGAATAAATTCAGGATGAGGCAAGTAGGTAAGGCTGCAGTGTCTTACCTTGTACTGATTTGCTGAAGCATACACAGCCAAAGTTTGAAGCCTGTCCCTGGCCAGCAGGCTACGGAGTACTGCTACTCTCTGTGTGGAAGCAACACCTAGAGCTTTCTAATTAGCAAAGCTCACAATCCCCGTGGATTGCGGAGCTACAGTATAGCTATGACTCAGCATATTAGACAGCTGCTTCCACACAGAGAGCAGTAGTTCTTCGCTGCAACCTGCCAGTGAAGGACAGGCTTTTCTACTCTAGCTCAGGCTGCCATATACAAAATATAAAAAAGGTAAGACCCTGCAACATTAATTTTGCTACATCACAAAGTTCTAACATTTTTACCTTAAAGTGTAAGCAAACCTAAAATCTACTTTTCTGTATGTTTAGCAATTTGTCTGCAGTTTTTCAAAAACATTTTTTCTTTGTCATCGAGTGAGGGACACAGGAAGTCTTTGACATTTGGGTTATACTGCTGCCTACATGAGCACTGAACACTAACAAACCAAAAAACTTATAGGCCAGCCAAGATAACTGCATATCATCAGTATGCATCAGCTTTTTTTGCTAGTGCTGTATGAATTACTTTTTTACAGCTCTGCTGTTAAAAGACTAAGTTTTGCCAGCATTTTGCTTTTATTTGTCTTGAATTAAAGGAGAAGTCCAGTCTGAGCTTTTTAGGTTGGGCTTCTCCTCTGGGTCACAGAAGTGCAATTCGTTTTGCACTCCTGTGACCAGTTTTCAGCAGGGAGCGGTCTGAAGTCCGCTCTCTGCTGATGTCACTGTAATCGGTTGAGACAGCGCGTCATCCCGACTTCCGAAGTCTGGATCCACCAGCTGCCTTGACTGATGGCTGTGTCAGCACCTCAGCGAGACGCTGAGACAGCCGCTCCCTGCCCCTCCACAGCTCTGTGCTCCAATGAGTGTGGAAGAGCAGAGCAGGAGAGATGTTGACTGACAGTCACCAGCTCTCCGCTCAGGAAGGAGTGAGAACCGAGCTAACGGCGATGTTCGGTGGATCGGTTCTCAGTGCAGAGACGCCGGGGGACAGCTGCAGCATCGGTCTGATGCTGCATCCACCGAGGTAAGTATGAATATAAAAAACTAAACAAAAACCCATACTTCTCTTTTAAGACCCTTCCCTACATCACTGCAAGAGCTGATCTCTACAATTCTTGCTTTCTGGTACGGGTCCCTCAACCTTTTGAATTGCCATGTCTGGACCCTACTGGATTGTACATTATGGGGCTAACCTGGAGTTGACCTTTGAACACTTGTGTTTCAAGTAAGGCTCTTTACAGACTATGTTCTGATAACAAGTTTGCCACAAAGCATTTTACAGGTTCACAGCCCCTGGCATTGCCTCAATGCTTTCACTTTATCTGAAGACTTGCTTGGTAATTAGGCAAGTCAGCCTGACCACTTGCAGCTACCTCATTTGCATAGATTGCTGGGTGCCTTTTAAATTCCCTATTTCCTGCAGGTTTTCGTCATTGAATGCGTGAACCAGGTGGAACTGAGCTGATGTCATATGCAGGGTGGAATGTCCCACCTTAGAGCATACAGGAAGCATCTCTCCGCTGCTGCTCCTGCTTGCGAGATCCTCAATTTATTTCTACTGCCTGCCCACAGTGACCCAGTCACCTGCAGTCATCTGTCCCTTATGTGCTACCAGCTGTATGGATTTTGTGAGTACCTGAGGCCTTGCCTCAAACCTTGAGAATAAGTTGTCTTACCACTACTCGTCGCGACATGTCTTTTTAGACACAGAGTCCCCACTGCAAAGGGTAACCCAGCTCTCATGCCACTAACACAAACTACGTTTGTTCCATGCCCTTTGATGGTGCCAACATCTGCAACCTGGAATCCTGTTATCCTCGGTTCATAAAGTCTAACTCGTCATCAGAGTTTTCCCTAGCTTCTGGGACCAGGGTCCCTTGTGCTGTTGGCCAGGGTGTCTGCTCCTATCACACAAGACTTTGTGGTCCAATTTGCTTAGTTCCTGGCTGGCTCTGGCCTCAGAAGCTATAAGCGTGCTCCCCCGTCTTCCCTCGCATATTCTATGGCTGATCTGCCCATAGTCCTAGTGGCTTTTGAGCCATCAGTTGCAGTGGCCACATCTGATTTTGAGTCACTCCAACCTTTACCCAATCAGATCATCCTTGAGGAGTCACAGTTTTATGCTATTACTCCAGGATTAAGAGACTGTTTGGGCTCCTATTGATGTGATGCATTCTACACTAAAACTGGAGCAACAGTCTGCTGTCACCAGTCTTGGGTCTTGCAGACCCTGCAGGTGTAAAGATCTTTCAGTTGCACCTGATATTTGAGGTCTTTGTCTGTGGGCTTTGGAAATATCTCATCATACCCTTGACATCTTTCAAACAGCTACTAATGCCGTGTACACACGATCTAAATTTCGGCCCGCAAAAGACCGATGAGAGTTTTTCGGCAGAAGATGCGACCGTGTGTATGCTCCATCGGACTTTTGCTAGCCGAATTCCAGCCAGCAAAAGATTGAGAGCATGTTCTTAATTTTTCGATCGGAAAAAGTTCCTATCCGAAAATGCGATCGTCTGTGGCAATTCCAACGCGCAAATTTCCTACGCATGCTCAGAAACAATTTGACGCATGCTCGGAAGCATTGAACTTCACCCTATGTGCACGTGTGCTTTGGTGTGTATACACAAGGCAAAGGAGGTGTTCTTTTCAATATTTTTTTTTTATAATTGTATTTTTTACTTTTTTTTTACATCTAACCTTATTGCTATTTCTAAGGGGTTAACAAGCCCCCTAGTACAAGCAGGTGATAGGTTCCCTTTTTGAAGATATGAGTCTGTTAGGCCCTGTCTGTCTCCTCTGCCCTCCTGTACAGTTAAACAAGCACAGACCATGCTTAATTAGCTGCTTACCTAGCCACATTATCCTGGGGAATCACAGCTCTGAACCCAGGACTGACAAAATGCTTGTAACTTCTGGGTTCATTAGTCACAGAGGAGATTTGGAAATGGATGTTCCCCATGCTTCTACTGCTCTCCATCCTGAACACATTTACCACAGTCCTGGGATCTCCAGAGGAACAGGAGAGCCCGGCAACTGTGGGAGGGAGGCGTCCCAGCCGTGAGTATATTTGACCTCCATGTCTATAGACATGAAGTGGTAAAACTTAGTTCTCACTGGCGTGCCTCATCCCTTTTCTTTTATTTATAGAAGAGCTTGCAAAGCATTGTATCTGCGATAAGTTGATCATGTGTGCAAAGTCAGGCCGGTTCCTGTACACCAGTGGTTCTCAACCTGGGGGTCGAATGATGATTTGCCAGGGGTCACTGAATCTTGGGCTGACCTGAAGTCCGCATCGCTCTCCCAGCCTTTTTTGCGGCCTCCCAGCAGGGCTATCCCTGGAGCCTTGGGCTGCCCAGTGGGCTGTACCTGGAGCCCGCGGCCACCCACTCAGCCTTTTCACAGCCACCCATTCAGTTCACGGCATGGCTGGGGAGGTCAGAGACTAGAGGTCAGCTGACTGGTGAGGAATGTGAAATGAGAGGGGCTGAAGGAGACCCTATCTCCTGATTTCAGCATAGGTGTCACTGCTACGAAACACCACAAAGTCAGAGACACAGTGAAACTGGAGACACAGTGAGCAACACTACCTGTGATTATAGATGCCATTAAAAGTCCCCACTACAGTTCTCAGATCAGCAGATGACCTCGATCAAGAGCACTTAAGATCCTAAAATGTACCATAAGGGGTTTTAATACTGTACGAGTGGAAAGGACTCAAGGAGCGCTAAATGTCCATGGGTTACGGGAGCAAATTACTTGTCTTGCCTTGCATGCTGACAACCCATGCTACGAAAAGAATTTTAATGTTAGGGGTCCCCACAACTTGGGAAATTTTATCAAGGGGTCATGGCACTAGCAAGGTTGAGAACCACTGCTGTAAACTCTTCCTTCAGATTTCTGCCCTTATCTTAGTATGGGTTATAGTTTGAAACCTGGAGGAAGAATGAGTGGACTACAAGTGTGCTGATCAGTGGTGGCAGAAGGTACTTGCAATTTACTCGCTCACAAATCCCTGTGAATGTATGACATGGCTGTGCCAGCAGCCGCCACTTTAAATGTGACAGCAGCTGCTGGGGAGAGGTACCTCTGTCTGTTGTCACAGTGGGGAGGGGGGTGCTTAGGAACATGTTATATGTTATACCTTAAATACGAGTGTAACATGCTGCTAACAGTAAACTTAGCCTTTAAAGAAATTTCTCCACTGCGGCAGTAGATCCTTCACTGAGCATGTAAACCTGGCTGGAGCTTTACACTTCAGTGATGGTCTGCTGGAAGGATCTTGGCTTGTCTTCGAGGAACACCTGATTTGCATGGTCTTCAAATGACAATGTCCCTTCAGACTAACCTTTTATCTTGTTATTAAGGATGTCAATGGAGGCAAGAGTACCCACCTGTCTCAGCAAAAGAAGCCTAGGGAAAGGTCTATAAAGTCTCCTCTGTTTAATTTTTCTCCTGGAGTATGCACATCTAGGCCTCCCACACTTGGCACTCTAGCCACCTGCAAAGTCTAGGATAAGAAATCTGATAAATCTTCAGAAAAGCCTTCATCAGCATAGAGGCACACTCCCACATTTAGGGGGGGGGGGGATTGTTAATCTTTGCAGACTCCTGAATAGCTTGCCGTTCAGATGCTTTAGTTGCAGAGAGTAATATTCCAGTTATAAGTAAACCTCTGCCTCCAGATGCCTCTTTACCTCCTCATCTTCAGCCTTCCTCTGTCACTGCACAAATTAACAGACCTATCACTTCGCTGTGCATCATTGTCCAAACTAATGGGTTAGATTGGTCTCGGGAGTTGAATTCCAACACGGTCACCGTTCTCTTCCTCAAAGAGAACATCTGCCTCTTTTCGGGGCCTGCAAGTCCAGACAATTTGCAGAGTATCCACCAGAGCTACCATTCTTTTTCTTTCCCACTGGAACGTTCTGGCTTCTGTGGTCAGCTAGGATGCATTCTTATGGGTTCCTGTTCTCTAAATTTTAAGTCTCACCCCTGCACTTCCAGGGTTCTCCAGGGTGCTTTCCACAGCGTTAGCCCTAGTTCTTCAGTGACATCCTGTGGAGAAAACAGCCGGTGCAGGATCAATTGGACAATGTGTCCCTGATTGTCCAGATGTCTCAACCAATCATTTGGATTCTGAAACTTCGGAAATTGGCACTGGAATTCTTTCATTGTCTGCAGGAAACTTAGACCAGAATGTTTCAGCCATAATAAAATCTTGTCCTTGGTATTATATCAGGGAGTTGCCTGTCTCTCAGTTTTTGCAAGTTGTGAATCTTTGAGTAACTCTGAGTGGTACTTTGCATACCTGATAAGGCTTCTGACTATTGCTTTGTTGGCTCTAACATCAATGTATTTGAGGAGTCAGGAGCATGTCTAAATCTGTGATTTGTACAATGCTCAAGTATAGGAAGGATATTCTAGCAAGGTCTATTAAAATATTTTATACAAGGGTTTTTTTCCCTTATTGCAGATAAGTTGGGCTACAGTGTAACTCTAAACACTATCAATCAAGGAATCGTCTTTGCTACTCTTTTGTTAAGTATGTTAACCGTATATAAAGTCCTTGTATGGGGAGTTCCCATTTACCTTCCCCCTGTGCGTCCATTTAGACTCCTTGGAGGCAATTCTACTCTAATTCACTCACAAAGGGTCGTTTCCTGGTAGTCCTCATCTCTGCAAGGTGAGTGTCTGACCCAACAGCCTTTCCATGCATGGAACTCCATTTCTGTTGGACCTCTAATGGGATCAGGTGAGCCTAAGCCGTTCTTATGACCTGGGGCTGTTTCTCATCTTATCCTTCAGTCCTTTTCCTGCTCTAGTTCTCATAAGAGGACATCCTTTTACTTGATTGACTGTGCTGTAATTTCTTACTGTAAGTCTCTATCTTTTAGCTATTGTCTCTTTTTTGGTCATTCCAGATAGAAGGATGTAGAAGGATTTTGCTTCTTGTTCTACCTTCTGAGTGGTTCAGGTAAACTATCTTACAAATCAGGGACAGTCGGGAGCTATGGGATTGATTGTTTTCTTTCTTTTCCCTATAAAGACATGCTTTACTGGTTATGTGAGTGTTTCTTGATCTTTCTGCCATCAGTTTCTCAATGCAAAGCTATCATCTGTGCTCACATTTTTTCTACTAACAGGAGGTGGCAGCCCAATTAGATGCCACCTTTGGGTGTAAGGATCTTTGGGTGTCTCTTTGAGCCGCAAGCAGGCCCCAATTTTTCTGTGTTCACTTTGGGCCTATTAGCCCACCCCCTAGTTTGAGTGCTTTTGGACATCCCAAAAGAGACTTTTTTTGTCAGAGGACTCGGAAAAAGAAGATTTTATGGTGAGTATAAAAAGCCTATACTTTAATTGTACAGTGCAGGCTACCTTCAGGACACTGGCAAAAACTTGCTAGGGCTGCCCCTACAGAGTATTCATATAACCTCACCCTCTCCTTGTGGCTCATGTTTTTTGCTAATGTCTTTTGATGATGGACCTGTTCTCCTCTGGAGAAGTATATTTTTATTTACAGTACCTTGAAAAAGTATCCATACCCCTGGAGATTTTACACATTTTGTTGTTACAGCCAAAAAAGGTAAATGTATTTTATTGGGATTTTATGTGATAGACCAACACATAGTGGAAGGAAAATGATAAATGGTTTCCAAAATGTATTACAAATAAATATCTGAAAAGTGTGGTGTGCATTTGTATTCAGCCCCCCCTGAGTCAATATTTTGTAAAACCACCTTTCGCTGCAATTACAGCTGCAAGTCTATTTGGGTATGTATCTACCAACTTTGCACATCTAGAGAGTGAAATTTTTGCCCATTCTTCTTTGCAGAATAGCTCAAGCTCTGTCAGATGGGATGGAGAGCGTCTGTGAACATCCATTTTCAAGTCTTGCAACAGATTCTCAATTGGATTTAGGTCTGGACTTTGACTAGGCCATTTTAACACATGAATATGCTTTGATCTAAACCATTACATTGTAGCTCTGGTTGTATGTTTAGGGTCGTTGTCCTGCTGGAAGGTGAACCTCTGCCCCAGTCTTAAGTCTTTTGCAGACTCTACCAGGTTTTCTTCTAAGATTGCCCTGTATTTGGCTCTATCCATCTTCCCATCAACTCTGACCAGCTTCCCTGTCCCTGCTGAAGAAAAGCATCCCCATAACATGATGCTGCCACCACCATGTTTCACAGTGTGGATGGTGCGTTCAGGGTGATGTGCAGTGTTAGTCTTCCACCACACAGCGTTCTGCTTTTAAGCTAAAAATGTAAATTTTGGTTTCATCTGAACAGAGCACCCCTCTTCCACGTTTTCTGTGTCCCCCACATGGCTTCTCACAAACTGCAAATGGGACTTCTTATGGCTTTCTTTCAACAATAGCTTTCTTCTTGCCACTCTTCCATAAAGGCCAGATTTGTGGAGTAAGAAACAGGGAGGGGTTGTGATTGGGAAGGTGAAAGTGAAAAAATGAAAAACAAAAAGCATGAAGAAGCAAGCTGCTGGCAATTACACAACAGAACAAATTGTGTCAAAATACATATAAACCAACAATTGCCACGCTAAATACAAAAATGATAATATAACATGCAAAATTAAATAAAGTGACAGTAGTCAGTCCATAAGATTTCCATATAGGTCCATACAGAAATAAAGTGATATATTGTTGCAACACGTGTCCAAATGATAGTGAGCGACCATACACCCAAGTGCGCCTTCCACCATATAGATACAAAATGTGCCCTTACCAGATAGCTAGAACGAACATTATAGGAGTCTAATCAGGCATGAAATCACACATCATAAAGGATCCATCCACTGAAGGTAGAGACGTGTAGAGTCACGGCCGTTGGTGCTGGTTAATCACTCTTTCTCATGGAGGTTTATGTAAAAAAAGGCAAAAATGTCGCTACTTAGCGTAAAACCAGGGTGGTTTTATTGAAAAAAATGTCATTAAAAGTGACCACAGATCCAATACAATGTAACAAGTGGATACAAAGGTTCTCACATAAAAATCTGCAGATCAGAGTAACGTGGTATCGCTAGACATAAACTCCGCCCTACTAGTTTCATCATACATTTTGTCATCAGGGGCATGTGGAGTGCATGGCTAATAATTGTCCTGTGGACATATTCTCCCACCTTAGCTGTGGATCTCTGCAGCTCCTCCAGAGTTACCATGAGCCCCTTGGCTGCTTCTCTGATTAATGCTCTCCTTGTCTGGCCTGTCAGTTTAGGTGGACGGCCATGTCTTGGTAGGTTTGCAGTTGTGCCATACTCTTTCCCTTTTGGATGATGGATTAAACAGTGCTCCGTGAGATATTCAAAGCTTGGAATACTTTTTTATAACCTAACCCTGCTTTAAACTTTTCCACAACTTTATCCCTGACCTGTCTGGCGTGTTCCTTGGCCTTCATGATGCTGTTTGTTCACTAAGGTTCTTTAACAAATCTCTGAGGGCTTCACAGAACAGCTGTATTTATACTGAGATTAAATTACACACATGTGGACTCTATTTACTAATTAGGTGACTTCTGAAGGCAATTGGTTTCACTAGATTTTTGTTAGGGGTATCAAAGTAAAGGGGACTGAATACAAATGCACGCCACACTTTTCAGATATTAATTTGTAAAAAATTTTGAAAACCATTTATCATTTTCTTTCCACTTCACAATTATGTGCCACTTTGTGTTGGTC
Organism: Aquarana catesbeiana; assembly: GCF_042186555.1. NCBI lineage: Eukaryota > Metazoa > Chordata > Amphibia > Anura > Ranidae > Aquarana > Aquarana catesbeiana. The sequence continues at coordinate 289,119,093 of NC_133328.1, forward strand.
TATCACATACAATCCCAATAAAATACATGTACAGTTTTTGTTGTAACGACAAAATGTGGAAAATTTTAAGGGGTATGAGAACTTTTTCAAGGCACTGTAAGTAATTGAATTTTCTTCTTTGAAGCTACTATCAATATCTGACTGCTTATTTACATGGGCTATCTTTACTGCCCTACTGCCCTGGTCAGTTTCCGGATCAGTTACACTTGGTGTGTACCTTGAAGACTGTACCTGGACCCCACTGTGTTTTTCTTCCCTGCAATGTTTGCTTAGGCCGCTGGATCCTACGCTAGGCACTCATCTATGTCTGGAGGAAAAGAGATTTAAATTTTACATACAGAAAGTCTTCTTCACAGTATGAGCTGTGAAAATGTGGAAAAGACCCCCTCAAGAACTAGTTCTGGCCAGTTCAGTAGATTGTTTTAAAAAGGAGCTGGATGCATTCCAAAATACACAAAATATAACTGGATATTGATCTTTATATGTTATAAACGATGTGCTAAACTTTGGTTCTTCAAGCATTTAAAGAAACGCCCAAACATTTACTCATTTTGGCTAGAGCCAAATCTAATGTAAAATAGCAATATTACTTATGCTATTATATGACAGCTTCCCGCTATCAGTGGTTAAGGGCACTGGTAGGTGTAGGCATCGCCAAGTCCTTAACAACCAGTAACATCGCCGGCCCCATTTACTTACATTTCCAGGAATAGTTTAAAAAAAAAAAATGAAATGGGACAGGAATAGTTTAATAAAAACAGCATGGGGTTCCCCTATTTTATACCAAGCCCTTGGATAAATCACACGCATGCTCCACTTTACAAGCAGGGTCACCCCCCAGGCATATTATTTCATGGGGTATTGTAATTTCAATGTTTTATTTTAAGCATTACTGAAACTGCTGCTCCCCACCAAATGGAATTTAAAGTGGTTGTAAAAGTAAAACATTTTTTTTTTACCTTATTGCATTCTCTGTATTAGGGTAAAAAAAACCTTTTAATGGCAGCTCCCTTGTACCACTGCCCTAAATACTTACCTGATCCCGATCTCGATCCAGCGCCATACATGTCTGCAGCAGCTCTTCTTCCCTCTCCCCGCTCCCACAGGCTTGGCTGAGAGCAGCAGGAGGCATTGGCTCCTGCTGACGTCAGTCAAAACTTGTGAGCAGGGGGCGAAGCCAAGCCGGGCTATTTGTCTGAATGGACACAAACAGCTTGGCTCAGGATTGAGTGCGAATGAGTGCCCCCACAGGAATCGGCTTCTTATGGTGTGCACTCAGTGGGGGGGGGGGAGCCATGACTGCCAACAGGAGACCCCAGAAGAAGAGGATTGGGGCCACTCTGTGTAACACTATTTCACAGAGCAAGTATGACGTTTATTATTTTAATTTAAAAAAATTATATGTTTACAATACCTTTAAACAATGCTCAACCCCCCCATGTTATTTGTTTAACAGTCGCAGTCTTTTTCTGATATTTGGCTCTCATTGACTTCAATAGGGTTTGGATTTGGCACCAAAACTTTAGTAATGTTCACCAAACCCTGCTCAAACTGAACCTAGATATGTTCAGCTCATCACTATTTATGACTCTGGTCTCTTAGAAGAATTTCTACGCTCAGCTTTATTGTTTTGTGTTGAAGCTCTTGAGAATGTAATTTGCCAAGTCTCAAAAATGTCCATTGCACTTATGAGTAAATGTTTATGGCTAATAGCTTGGTCTGCTGAACCTGCTTGTAAAAAGCATATTCTACACTTGCCTTTGATGGTGAATACTTGTTTTGGGAATCCCTTGATAAATTCATCAAGCAAGTTACTGGGGAAAGCTACTCAAACGCCACAGGAAAAAGCCTAAATCTTCTACTCCTACGGGTTACTACATCAACCCTTAAAACCAAAGCTTAACGCTTCCTTTTAGTTCCACCAAGCCTACCAAAAAGCCCTCCTCACAATGAAGGAGCGCTCACACTCTTTGGAATGGGGGAATGTCTGTTAGCTTTCGCACTAATCTGGATCTGAGACGTCCCCGACCTCAGAGTCCAGTCTGTCTTTTCAAAGGCGTACAAAATAGAACTGCTAACTCTGCCTCCGCTTTACTTTTTACCTTCCAATCTGCCAGCCTCAGAACAAAAGAAGGGAAATTTAATGACTGCCTTGCACCAACTTCATACACAAGGGGTGGTTGTACCAGTTTCTTTCTTCAGAAAAACTGTTTCAAGATTTCAAATCTGTTCAGACAATAGACTTAAAACCTCTAATAAACCTTCTTTTTCTACCAAAATGTTGAATTGAATGAATGAGATCTGTCATTTTTTTTCTCAGACAAATGGAATTTCTCACATCAGTAGATTTACAAGATGCCTATCTTTACATCCCAATCTTCCCCTCAAATTAATGCTTCTGCATATGGCAGACTGCTTCCAATTTCTAGCACTACCATTCAGGCTCTCCTTTGCACCCCGTGTGCTCACAAAAGTGCTTGCCTTGCTTCAGGCTCTTCTACAAACCCAGGGCATTCATGTACCAGGCTACCTGATTCACCTATTAAAAGTCTCCTTAGCCATAAATTCATCTGCCAACATTCATGGGATAATTCAGTTCCTTCAAAATCTTTGGCTGAATATTCCAACTTTCAAAAGTCTACTCTGTAGCCCTCAGTTTGTCTGGAGTACCTGGGTCTAATCTTGGACACAGCCCATGCTGGCATTTTCCTTCCTCAAGAGAAAATTGCTTCCTTCAGGTAAAAACAGTACCCACATACATATGTGGCGCAAAAACTACGGTAGATCCTGCTGCATTAAACTCTATGTAGTCCTTGGCACCTGCATTCTTTTCTTCAAAACAGTACCCCACCGTTTATTTTTGCATGAGGATTTTGGGCCTCATGGTGGCCTCCTTTGAGGCAGTTCCCTTTGCCCAGTTTCACTCCAGATCTCTTTAATCCAACATACTCATGAAGTGAAACAAGCAGATCCAATCCTCTGAACGCTCAATACTTACAGCCAAACAAAGCTCTCCCTGGCATGTTGAATTTCCAATCCTGCCTTGGTTCTTGGTTATTCCTTTTGACTCACTTTCAACTGGTTTAAGCTTTCATTTTTATGAAGATCCCCCCTCGACTGCAGTGCAAAAGAGAAAAGGGTCCCAGTGATTTTCATCTCACCAAATTGGCCCAGAAGATGTGTTACACAGACATACTGAGACTTCTGTCTGTGAGCCTTAGCCTATAATAAACAAACCAGACTTACTTCCCAAGGCCCTTGTTAAATCCTGTTACTCAGTCACTGGATTTAACAACATGGCTGTTGAAACCCAATTCTCAAAGGATAGAGGTATTCCTGACTCTATTATTCCTATCTTACTTATAGCAAGGAAATCTAACTCCAGCAGGATTTACGACTTTCTTTGATTGATGCAAGCATAAGTGGCTGAACCCTAGGGAATATTCTATCATATATTTTGGCCTTTCGGCAGTCTGGTCTGAAGACAGGTTTTCAGCCTTATCGATTCTCTTTCAGAAGCCTCTTGCTTTACAATCTCTAATCAAGGCTTAACATGTTTGTAAACGATTACCTTGTAAAACAACCCGTTCAGTTAAAAATAGAAATAGTCAAAAAGTCAAAATATTTTTGTATACAGCCGTGGCCTAAAGTTTTGAGAATGACACAAATATTCATTTTCACAAAGTCTGCTGCTTCAGTGTTTTTTGATCTTTTTGTCAGATGTTACTATGGTATACTGAAGTATAATTACAAGCATTTCATAAGTGTCAAAGGATTTTATTGACAATTACATTAGGCTTTTGCAAAGAGTCAATATTTGCAGTGTTGACCCTTCTTTTTCAAGACCTCTGCAATTCGCCCCGGAATGTTGTCAATCATCTTCTGGGCCACATCCTGACTGATGGCAGCCCATTCTTGCATAATCAATGCTTGCAGTTTGTCAGAATTTGTGGGGTTTTTTTTGTTTACCCGCCTCTTGAGTATTGACCTGAAGTTCTCAATGGGATTAAGGTCTGGGGATTTTCCTGGCCATGGACTCAAACATTTGATGTTTTGTTCCTCAAGCCTCTTAGTTATCACTTTGGCCTTATTGCAAAGTGATCCATCCTGCTGAAAAAGGCATTATTCGCCATTAAAATGTTGGATGGTTGGGGGAAGTTGCTCTCGGAATCAACTGTAGGAGACATTCCTGGCGCTTTCTGGACTTTCTCGGGCGCCCTGAAGCCTTCTTAACAACATTTGAACCTCTCTCCTTGAAGTTCTTGGTGAACTGATAAAATATTGATTTAGGGGCAATCTTAGTAGCAGCAATATCCTTGCCAGTGAATCCCTTTTTGTGCCAGGCAATGATGAGTTTTGTGGCAGGGCTGAAGTGCAGTGGAAATGTCTTTTTTTGGGAATTAAGTTCATTTTCAGGGCAAAGAGGGACTTTGAAATTATTTGCAATTCATCTGATCACTCTTCATAACATTCTGGAGTATATGCAAATTGCCATCATAATTGCAGCAGACTTTGTGAAAAAAAATATTTGTATCATTCTCAAAACTTTTCGCCAGGGCTGTAGATTTAAAAAAAAAAAAAAACATTACAAATACCTTTTTTCCCTTTTTTATAAGTAATCACATTTCTTATGTTCTCTATGTTCTCCGCTGCATAAGAGCTGGGGGGAGGAGAAGCAGCAGTACACTGAGCCTGCCAGTGAATGGCTGTGCAGGGGGGCATGTCAGAACAAGAGAACAAGTACGATTATTGGAGGGGAGAGTACACTTAGTTCCCAGCACAGCTAGAGAACTGACCACAGTGTGCTCTAATGATTAGTGTGGTCAGTTTTTAATAGGAAAGCAGAGGGATTGGCATGAACACCAGGGATTTCACATAAAGGAAGCAATACAGAGAGAACAGGATACTTTCTCATACAAGTACATGGTACAGCAGGCACATATCAGGAATATGAAGTGTTGGGGTAACAAACGCTTTAAGGGAGTTGCTCATACAAAATTCCCCAATTAGATCTCCTGTGTCACCTTGTGATCTCAACATGGTGTAGACATGTGCAGTTTATTTAGTTTCAAATAAAAATGTGTTCAAATTTTTCAATATTCGGAAATTCAGATGTATCCAAATTTCCAAATCACAATAAGAATGAATTTAAACAAATCCAAAATAAGTTATACAAAACTTAATTTTGTTGAAATCCGAATCAAATTAGAAATCGAAACAAATTTAAAATGTATACATATTGCTGAATATTGCTGGTTTTCTTCAAAAACTGTATGCAAGTGTACCTAAAAGAATTGATGCTGTTTTGAAGCCAAAGGGTATTCAAATATTGATTTTAATTTAGATTTTTATTATGTTCGCTCATTTTTTAAATTGATAAAAATAAACAAGTAAAATATATATAGAAACAGCAATATGTTGAAGTCGGATATTTATTTTATAACTTAGAATACATATTCTGAATAAACCTTATTAGTACAAAGATTAACTTTAATTAACTTAAGATTAACTTAAAAATCAAACTGTCAGTACTTCTGGTGAATGAATAATTTTGGCATCATTTGTGTCCAGATGAACTTATATATCTTTTATAACCTAGGACCTTTCAATTTTTTCTGTTTCAATCCTTTTTCTAAAGGATTAAGCCTGCTATAGATGGTGTGATTTTCTTTTCTGCAGCCATGGGTTCCAGGAAAGAAATTAGCTTGATTCCCCCATTAACACTCCTCCCGCAAAACTATTGTGTTCCCCCAGTGGGAGGGCACAGGGAGCCATCCTTACCAGGAGAACACAGTGATTATTGCTAAAAGCTATAGCCGCTGGAAATAATCGCATGAAAGATCAAACATTCTGGTTGTACTATAGATTGCTGATTACCTATAGATTGTTTGAATATCAGCTGGTCCCTTCAAACCGATTTTAGACTTTAGACCACCTTTGTAATATTGCCTTCCTGGTCACCATCACATCTATTAGGCATGTTTTTAAGTTGGCAGCTCTTTCTTGTAAAGAGTCTTTTCTTGTTTTGACAAGGACATGCTGGTTTTGAGAACAAAACCCTTCCTTTTTACCTAAGGGGGGTTTCTTTTTTCCACCTTAATGATAACATTTTCCTCTCCTCCCTCTGCTCTGCTCCAAAACATGACAAGAACATTTTATTACACTGTTTGCATGTGGTAAGGGCTGTCAGGGTATACTTGGTGGCCTTTGTTAGGAAATATTTTTGTTCTCCTTGGAGGTTCCCATAGAGTAGAAATCATAACATTGCTTTAAGTAGTGGAAGTGTTTGCAAACACTCTGGCAACCAGCCTCACATCCTTATTTGTCACTAAATGCATTATTATTGTTTTACATAGTTAGTAAGGTTGAATAAAGACACAAGTCCACCCCGTTCAAACTGAGTGTGTCTTTGTGTGTTTATTACACTACCATTTTCAATATCCCTGTACGTTGTGTACCTCCTTCCCCTTCCCATTGCACCCGGTTCTGCTAACCTGGAGTCCAGCGATCTCCTGTTCTGACAGATCACATCGCCACTGTACCGGTTTGGGTATTTGAAATCCCTGCAGCTTTCTCTCCTCTTCGCCTGCGGTGATAGGACAACTACGCAGGTTCTGATTGGTCAAGGCTGACCAATTAGAATGCTCCTAAATATACCTCCTGATGAGGTACGTTTTGGAGATTAAGCTGCTGGGGATTTCTAAGCCCCGGAAGGTGAGGCGGCGACCCGATGTTTCCTAGCGTGTGAACGCCGCGCTCCAGGTCAGCGGGACTGAGGGGTCATGTGTAAGTTCACCCTACAGATTTTTCTGTAAAGGTGAACTTACCCTTTAAGAGTTTTTTGTTTTTTTTTAATTTATCAACACTCCCTGCTGACACCACCAACTGTTACATAGTTACATAGTAGGTGAGGTTGAAAACTTTTTTGAAACTATCGATGCTCCCCACTGAGACCACCACCTGTGAAAGTGAATTCCACATCCTTGCCATTCTTACACTAAAAAAACCCTCTACGTAGTTTAAGGTTAAACCTCTTTTCTTCTAATTTTAATGAGTGGTCACGCGTCTTGTTAAACTCCCTTCCACGAAAAAGTTTTATCCCTATTTTGGGGTCACCAGTACGGTATTTATAAATTGAAATCATATCCCCTCTCAAGCGTCTCTTCTAAGTTTAGTGCTCGCAACCTTTCCCCATAACTAATATCCTCCAGATCCTTTATTAGCTTTGTTGCCCTTCTTTGCACTCGCTCCATTTCCAGTACATCCTTCCTGAGGACTGGTGCCCAGAACTGGACAGCATACTCCAGGTGAGGCCGGACCAGAGTCTTGTAGAGCGGGAGAATTATCATTTTATCTCTGGAGTTGATCCCCTTTTTAATGCATGCCAGCATTATGTTTGTTTTGTTAGCAGCAGCTTGGCATTGCATGCCATTGCTGAGCCTATCATCTACTAGGACCCCCAGGTCCTTTTCCATCTTAGATTCCCCCCAGAGGTTCTCCCCCCAGTGTATAGATTGCATTAATATTTTGCCATTGCCATGTATTATTTTAAATTTTTCTACATTAAACCTCATTTGCCATGTAGTTGCCCACCCCATTCATTTGTTCAGATCTTTTTGCAAGGTTTCCACATCCTGCGGATAATCATTGCCCTGCTTAGCTTATTTTTGTTCTGCAAATACAGAGATTGAACTGTTTACCCCATCCTCCAGGTTGTTTATGAACAAAATAAATAGGATTGGTCCCAGCACAGAACCCTGGGGGACGCCACTACCACCCCTTCTGAGTACTCCCCATTTATCACCCCCTCCAAGAGCTTGCATACTATTGATGTTAGGCCCCACAATCCACATCCTTACTACTTTAACAGTAAAGAACCACTTATGCAGTTTAAGATTGAATCGCTTCTTGGCCAACTTCATTGTATGGCCACATGTCTTCTTTAGCGACCTTAGGTTTAATAGTTTCATCCCAATGCTAGGGTCCCTATTTGAAATTTGTATGTTGGGATCATATCTCCTCCTAAGCGGTGGTAAAATGATAGTCTGCTGCAGCTTGGCATTGCATGCTTTTGCTGAGTCTGTGTTTTACTAGGACCCCCAGATCCTCTTCCATCCTCGTTTCCCTCAGAGATTCTGCTCCCAGTGAGCTCTCAAGTGCATTACTTTACATTTTTCAGCATTAAACCTCATATAGCTACCCACCCATTTATTTTACCTAGGTATTCTTGTAAAGTGGCTCCTGATACGAAGTTGTTGCCCTGTTACTGTATCATCAGCAAACACTGAGATGGAACTATTTATTTCAACCTCTATATCATTTATGATCAAATTAAACAGAATTGGTTCCAGGAAAGAGCCCTGCTCTTCAAACCTTCTAAACAGAGGGCCGTATACAGAGCTTTAGGCTTTAGGGGGGGTCAGACTGTGGCCAGTGGGAGTAGAAAATGCACTGGCAGTGTAGTGGGAGTGTACAATTTCCCCATTATTAGTGCCCCGTCGTTGGTGTTAGTTGGAGGAATAGTGCCTCATCATTGGTGTCAGTGGAAGGAATAGTGCTCCATCATTATTAGTGTCAGTGGGAGGAATAGTGCCCCATCATTGGTGCCAGTGAGAGGAATAGTACCCTGTCCTGGCTGTTAGTGGGAGGAATTTTGCCCCATCATTTGATGTCAGAGAAATGAATGGTGCCCCATCGTTGTTGTCAGTGGAAAGAATAACGCCCCATTGTTGGTGTCAGTGAGAGGAATAGTGCCCCAAGGGCTGGACAAAGGCAAGCAAAGGGCTGCATTCAGCCCCCAGGCCACAGTTTGGAGACCACTGCTCTATACCATTCAGAATATATGCCACAAATCACCACCTTCTGAACGTGCTCCTGCAACCAGTTTTCTACCCAGGTACATACAATTTCATCAATTCCAAAAGACCTTAATTTGTAAATTAATAGTTCATGGGGTACTGTATCAAATTCCGTAGTGAAATCTATATACACTAGGTCTACAGTCTTTCCTCCAAATTACAGCTCATTACCTCATGTTAAAAGGTTGGTCTGGCAAGAATAGTCTGTCATAAATCTATGTTGGTTACTACTAATGATACTATTCTCATCAGCAAATTGTTGAACATGGTCCCTTATCAATCCTTCCAATAGTTTACATACCACTGTTAGGCTGACTGGTCTGTAGTTTCTACGTATATATCTCGCCCCTTTTTTGAATATTGGTACCATGTTTGCTTTTTGCCAATAAGCTGATAACATTTCAGTAAGCATGCTGTCCCTAAAAATTGTGAATAATAGCCTAGCTATAACATGTTCTCTGAGAACTCTCAGGTGTCAGCCATATGTAAGCCATCCGGTCTTGGTGATTTGTTTACATTAGGTTTTACAAGTCTTTTTTTAATACTGGTCTCTATCAGCCACAAGGGGTACATTCAATATGTTATTAACATTTCTGTCTTGTTTATTATACCCCTTCTTTTCCTTCAAGTAAACTGAGAAGAAGAATGTATTTAATACAGTTGCCTTCTCACATGTGACCGACTTCCCCTGCTAATCCTTTATGCGGTTAATATGATCAGATTTTTTATTATTAATATATTTGAAAAACTGTTGGGGATTTTTTTAACTCTCCTCAACAATGTGTCTCTCGTAATCTATTTTAGCTGCCTTGATTGTGCTTTTGCATTTTTGTTTTAGAATGCCGATGATGACTCTTCTGCTCTATATTTTTTTAAAGAATACGTTTTTTCTTGTTAATATGCCATGTCTACATTACCCAGGTTTAACTTTTGCACTTTTATATCTGTTGCACATTGGAATGCAATGCCTTTGTTTAATATGTCTTTAAAGCGCTCCCACTTTTCTATAGTGTTCTTTGTTTCAAGAATTTAATCCCATTTAGTATTGTTCTTTTTTGTCTCTGCGCTTACAGGGAAAACACATTATATGGTCAGCACCGCAACTGAACACAATTTTGTGGTATAAAAAATCTTCTTCAGGGAACGTGGCGCTGTTCAAATAATTAATTGTATGTAAATCCACTGTACTACTTGAATATTACCATTTCTCCATATAAAGTGAATAGTGCTTCAAATAAATATGTATAAAACAAAAATTAAAGAAAAAAAAAAATTTTTATAGGTGTAGAGGAAAAATAGATACATGAAAAATATGAATCTATATATATGACGGTGATAATACAGCACATCACAAATAATAAAGTGTTGCGTGCTTAATAATGTGTGACTCGGTTGCTGAGAAATTATGTATCTGCGTGTGAGCTGGAATACACATATTTAAAAAATCAATAATTCCAAAACACATTTCCTGCTTCTAAATGCAATCAAAATATAAATAAACAGTAAAGTGACAGATGCTAATATCAAAGTGATAAGTCCCAACAAATGTATATAATCTATATGTGTATACGACTATACACTATTGAAAAACAGTCTGTGAGCGGTGATCCATGCACAAATTAAAAACAAAGGTGACTCTCCAGTGCTCCCTGCTTTCCTCTGCATCACCTACTTGTGCCTGCACTCACCAGAGCGCCTCACCCCTGCAGGGGTAACAGACGTAATAGCTGTATTCCAATGGCGGTGTCCCCTTTAGACAGGTTATCCCTCAGTTTGGTACAGCTGCATTCAACCTCTCAAAGGTATTTCTAGGAATCCCCAATGACGGGCGTCCACATAGATATAGGAAATATGAGCCTCATAGCATAAATCCGTAGAACCAAATTGTTTTTTTTTTTCTCATTCAAAAGTTTTATTGAGAGAAAATGAAAGTAATAAAATGCACATTTCGTAATTCGCAGATGCAACTGCGCATGTTTTTCCAGTACAGCTTAAGTAGGCATGAAGTAGCCTAAGAGTCTATTCTAAACAATTGCGACTGTGTGGTATACATTGTTGTTACATTAAGTGTACTTGGTCAATAAAACTCAAGTTTAAACATAGTACAGACCTGTTTGACCATTTTTCATTAATTTGACATTATTCATCATCCTAGACGATGGAGTATTTGTATCAGTGTCTTATGTTATACATTCTTAACATCTTCTGAAGTACTTTTATTAAGGTGTTTAGGTAAAGAGAAAGAAAAGGGAAGGAAAAGAGAAGTAGAGAGAGAAGAGTGGGGTGCACGTGAATCTAATGCCACGTACACACGAGCAGACTTTACGGCAGACTTTGCTCGGCGGACTTTTCGCCGGACTTTGTTGGCTCCTTGTGCCAGACTTAAAAACAGACGGACTTGGCCACACACGATCACTGCAAAAGTCCGCTGATTTGGAATGCGTTGACGTATAGCACGTACGACGGGACTATAAAAAGGAAGTTCAAGCCCCACTACGGCACCCTTTGGGCTCCTTCTGCTAATCTCGTGTTTATCTCGTGTTAGTAGAAGTTTGGTTAGAGACGATTCGCGCTTTTCACACTTCAGCTTATTTCGATCGTTTTCTGCGGTTCAGTTTGTGCTTGTGAGGTTTGTATCTGCTTTTCAATGCGTGTTGGTCAGTTCGTAACCTGCCTTGCAGGCCGTTCTGGTCCGCTCGTTCCTGATTTTCAGGTCGTTCTTCATAGGCCTTGCTGTTCTTCAGTGCATTTGTTATAAGTTTGTTTGTTTGACCAGCCGACCGTTTTGAAGCCATGTCGCGTGGACGTACTCGTTCTCGAGTTCGTGCTGCGTGGGGACTTGGTGTTGGGGTTAATACTTTGACCCGAGTCCAGTCCATGAACAGGGCGAGGAGGAGTTCATGGATGAAGAATTGGTTGCGCCAGCATGACCAATTCTCTCATATGCCTTTGCTCCGTGAGCTCCGTGAGAATAATCCTGAGGATTTCAGGAATTATCTCCGGATGACGGACCGTCTTTGAGCGTCTGCTGGCTATGCTGACCCCCTATATCAGCAGGCAGGATACCTGCATGAGGCAAGCCATCAGTGCGGAGCAGAGGCTAGTTGCCACGTTACGTTACTTGGCGAAAGGGAGAAGTCTTCAGGACTTGAAGTTCTCGACAGGCATCTCCCCCCAGGGGATAATAATCCCAGAGACTTGTTCTGCCATCATTCAGGTCCTGCAGAAGGACTATATGAAGGTAAGATTTATCCTTTAACATTACATGATATGTATTAAATGTTTTTTAATGTATTGTATAAATGTCCTCCTTACCTAGTTGCCATGCTTTCAATATGCTGTGAATGTCCCCTTTATCTTCATGCATGCCCGTTTTTGGACATTAATCATTTATTGCCCTACATGCATATTTACCTTCAATAACCTCCCCACCATGCAATCCTGGGTCCATTTATATCTCTAGCCTATAGTCGCTTGAACAATGTATATTGTCTGCTCCTTTGTCTTGTTTGATCCTCCCCCACCCCACAAATGTTTAAAACAGTCAGGTGTGTTTGTTAACCTAATTAGAACCCCACCCCCACCCCACAAATGTTTTAAAGCGGGGTTCCACCCAAATTTTGAACAATATCTGTATGTATTCTCTTCCTTGCCTAGATGCTGACATGCCGTTTAAAAAAATTTAAATCGCCGTAATTACCTTTTATTTTTCTATTCTTCTTTGCACTTCCTTGTTCTCCTCCCATGGAAGTGGGCATGTTTCTAGCCTCTCCCAGACTCCTGGGAGCTAGTCTCAGGCTTCCCAGGATGCCACTGAGCATGTGCGGGAACGAGCGGTGAATGCTGGGAGCACAGCATTCACCACATCCAGGAAATAAATGCTTGTGGGCTTCAAATGCCCACAATGAAGATGGAAACCGCCTGCAGTGAATAATATAAGTTATTCTTTCCAACGAAATCTGACACAGGCGGACATATTACACACAATATGTGAGTATGTAATGCTGAGAAGAAAAGTTTGTGAATGAACTAAAAAAAAAAAAAAAAATAACGATAGATAGGTGGACCCCCGCTTTAAACAGTCAGGTGTGTTTTGGGCCCTAATTAGAACCCCTCCCCCACCCCACAAATGTTTTAAACAGTCAGGTGTGTTTTGGGCCCTAATTAGAACCCCTCCCCCACCCCACAAATGTCTAAAAACAGTCAGGTGTGTTTGTTAACCTAATTAGAACCCCTCCCCCACCCCACAAATGTCTAAAAACAGTCAGGTGTGTTTGTTAACCTAATTAAAACCCCTCCCCCACCCCACAAATGTTTTAAATAGTCAGGTGTGTTTTGGGCCCTAATTAGAACCCCTCCCCCACCCCACAAATGTTTAAAACAGTCAGGTGTGTTTTGGGCCCTAATTAGAACACCTCCCCCCACATTCAAATAGATCAATGGGCCATCAGAGGGGGTGATTAATCTTATAAGTGGGCCTTATGTTTTTTACCATTTCAATTACAAACACACATATTAATAATGTTTGACTGCTGCTGTTCACTAATGTTTTTGTGTAATCTGATATACAAGTTAGGTTTCAAAGTCCTTATCTTAATTTTTTTTTGTTCACTCCACAGTTTCCTTCAAGTACACAGGAATGGCAGACTGTGGCCTCCCAGTTCGCTGACCGTTGGGACTTTCCCAACTGTGTCGGGGCAATTGACGGGAAGCATGTCCGGATTGTGCCACCACCGCATTCGGGGTCTTATTTCTATAACTACAAGGGGTTCCATAGTGTAGTTTTGATGGCGGTGGTCTCGGCACATTTGGACTTTCTGTTTGTGGATGTGGGGAAGAACGGCCGGATGTCTGATGGAGGAGTCTTTGCACAGACCGAGCTGTGCCAGCGTCTCCAGACTGGTGGCCTGGGATTGCCACCTGATGACCAGAATGTTGATGGACTCCCCTCAGTATTTATCGCTGATGAAGCGTTTGCTCTCGGTGAGCACTTGATGAGACCGTTCCCCCAAAGGACACTCACCCCTGAGAGGAGGGTATTTAATTACCGGCTTGCCAGAGCAAGAAGAGTTGTGGAGAATGCCTTTGGGATTCTGGCCAGCCGGTTCCGTTTATTCCTTTCTGCAATTAATCTGGACTATAAACTAAATTACGTCATACTTGCTTGCTGCATCCTACATAACTTTTTAAGGAGACATTCAGCGACATATATATCTTCTGTTGATGACAGGCCTAGAAATTGGCCGTATTGGCTTGGGCCCCCCGAACCGCACATCAAGTGCGTGAGCGTTATGTTAATTATTTTAATGGTCGGGGGGCCATTGCTATTCACAACAGCTTTAATTTTACCAAAAAAAATAAATAAAATTAATTGATCAAAAATATCTTGTTTTTATTCTTGTTTGCATTTAGTTATTTCTGTCTCCTAGTGCACTTGTAGTAGTGGCAAGTGCATTTACCTTTATTTAATCAGGCCCCCCAAAAAATTTAAAAATATTTGTCTGAAATAATCAGCCACACACATTGTATTAGTAAAAACTTTTTACTTTGTGCACATTGAAAGGTGCATTTTTGAATATTTTTTTTGTTTTTATTTTTTTTACTGATTTTTATTGGTGTAAAAATATATCTTTTTTTTACGTTATTAAAGGCATATTTTTGCAAAAATAGACCTTGATAAAGATATTTACATTCACAACAGTGTTTTTAAAAACATAACAAAACATTAAAGAACTTACAAAGTTCAACATTTAAAGAACGGTGCATGTGATGTCACCCTTGGAAATCGTTCCTTTTGAATATGCTCAAAATTGAGAATTACAAAAGGGTCAAGTCAACATGTGCTATCTCCCATCATGGGTGAGCAATGTACATGTTTTGTGTGTGCAATCCCTTTTTTTGTTCCTACCACCACAAAATAATTTTGAGGATGAAGGGGTTGCAAACACAAAACAAGTACATTGATAACCCATGATGGAAGATAGCACATGATGACACACCGTGTAGAAAAAACAAACTTCACAAGGAAATGAAGAACATGATTGATGTTTTTAGGCCAAACGTTATTATATTCTGCCCAAAACATCAATCATGTTCTTCATTTCCTGTTGCATGGAGTCCAAGCGAAGTTGCATGCTGTGAATTTGGTCATGCATTTTATCTATTTGGCCATTCCATAGCATTATCTGGCCAATCAGTCTTTGGGCACTGTCTGTGGTGAATGGCTCTGCCGCTTGGCCTTCCACAACCAGAAACTCACCTAAAATGAGTGAATAAAAACAAGGGTTAAAATATGCACGCCAAAATACATTACCTTAAGCTGGGATGTCAGTCACTCACTTGGTGGGCTTGAAACCTCGCACACTTCCTCCACCTCTCCTTGCTCCAGGTCGTCGGGTGGGCGTGGTCTTGGGCTGGGGCTTGGGGTATCTTCTGCCTCAGGCTGGTGACTTGGGGGGGTCCTGGGATCCTTGGACTGTTGTCTGAGTCTTTTCTCCCCTATGAGAATTGAACAAAAGGTATAGTTAAAACACAGTGATATTTTAGATTTAATTAAATAATCTTAAACGTTGGTTATTTATGGTCACATAGTACACTATAGTGCTCGTGAGTCCAGATGTGTAAACAGCTGCTGTGTCCTGTCCCTACATTACACTGAATCATTTTTGAAGAAGCATTATATTTTCCAACACATCTACACCACATCAACAAATTGTGGGAATTTGACAAATTATCAAGATATAAATGTATGTCCAACCCTGTACCATCGTATTTGGCGAAAAAATAACGTCATTTTCTAAAGTATCATATGTATTTTACAAAGAACGGTCTTTATGAACGATGCTGTATAAAGTCAAAAAATATGGATCAGCATGCAAGTTAAGTATCTCAATAGGAAAACACAACAAGTACTTACTTTTTTTAAGCAGCTTCTTTATTCGCCAATATTGTTCTGGCTCCCGACTTTTGATGTCAGACCACCGCTTCCTCAATTGTTCTTTCGACCGTTTTGTGCCAAATTTAGCTTCTAGAGCGGTGACAACTGAGGACATTATTTTGTCCTTACGCATATTCAGTCGTGTGTACGGTCCTTTTTTGCCATCGTAGTCCTCCCTTCACCAATATGGACACCATCTCCACCATCTCTTCAAAAGCCATGTTGGTGGCCTTATATCTCCTCCGGGATGTGGATGGTTGGAGCTCCGGGCTTTCCTCCGCGCTACTTACACTGATTCTCTCCGCCATCTTTAGCTATCTACTCCCACTGCGAAACGAAGAGTGAAGGGGCGGGGACAAATCGTACTAAAGAACGTCAGGGGCGGGCGACGCAGGCGAAGCATGACACGTGTGCAGTGTATATAAAGCTATTACGATAGCCTAAGTATGTCCGTGCGGAAGTAGCGAGCGTCAGAAACGAAGGTAAGATTAAAGTGTGGGTGTGTGTGTTTGGTGTGTGTGTGTATGTATGTGTCCCCTAGATTACAAACCAAAATAATCCTGTGATTTGTGACTGACATTAGTTTGGATCTTGTGTCTTGTCTTTCAGAAACAATGAACCCCTTTAAAGAGGAAGAATTTTTTTCACAATTTATTGAGCTCTATCAGGAAAAGAAAAACCTGTGGGAGGTCAAACACCCACTATATTATAATAGGGATGTAAGGAAGGCAACACTGGGCACACTTTTAGAGTTTGTGAAGACTCGAGTCCCCCAGGCAGACCTCAAGTTTGTGGACAAGAAAATTGGTATCTTGCGAAACATGTATAAGCGGGAACACAATAAAATCCAGGAGTCGCTCAGATCCAGTGCAGCAGCTGACCAAGTATATGTACCCAAGTTGTGGTACTACCACAAAATGCGATTCCTGGATGACCAGACCGAAGCCAGGCAATCACTTTCGATCCTTCCCCCCACCCTTCCCTCCAGCCTTCCCTCCACTCTTCCCTCCAGCCTTCCATCCACCTCCACCCCAGCTGAGGAGTCCCAGGATGAACTGGGCCTTTTCATCATTGATGAAGTTGATGTGCCCAGCTTCAGCCAGGTATCCTTTTTTGTGTAATTTGTGATTGTGTAAATGTTATTAATGATGTTAACGTGTTAATTTTTTAAGTGCTTCATAAAAAATGACTTCAGCACAAATATTAATATGTAGACATATCACTACACAGTAGTGGCCAAAAATATACTTCTGCATAGATGTGCGCAGCCTCTTGCATTAGGGTTTGCACCCCCAAGCTTAAATACATATGCATGTGTATATGTACTGATGGTGTCAGTAGGGCAGTGGACAGTGTAATTTAGTTAATTTTCTTTTCCCCAAATTTTTGGGCTTGTGTAACATTTTTTGGGGGGGATGAAATATCAGTGGTCAAAACGGGGGAATATGCAGCACACAAGGCAATTAGGGTGTGCCCAGGCACACCTGGCACACCCTGTGCGCATGCCTATGTACTTCAGATATTGTTGATCAGCTGAAATAATGGTGGTGTCAAATAGATAGCCTTTACTATTTTGTGTAAATTATATTTGAAAGTCATGAGCTGAAAATTGTGTGTGATTGCATAACACAAAATTACAACTATGTCCCTTTTTTTGACACAGGATGACCTCAGCCAGGAGGAGGCCTTGCCCAGTGGGAGAGAGGAGGAGGCCTTGCCCAGTGGGAGAGAGGAGGAGGCTGTGGGCCAAGTCGAAGCCGCACGGAGTGTCAGGTGCCTCCCCTCCGCATTCTCCACAAAGGCCCAGGAGAATGACACAAACTGAGCAGGAATCCCTAGCTCTCATACGGGAAGCAAGCCAGATCCTGAGCAAACCACCCAATGCAGAGGAGGCGTATGGCACCTATATAGCCAGCAGATTGCTGGAGTTGGAAAAGGGCCAACGCCTCCTCTGTGAGGGTCTAATTTTTAAGGCATTTGAGAAGGGCTTGAGAGGGGAGCTTACTGCTACCACATATCTGGCAGATGAAGCCACTCCTCCTCCTGCCCCAAGTACACCACCAGAGGCACAACCTCCGAGGAAGGCTGCAGAGAAGCGTGGAGGGAAGGCTGTAGAGAAGCGTGCAGGGAAGGCTCCACGGAAGACTCAAAAGTGATTGCCTGGCTTCTGTCTGGTCTGACTGTGCTCCCTGTGCTCCCTAGTCGCAAGATATCAATATTCTTGTCCTAAAACTTGATGTGTGTCCTGGGGGACGAAAGGCTTCCCAGATTCTAAAAGTGTCTCCAGTGTTGCCTTCCTAATTTTTTTTTCACAAAAATAAATGTATTTTTTGGTTACCTTACATTATTGCCTATGTGTTTTGATTCAAAAACGCCATTTTGTTTGGGAGTAGGCAGGTACAGGTCAAAAAGACTATGGGGTTGATTTAGGAAAAGCAAATAGACTGTGCACTTTGCAGAGGGCAGTTGCCCTCTGCAAGTGCAATTGCTCCAGAGCTTCAGAAATGAGTTAAAAGGCTTGACTTTGCAAAGAGTACCCAATCCTGTGCAAGGAAAATTCTAAAAACAGCATTTTTGCTTGCACATGATTGGATGATGGAAGTGAGCAGAGCTTCTGCTCATTTACTAAGCTCTGGAGCATTTGCTCTTGCAGAGGGCAACTGCACTTTGCAAAGTGCACAGCCTTTTTCCCTTTAGTAAATCAACCCCTATGTGTGTTTTTGACAAAAGGCTAAATCATTTCGAATATCAAGTGAAAAGTACTAGTGAAAAGTTCACTTTAGAAATTGCACAGCAAGTGCACTTGTTGGAAGTGCAGTCGCTGTAAATCTGAGGGGAAGAGCTGAAATTAGGGGAAGCTCTGCTGATTTTATATAAAATCATGTGCAATAAAAAGTTTTTTTTTTTTTGGGGGGGCTTCCTTGCATGTGCCCCTCGGATCCACAGCGAAGGCACTTCAAAATGCTCTTTCTGTGCAATTCCAGGTAGAATTAGCACTTGTAATGAAAAATGAATTTGCCTTTGTAAAATACACCCCCCTATGTCTAATGAACAAGGGACAACAACCTCATTAAGGTTCATTAAAACAACACAAAATATTAAGGTTATTGTGGTAACTTGAAAATACACACAAAAAACAAAAAAAACAATGTTGGTATAATTTAGCACACATTGTAAAATAGATAAGTGTTGAAATCAATAAAAAAAATAAAGATGAGTCCAAAATCTAATTAAAATTTTTTTATTTAGGGAGATCTGGCTTTTTACAAATATTATATTAGTCATGGCATGAGGATAAATCATGAAGAAAGTAGTTTGTGAGAACTCTGTGTGAATATAAAGCAGAAAAACAACTTAATTCCTCTCGCATTATCAATCCTACAAAAAGCGCTGTATTAAAAGATCACAGAAGAGGAATGTGCTAGCTTCAAGACAAAGGTTAGTTTTACCAGACCGAGCGCTTCCGTCTTGTAATTGCTTCAGAGCATGCGTCAGTTTGAGTTCGTCGGACTAGCACACAGACGACCGGTTTGTCCGCTAGAAAGAAGAGTCCGTCGGATAGATTTAAAACATGTTTCAAATCTAACTCCGTCCAACTTTTGAGCAAACAAAGTCCGCTGGAGCCCACACACGATCGAATTGTCAGACGAAATCCAGTCCGCCGGGCAAAGTCTGCCGTAAAGTCCGCTCGTGTGTACGCGGCATTAGATGTGTTTCTTATTGTCTTCACAAAGATTAAAGCACTCCGGCATCAAATATTATAATAATCAACATGGGGTGTGACGCTTCACTACTTCACCATAAGTCTGAGAATATTTAAAGCTAAACCATGGTTGCCATGTTTTATGGAATCTGTCCACATTGCCCCTGTCCTGGGCTAGGGTGTCCTCCATCTCGCATATGTCACGTACTCTGAGCAACCATTCCGAGATAGAGGGGACCTTGGGTGAATTCCAATGCAAAGGAATCAGTGATTTGGCTGCATTAAGCAGATGTTTGGTCAGAGAATGCTTATACCTTTTAAGTGAAAAATTATACACATGTAATAAACAACATGCCGCATTTAAATTTAGCTTAGTTTCTGTGATCAATTTAATTAAGTTCCGGACCCCAGTCCAGTAGCCTTTAATCAACTTGCAATGCCACCATATGTGTGTCTATTTCCTGCTGACACCTCCAGCACATCTCTGATTTTTGGTTATCCCATTTATGAAGCCTGTCAGGTGTATTGTACCAATGCATCAACAATTTGTAACTCCTTTCTTGTTGTTTTGTGTTCATAGAGCATTTATGTGCCAATATGTATGCATACCTCCATTGTTTCTCTGATATCTCTTCTTCCAAGTCCTCCGACCACCTCCTCCTGTGTGCATCCTCCTCCAGACTCTTCGGGTATTGTAGCCAAGTATAGGCAACTGAGGTGGCCCTATCAAGTGGGGATTTGCCGTGGCAGATCAACTCAAGTCCAGTTAGTGGTCTGTTCAAGTCTCGAGAGTTTCTAAATTTGCCTAGATAGCTTTGAATTTGGAAATATGTCCACTGACGCAAGAGAGGTAGATTTCTTTCTGATTTAATAGATCGCCAATCTTTGAATTTGTCCCCTTGGAAGCAGTCTCCTGCAAGTAGGGGGGTCTTGTCTGTTGGGGGTTGTAGGGTTGTGTTTTGCTCACCTGGTGTAAAGTCAGGATTGTCCTTCAGTGGTGTTAATGGACTGGGAAGTGTGGTAATGTCCTTTTGTTTAGCTAGAATATTTAATATTCCTAGAGTGGTTCCTGTAAGGGGGTGGCTTTTTAAAACGTGTGGGTATTTATTCCGCAGGATCCAAGGTGAGAATGTGAGTGGAATTGGGCTTAAGTCTGCTTCCAATGAAACCCAGTCTTTCGCATGTTCGTGGCAGTGCCAATCGATTACTCTAGCTATATGTGATGCGTAGTAGTAATGTTTGAAGTTCAGTAGTCCAATCCCACCTAGTTCCTTGGGATGCGTCAATTTGGCCAATTTTATCCTAGGATTCCTGTGCTGCCAGAGGAACTTCAGAACAATGGAATTCAGAGTTTTAAAATATTTCTGTGGTATTTTTATGGGTAAGGTACGCATAAGGTAAAGGAATCTGGGCAATATCACCATCTTGATGATCGCTGCCCTGCCAAACCACGAGAAGTAGCCTAAATTCCAGTCTCCCAGGTTCCTCTCCCAGCTCATGAGTAGCGGTGTGTAATTTTTCTCGAAAACAGATTGTAATTGGGGCGTTAACCATGTCCCCAGATACTTAAGTGCTAAAGGTTCCCACCTAAATGTCGAGTTGGTTTTAGTCTGTTCGAAAATCTTATCTGGAAGAGAGATATTTAGGGCCTCGGATTTGGTGTAATTAATCTTTAGGTTTGATAAGTATCCGTAATGGGAAAACTCCTTTAGTAAGTTCGGGAGAGATATTAATGGGTCTGTCAGAAAAAATAGGAGATCGTCAGCATATGCTGCAACTTTGTACTCCCTGTCCTTCACCTTAAATCCATGAACTGCCATATTTGATTGGATCCTTCTAATAAAAGGCTCCAACGAAAGGATGAACAATAGAGGCGACAACAGACACCCCTGTCTAGTCCCGTTCGTAATATGTACTTTCTTTGATAATGTGCCGTTTATTTTTAAGTGTGCCGACGGGTTTTGATATAATGCTGATATCCATGACATCATATGTGTGCCCATACCTACGTGTTTACACACAGCAAGCATATAATCCCATGCTACTCTATCGAAGATCTGTGGAAAGGAGAAGGCCCTCGATATTTCACGATTTCGCTGCATGGATCAGAAGTAAAGCTTTGGTGACATTGTCTTTAGCTTCTCTGCCTGGGACAAAGCCGACCTGTTCCAAACCTATCAGGCCTGGAAGGAGGGGACCCATCCTCAGTGCTAGAACTTTTGCGAATAGTTTGGCATCCAGGTTCAGTAAGGAAATGGGCCTGTAACTAGCACATTCCCCGGGATCTTTGCCTGCCTTCGGTATTATTGCAATGTGTGCCGATAGGAAATCAGGAGTCATCTCCCTTGGTGAGGACAAGGAGTCAAAGCATCTCTGAGAGGATCTGTTATAATATCGGTAAAGGTTTTGTAGTATATTGAGGAGAAGCCGTGTGGCCCTGGGCTCTTACCTGTCTTAAGTTTAGCGATAGCCTGTCTTAGTTCCAGGGATGATAGAGGTTCTTCTAATAAATTGGAGTCAGATTCGTTAAGGGTGGGTAGTCCACTTTGGGTCAGGTAGTCCTGAATAATTTGTGTCCTATTCCCTGTCATGTGTGATTGTCGGTGTTGTTGAGGTAAGTTGTATAGGCTTGTGTAAAAGTCATGGAAATGTTCTGCAATCGCCTCAGATGTCACATCAAGTTTTCCGTTCTTGTTTTTGATACCAGCAATGTGGTTGTTAGAGATATGTGCATGCAACGCTCTTGCCAGCAGTTTGCCGGCCTTGTTCCCCGATTCGTAGTATATATATTTTTTGAAAAATAACATACGTTTGGCACTTGAGTCTAATATCTGTTGTAATTCTTTTCTAGCATCCAAAAGTTTTATGGCTGAGTCCGTGGAGAGAGATTGTTTATGTAGTCTTTCTAACATGTTAATCTGTGTTATCAGTTTTTTTATGTTGGCTTCTCTCTCCTTTTTACGTCTGGAGCCCATTGCAATCAGTACACCTCTGATGGTGCATTTGTGCGCCTCCCACACCATCAGAGGGTCTGCACCTGGAGTGGCATTATTTTTAAAAAACTCTGTCAGACTGATGGTCAGTTCCTTAAGGAGTGAAGGGTCGGTTAGCAACAACGCGTTCAGTCTCCATGTCGGCTGTTGTTGTGTGGGGCCCAGTAGATTCATAGTAAGGGAAATAGGTGCGTGGTCCAAAATTGTCTGAATGCCCACGCTTGTTCCTGTCACTCGGGTAAGATCCCTTTGCGAGATAAATAGGTAGTCTAGTCGTGCATATCTTGAGTGTGGAACGAAAAAGTGTGTAAAGTCCCTACCGTCTGGGTTCAAGAAACGCCATGTGTCTATCAGCTGCAGGAATTGCAAGAGGGATATGATCTTTTTAAGAATTTTGTAGGAAATACATGTCTTTCCGTTTGAGGTATCGGTGAGTGGGTTCAATGGAATGTTGAAGTCCCCTCCCAAATTTAAGCATCCTGCTGCAAACCCCGCAAGCTTTCTGACAATGCGCTGGCAGAACGTTATGTGTCCTCTATTTGGAAAATAGACATTTGCTAAGGTTACCGGAGTACCTCCATAGGTTCCTTTTAAAAAAACAAACCTACCCTCAGGGTCACAGAGTTGTTCGGCTAGTTCAAAAGGGGCCTCTTTGCTGATCAAAATGGAGACTTAGAGTCTGGATTAGTGGCGTGGAATGCCCTTGTAAAGTATGAGTTTGTAAGTTTTGGTGTATGTCGTGTTTTAAAATGGGTCTCTTGTAGGTAAACAAAATGTGGCTTACCCTTCTTAAGCTCCCTCAAGATGGTGGAGCGACGTTCCGGTATGTTAAGGCCTCTAATGTTGTGCGATATCACTGATGGGCAGTTTCCTAGAGAGGAGTATGCCATGGCTGGAGGTAGACTGCAGAGGAAACACAACTTTGATACAGAGATTAGTATTTGATTCAGACACTTTAACAATAATCTTATAATACTGCTATAATGCACCGAGTAGAGGGTTGTGTAGTAAGAAATGTAGATATAGAAAGAAAAGGGAAAGATGAAGGAAGATATAGATAGTACAGAAATGAAGTGTTGGAAGTCTGTCTCCCGGAAGAGCAAAATGCTCTGTTCATGAACGGAGCCAACCAACTCTGTATGATGTATTCTGCGCCCTATTCAGGGGTCGCGAGACACTCTGTGGGGTTAGGGGGAGGCGTTAACAATCAGGTGTCAGCACACTTATTAATTCATTAAAATGTGTAAACGGAGTTATGGACTTAAAAAATCATCCTAATTGCTGCACACGCAGCCGAAACTGTTATAATTAAAACTAAAATTCAAAAATTCACACACCTGACAATGGTGTATATGTTACGCTAGTGTTGGCTGGGTAATATTTTCACTTAACACTGGTCTGCGACCACTGTAGGTGATCTAGGAATACCTTTTTATATATTAACATTCTAACTTAAGAATAAACAAGGAGAGTATATAGAGTGTCCTCAATTGCTTATACAGCACCTGAAACATAACAGGTTATAACATAGTGTGACCTAGTCCCAAGATTGATGGGTGGATTTTTACCCTCCCAGCCAATGCTGGGTATGTCCTGCCAGTCATTCTGGATGATCTTAAAGAAGAACATATATTTGTCAGTTCAGCCATTAAGGAAGCGGGACTAGGAATAGCTTCCAGTTCAAAGTTTAATTTGGCTGCAGAAACAAATAGAAATCTTGTACATCAAATCTATATGGACTGAAGGGTATCCTGGGTTCTGCTGTTCTCGTGGTAAACAAAAGCCCATTTGTTATTGTCAGGGATCTATAAGAAAATAGGACAAGGTAGTCTATGATCAATAGGGACAGTTCAAACGGAAATCAGTTTTGTTGAAAAGTCTGAGGAGACAAGTATTTGGTATTTAAGTGGGGAGGTATCCTATCGCTTAGCTGCAAGGCGTAGTATTGTGAAACAATGCCAGGTTAAAATTAAGATTAAGGAAGTAGGTTGTGCGAGTCAAAAAGGGTGTCATGGTGTTATATCAGTCCTCATCTTGCTCCCTGGCAGCCTCGTTTAGCCTCTTTGGGGTTCCTGATTTGAAGCTACTTCCACGATTGTGTTTGGGTTTTTTAGACTGTTGTCTGGTGAGGCAAAGGGTGAAGTCGGTGGGGTCCTTTCCAGTGGAGGCTGTAGAAAGTCGGCATACCACTCTGGTAGGTTGATCTGGTCCAATTCTAATGCTTCGCAAAAATCTGGAAGATCTGCTGGTGTGCGTAGTATATGCTGATGTCCATTGTAGGTGACCGTGAGGGCGAATGGGAAGCGCCATGTATATCGCAGGTCTTTTTCCTGGAATTTCTCTAATAGTGGATGCAAGGCACGTCTGTTTCTCAGTGTGATCTGGGATAAATCCTGGAAGAGCATTAACGTCGCTCCGTTAAAAATGATTTGATCATTCCTCCTCGCTTTGCGCATTATTTCCTCTTTCAGTACCAAGCTTTGTAAGCAACAGATTACATCCCTCGGGGATGCTGTGTCAGGCCCTTTAGGTCTGTGTGCCCTTACAAAATCAAATTCTATGTCTTCCTGCCTTTCAAGGAGGCTGTTAAACACTCTCCTTAGTGCTGGAACAATTTGGTCTGCCTCCACTGATTCAGGGATCCCCCTTACTCTGATATTGCACCTCCTTCCTTTATTGTCGAGGTCCTCAATATGTCTATTCATTTCTATGAAGTGCTGTGATTGTGTAACTGTGGACCGCTCCAGCTTGTGAATAGCCCGGTCTCTGCGTTTTCCTTCAGCTTCTGTCGCCGCCATTTTCTCATTGAGGACAAGCATGCTTGTTTTAAGGTCAGTGATAGCAGCTGAGAAAGTGGCTTTGATGTCAGCCGCAAACACTGACATATCAGAAAATGTTAGGGGGTGATCAGTTCTGGACTTACCCTTGTCCGTGCTCTCTGGGGCTGATTGAGAGTCCTCACTGCCATCGTCCTCCTGGTAAGTCGGCACAATTTTAGGCCTCGTCCCGCTGCAACGGGCTGCCAACTTAGATTTGAAGATATCCGCAATGTTTGGATTCACCAGAGATACCGAGTTGCGGTGCAGGCGAGACTGCGGTGTCGGGTGTAGCTTCCTGCCCGGCATCTGAGCGATGTGGCTCGGGTGTTTGTTCGTTAACAGCCACGTGTGTTGCAGAGCTCCTTCACTGTGCTGTCATCTCCATTGCGCGCCAAGCCACACCCAACCAAATTGTTTCACCTATTTAAAAACAAATTGATTAAAAAAATCGTCATATATATGTTAAAAAAGGGAGCTCCAATGCTCCGCTCAACAAGCAATGGATACTTCCGTAGTCCTGGCATGGTATCAGCGTGTGTTCCACGGTTGGGCTAACAAAAAACGGAAGTTCACAAACACGGAAATGACGTATTGCATACCACGTATGTCCTGCCTTACGCGTTTCGTCACACGGACATCATCTGAGGCGATTCCTAGAAATACCTTTGAGAGGTGGAATGCAGCTGTACCAAACTGAGGGGTTACCTGTCAAAAGGGGACACCGCCATTGGAATACAGCTATTACACCTGTTATCCCTGCAGGGGTGAGGCGCTCTGGTGAGTGCAGGCACAAGTGGGTGATGCAGAGGAAAGCAGGGAGCACTGGAGAGTCACCTTTGTTTTGAATTTGTGCACGGATCACTGCTCAGACTGTTTTGCAATAGTGTATAGTCGTATACACGTATAGATTATATACATTTGTTGGGGCTTATCACTTTGATATTAGCATCTGTCACTTTACTGTTTATTTATTTTTTGATTGCGTTTAGAAGCAGGAAATGTGTTTTGGAATTATTGATTTTTTTTAAATATGTGTATTCCAGCTTACATGCAGATACATAATTTCTCAGCAACTGAGTCACGCATTATTAAGCATGCAACACTTTATTATTTGTGATGTGCTGTATTAACACCATCATATATATAGATTCATATTTTTCATCTATCTATTTTTCCTCTACACCTATAAAAAAAATTTTTTTTCTTTAATTTTTGTTTTATACATATTTATTTGAAGCACTATTCAAATGCAATACAAGTGAAAACAAGGCGCAGTGCTAGTCCTTAAAAGCTATGTATAAACCATGTATAAAAACTGAAGAAAACTTTTAAGAAAACCCGTGCTTTCTTTATGTTATTATTTTATTCTTAAAAAATAATGAAAAAAAAAGCTTAAATACCCTCATTACCTCCTCATGACGTGTAATGCCCTGTAGATAGTATAGAGCAGGGATATGCAATTAGCAGACCTCCAGCTGTTGCAAAACTACAAGTCCCATCATGTCTCTGGGTGTCATGCTTGTGGCTGTCAGAGTCTTGCTATGCCTCATGGGACTTGTAGTTCTGCAACAGCTGAAGGTCCACTAATTGCATATCCCTGGTATAGAGCAATAATCCGTGGTTCTATATAGTATGGTTTAGCAGAGAAATTGAACACACAGTAAGTATTGAAGGTTATTTATATCTTTATTTCCATTATGTTTTCAGTATATTCAAAGAATGAAATCATAACATAAACAAATCATTGGTTTTATTTGGTATTATACATGGTTTATGCATAGGTTTTAAAGCTAAACCTACTCTCGGCCACATTCTAAGCCTTATATATTTAACCCTGTAAAAAAAAAAAAAAAAGACTTACCTATTCTGAAGTCACTCTGCTCTGATCTCCAGTGGCGGCATCTGTAGGGAGAGAAAGCTGACAATGGCTGGGAAGTGACGTCACTCATAGACTTACTATGGGGCTTCCATTGTCTGCTGTCCCTCCTCTACACAGCAGCTACTGCTGACATCTCAGCATGGGACCAGACCGGAGCAGCTTCAGAATAGGTAAGTATAGCAATCTTTTCTTTACAGGGTTAGATAGATTAGGCTTAGAATATGTCTGAGAGTAGGTTTAGCATTAGATAGATTTTGATTAAACTTCCACTTTAAGGCATAGCGCTGCACCTTTTTTTCGCCTTTTTTTTTCACTTGTGATCTCCTTTAGTGCCATGTAGTATGGAGCACAGTTTTGTAAAAAAAGTTGGCTCTTTTGAAATGTAGTGTTCTTGTCGTCCTACCCTTGTGTCTCCTTTCCCTATAATTAATGACAAGCGTAATTACAGTACTCTGTGATCACTGTTTCCTAAGTTATCAATTACTTCCACATCTTCAATCAGCTCTATGTTGTTTGTAATTATTAGGACCAGCAGAGCATTATTTTTAATTGGGGCTTCTAACATTTAACTGATGAAATTGTCCTGTATAGTGTTAAAGAAACAACAAGCCTGCGTAGTTCCATCTGCCCACTCAGTATCAGGATAGTTAAATGATTATAACATTACCCTGCCTCCCCGCCATCTCTAACTGCTCTGTGAAAGCAGATTGTTCTCTTTCTTCTCCTTAACACTAGGGGGCCTATAGCTTACACCCACAATTAATTTACCAATTGTTTCATCAATTTGAAGCTCCAGCTACAAAGACACCACCTCCTCACTAGCCCTGTTAGCTATGTCATCCTTCATATGCATCATCAAATCACTCTTGACATACAGGTACACGTGTTTATTATTTTATCCTTCCTTGCTCTTGGGATACAGCATGATTCATCCAGCCTAAAAGTATTGATCCTTGATACGTAAGTTGCTTTATCATCTGGTTTAAGGCCCCCTGCCCCATCTGTACACTCAGACCCTTGCTCACTACACTGTATACTTTTCACTGATCCACCCCCCCCCCTCCCATAACCTACTTTAAAAGTTCCTACAAACTTCTGGCCATTGTCTCCCAAACAGAAAACAAATCAACATGTAGAGTGCCCCCCTTACATCAGAGTTCCCCTTACATCAGAATCCACAGACTTCCTTTTTGCACAAAAGTCCCCAGAGTTCCCCCTTAGATCGGAGTCTGCAGTGTTCCCCTTTACAGTGCATAAATGAAATATTTCACTGTGGACTATCATGTAAAGGAGAACTCTATGTAGTCTGATGCAAAGGAGAACTATGAGGACTCTAATGTAAAGGGGAACTCTGATGTAAGGTGGTCTCTGGTCACCAGAGCCCCCCCCCCTCTTACATCAGAGTCTGCAGAGTTCCTCCTTATGTCACAGTCAGCAATCCCTTTTACATCAGGTTTCCCCTTAACAGTGAAAGGGGGAACTCTGTGAACTCTGATATAAAAGGGAACACTGTGGACTCTGATGTAACGGAGAACTCTGTGTAGTCTGATGTAAAGAAGAACTCTGAGGATTCTAATGTAAGAGGAATGCTGGGGAATGCTGATATAAGGTTGTCCCTGATCACCAGAGCCCCCTCCCCTTACATCAGGGTCTGCAGAGTTCCCCCTTGCATCACAGTCCTCAGCATTTCCCTTTGCAGCAGGGTTCCCCTTTACAGTGCAAGGGGGAACTCTGCAGACCCTGATATAAAAGGGAACACTGTGATGTAAAGGAGAACTCTGAGGACTCTGATGTAAGGGGGAATGCTGCAGACTCTGGTGTAATGGGAAACTTATGTAAGGTGGTCTCTGGTCATCAAAGCACCCTCCCTTACATCAGAGTCTGCAGAGTTGCCCCTTACATCACAGTCCTCAGGGTTCCCTTATGCATCAGCGTTCCCC
This sequence comes from Aquarana catesbeiana, assembly GCF_042186555.1. Lineage (NCBI taxonomy): Eukaryota > Metazoa > Chordata > Amphibia > Anura > Ranidae > Aquarana > Aquarana catesbeiana. Next base: position 289,148,222 of record NC_133328.1, read on the forward strand.
CTTACATTAAGGTCTGCAATGTTCCCCTTTACATCAGGGTCCTCAGAGCTCCCCCTTGCACTGTAAGGGGGAATCCTGCAAACTCTGATGTAAAGCATAACTCTGAGGACACTGATTTAAGGGGGAACGCCAGGAGTTTTAGAATGCGTCATGGGACCTGTAGTTCTGCAACAGCTGGGGGGCCGTAGTTTGGAGATCCCTGCTTTAGAGTGTCTGTAAGTAGACCAGCATGGGATCTAAAGTTAACATAAGATACTCGTTTAGGCTGGGTTCACACTTCCGACATATGCGGCTCGCAGCATGGGTCCAGTGCGTCCCTGTTTTCCATTTCAGGGAGGAATCGGGGCTGAATTTTTGCGTGAATTTGACCCTGAAACTGAGCTAAAGATGCACAGCACTTCTGTGCAAGCCGCTCCACAGCTGCAATGGAGATATGTGAACCGGCTCCATAGTGAGGCGGTCACAATATCCTGTCATGCGAATTGGATGCGGAGAAAGCCGCATCCAATTTGCATAGATGTGAACCCAGCCTAAAGAGGCACTTTTCTCAGATAAGACAAAAGTAAAGTAAACTTGACTCCACCCCAACCGCATATACTCATCGTTGTTCACTTTAAAGCAAAATTCTAGCTATATTAAGGAAACAATCCCCTTTACATATACAGCAAGTTGAAAGCTTTTTAGCGCAATTTAATTCAAACTCTTATCTTTTGCTCTTTCTAAACATTCATGTGAACCTTACCATATTCTTTTGCAAACTGAATTCAACTTGCAAGGGGTCTGTGGACTGCTTTTCAGAGGGTGTTTTGACGTGCATGTTGCCTCCTGACCACTTACCTTCAGTACCACCCACCAAACACAACGGGGGATAATTTTTGCCACCACAATATATGTATACCCCTGTCCAGCTGCCTTTGCAGCTTGGTAGATGGTTTTTACCACCCAACCACATATGTAAATGAGACCCAAGAGTTACCCTCTTTATCAGCACCTACACAGTCTCAGCAGATGACATGGCTCCCCAAATCATCAGCGACTGTGGAAACTTCACACTGGACGTCATGCAACTTGGATTCTGTGCCTCTTCACGCTTCCTTCAGACTCTGGGACCTTGATTTCCAAATGAAATGCAAAATTTACTTTTATATGAAAAGATGACTTTGGACAACTGAGCAACAGCCCAGTCCTTTTTCTCCTTAGCCCAGATAAGACGCTTCTGATGTTGTCTTTGGTTCAGGAGTGGCTTAACACAAGGAATGCAACAGTTGTAGCCCATGTCCTGGATACATCTGTGTGGTGGCTCTTGAGCCCGGGTTCACACCTATGCGAATTAGAGGTGCGTTTCCGCACCTCTAATTCGCATAGCAGGAGAATGTGACTGGCTCCCTATGGAGCCAGTTCACATATCTCCGGGGCGGCTGCGGTGCGCACTGCACAAAAACGCTGTGCGTCTTTGGCTGCGTTTCAGGGCCGAATTCAGGCATAGAATCGGCCCTGATTCGTCCCTGAAACGGTGAACAGGGACGCACAGCGCTCCTGTGCGATCCGCAGCCCGTTGTGGTGTGAACCCGGGCTAAAGCACTGACATCAGCCGTAGTCCACTCCTTGTGAATCTCCCCCAAATTCTTGAATGGCCTTTACTTCAATCGTCTCAAGACTGCAGTTATCCCTGTTGCTTGTGCACCTTTTTCTACCACACTTTTTCCTTTCACTCAACCTTCCATTGATATGCTTGGATACAGCACTCAGTGTAACCTACTGAACCAGACTGAGAAACAATTTATAGGCTCAAAAAGCCTTTACAGGTGGTGTTTTGAGTTATTTACCTGTGATGAGTGTGACACCATGAGTTTACAATTTTAAACTTTTTCACAATATTCTAATTTTCTGAGATACTGAATATTGTGTTTTCACTAGCTATAATCCATAATCATCAAAAATGAAAGAAAACAATGTTTGAAATATATCACTCTGTGTGTAATCTATATAATATATGAGTTGCACTTTGAATTGAATTACTGAGTTATTTAACTTTTTGATGATATTCTAATTTTTTAGATGCACCTGTATACATACATGAATCTAAGAAAGTAACACTTACAGCAGGCAGAGTCTGCAGTTTTGTTTCTACCTCTGAGCAGACTTTTGCGAAAAGCAGTGAATCAATTACTAAGGCCTCTTTCACACGAGGGATCCGTATGTCCGTTTTTCATCCTTCCATTTTCGGATGAAAAACGGACATACATGTATCCCTATGGAGCGTCGGATGTCAGCGGTGACATGTCCGCTGACATCCGACCCGCTCCGATCCGAAAAGTGTAACGGAGGAAAACCCTACTTTTCCATCCGTTATCGGATCGGGTGACGACAGACACTACGGTCCGTCATCATCCGATCCCCCATAGGGGAGAGCGGTGCTCTGACAGGTCCGTCGCTGCACAGTGTGCAGCGATGGACCTGTCATCTTTCTGCTCAGCGGGGATCGGCGGAGCGATCCCCGCTGAGCAAGCGGGTGTTCACGGGGCGGATCATCACTGATCCGCCCCGTGTGAAAGAGCCCTTAAGGTGCAAATGAGATGTCTGGGGCATTCTATATGAAGAATGTCCTTAAGTTGTCTTATGGCAAGAAGTAACACTCTATCTTTGTGATCGTTTTAGAGAATCTTGGCACACAAAATGAAATGGAAAGGAAAATTTGAAAAATATATTATAAAATGGCTTGTATACCAAATACTGTATATAGATATATAAGTGTATACATAAATGATTTAGTTCTTTAAATTATCACCTCTTTTAAAGCACCAGTATACATGTGTGCAGAACAGTAGGCCTGTTTTGTGAATACGGATGCTGATGTTTATGGAAAAAACTTAAGCTTCAGATCTATGTGCATTGTTTTAAATTGATGTTTGTATTTGTTCTTCAGGAGTACAAGCGCAAATTGGCAAGAGTATCACAGGTCCGGAAAGAGCTGAGGCTGCGAATCCAAAATCTGCCAGATCTATCACGTCTTCCAAACGTTACAGGAAGTCGAGTCCGTTTGCCATATGCAAGTGACATCTACAGTGATGATTAACTGGAAGTTGTGAGGTCAAATTTCCATGATAGCCCCAGTTATCTCATTTAGCTATGGGAAGCTTATTAGTATTATTTTGTATATTGTTCAAATTGGATTGACTATATATATTGTTTAAATTGGTTTGACTCTGAATAAATTAACTGTTGTGTAAAACATTGATATTATGTGGATAGTAAACAGCACATATTTAACAAAAACATACTGATGGGCCTTGTACATTACTTGTCTTTCTGACTGTTCAATGTAAATTATTAAACTATTTTGTGACATAAACCGATTTATATGAGTACTTTGTCACTAAATTTTGGGTTACTGTGAATTACAGATGGCTACACATCAACACAGTAGACTGTCCAGTTTATTTTCATTATTTTCATTATTTTCATTTTACATTACAGGGCAAGGAATGATAACTCTGGACAGCTTGTCATTGCTATGCACAGGTATGCAAGCTAAATGCTGCATTCTATGGGACCGTAGGCGACATGCAAAAAAACAACCAACAAACATGCATATGAGAAATAAAAAACACCACACCATATATATATATTTTTTTTTTATTGGATTAAATTTTGGCCACGGACCGGTTTATTGGTTTTAATAAATACATAAATAAATATTTTAAATAAATAAAACTTATTTCATCAATTAAATTCATCAACCAAATACTGATGAATTAAACCACTCTCATTAGCTCAGCCACTGAGACTCAAGCTGACTCAAACTTTAATTTAACATTTCCTCACAAATCCCCTTTAGCTAGTCTGACTAAAGGGAACCCACCACGTAAACTGGCCGCGACGTCGGGGGGATTTGGGAGGGAGCTCCCTGCGGAATCCTCTTCTTTGGCGACTGGCCAGGAATCCTGTCAGTTGATTCCTTATATAACATTTGATCTCCTGCTTCTGGAAAATTTTGTTGTCACCTGACTAAACTGACCAATCCTAACCCTTAAATAATATCTAATCCTGCCAGCCCTAATCTGCAAATGGGGCCACCATAATAACCACTTCCCGACCGCCGCACGACTATATACGTCCTAAGTTTGAACGGGGATATCGTTGTTATGGCAGCAGCTAGCTGCCATAACCCCGGTATCCCCGTTTTCGTGCGGCGGCCAGCTTTCAGATAAAAGTGGTCCCTGCGGCGGATTCGCCGCGAGATCACTTTTATGGGTGGCGGGAGAGGGGCCCCCCCTCCCGCCGCGATCCGGTGCCCTCCGCCGCTTACCGGAGCCGTCTGTAGCGGCGGAGGCGATCGCGTCCTCTGCCGTGGTGTGTATAGAGATGAGTGAGGCCAAGATGGCGCTCACTCGTCTCCATGACACTGCTGGGCGGAAGCGACGTCAAAACGTCACTTCCGTCCACGCCTCTTAAAGGCATATTTTTTCAAATGTCATTTTTCTAAATTACTTTTTTTTTTTTTTTTTTTTTTTTTTATTGCATTTTAGTGTAAATATGAGATCTGAGGTCTTTTTGACCCCAGATCTCATATTTAAGAGGTCCTGCCATGCTTTTTTCTATTACAAGGGATGTTTACATTCCTTGTAATAGAAATAAAAGTGACACAATTTTTTTTTTTTTTTAAAAGTGTAAAAATAAATAAAATATTGTAAAATAAATAATAAAAATAAAAAAAAAAATTTTAAAAACCCCCCTGTCCCGACGAGCTCGCGCGCAGAAGCGAACGCATACGCGAGTAGCGCCCGCATATAAAAACGGTGGTCAAACCACACATGTGAGGTATCGCCGCGACCGGTGGAGCGAGAGCAATAATTCTAGCCCTAGACCTCCTCTGTAGCGCAAAATATGCAACCTGTAGAATTTTTTAAACGTCGCCTATGGAGATATTTGAGGGTAAAAGTTTGACGCCATTCCACGAGCGGGCGCAATTTTCAAGCATGACATGTTGGGTATCAATTTACTCGGCGTAACATTATATTTCACAATATAAAAAAAAATTGGGATAACTTTACTGTTGTTTTATTTTTTTATTCAAAAAAGTGAATTTTTTCCAAAAAAAGTGCGCTTATAAGACCGCTGCGCAAATACGGTGCAAAAAAAAGTATTGCAATGACCACCATTGTATTCTCTAGGGTGTTAGAAGAAAAACCATATATAATGTTTGGGGGTTCTAAGTAATTTTCTAGCAGAAAAACCTGTTTTAAACATGTAAACACCTAAAATCCAAAACGAGGCTGGTCTTAAAGTGGATAATAAACTTATCCCCTAAATTGATTAAATTGCCCTTGCCACAGCCCCATAGTGCAAAGAGGGGGCATATAAGGCTAACCCCCATTTTCCCTCATGGGACCGTAGGCGACATGCAAAAAAACAACCAACAAACATGCATATGAGAAATAAAAAACACCACACCATATATATTTTTTTTTTTATTGGATTAAATTTTGGCCACGGACCGGTTTATTGGTTTTAATAAATACATAAATAAATATTTTAAATAAATAAAACTTATTTCATCAATTAAATTCATCAACCAAATACTGATAAATTAAACCACTCTCAGCTCAGCCACTGAGACTCAAGCTGACTCAAACTTTAATTTAACATTTCCTTACAAATCCCAAATGACAGGAGGGGTGACACCACCAAACCTCCTGTTCACACCAACCCAACCCGCGGCCGTCTCAATGCATGTTTGAAGGTCACAATTGAAAATATCTAAACCAACGTCTGATAGGTGCACTCCATCATGCCTATAAATACCTGTAATACCTCCTTCCAGCTCAAAATGGCAAAAAGAAAATCCCAATTCCGGAACTAAAAATTTTTCCAAAAGTTTATTGATTCTCTTACAAACCTTTTCAAGTGGCTTAAAAGTGACCAATTGTAATCAACGTAACCTTGGGACAATTTCGGAAAATACTAGTACTGTATTAGGAGAATTTAAGTGAAGAAAGCGAAAAGTATCCTTCATGCTTGAAATTAAATCATATGTTTTTAATTTCCCTATGTCATTTCCTCCTAGGTGGACTATTATGATATTAGAAGGAGGGGAGCTGGCATAAAGCCTACCTAATTCAAAAATTAAATCACACCAAACTATACCCCTAAGTCCATGTCAATTAATGCAGAATAAAGATGGATCCAGGCCCAGATTCTCCGAGTATATCCTATCTGCTGCACAGAATATATATGAGTGGCCCACAATCCATACCATAATCCGGGTACCTGAAACCAAAATTTATGTTAATAAGAACGAATGTAAAGTTTATATGACTCTGAACGCCATCTACCTATTCTCTTAATTTCACTTCCTTCTAAACCCATCCGAGCAGCTTCTGTAGCCGCACCGATGCTAAAAGAATGGGTAGTTATCCTTACATATCCTAGCTTTAAATAACACACGTATTGTTTTTTTTTTTTTTTTTAACAGAAAATTTTATTAAACAAATCAGCATTACAATACAAAAAAAATAGTACAGTCATTGTGGTAATAATAATGATAGTAAGATCTATCTTCAACCGATAGCCACTATTTATCAGCTATTCCAGTGGTGTAAGTGTCAGAAGTTTCGCTTAACATTACTCCTATGGCATTACATCCTTATAAATTCCTAGATAATATAAAATAAATAACCAATATTCAATCAAGCCTGGTGGGGGCGGCGGGGAGGGGGGGGGAAGAAAAAAGGGGGGGGGCAGGAAGGAAGGGGAACTGGCATAAAAAAGAATAGACCTGAAGAATAGGATGTCCTCCACTGTGCTTCACGTCCTAATTATGGGGTAGGGGGTTCAGGGTCCCCGGAGGCGTCCACCCAGGAGGACCAGATTTTATCGAACTTCCCCGGGCATTGCCTACTTTCATACGTCAATCTATATAGGAGGAGTACCAACATATATTGTTTTAAAACCATTGAGAATTGATAACTTGTTAACGGTGAACCATTATTATGTATAAATAACACACTTTGAAAATTTGGCCTAACCTTCAAAAGGCCTTCAAACCTAAGGGGTCTGACTTACTGAAGCTATTGCCAAATATATTAACATTGGGAAATAAAATACCAGACTTTTTCTTTTTTGAAGGCAGCAATAATTCTGAGATTCTAAATGCTGCAAAAAACGCCAATGTAAAAACTGAATTAAACAGAACAGATTCAAAAATAGAATAGCATACCCAAGGAGTAACTTTACACAATTATAATAATTCCGGTGTGACAGGACATCTATTATCTTTATAAACTCTACTTCTTTTGTACCCTTTTAAAACCTGTCTGACTGAAAAGAAACTTTGACATGCTGGAAATCCATGAAGTTTCAAGAAAAAGGAAACACCTGATACCACTTTGTTAACATGCGACCAAGAATGACCTTCTCCTAATAATGAATGAAGGAAAATTAATACCAAACTTTCTGAGAATGCAGACATATACGTGTTTAAAGATGACAAAAAGTGGACTATAATAACCACGAAGCTGTATAATTTTTCCAAGAGGAAATAGCCGCTGAGTTTTGAATGTTCTTATAAATTAAATTAGATCCCATAAATGAGATGGGCAACGCACCCCTGCTACATCAGCTTCTGGCATTAACAAGAAAAACTGGTCCATCTGTTGACGAGAGAGAGAATCGGCAATTATATTACACTTACCTATAATATACTTTGCCTTGATCCAGACTTTCCATTTAAGGCACAGAAAAACCAAATGCCACAAGAAGACCACAATTTAAGGAGATTTTGCAGATAGGCAATTCACTGCAAAGGCTACCCCTTGATTATCAGTGCCAACCAAATCCTTCTATTTGCAAAAAACTCACCCCATATTTCTAAAGCTACAATAACCGGGAACAATTCTAGTAAAACAATATTTTTACAAAAACCCCTACTTGCCCACCTGGAAGGCCAGTCTGAAAAACACCAGTGAGTTTTCCAAATAACTCCGAAGCCTATAGAACCCGCTGCATCTGTGGCTAGACAAAATTCTGAATCTAGAATGAAATCCTGTTGCCATAAAGTCTTACCATTGAATGTCTCAAGAAAATTTAGCCATACTAAAAGATCTGCCTTCATCTCAGAATTCACCCTAACATGAGATGATGGATTTTTTTAAACCTGAAATTGAGCCATGTAGCCTCCTAGAAAAAATCCTACCCATCGGCAGGACTCTCACTGCAAAGGCTAACTGACCCAATAATGATTGCATTTCTTTTAATATAACTGTTTTCCTTCTGATGAATTTTAACAAAACCTGAGTCAACCTATATACCTTATCGTTAGGGAGACTAAATTCCATTTCTACAGTAGTCAAACCTATACCAAAAAATTCAATGTTAGTTGTTGGAAAAAAACGTTTTTTCTTCTGCCAAGGGGATGCCGAAAAATTACACACTAAAAAGACCGAAGTAAATTGATACAATCTTGTGTTCCTGAAGCTACCAGAAATAAAAAATCATCTAAATAATGAATGGAAAATTGAGACTTAGCTACCATATTCACTACCCACTCAATAAAGGATGAAAATGCTTCAAAATAGAAACAGGAAATCGAGCATCCCATCGGCAGACATTTGTCAAAATAAAATGTATTTTCAAAAACAATTCCTAAGGAATTAAAACAAGCAGGGTTTAGTGGTAATAATCCGAAAGCAGATTTAATATCCGCCTTAGCCATTAACGCGGTCCTAAAATGCGCAATTTATTCACTGCTGACTCAAAAGACGCATACGTCACTGTCGACGAATTTGAGTCTATCGTTCAATGAGTCTCCAATTGGGAATGACAAGTGATGTATCAGACGAAATTCCCCTGGCTCCTTTTTTGGCACTAAACCTAATGGAGAAACTCTAAAATCTTCAAATGGAGGGGAATTAAAAGGACCTTCAATCCTACCCGCATCCACTTCTTTTAAAAGTTTTTTTTTTTACTATATCAGGGGATTCTTGTACCGATTTTAAATTATTATTTATTAAGCAACCTGCTCCATTGAAGGAAGCTAGACTGAAACCATCTACAAAACCCTCAATTAGCAGCAAAGCCTTCTGTCTGTTTGGGTAAACCTGCAACCAAGGTAGCATTCTTTGTATACTCACTGGGGTTGCCGCTTTTTGGAAAATTGTCTTTTTTGTCCGGCCTGAAACTTAGGAAAACATTTTGCTATAGGGTGAGACCCAGCGCAAAACGCACATTTGTGCTTATATCTACATGCATTAGCCCATTTACACTGGCTGTCATTGAAAGCGAAACACAACCCTTTTTTATATGTATTCACTGATTGATTGATATTGGTAACAGTGGGTTGGCGGACAAAAGGTTGTCTTTGAGGCAAGAATAAATTAAGCCATAAACTAACATCCTTGGAACCCCATTGTAGAGAAGGTTGTACCGCTAACTTCTGGCGGAACGCCTCATCATATGTTAACCAAGAGAAACCACTAAAGCTTCAGAAAGCCGCCAGAATGATATCTAAATGTTGAAATAAAGCTGTGCTCCTTTCAGGAAATCTCTCACACAAAACACTTCAAAAAGTAACAAAAGCTTGTAACCATACATAAAAAGTTTTCATCTCTCATCCTCACTCTTATCTTCCTTTTTGTCATATTTGTGTGAAAATTCCCTAGAAGGAGGAAGCATCAAACTTAAAGTGTAAGTAAACCCCCCAATCGTTTTCAGCCAAGGAAGCTGCCATCTTTGCCTCTGTTTAATCTACAACTGCCATGATGCTGCACATGTGATCAGTTTAGACACTAGCCATTGGATGGTTTGACAGTTTGGTTGAGAGCACAACCAATGGGAGTGTGCCGGAAATGAAACAGTTTTATGGATGGGTTTACTTCCGCTTTAAATCAATATATTCTTCTCTCCATATTTTTTCTTTAATGGAAGCAGATAGATGAAAACCTAGGGGAGAGAGAACACACTGCATACATTCTTTACTGCTGTTATTCTGACTTTTATCCTGTGACAACGCAGTTTCTGTATTCTGTGCTGCCACTGGATGCTTGTTTACGAACACAGAGAACCAAACTCCTGTAACACATTTCTTTTCTTTTTGTTGCTTAAAACTATCATTGGACTGATTGTGCATAATTTGTATCAACTGTTCTAAAGAGGCAGAAATTACAGACAATTTATCTAAAGTGTTACACTTACCAATATCAGCATTGTTGCCACTACCCGTAGCCAACCAAGGGGGGGCACACCGCACAGGTATAGCACTGCAGGCTTGCTCAACCCCGACATGCTGAGAAAACTCAGCTAGCTGACTAGAATTATCTGAATTAAGCCCATGCCCGTTCTGAGGCGCTTGCATGGCTGACATTAATAATTGTTCATGACACGATTCCCCTGCTGAAAACGGCTGAGCACTCCTTATCTGACTCTGACCTTCAGCTTCACTGACATGCTGATGTATGCTCATTGAAGATACCGACCTCCCTCTACAGCTTCTATTACTAGCGGGAGGGACCGGGCTCACACTTCTCCGCTGCTGGCGCTTTCTCTTGCTCCTTCTCTGACATACTTCACCTCTGTCACGGCCGGAATTCTCATGCTGAGAGACTGAACTGGCGGCGTTCGCTTGAACATACTCTGCCATTTACTGCCTTGTCTGAGGTAAATTAACAACTCCACTCTTTTCTTCCAACTCCGGAGCTCCGCTGAGCATACCGCTTACACCCGCCGCTGCTTGGCTTTTCCAGTAATGATAAGCATTGCCTAATCCATTCCTCCCCTCCACCTGTTTCCGCTCTTTCTAATAATTGACGAAGAAGAGTTTTCATTATGCCAGAGCTGACAGGGGTTAATAAATTCAAAAACTCCCGCTCAGAGCTCCTTGCGGAATCCTCTTCTCTGGCGACTGGCCAGGAATCCTGTCAGTTGATTCCTTATATAGCCTTTGACCTTCTGCTTCTGGAAAATTCTATTGTCACCTAAACTGACCGATCCTAACCCTTAAATAATATCTAATCCTGCCAGCCTTAATCTGCAAATGGGGACACCATATTAATAAACGTATCCCCTAAATTGATTAAATTGCCCTCGCCACAGCCCCATAGTGCAAAGGGGGGGCCATATAAGGCTAACCCCCCTTTTCCCTCATCCCAGTGCACCAAAATAAGACTCTTGGGTATGAACATTTTGTAGAGAACAATTAGGTAGTCTTTCTAATGTGGCTACCACACAATCAGCCTTCCTTCCTAGTGTGTCTTCACATGGTAGCCATATAAAATAGACATTGATGTGTACTAAATTCTACTCCATGAAAATCTATATACATAATAGACAGGTATTATATTTTATATATTTAAAGCTGTGATTATTAACCACTTTAGCCCTCAGATCTGTATGCCCTTAATTAACCAGAGTCATTTTTACAGTGCTACTATGGGCCTGGTTTATCCAGAAATAAGTGTCATAAAAATTTTAATATATTGAATTTAATAATCATTTAAGGTAACAAAGTAATACATACATTGTTTTTTTTTTTATCAGAACAAATATGACTTTCTTTTAGTAATATTGTTTTGCAAAAAAAAATTATTTGATATACAATTTATAGCCATAGTCCAGTATTTAGTAGAAGTTTTAAAATAAGTAGTGTTACTGCAGACAAAACTATACATTTTATTCTATAATCACATTAATTACATTCTGATAAAGGCATGCCAAAGTTAATAAAAAGGGGTGCTCTTTTCGGTTTTGTGCATTTTAAAATTCAACTCTAAAAAAGTCACAAGATGGATGAAAACGAAAAGAAGTTGTAATGTGAACCTGATGTCTATGGTTTATGTACTTTAAAGTGATAAAACCCTTACCTATACTCAGTGAGGTGACTAGCCTCAGGTGATACACCGATATTAACCACTTCAGCCCCGGAAGGATTTACCCCCTTCCTGACCAGAGCACTTTTTACAATTTGGCACTGCGTCGCTTTAACTGCTAATTGCGCGGTCATGCAATGCTGTACCCAAACGAAATTTGCGTCCTTTTGTTCCCACAAATAGAGATTTCTTTTGATGGTATTTGATCACCTCTGCGGTTTTTATTTTTTGCGCTATAAACGGAAAAAGACCGAAAATTTTAAAAAAAAATGATATTTTCTACTTTTTGTAAAAAAAAAAAAAAATCCAATAAACTCAATTTTAGTCATACATTTAGTCCAAAATGTATTCAGCCACATGTCTTTGGTAAAAAAAATGTCAATAAGTGTATATTTATTAGTTTGTGCAAAAGTTATAGCATCTACAAACTAGGGTACATTTTCTGGAATTTACACAGCTTTTAGTTTATGACGGCCTATCTCATTTCTTGAGGTCCTAAAATGGCAGGACAGTACAAAACCCCTCCAAATGACCCCATTTTGGAAAGTAGACACCCCAAGGAAATTGCTGAGAGGCATGTTGAGCCCATTGAATATTAATTTTTTTTTGTCCCAAGTTATTGAATAATGACAAAAAAAAAAAAAATTACAAAAAGTTGTCACTAAATGATATATTGCTCACACAGACCATGGGCATATGTGGAATTGCACCCCAAAATACATTCTGCTGATTCTCCTGAGTACGGGGATACCAAATGTGTGGGACTTTTTGGGAACCTAGCTGCGTACGGGGCCCCGAAATCCAAGCACCGCCTTCAGGATTTCTAAGGGCGTAAATTTTTGATTTCACTCCTCACTACCAATCACAGTTTTGAAGGCCATACAATGCAAAGATGGCACAACCCCCACCCCAAATGACCCAATTTTGGAAAGTAGACACCCCAATCTATTTGCTGAGAGACATGTTGAGTCCATGGAATATTTTATAATTTGCTACAAGTTGCGGGAAAATTACAAACTTTTTTTTTTTTTTTTTTTGCACAAAGTTGTCACTAAATGATATATTGCTCAAACATTCCATGGGCATATGTGAAATTACATCCCAAAATACATTCTGCTGCTTCTCCTGAGTATGGGGATACCACATGTGTGGGACTTTTCGGGAGCCTTGCTGCGTACGGAGCCCCGAAAACCAATCACCGCCTTCAGGATTTCTAAGGGCGTAAATTTTTGATTTCACTCCTCACTACCTATCACAGTTTCGAAGGCCATAAAATGCCAAGATGGCACAAAACCCCCCCAAATGACCCAATTTTGGAAAGTAGACACCCCAAGCTATTTGCTGAGAGGCATGGTGAGTATTTTGCAGCTCTCATTTGTTTTTGAAAATGAAGAAAGAAAAGAAAAATTTATTTTTTTTTCTTTTTTCAATTTTCAAAACTCTGTGACAAAAAAGTGAGGTCTGCAAAATACTCACCATACCTCTTAGCAAATAGCTTGGGGTGTCTATTTTCCAAAGTGGGGTCATTTGTGGGGGTTTGTGCCATCTGGACATTACATGGCCACCGAAACTGTGATAGGCAGTGAGGAGTGAAATCAAAAATTTACACCCTTAGAAAGCCTGAAGGCGGTGCTTGGTTTTCGGGGTCCCGTACGCGACTAGGCTCCCAAAAAGTCTCACACATGTGGTATCCCCGTACTCAGGAGAAGCAACAGAATGTATTTTGGGGTGTAATTCCACATATGCCCATGGCATGTTTGAGCAATATATCATTTAGTGACAACTTTGTGCAAAAAAGAAAAAAAAAATTGTCTTTTTCCCGAAACTTGTGTCACAATATAAAATATTCCATGGACTCAACATGCCTCTTAGCAAATAGCTTGGGGTGTCTACTTTCCAAAATGGGGTCATTTGGGGGGGGGGGTTTGAACTGTCCTGGCATTGTATACACAACATTTAGAAGCTTATGTCACACATCACCCACTCTTCTAACCACTTGAAGACAAAGCCCTTTCTGATACTATTTGTTTACATGAAAAAATATTTTTTTCTTAAAGAAAGTTACTTTGAACCCCCAAACATTTATATATTTTTTTTAAAGCAAAGGCCCTAGAGATTTTTTTTTTTTTTCACACAGTATTTGCGCAGCGATTTTTCAAATGCATTTTTTGGGGAAAAAACACACTTTTTAAAATTTTAATGCACTAAAACACACTATATTGCTCAAATGTTGCAGTGGCGACAAACTACAAACATTTTTAAAAGCCTTTAATAGCCTTTACAGGTTACCACTTTAGATTTACAGAGGACGTCTACTGCTAAAATTACTGCCCTCGATCTGACCTTCGCGGTGATACCTCACATGCATGGTGCAATTGCTGTTTACATTTGACGCCAGAACAACGCTTGCATTCGCCTTTGCGCGAGAGCAGGGGGGGACAGGGGTGCTTTTTTTTTCTTTCTTTTTTTTGGCTTTTTTATCTTATTTTTAAACTCTTCCTTTCATTTTTTTTTTTTTTATCATTTTTATTGTTATGTCAGGGAATGTAAATATCCCCTATGGTAGCAATAGGTAGTGACAGGTACTCTTTTTTGAAAAAAATGGGGTCTATTAGACCCTAGATCTCTCCTCTGCCCTCAAAGCATCTGACCACACCAAGATCAGTATATTAAAATGCTTTCCCAATTTCCCAATGGCTCTGTTTACATCCGGGGAAATCTAAGTCATGAAATGCTCGTAGCTTCCGGTTTCTTAAGCCATAGAGATGATTGGAGCCATTCTGGTCTCTGATCAGCTCTATGGTCAGCTGGCCAAATCACCGGCTGCATTATCAGGTTCCCTGTTGAGACAGGAGAGCCAGAGAAAAACATGGAAGACGGTGGGGGGGGGGCATTCCCTCCCACTACTTGTAAAAACAGTCTAGAGGCTAATTAGCCACTAGGATTGCTTTTACATGGAAGCAGACTGCTGGCTGAAAAGAATGATACCAGGATAATACCTAAACCTGCAGGCATCATTCTGGTATAACCACTCAAAGTTCAGCAACATACCAGTACGTTGCTGGTCCTTGTTGGGCATATATTGTAATTTTTTTTATGCAGCCTCTGGGCTGAACGAAAAAAAGAGATTGATCGGTGGGTATGCCCACCATTAGAATACCTCCCTTCATCCACCCACTTCTAATGATGGGCATACATGCACCATTTATATATGCCGAAGCATGGGGGCATCCGCCCCAAAAGTTAGGAGCAAATCGCTCCTCCGCCCCTGCTGCCCCCATGCTTCGGCATATATCACCTCCGACAGCGCTGGAGTCACGGCTTTATGTATCGTGGGAGCAAACGCTGTTGCTGTCAAGATAAATAAGTCCGCGCTGCAGCTGAACGGCGTACCTGAAAACAAAAAAATTGTTAACAATAAAACACAGTAAACAGTAAAGTATAACAAAAATTACATAGCTGAAAAGCAAACAGGATAAAACATGATAACAATAAAACATTGCAGAATAGAATACAGTAAAAAAGAGCAGAACAATAGAGAGATAATTTTTTGTTTTTTTATTTTATATTTTTTTTGTTTTTTTACTTTTTTTTTTTACACTTTTTTTTGTAACTGTAACTTTTATAACTGTAACTGGTTCCAGGTTCGGGTCTCTCAAAATGCGATGGCATCTTGGGAGACCCTGTGAAAGTGTGCCTAGTCTGTGCAATGCTGTACCCTACGCTAATACTCAACTAGTGTATGGTAGCGTTCAAAACATTCACCAATGCAAAGACCAGTATTGTCAGGACAGGAGGGACAATAATAGCGAGTGTCACGCCTATATCCGCGCTTGCTGCAGACACATCTTTTTTTGGGGGGTTCGTTGGGTAGGGGTACTCGGGAGGACATAAAGAAAATGCCTCTCATGCAGCCGACTGCATTTGGTTGGGGATGTGAATGGGGGAAGTACGGGTGCTACAGAAGTGGTGGGTTCCCAATTAGGATTGGCGAATGCAGCAGGAAGGGCACTATGGGCACGACGGGCCTGTCTTTGTCTTCTTCTTGGTGGCAGCAGGACACTAGTTGTGCTTGCCGCCTCACCAGCTTGAACTGCACTTATGGGACTCACCACGTCACCAAGTGTTACTGCAGTGCTGGTTTGACTACGACCGGGGTGTACTAGGCCGCTGGTGCTTGCCAGTTCACCAGAAGGAATAGCGGCGCTAGTACTGCTCTGCTCCATACGAGGGACCTGCGGTTCCTGCACCTCAACAACAGCAGAAGAAGATTGGGGTCGTGTATGCCTGACCTTGGCAGGGACCACAACTCCGTAGTTAGAGCGATCTGTCATGGAGCCGCTGTCGTCTACAGGATCGTATTCTGAGCCTGAATCTGACAGATGAGTGACTTCCTCTTCACTATCTGTCATTCTCAGAAACGTGTAGGCCTCTTCACTACTGTACCTTCGATTTGCCATTTTGGGCTCTAAATTTAGTGGTACAGTAGTGAGACTCACAGGTAAAAAAGCTTCTGACTGTTAGCGACTGATTCAAATGCTACCAAAAAAACTGTTACCCTAGACCTAAAGGGGGCCTAACACTAACTGCCCTACCACTTATAACTGTCACAAACTGACACCAATGCAATAATCAGTAAATAATCAGTAACAAAATAAAAATAAACTGTTATTGGTGTCACTGTGACAGGGGGTGATTGGGGGGTGAAAAGTGTGCCTAGTGTGTTTTACTGTTAGTGTAGTGTTTGTGCACTTACTTGGATGTCTTCTCTCCTCGTCGCCGGAACGAAAAAGACAGACGCGAGGAGAGGTGACATCATTTCCTCTGCCGCTGTTTACTTAGAGCAGCAGAGGAAGATTTTCATTTGTTGGGAGCGATCGCGAGGGGGTGGCCATGAATGAGTGGCCTCCCCCTCAGCATTGATCACTCCCCTAACTATGCCGACTGCCTCGGGCCCTGGGGGGGGGGCGCAATGCACCCCCCGCCCGCAGGAAGCAGATCACGTACCAGGTACGTGATTTTGTCTGCCTGTGCCATTCTGCCACAGTATATCTGCGTTAGGCGGTCAGCAAGTGGTTAATGATAAAAATAAATTGAAATACAAAAATCAGCAGAAGAATAATAGTTAAGGGGAGAAGGGTTTGATCAGGACTGAGAAGGGTTAACTAAGGTTGCTTTATGGATGTCATAAGCAGATCAAATGTAACACTTTTAATCTACATATGAATAAAATAATACATAAATGTAAGTATTATTTGCTCAATGACACTTCCAGATATATTTGTGACTTCATTATGACAGCTGTTCCAGCTATGTGATACATAGCAATTCTAGGCTGTCAAAATGACACCCAGAATGCCAGTAATAGCAGAAGTTAAGCTGGGCACAGGAGATGTGTCCTAGAAACTCTGTTGACCTTTTTTAAAATGTATCTCCTATGTAAAAGGTACTCCAATGGTTAAATACCAATATTTTGTTTAGCATACTGATCATTCTTGTAAAAAGGTGAGTAATCAGATGAACAATATGTTCAGTATTTGCTTCAATCTTTATCTTTTGTGATAAATAGAGCAGTGGCATCCTGACATGTATGAACCTTTTTTTGACCAGAGGCCAATAATACCTAGATACTTGGTCCACATTATGCAGTGTCAGTATGCATCAGTTAAATTGACAGTAACTCTGACCAATTTGCAAATATATATAACGTTACAGTGTTTTTGGGTATCCTATGAGGCACTTATCTGGTACATAGTTTTAAAAAATTCCTTGTTTTTTACTTTTTAATCATGGGTTGACCAATTAACACATATTTCTAAAAATGTGTTTATCGTTCATCTGCAGGTGTTCTTAGAGGATGGACATCTTCTCTACTGGGAAAAGTTTACTAGCCATTTATAGTTTTTTTTTTTTTTTTTTTATCAAGATATTTTTTTCTTCAATCAAGCAGCTATCTATCTATGCAGCTGTCTTTATTGCTGAATCCTGGGCTGTGCCCTGAAAGCAGTACCCAGACCCCGCAAAGATTGTGGGGCCTGCTTGTGTATTTCAGGGAATGGGCTCTGCGAGTGTGTTGAAGATACATTTTGATACCACACATATCCACAGTAGCGGGCTGCAAATGTAGCAAACCGTGGGGCTATTCAGTATTCACCAGTGGAAGTGGTCATTACATCTTTAGATACATGGCCTGACCTGTATGATAGATGGGCCAACAGTTGAAACAATACCTTGGGGAGACACCATTTCTTACCAATGTTCCAAAGTCCATCCATCTGAGTTAGGGAATGCCTCCTCCTTTGTCCAAAGTCTCTTTCCCTTAACAGAAGCTTGGTGTTACAGCTTGATAAGCAAAGTAGCATCCAGCTGGGGCAGCTCTGGCATAGCAGAACTGCCAGGTCAGCCTGGGGGTTACCTCTGGCATATCAGGCATAACCCTCTCAACTACCCGCAAGGGCAGCAGGGCATCTCCCAGACGATTTCCTCTTGCTTCCTTTGTATCATTGTGGCTGTGGGCTTTTACTTTTAAAATGGCCACCTCCAGGGGTTCCAAGGAAGCCTTAAACAACCTTTCTATTAGGGTAGCATGTTTAACCCTTCTGCCAGAACTAGTCAGGACATTTCTAGTCCCCCAGATTGGGCAAAAATCTGATGCAATGCATACCTGCTGTCTGTGTGGATATTACCCCTTTTCCCTTTAAGATGTTTACAGGCTGCTTCCAGAGCATATAGCTCGGCCTCCTGTACTGACACCTTGGGGCTAAAACTTCCTTCACTATTATGTCAGTCTGTGTAGTTACCGCATACCCAGTATGGGGCACTCCATCCTCAGTGCAGTATCTAGACCCATCTACAAAAAGGTCTAACACCTCTGATCCCTCTAAAGGAGTTTATTTTACTTGGGTTATGGCCTGAGACTCTTCTTCCATCAAAGCAAGACAATTATGACCATGATAGGGGTCTGCTTCACAAAATTCATCACAAGAATAGTCTTTACGACATTTAGCAAAAGCCCTGTATTTGTATTAAACTGGTGGAACATCAAGCACTGAAACATCGTACTTGTCTGTGGCCCAAAATGATTCTGGCTAGTCAGGAAAAGCTTCTTAAGGGTTGCTGGTGGTCTGGACTATCATAACATGAAGACAAGCCGCGGCTTCAGCCAAAACTTCCTCAGTGAGTTTAGATGTCACTTTTACTCCATTGTCAGTATACTCTACAGATGCCCTAATGGCCACCAGTGCATCTGCCCCTAATAAATTGACAGGCACATCATCTGAAACTAAAACATGAAGACATAAGCAGTATCTCTCCCAAGGCGCAGTTTAAGGGGTCTAGTTTCCTTTAGGGGAATTGACCCTCCAGTCAGACCAACACTTGGAATCATTTTTTCATTGAGGCACCAAGGGGGCACTTCAGAAGCGTGAAGGACTGTGCGTGAGGCACTCATGTTAGGAAGACAATCAAAGCCTTTGTCCCCCTCGGGGAAGAGCATCTCATCTAAAAACAATTTTAACCTTGCCTCTGCCAGTTCCTTAGACACAGGCCTACCTGCCCGTTTCCTATGCTACAGCAACAGTAGTGGGTGTTACCATAAGGTTAGGGCAATTTTGGGCAATGTGTCCATAATTGTGACATGCATAGCATTAAATTTGCGACACATCAATTGGGGCAGACTTTTGATAACTCTGTTGATTCTTTCCAAGGCCCCTACCCCAACCACACCCTCTGCTCTGTTTCCGGACACCAGATCTGAAATGAGTGGAAGCTCTGCTGATTTTATCATCCAATCATGTACAAGCTAAAATGCTGTTTTTTTATTTTCCTTGCATGCCCCCCTCGGATCTACAGTGACTTTACTTCCAAGTGCACTTTCAGTGCACTTTCAAGTGCACTTGCAGTGCAAAGTGGATTCACCTTTAGTAAATAACCCCCCTTGTCTCACAGATACGTATTGCTGGCCAGCAAAAAAAATTATGGAGCAGACACAACAATTCTGGGAGAGCCTGAACACAAACTTCCACACTCACATATGCAGACTGGATGGGCTGTGCACAGCCCAGAAGGACACCGACAAAACCAACTGTCAACTGCAATCAGGGGCTTGAACTTAACGGTTACTCCAGCATTTCCTAAGCTGGCATCGGCCCCAAAAGCCCTTTCAGAGTCAATTTGGGAAACCGTGATGCCCTATTCTGTCTGGGTCTGATATTCTTTGTCGTTGTCCCCATTGAGATGGCTCGTCGGTGCTCCCCGACACGGAAAGGCCTTCGTTTTCACTTAGTGGGGACGTAGGCATATTGTTAACAGCACTGGTGCGCATGCGCCCAATCCAGTATCTCGCGCCGGCGCAATGGGGGGTTTCCATCTCCACCCTGCCCTCTTTCCGTGTCGGCGGCCTGTCGACGTCTGACGTCACTGCGCTCTCCAGCGCGCTGACGTTGGACGCCGCTCAGGCCGGGGAGCCGTGATTGGCTGGCGTCCTTTGTATACACAGCTGATTGCCTAAAGGGCTATTCGTCTGCCTTTAATTAAAGTTGATGATTTCCTCCTGGGCTCACACTCACCCTAAATGTCAATGATTGGCTGTTCTGTGCCTCCACCCTCTAAACATCAGGTATTTAGTCCAAACATAACACACACATATCCCTGCTACACAGCTGAGAGGAGCTTGTTTTCCTGCAGAGGGACCAGTGCAACCAAACAACAAAGGTCAGTTATTTAATCTATAATCCCTTTTTGTAATTATGTCCAGCCTATATCTAATCATTTAAAGTGAGATTCTCCCTATTTCTGATAGCACATTGGTTTTTACACTATATCTCACTTTAAAATGCATGGATAGTTCAGTTTGCAGACACATACAATGTCCCTTATCTTTTACCACTTTTTAGATGTGCGCCATTCATGCCTATCAGTGGCAGCTCTTGTGAGCCCTGGCCTGCCGTCTTTTCGTTAGGAGCTCATCTCCTAACATTTCTGTGTACATTATTTGCAATGAAGAAACAAATGTTTTGTGAGCATATACATATACATATATGCTTAGATTGGTATTTATTCCTATGATGTCCTTGTGCCCTGTTGGGAGAGAAAATCTCTAAACCCCTCAACCTATCTCATTATTCCCCTTATGGTATATGTAGGTGCTAAATATACTTACTTATATGTATATATATTCTTTTTTTTTTTTAGAAATACACCAAACTGCTTCTTTGAAAGCCCTGAGGAAGGAAGTACACATCATAAAAAGAATTGAGTCTTTTTATGCTATTCCGAAACATGTAGGGTGTTCTTGTTGTATCCCCACTCAATGTATTTGACCATTTTTGGCCTTTCAGGGTGGCTTACTACAGCAACATAGCAGTTGTATTTCAATCAAATACTGTTCTCTTCATATTTAATTTTATATTCACTATATGTTTTGTATATTTTGTATATCTTGTAATAATAAAAATTTTGCTAATTTTCTAAATATTTTTGTATTCTATCTGCATCTACAAAAAATTCTTTCCTGGTGACGTACTGCCCATAATATCCCTTTTGGGGCATATACAATTTTGGTCTTCTCTTTGATATGGGATGTGGCAGAAATCCCCAGGATTAGCCCAACACTAGTTCCTTCTTACCAATTTCCTTATTTCAATTTAATTGAGTAGTAGATACCCGCCTTGTCCCCAGCTTCTCTTGGAACTAAGCTTTGAGCATTATCATTACCCTACAATATTATTATTCTTTCCTCTGTATGCGATTAGAGATTCTTCCTCTCCCACGCTTCCTTTTCTTTTATCTTAGGAAAATGGCAGAACTATACAGTCAATCATGGGATGATTTTGTGGCCAAACTCCAACAGGATTATGGCCAGAATGAATCCCGTGACTTTGAATTAAGTTTTTTGTTTTCCAACCTGACTAAATGGCTGGAGAAAAAATCGCTTACTTATTGGCATATTCAAAGCTTCAAAGAATACATTAAAGATGACTTAAATCCCCTAGGACTACGTGTCCAAATCTTTCCTTCATTTGAAAATATAAGTTCTACATTTAAAACAGCCTGGGAACAAAATCTCAAGTCATGCTCTGTGGGGATGATGAAGTTACTCATGGAGGAGTATCAGAGATGTATGACGGATATAGATATAAATATAGACCTGATTTATTCAAAAATCAAACCCCTAGAAGCCCATCCTTCCTTCTCAAACCTCAATGATAAACTAAAAATACACATAGAACTCTTTAATAAGAATATTCTTTTGAAAAAATAAAACAAATTCCTCAGAGACAAACAAGCATTTGAAGAAGGAAAGGCTTATGAATGGTCTCAAAAATCAGGGGGAAGAAATCCCAAACGAAATCCAACACACTATCCTAAACATTCAGATGTATCTGATTCTTCCTCTACATCATCTAATATGTCACATTCTTCGTATAAACAACCTGGACATAACAGAAAACCCAAAAGACGTCAAGAGGGTGATCACCCTCTAGCTAATGACACCAAAAAAAGTTTCCCAAATCATACCCTCGGACCCCTCGAATTAGCGGTCAGAGTCCCATGACGCAGACGTCATTGCCTGTCAATGACGCTGCAGCACCAACACCAGCAGAAACCCCCTTACCAACACTCTCAGGCAAAAATCCATCAATCTTCTTCCCAAAAAACCAGGGGAACTCTCAGGCACCATCAAACCTATGATTACCCCAGATACATCATCTTCTTTGGATGTGGTGAATCTGTCATCACATATCCTCACTCCAGAGGAAACCTCAGTCCTCTCCAAGGGTCTCACTTTCTGTCCAAATAACAGACTGGACAAATTTGTAGCTATAAAGGATCTACATCTTTATACCCGCAAACTGCTATTAAAAAGCATGTTTGATAAACGCAAACAAGATTATGAGGGCTGACGCACATTTAGTGAATGACAAGCCCTCGATAACTTAAATTCTTTGCTACAAGAAAGTGAGCCCCAGGATCTGATTGATACTGTAGACCTGGAAGCTTTACTTAAAGAGGACGAGGACACATCCACCACATCAAAAAAATCCTCTCTTAAAAAGGCCTCCTCCATGTACCCTGCCCCCAGCTCCAACCATGGTGTGGCCACTTTTTTGAAGATGACGTCCCAGGAAATTAAATCACTCAAACCTACATCTCTCCATACTCCAAACCTGACTAAAAAAGAAAAAATAGCCTTACAGAATTTATCTAACAACCATAATATTACCATCAAACCGAGCGACAAAGGGGGAAACATTGTCCTAATGGACAATGAACACTACAAGAAAATGTGTTTCAAAATCCTTAGGAGTCGGGATTGGTACCGCCCAGTGGGCACTGATATAGTGGAGGCATTTAATAAGAAGTTCTATTCATTTGTAGACGATGCATTTCAAAATAACATTATCTCTAAACAAACATGGGAATTCATCCGAACTCCCTATCCACGCGTACCAACTTTCTACGTACTACCTAAACTACACAAAAACATTAATGACCCACCAGGGAGACCAATTCTCTCTGGGAATGGATCAATTATGGAAAATATGTTGAGACTTATAGATGAACACATTAGAGCTTTTGTTCTGGCCATCCCCTCATACATTCGTGATACAATCCATCTCCTACAAATTTTGCAAGATGTCCAAATTCCTGACCATTGTACTCTTGTAACCATCGATGTAGAGGCCCTCTACAGCTCAATTCCCCACTGTAGAGGGATAACCTGCATCCAGAAGGTTCACAAACCAGTCACCATGAGGCTCCATTCAACGAGTTCATAGTTCGTTCCCTAGACTATATACTTTACCACAACATTTTTTCATTTGATGGACGATTATTCCTCCAGGTACAGGGCGTAGCCAAGGGCACTTGCTGTGCCCCTGGCTACGCCAATCTGTACTTGGGGGAATGGGAAAAGACAATCTTTGGCGACGATGGTCTCTCTATGTACCTGTGCCACGTAGTTATGTGGCACAGGTACATAGACGACATCTTCGTCGTCTGCGATGGCCCTCAATCCCTTTTAAATGAATCATTGAGGCATTGAATAAAAAACAATTCAACCTCAAATTTACCATGCTATCCGATAAGTTCACTATCACTTTTCTAGACATTGAAATCTCAATCAATGAATCTAATATATTATCCTCCAAACTATTTAGGAAACCCACTGCAGGGAATACGGTACTGCATTCATCCAGTTTTCACCCCAAACCTTTAATTAATTCAATCCCCTACGGTGATTATCTGCGGATAAAACGTAATTGTTCAAACTATTCAGACTTTAAACACGAGGCCAACAAACTCAAGAATCGATTACTACAGCGTGGCTACAGCCACAAATGTCTCAAAAAAGTCTTTAAACATGCCAACTTGAAGGATAGACATGAACTATTAATCCCCAAGCAAACATCAACCATTGAGGCCAGTTCAAGAATAATTACCACTTATACCAATGATCACAATAAAGTCAGACAGATATGCCAAAAATATTGGCATTTATTAAATTCCGATCCAGTCATAGGCCCCTTTGTACATCCAAAGGCCCCTAGTCACCTACAGACGAGCCACCTCTGTGGGAGATTTACTAGTCCAGAGTGAATACAAGGGACAAGAGAGAGGTGATCCATGTACTACAGTGGGCACGTTCCAATGTGGATCTTGTTCCTACTGTAAGTACATGGACACAAGGAGGAACATATATTTGCCCAATGGCATGCACTTTGTGCCTAAACATTTTTCAAACTGCCAGACAACAGGAGTAGTGTATCTACTATTATGTAACTGTAACTGTTTTTATGTGGGGAAAACCCTACAAAAATTATGGCAGAGAGTTTATCGCCATTTCAGGGCCATGCAATCAGCTGACCCTGACCTCCCGTTGGGCAGACATGTAGCCCAAGTACATGGTGGCATCTGTCCCAAAATCTCCATCTTAGTATTAGATCGTCTACATCCAAGCTCCCGTGGCGGAGATTTTAATAAAGTTCTCCTACAGTGGGAACTCCGCTGGATATCAAAACTCGATGCGACAATGCCACCGGGCCTTAATGAAGCCTTTAATTTGAAACCGTTCCTCCTAGGATTTGCCACAGGGGGCTATGATAAGGAATTATAGAAAGACTAAATGCTCTTGTGTTGCTTAACATCCCCCCTTTTTGTGTTTTTTCTCTTTTTTTCTTTTTGTTCATTATTTCATTCTACATTTTATTCATCTCTTCCTAATTGGGTCTAATTTGATGTTTATCTTTGGCTTGCCAAATATATGAAAAATGTCTTTAGGTAAACCTTACACCAAATATTGGTGTCCCCAGTAGTTGAGGGTTCCCAAAAACGCGGCGTTGGGGGATCAGCACAGATACTTGCTAGCACCTGTGTTTAGCCCCTCAGCCCAGCCCACCCAAGTGCAGTATCAATCGATTGCTATCACTTACAAAACACAAAACACATAACTGCAGCATTCACAGAGTCAGGCTTGATCCATGCAAATGCTAACAGTTTTTTTGGTAGCTTTTGAAGCAGTCACTGACAATCAGGTTTTTTTTCCCTGCTAAGGTCAGGCGTACCCAACCCCGTTCTTCTGCTGTTGGTGAGGTGCAAGAACCGCAGGGCACTCTTATGGAGCAGAGAGCCAATACTAGTGCCGCTCATGCTTCTGGTGAACTGGCAAGCACCAATGGCCTAGTACATCCTGGTCATACATCCAGCACTGCAGTAACACTTGGTGACGTAGCGAGTCCCATAAGTGCAGTTCAAGCTGGTGCGTTGGCCAGCACAAGTAGTTTCCCGCAGCCAGCAAGAAGACAAAGACATACCAAGACAGACCCGTTGAGTCCATAGTGCCCTTCCTGCTGCATTTGCCAGTCCGAATTGGGAGCCCACCACTTCTGCAGCACCCATACTTCCCCCATTCACTGGCCAACCCGGAATTCAGGTGGAAACGTCACTTGATTTTTATTCACTGTTTTTCACGGAAGATCTCTATAGATCTATTGTGGACCAAAGCAATCTGTATGCTGGTCAATTCATCACCGCTAATCCCCAGTTGACCCTTGCCAGAGCTTGGAGACCTATTAAGGTCTATGAATTTAAAACCTTCCTGGGCCTATCCCTCCTCATTGGCATAACTAAAAAGAGTGAGTTGCGGTCACATTGGTCCACTGACCCAATTCACCATATGCCCGTGTTCTCTGCCTCCATGACCAGGACACAATACGAGCAGATCTTGTGGGTCATGCATTTTAATGACAATGAACTCTGTCATCCTCGGGGTGACCCGGAATAAGATCGGCTCTACAAAATTCGGCCCCTCGTAAACCACTTCAACCAACAGTTCGCAGCCTTGTTTACTCCCGATCAAGTTGTCTGCATTGATGAGTCCCTGATTAAGTTTTTTGGCCGCTTGTCATTCAAACAGTATCTTCCTAGCAAGTGTGCTAGATATGGGGTCAAGATGTATAAGCTCTGTGACAGGGCAACATATAGTTTTATGGTTTACAAGGGAAAAGATAGTCATGTGGATCCCGAGAACTGCCCAAACTACATAGGGAGTGCTGGTAAGATTGTGTGGGACTTGGTGTCACCTTTATTCCGAAAGTGGTACCACTTACACGAGCGTGCCACTTTTTAGTCACTCGTTTGATCATGGAATTGGTGCATGTGGCACCATGCGATCTAATCATCAGGGCTTACCCCAGCGGCTTGTAGATTCCTGTCTTAGGCTGGGGTAGAGAGCCTGCTCGAGATGTAATAATTTGCTCGCAGTGAAGTGGAGGGATAATCGGAATGTTTTTGTTCTGTCCTCCCTTCACGCAGACACGACAGTCCAAATTCCTACAGCGACTGGTGTGGAGAAACCCCTCTGTGTCCACGAATACAACCTTAACATGGGAGGGGTGGACCTCAACGACCAATTGCCCATAAAGCCAGACGCTGGTACATAAAAGTGTCTGTATACTTGTTCCAATTGGCTCTGCTGAACGCTTATGTGCTATACAAAGCGTCAGGACAAACTGGATCCTTCCTTAAATTACAGGAAGAGAATATCACAGCCCTTCTGTTTCCAGACGGTGCTGTGGCCCAGCTTCCTAATCCAAATGCAGTGAGCCGGCTGCATGGGAGGCATTTTCCGTATGCCTTCCCTGGTACCCCTACCAATCGATCACACCAAAGAAGATGTCGTGTCTGTGGCAAGCGCGGATATAGGCGTGACACCCGCTATTGTCCCTCCTGTCCTGGCCAACCTGGTCTTTGCATTGGTGAATGTTTCGAATGCTACCACACACTAGTGGAGTATCAGCGTAGGGTACAGCACTGACTAGGACACACTTTCACAGGGTCTCCAAAGATGCCATCGCATTTTGAGAGACCCAAACCTGGAACCGTTACAGTTATGCCCTGTACACACGGTCGGACATTGATCGGACATTCCGACAACAAAATCCATGGATTTTTTCCGACGGATGTTGGCTCAAACTTGTCTTGCGTACACACGGTCGCACAAAGTTGTCGGAATTTCCGATCGCCAAGAATGCGGTGACGTACACCATGTACGACGAGACTAGAAAAGGCCAGTTCAGAACCAAGCGCGGCACCCTTTGGGCTCCTTTTGCTAATCTCGTGTTAGTAAAAGTTTGGTGAGAGACGATTCGCGCTTTTTCAGACTCGTGGTTTTCAGATTCTTTTCTGCTGTTCAGTTTGTGCTTGTGGGTTTGTATCTGCTCTTCAGTGCGTGCAGCGAGTACCATTGATTTATCATTGTGTTCTTGTTCATTCGTTACTGTTTTTCAGGTCGCTCTTCACAGGTCTTGCTGTTTTTCAGTGCGTTCTGTTACTTCGTTCTAAGCAGCCAACCGTTTTCTAGCCATGTTGCGTATACGTACTCCTTGTAGAGTTCATGCTGTGAGGGGGCTTGGTGTTGGGGTCCTGACCTTGACACAAGTCCAGTCCATGAACAGGGTGGGGAGGAGTTCATGGACCAAGAATTGGTTGCTTCAGCGTGACCAGTTCTTTCATATGCCTTTGCTCCATGAGATCCGTGAGAATAATCCTGATGATTTCAGGAACTTTCTCCGGATGACGGACCCCGTATTTCACCATTTGTTGGTTTTGCTGACCCCTTATATTAGCAGGCAGGATACCTGCATGAGGCAAGCCATCACTCCGGAGCAGAGGCTAGTCACCACCCTGCGGTACTTGGCGACGGGGAGAAGCCTGCAGGACCTCAAGTTCTCGACAGGCATCTCCCCCCAGGCTCTGGGGATCATTATCCCAGAGACCTGTTCTGCCATCATCCAGTTCCTGCAGAAGGAGTATATGAAGGTAAGATTTTTATCCTTTAATGTCACCTTTTATAGTATTTAATGTTTGATAATATATTGTATTTCTTTCCTCATTCCCTAATTACCATGATTGTAATATGCTGTGAATGTCCCCTTTGTCCTCATGCATGCTGGATTTTTATGTAATTATTTTTTTGTCCTTCATACATATTTGCCTTCACTTACCTCCCCAGCATGGTCTCCTGGCCCTATATTCACCTCATGTAGTCACTTAACAATGTATTTTATCAGCTCCATAGTAGTGCTTTACCCCAAACACCCCCTAAAATGTGTAAAAATGTGATTTGTGCTTTAAATTCAGGCAGAGTGCCAGAGGCTTTTTTTGGGGGGTCCCCAAATCATTTGGAACCCTCCCTCCCCCCAACTGCTAAGTCAGCTGATACCAATTCTCTATCTATCCTCAATTATCTATCTGCTGACTTTGCCAAACCCATACACACTATACCCATCTCTTTTGTTGTCAGATGTATGGATGAATTCCCCAAAGCATGTAGTGCAAGGGCCTGCCTGTATACTTTCAAATGGTACTGTTTAAAGTTTTGGTATCCTATTATTATCTTGATAGGTAATAGCAGAATGTCCAAATGTGCTAAAATGTGTACAATGTGTATTTATATCTTTGTATTATGACACTTCTTACCTGTCCAGTGGGCTGCCAATAGTGTAACTAAGGAGGGGCTGGCCAAAGTAATACCCATTATTTAGGCATTCATCTCTCAATGAAGTGGAGAGGGTTACCTGTCCAAGAGTCCCCCCCCTATAATGTTAGAAATGGCCCATGAGAGGGGGTGGGGGAGGGGGAATCTGATAGTTGTACCTTATACTTTGGTCTTTAAAAACTCCCTCAAATAAATGTTATCTTGATGTTGGCCAAGAATGTTTCTGTCTAATCTGCTTTCCCTGTTTATGTGCAAAATGACTAATTTGTTTTTGTTGTTTGACTCCACAGTTTCCTCCTCTAATGTTCCACGATATTATAGGTACTCATATAAGACAACGGTATGCAATCGTCACTATGTTAAAATTAAGAGGCAGCCACGGGACCGCTTTCCATCAAGTTATCAGCCACTGGGTGGCAGCAGCTAAGGAGTCCCAACAGGTGGTACATAGCCAAAAGGAGTATATGTGGAGTATAGGGCGAAAAAAGGGAATGCAAGGATAGGGTACATGTTGGCACAAAGTCCTGGATAGAGTCAGAACATAGATTGCAAAATGAAAGGCGCAACTGCCCTGCAAAAACTGAGTACGCTAACACCAGCGGTAACACAGTAGGTGTGGAGGATGGTCATAGCACTGAACCATCCTAATCCATTCCGGGTGTGATGCGCACAAAAAGAAAACACAAAAACAATAACTGTTCTAACAGGTATATAGCCAAAGTAGTGATCGCACATAATTCAAGGTAATAGTAAACAAAAAAAGGTGTTGTAATCCTCTCGCTTTTCTTCAAATAAAGTAATAATTCCCCAGCCGGCATAGTAGTTGACAGGTGGAAGTATAAGGTATAAGGTGAGATCACCAAAGGCACGATAAAATGGGAGAAAAATGCCCCCAAAGATATAATTCCTTCTCTCCTGCCGCTTGTCGTTGATGCAAGTTATTCTCATTGCGATCAAGCCAGGAAGCCGCCTCAGCTGCCAATTCAAAAAATGGGTTTAGCTGCTGGGAGTGACTGAGTTTAGCAGGGTATACCATGGCATAGGAGAGTTGTAGACAGAACAGCCACACCTTGACATCGTTGAACTTGGATTGCTTGTGTTGGACTTCTGCAGAGAAGTCTGGGTAGAATGATATTAGCCGCAGGATAATTTATCAATCTTTATAATTGGGGAGACGCGCTAGTATAGGTCTCTGAGGGTACCCCTGTGGTAATGGGCGGGGTGGGGTGCAATGAGCCCTCTCAACTGCAAATAATGAAGTATATGCCCCTTTGCCAAAAGGTTTCCAGTAACCAGCGCTCTGCGAAGTCAGTGGGGTCTCTACCTTCTGATTTTTCGGGCAGCCCCACTATGCGTACATTGTTCTGGCGCAACCTGTTTTCAATATCATCTGTCTTATTATGGGAGGCAGCAGCAGCTGTTGGGCTGCAAGTTTTGTGTCCATAATCAAGGGAGGAAGTTAGCCTTCCAGATGGCTGATGCAACTTTCCAAAGTGGTGGTCTGCTCCCTGATCTTTTCCCGATCTTGACGCAAAAGGAAGACTTCCTTCTACAGACCACCATAATGTTTTTTAAGATCATCCACAGATGCAGTGCACTTATGCACTGCTCTTAGTATGTCACATAAGGAGGGTTGAGATGTGTCCTCCATGTCCTGGTCTGGGGCCGTCTCACTGGAGCCACATGGATCTGCAGGGAGATCATTGCTGCTGCAGGGATCATGCTGATCCAGCATGTCCTTTTCTGTGGTGAGGAAGGGGACAGGGTCGGCCTGTGTAGCTGGACAGCCCGAGAGTTTTTGAGCAAAAAATAACATGTCTCAGGGCTGCTCCTTCCATTGCTGCTTGGCAGAAGATCTACTCACTGGATCCCCGGATTTGTCCCTCAGTCTGCGCTGTGGCAGAGGGGTCTGGGCGCCATCTTGGGCATCCAAGGCCGCTGCTTCTTCCTGGATTTTGCACGGCATGTTGGCTGCTGGAAAAGGTACCGACAGGCTGTCAATGGTCTCCAGAATATCACTGACTGCTTTAACAAAGCACAGGTCATACAATCATATTTATTTGCATCTTCCTCTTTGGAAGAGTCTGAAGAGGGCTGTTTGCCTGGGAAGCAGATGGGCACCACCTTCTCTGGTGGCGCTGGTCTTTATTTGGGGTTGGCATTTTTTTTCTGCAGAAACAGAAGGCAGGCAAAAAACACTGAGCTTGTTCAATGACTATTAAGCAGCAGCGCAGTGCCTCATCCATAAGGAAGCTCAGTATCTCAGCAATAATAAGGCAAGTGTCCACTCCAGCCATGATATTGCACTGCTTGCCTATTGGGAATGATCTACACCTCATATGCCACCCCAGTGACCAGCATGGGGGCTGCCTGCTAGAAGATGCACCTCTCATGTGGTAAGGTTGCCCATGTGTCTTTTGCAAAAAACCTCTAGTACATTCTTTGATTGTCTAGCATGAACTGTATGTTTAAGATCCCTCCAAAGCAGATTTTTACATCAGGAGATTGTGAAGGCTACTCCAGAACCATCACTTTTTTTCTGCTGTGGCTATGCAGGGTCGACTTGGCCTTATGCTTCAGATCACTGTTACAGTATCTCACAAAAGTGAGTACACCCCTCACATTTTTGTAAATATTTTATTATATCTTTTCATGCGACAACACTGAAGAAATGACACTTTGCTACAATGTAAAGTAGTGAGAGTACAGCTTGTATAACAGTGCAATGTTGCTGTCCCCTCAAAATAACTCAAAATAAAGCCATTAATGTCTAAACCACTGGCAACAAAAGTAAGTACACCCCTAAGTGAAAATGTCCAAAGTGTCAATATTTTGTGTGGCCACCATTATTTTACTGCACTGCCTTAGCCCCCTTGGGCATGGAGTCCACCACAGCTTCACAGGTTGCCACTGGAGTCCTCTTCCTCTCCTCCATGACGACATCACAGAGCTGGTGAATGTTAGAGACCTTGCACTCATGCACCTTCCATTTGAGAATGTCTCACAGATGCTCAACAGTGTTTAGGTCTGGAGACATGCTTGGCCAGTCCATCACCTTTACCCTCAGCTTCTTTAGCAAGGCTTGGAGGTTTGTTTGGGGTTGTTATTATCTTGGAATACTGCCCTGTGGCCCAGTCTCCAAAGGGAGGGGATCATGCTCTGCTTCAGTATGTCACAGTACATGTTGGCATACATGGTTCCCTCAAAGAACTGTAGCTCCCCAGTGCCGGCAGCACTCATACAGCCCTGGACCATGACACTTCCGCAACCATACTTGACTGTAGGCAAGACATACTTGTTGTACTCCTCACCTGGTTGCCGCCACACATGCTTGACACCATCTGAACCAAATAAGTTTATCTTGGTCTCATCAGACCACGGGACATGGTTCCAGTAATCCATGTCCTTAGTTTGAAGAACAAAAGAATGTGTAGCGCTAATGTGAAACAACCATATGTTACATGCTGTGAAAGGCAATTGACTCCTCAAATACGGCAATCATAAACAAAAAACCTAAAGGTATTTGTTTGAAATTAAAATTGAATAAGTCCTAAAAGTCCTCAAGAAGTGAATCTTGCAAGGTGATAGTGATCCTCAATACACATATGACTTCATATTGCACTTATCCAAACGTGAAGGAAAAAATATTCAAAGGTGCATCCCCACCAACAATAAGAAGGCTTATCGGAACCTTTGGACCCAATAAACCTACGATCAATCGGATCAAGCAGGCTTGTGGTCATCAACAACCAGCTGATAAGCTTCGGTAGATGGAGAAAAGAAGGTCCGAGAGTGGTGTATGGAACAGTGGACCTCAAGGATGATGTCCTCAGTGTAGGTGGTTAAATAAACAAAGAAAAACAAAGAAAGGCCACATAGTGTAATCCCGTATGAAAAAATCCTTGACTATTTTATTGAAAAGGAAATACACTCACATGTAAAAGGATAAAAAACAGCGCTGTGTGGATAAAATGGCGGCAATGGTGTCCTACCGGATGCGTTTCGTCTACTTGGATGTCATCTGGGGGGTCACACCACTGCTGCCAGCAAGGTTTATATAAGAAATACAAGAATCCTTGATGAGAGTCCATTCATGTGCAATTTGGCTTGTAATCAATGGCACTTCCGGTATCGGCAGAAGATGGCCGCTTAGCGTGCATTCCATACCTCATTTTAAAACCGGAAATGCGTTCCATGCCTCGTTTTAAAACCGGAAGTGCGTGGGGTGATACAGCAATATATACACCCATCCGACCTATAAAGCACTAAATAGTGTGTGTAAAATCATTAATAAGTTGCTCACATAGAAAAGTGTGTGAAGTGCGGAAAGAAAAAGAGGGTGTCTTGGAAAGAGACCAGACGGAGAATGTGACGTCAGACGCATGCGCGTGAGGCTTGCTTTCATTTAATACGAGGTGCGCGAATGGAGGGAAGTGACGTAAAGGTTCACGACATAGTGGGAAGCGCCTCTAAGAGGAGGCGGTGCACAAGGATCAGAGACATCCTATGGTGCCATAGCAACAGAAAAAATATCACAGTGGGTGGCACCACAAAATAGTGTGCAGTGCGCAGGAGTGTGCAGCGTCATGGCAACAATGCGCCGCGTGCCACAATTAAACTCTAAAGACACCGTGATGACGTATATGAGTCACCTCGGAGGGTGAAATGAACATCGCACCAAACGAGAAAATATAGCGGATGAGAAGTAAATAAAAATAGAAAAAATAGAAAAATAGTTGTTTAGGGTTATGCAACTACATGGAATGGACAAAACACTCCATGCAGAAAGATATGGAAAGTAAATATGAAAATAAAAAATAAAAAATAAAAGAAAAATACAAATTTAAAGGAATATATATATATAAATATATATATATATATATATATATATATATATATATATATATATATATATATATATATATATATATATATATATATATATATATATATATATATATATATATATATATACACACTGTATTTATTGGCGTATAACACTCACTTTTTCACCATGAAAATCGGGTGCAAATAGCGTGTGCGTGTTATACGCCAATTCTTCAATTTCAGCTGCCTCGGAGGCAACGGGGGGGGGGGCGAGTGCCATCAGATTACATACAGTGAGAATCTCCGGCCTCTGTAATAGGAAGTCAATAGATGGCAATGGCGAGGCTGCTGCATTTATGGCAATGGCGAGCCTGCCGCATTGATGGCAATGGTGAGGCTGTTGCATTGATGGCAATGGTGGCAATGGTGAGGCTGTATTGATGTGGACTAATAAGGCTGCATTGATGGCACTTGTGAGGCTGCAGGTGGGCATTAATCAGGCTGCATTGATGGCAATGGTGAGGCTACAGATGGGCACTGACCCTTATTTTGCTTCAAAGTTCCTTATTTAAAATGTAAGTTTTTTCCTGAAACTTCCCTCTTAAAATGAATGTGCGTGTTATACGCCTGTGCGTGTTATATGCCGATAAATACAGTATATATATCTCCATGTTGGTGAATATACATGGTCTTAGCCCATGAATATATTACCAGATGTATATAGGAGTTTTTTAAAGTCAATAAAAATATATAAAATTAATTATGTGCCCAGCGGTTGTGTCGTCTGTAAAAAACAAAAATTAAATGACACAGAGTGGACTCTCAAAGGAGGTTCAGGTGTAACAATAATGAATATACATACATATGATGAAAATGTATATATAATAAAAAGAGACTCAAATCTCATATTGTGCATATCTCACTCAAAAAATATAAAACATTAATATGTAAAATACAGAGTTAGGGAAATATTCCCAAAACCAAAAAAACGATATGGAATACATATATGGTAGTAGATAAAAATAAGACACTAGAGAAAGGAGAAAGATAGACCTGGTGAGTCAGGACATCAGGCCTTATTAATAAAGGAGTTGATGGTGGGCGTGGCCAAGATGGCGCTGTAAGCGGCTGCTTTTCCAGAGAGCTCCGCTGATCCGTACAGAAATCCGGATCCATCGACTCTAAAAACTTACTAATTTCATTCCTGCTGCTTAGTGGGGGATAGGGGATCCTATTCCTGCCGAGAAGTGGGGAAAATTTCGATTCCTGGCGCGAGATTGGGGACCCGGCCTACCGCGGGCGACTGGGCCGAAGCCGCGGCTTTTCCTGACGGGCCGCGCGGCGAGCCGGGAACCCCCTGCCACGATCGGACTGAATACCGGGCCTTGCTGGCTGCTGCGGACCACAGGTGAGGGCGGGAGAGGGTACCCTGGACTGTACTTAGGCCGTGTTCTGGGCCTGGACTCTCTTCTCCCCCGCGCGTGATTTACTAGGCCACGACCGCGGCCTTTCCTGGAGCCTCGGGGCCGCCGGATCGATAGGGGGAGTGCTGTATCTTGCTGGCCTAGTGGAGGGGGCCCTGTGACCGCTGGGAGATACTCCCAAGCCACAGGAACAGATCCTGGAGTGCCTACGTCCCTCTCACCCCGGTAGTGAAGTGAGGTGGCTGGGCTGACCATCCCTGTGGGCCTGTGTAGACCTGAAGTCAGCGGCTCCTGTGCCATTTGTTTTAAGATGAGGGGGGAAGACTGTTAAGGGGACACAAACTTTATCCTACCTGCTGCTTGAACACCCCTGACTTCGCAGACAGGCTCCCACTACCAATTGCTGAATACTGCCCGGATCTGGGCCCCCGCCACCTGAATGAGGCGCCGGAATTCCAGCGCAAAATATAGTAAAGGGGGTAAGAAGTTGACCTTCCCACCGCAGCCGGACTCCCCCCAGACGCCCACCGGTCCCCCTCCGGAGGCCCCTAAAGTACGCGGCACCCACAGAGTCCCACAGACAGACACTATGGAGTCGGATGACTCTCGTCCCCCCTGGTTGGCGGATGTCATGGCTGCCATTGCAACTTGCCAATCAACGCTAACAACAAAGATCGAAGCAGTTCAGTTGGACATGGGTCTAATCCGTCAAGATATAGATAAAATCAGATCACGAGTCACTGAGACAGAGCAAAGACTGAGTACCACCGAAGACACCATTGCGGAACATGGGGCGTCACTCCGTACTCTCCAAACTAAAGTAAAGGCCCTTGAATATAGAGCCAAGGACGCGGAGAACAGGAACCGGCGTAATAACCTTCACATTGTTGGTTTACCGGAGGGGGCGGAGGGGAATAACCCTACCTCCTTCATAGAGGGTAACCTTGGCTCAGGTCTGAGGTAATATATGTATTCCCACATGGATGACTTTCTTCATGCACAAGTTATGCCCAGTTCAATCCATGGTGTGGACAGTCTTGGGAGGAGAAGTTTATTACCCCTTCCAGGGAAATTCTAAGATAATGCCCCTGCCAAACAATTTGGTCAGGAGACCGTTGAAATATGAAGTTCCTTTACAACTGCTTGTTCTCTTGAGGGGTGTTGGGAACATTTTTGTTCGGTATCTTCACCCAACGATGGATAGACTTTACTGTGGGGTCGCACTATGGGATATTTCCCCTTCATCTGACTTTCTTAGTCCCCACAGCCTGTTGTATTACAAACTGAGCTCTCAACTGTATAAGCCGCTTAAAATGCTGTTTCCCCCCCCGTGTGAAGTTTCTGGGGGGTGAGTTCGCCTCTTCCACGGACCCTCTGTTGCAGCCGGCGAGCTGAATAAGTTCGGGATTGAAACCCGCCTCAGTTTTGGGGGGTCGGGTGGGTATTTTCATCTGCTTCGGTTATTGGGATCCTTTATCTGTTTTTGGTTTGGTTTTGTTTTTGTTTGTTATTTGTACCAAAATAATTGACTTATCAGCATTGCACTGTCTACAAATGTGTCCGGTTCGGGTCCCGGGGTCCAGTCCGAGAGCCACGATTTCCATTGATCCTAACATTCTTAACACTCTCGGTGGTCATGTCCTCACTTAACATCATCTCCTGGAACACCAGGGGACTGAATTCTCCGGTTAAACGCTCCCTGGTGTTCCAATTCATTAAATCTTATAACCCACACATATGTGTGCTCCAGGAAACGCACCTAACAGGTCGTATGGTTCTGGCCCTTAAAAAACCATGGGTGGGACACCACTACCACTCCACGCACTCCACATTCTCTAGGGGTGTAACTATACTGGTATTGAAGTCACTTCCCTTTCGACTCTTGGATTTGGCCCTGGACCCTGATGGACGGTATGTTATTATTCACGCTAAAATTTATTCTCTAACGTGGACTATTGTGGGCTTATATTTGCCTCCCCCGGCCTCCTTGCTGGTGCTCAATCAGATCACCGGTAAGCTGGCCGACTTTGCCTCTGATAACAATGTCATATTGGGGGATTTTAATCTGGTCCCTGACCCAGATTTAGACAGGCTAACTCCTGCGGGATATCATTGCTCTGGGTTGGCTGAGTGGGCGGATACCTATGGCCTGACT
The DNA here is from genome assembly GCF_042186555.1 of Aquarana catesbeiana. NCBI lineage: Eukaryota > Metazoa > Chordata > Amphibia > Anura > Ranidae > Aquarana > Aquarana catesbeiana. The sequence continues at coordinate 289,185,488 of NC_133328.1, forward strand.
GATGTCTGGAGGTGGCGTCACCCCCAATCTAGGGCATACATATGTCACTCGGCCTCTCACAGAACGTTTTCCCGCATAGACTTGGTCTTCTCAGGGACTCAGGTCCTCCCACGGGTCACAGACATACGAATATTGCCTAGGGGAATTTCCGACCATGCACCCTTGTTGTTGTCTTTGGATCTCTCCCTAGGCTCAGTAGAAAGGATATGGAGGCTCTCCAGATTTTGGATTTCAGACACCGCAGTAGACTCCCAATTTAGAACGGAATTGCTTGACTTTTGGGCTGTAAATGTGGGCTCTGCTGACTCCACGGTGGTGCGGGATGCCTCCAAAGCCACGATGAGGGGGCGTTACCGGGCCATCATTGCCAGAGTCCGACGTGAGCGTAGAGCAGACTTAGTGAAGGCAGAGCGGGAGGTGAGTGGTGCGGAGGCTCTTTTTGTTCATACCCGGGACCCTGCGCACTATTTGCATCTACAACTGATGACGAAGGAGGTGGTTTGTCTTCGTACTTCTCTTACTCAGAAGAAAATGTTGGCTCAATCCCAACGGATTTTTGAGCAGGAAGAGCGGTCAGGCTGTTTGTTGGCCTGGCTCTCTAGGGAACAGGCGAGCGGGATGAGCATTTCACATATTAGAGACTCCTCGGGACAACTGATCCACACACCGGAAGGGATCAATTGTTGCTTCGCGGAGTTTTACGAATCCCTCTATAGGTCCAGGGTAGACTATAGAGGGGAGGATCTGGGGGCATACCTAGACGACATTGATATCCCAACCCTTACAGTAACGTATCGCGACAAGCTTGACGCTCCAATTACGTCCTTGGAGATACTACGGGCACTTAAATCAATGCAGACAGGGAAAACTCCGGGACCTGATGGCATCCCTGTGGAGTTTTATAAACAATATGCCACAGAACTAGTTGACAAACTACAGGTCCTCTTCTCTGAGTCATCACGCCTTGGGAAACTCCCGGACACGATGAGCGAAGCGATCATTGTAGTGATCCCCAAGCCAGGGAAAGACCCCACGTTGTGCTCCTCGTACCGCCCTATATCTCTTCTGAACGTGGATGCAAAAGTACTGGCAAAAGTATTGGCCAATAGGCTTAACCTGGTAATTACCGCTCTAATCCACAGGGATTGAACAGGCTTCATGCCCGGCAGAGGAACTGACATTAATATCAGACACCTCCATACTCACATAGACAGGGCGGACGAGGTGACTAACGGGATGGTGGCCTCACTCGACGCGGAGAAGGCCTTTGACTTCGTCGAGTGGGGCTACTTATGGGCAGTTCTCTCGCGATTCGGGTTTTTTCTTAATACACCCATACCCATCCCTAGGACCTTTTTCCGGAGGCTGGAGAGCCTGCTGATACACTTTGTCTGGGCTGGGAGGCCACCCAGGGTGGCCAAGCAGATCTTATATCTCCCTCTTTCGGGAGGGGGATTGGCGCTACCGAATTTCCAAATTTACTACTGGGCTGCAGCTCTAGTCACGATTCGGTGGTGGTTCTCCCAGCCCACGCAAAATCCCGCGATCACTCTGGAGGCAGCCATTCTGGGTTCCTTTGCTGCCTTGAGTAATCTCCCGTTTCGCGGTCTCAGGGCCAGTTTGTCCATGACGACCCCAATGCGAACCACTGTAAAGGTTTGGCAGGAGGCTAGGAAAATATATAGGAAACCTAATTACATTTCACCTCACATGCCCCTGTGGGGCAACCCTATGCTACCCCATTTTTACACTTTACCGGACCCCTCTCTCTGGGCAAAAAAGGGAATTCTTACATTAAAGCATATAGTCAAGGATGGCAGGCTCATGACTTTCCAAGCCCTTAGACAATCCTTTGCTATTCCTGCCTCCTTCCAGTTTAGATACTGGCAGCTGAAGCACGCCTTTGAGGCTCAGTTCCCTGCCCCCCTCATTCTGGAACCGGACTCTATTGAAAGGCTCTTGACTTCCAGCGTGATGGGGAAGCCCCTCTCCACACTATACCTATACCTGACAGTGGAGTACGATGCCAAACTAACTAAAACCTGGGAAAAATGGAGGGTTGATATTCCCTCGTTAGATGAGGAGGAATGGAAGGAATGTTTAATATCCTACATTCCTTCCATGATCGCTGCAAAAGATAGGTTCATATCAGAGATGCAGACAGGAAGTGGGTACTTTCTGGCATATAGTCTGGTCGTGTCCCAGTCTCTGACTCTTTTGGTCAGCAGTGGCATCCACACTGAGCAATGTCATAGGATCAGATTTGCAGGCGGATCCCCAAATACTACTGCTCAGTCATCTGGAAGATGTTGTGGGTGATAGGTATAGCAAATTGTGTCTAACCTTCGCATTGTACTATGCTAGGCGGGAAATTCTATTGCGGTGGAAAATGGTAGAGCCTCCTACCCTGGCCTCGTGGATAAGGTCTGTGAATAAGGTACTCCCTCTGTATAGATTAACGTATGAAAGTAGGCAATGCCCAGGGAAGTTTGATAAAATCTGGTCGTCCTGGGTCGACGCCTCCGGAGACCCTGATCCCCCTACCCCATAAACAGGACGGGAAACGTAATGGAAGACATCCTATATCTCACGTCTATTCTCCTTATGCCCGTTTTCTTTCATCCCATTCCTTGTCCTCCCTCCCCCCCTTCCTTTCTTCCTCTCCCCTTCTCCTTCCTTCCTTTTTCCTCCCCCCCCCACTTCCCTCCCCCCCACTGTCCCTACCAGGTTTGGTTGAATATTGGGCCACTCATTTTATACTATCAAAAAATGTATGAAGATTTGAGCTTTGAGAGGTATGATTGAGTGAAACTTCTGATGTTTGCACATCTGGAATATCTGATAAATAATGGCTGTTGTTTAAGGGTCAATTTTACTGTTTTTATTCTCACTGCAATGACTGTACTAAACTCTTGTATTGTACTGCTGATTTGTTCAATAAAAAATTTTCTGTTAAAAAAAAAAAATAAAGGAGTTGATGTCTAGCTCCACATTTAGGCCAAACGGAAAGAGTTCGGAGTTCATGGATCCAGAAGGTCTCCAAGCGGGAGACACCTGTGGTCATGGCACCGCCTCTCCAAGGGGGGACATACCTGTCTATTACTATGAACTGTGTGCCCTCAATAACACGATTATGATGCAGTTTGTAATGTCTGGGGACAGTATGTTTAGTGTCACCATTCTTAATGAGGGCAATATGCTCAGACACTCTTACTGAGAAAGAACGAATGGTGCGACCAATATATTGTTTCCCACAGTGTCAAGTGATTAAGTACACGACATAACTGGTGGAACAAGTACAAAATCTTTTAATGGAATATTGCTTGTGGGTCACAGAGGATGTAAATGAAAATGTTTTGCGTCCGATTCCAGAATTGTGCTGGCAGACTATACATTTTCTACATGAGTAGAAACCTTCCATCTCATGAAATAAAGGCTGACGTATGGGAGGGTTAATGATGTTTGGGGCTATTCTGCTCTGTAGGGTGGGGGCACCCCTATAGATGACTTTAGCATGGTCCGGTAGAGCAGTACTCAGGATGCGATCAGTTTTAAGAATGTCCCAATGTTTGGAAATAATGGCTCTGACTTGTCTATGTTGGATAGAAAAAGTCAACATAGACCACCTAAAAGTATCACCCTGTTCAACTTTGGGTTTTTCTTCCAACAAGGACTCCCTCCGGATGTTCAAGAAACTCTCGATCCACTAGGTCGGGATCATAGTTTTTATCTATAAAGCTAGCTCTCAATATACTCGATTGAGCTCTGAAAGAAGCAAGGTCGGAGCAATTGCGACGTAACCTAAGAAATTGGCTCCGTGGCACGGAATCTAGCCAGGATCGATGGTGGCAACTATCCGTCGGAATTAATCCATTACGATCTGTTGATTTAAAGTGTGTCTGAAAATGGAATCGTCCGTTACACATTTTAATTTCTAGATCCAAGAAGTTTATCTTGTCCTTACTAGCAACGTAGGACAAAGAAATGCCCCTATCATTATTGTTCAGAAATTGAAAGTATGTTTTCAATGATTCTGCGTCACCCTTCCACAGGAAGAGGATGTCGTCTATATAACGTGCCCACAGGACCAGGGAGGGGGTCCTGGCCGCATAGACGACATCCTCCTCCCATTTGGCCATAAAAAGATTGGCGAGGCTAGGGGCAAACTTAGCGCCCATAGCTACGCCACGTAACTGAAGAAAATATTTATGATTAAACTAAAAATAACTGTGCTGAGTAGCAAATTGTAATAATTCCATAATAAAAGCACACTGAAAGGGGGCAATGCTAGATTCTTTTTCGAGGAAGTAGTGAACCGCTTCAATGCCTTTATCTTGCGGTATGCAAGTGTATAGGGAGGCCATGTCTGCCGTGGCCATAATATAGTCACCCTGTAAGTCGAGACCTTCCAGTAAACGAATAGTTGCTCCAGTGTCTTTCAGGAAGGAAGGCATTCGTCTAACTAAGGGCTGAAGAAAAAAATCTATGTAACGGCCTATGCGTGAGGTGACTGAGTCTATCCCACTCACGATAGGCCGACCTGGGGGTTGTGTAGGATTTTTATGGACCTTGGGCAGGTAGTAAATAGTAGGAACCCTAGGTGCCAAGGGAACCAAAAAATCTTTCTCCTTTCTATTTAAAATATTTTGTTCATATCCCCTCTCTATAATCCTAGATAATTGTCTTTTGTACAGAGAGGTAGGGTTATTGGATAATTCTTTATATGTGTTTGGTTCATTAAGAATTCTGTGCATTTCTGACTCATAATCCTTCTTGTCCAGAATGACTATCTCACCACCCTTGTCGGCCGGGCGGATGACCAAGTCCTTCTGTTGACACAAGGGCTTAAACCCTGCACCAGACATAGGGTGGTGACGGATGCGCTTCTCTGGAAGTTCAGCCAAGTCCTTAAGGACAAGATCTCGAAATATACCAATAGCTGGTGGATTGAATAGCGAGGGATTAGACAATCAAGAATGGACTGTGCCAGATGTTGCAGCGCTACCCCCACTCCTAAAGGGATTGGAAATGAGGTAGCGTTGGATGTTCAGTTTTCGAATGTACTTATGGACATCAATGAAGGTGCCAAATCTATCTAGTTTTTTGGGGGGGCAAACTTGAGGCCCTTATCAAGAATGGAAAGTCCTTCTTTGGTAAATGTCTTGGTGCTTAAGTTAAAAACACCCTGGCCTCTCAGGTTCTCCTTCGTTTTTCTCCCCTGTAGTCTCCTCCCTCCTCTTGTACCTCTCTTAGGTCTGGACCTCTTTTTCGTAGTCTTGGGTCCTCGTGAAAAACCTGCCCGTTGTATTCATTGGCATTGGGTTGACTGTATCCCTGAGGGGATTGGTCATATGCATTTCTAGGTCCTGATCTATAATCAGTCCTGTAGTCAGTATTGCGTATATGTCTTAAAGGAGAAAATCTGTTTGAAGTGGTCAGAGGAGGACGACTGTAAAAATGGGAGTTAGGATAGTATGTATCGACATATTCTCTATGATCAGAGGGGGAAGTGTCCCTATAGTGATGGCGACCATCAGAATGCTGTGCACCTCCACCACGGTGACCTCTCCCCCCTCGTTTGCCTTTGTTATGTCCCCTGCTTCTATTATTATTGCGAGGAGTATGTGGACTGTAATGGTGTTCTCTCATATGGGAAGGTGTTTCATTTCCTCTAATGTCCCTACTCAAACTGCTTGTTGGAGTACGAATAGGTGGAACATCTGTATTTGTCGTTCCAGATATGGGAATGTTTGGAAGCCCCATTGGGATAGGGATGGTGGTGTTGGGGGCCGGATTGGATGGGTAAAGTTTTTGCCAACCAAACACTGTACCATTTTTGTAATCCCCCACATCCCTAGAATACTTTTTTTGCTTCTTATTTTTCTGATCTTTGTCCTCCTTTTCAAGAAAATTCTGAAGATTGAAGGAGAGGGTACTATATTCAGACGAATTTTTGTACAATAGAAGCTTATCCTTGATATCCTTAATCTCCCTGTCTAATGTAATTAATTTGTTTTGTTTCTTGGTAATGAGGACGCTAAGGAGATTAATCCCTGCGTCGTTAAAATATTTAAAACAAGACTCAATCTCAGGGTCCCCTTGTGGTGGGTAAATATCCCACCTAAGGCTTCTAGGTTCCATACGGTCAATAGTGTACTGTTCGAGGAAAGCCACGTCCCATTGTAGGTGGAGTTCCGAAGACATAACATTCTTAAGCCTCATGAACAAACCACCTATCTCAGTGTCGCCACCAGTGGCCATAAAAACTCCTTCAGTATTAACAGTACGAGAAGCTCTGTAATCGAAGATGTCCATATTCCTATGGAAAAAATTAGGCTGCAGCAGAATCTGGTCACCTAACCCTAAAGATAAAATATATACAGATGATTCTGCGCTACCCAAATAGCAAGCAGCTAACACAACAAATCGGATGTGAATAGAAATCGAAGAACAAAAAAATGTGTAGCGCTAATGTGAAACAACCATATGTTACATGCTGTGAAAGGCAATTGACTCCTCAAATACGGCAATCATAAACAAAAAACCTAAAGGTATTTGAAATTAAAATTGAATAAGTCCTAAAAGTCCTCAAGAAGTGAATCTTGCAAGGTGATAGTGATCCTTAATACACATATGACTTCATATTCCACTTATCCAAACGTGAAGGAAAAAATATTCAAAGGTGCATCCCCACCAACAATAAGAAGGCTTACCGGAACCTTTGGACCCAATAAACCTACATTCAATCGGGTCAAGCAGGCTTGTGGTTTCCCACTACGTTGTGAACCTTCACGTCACTTCCCTCCATTCGCGCACTTCGTATTAATTGAACGCAAGCCTCATGCGCATGCGTCTGACGTCACATTCTCCGTCTGGTCTCTTTCCAAGACACCCTCTTTTTCTTTCCGCACTTCACACACTTTTCTATGTTAGCAACTTATTAATGATTTTACACATACTATTGAACGTAGGTTTATTGGGTCCAAAGGTTCCGGTAAGCCTTCTTATTGTTGGTGGGGATGCACCTTTGAATATTTTTTCCTTCACGTTTGGATAAGTGCAATATGAAGTCATATGTGTATTGAGGATCACTTTCACCTTGCAAGATTCACTTCTTGAGGACTTTTAGGACTTATTCAATTTAAATTTCAAACAAATACCTTTAGGTTTTTTGTTTATGATTGCCGTATTTGAGGAGTCAATTGCCTTTCACAGCATGTAACATATGGTTGTTTCACATTAGCGCTACACATTTTTTGTTTTTCGATTTCTATTCGCATCCGATTTGTTGTGTTAGCTGCTTGATATTTGGGTAGCGCAGAATCATCTGTATATATCATGTCCTTAGTTTGCTTTTCTTCAGCAAACTGTTTGCGGGCTCTCTTGTGCATCCCCTTCTGGGACGACAGCCATGCAGCCCAGTTTGATGCAGCGTGCGGCGTATGGTCTGAGTACTGACAGGCTGACCCCCCACCCCTTCAACCTCTGCAGCAATGCTGGCAGCACTCATATGTCTATTTCCCAAAGACAACCTCTGGTTATGATGCTGAGCACGTGCACACAACTTCTTTGGTCAACCATTGCAATGCCTGTTCTGGGTGGAACCTGTCCTGTTAAACAGCGTTATGGCCCTGGCCACCATGCTGCACTCAGTTTCAGGGTCTTGGCAATCTTCTTATAGCCTAGGCCATCTTTATGCAGAGCAACAATTCTTTTTTTTCAGATACTAAGAGAGTTCTTTGCCATGAGGTGCCATGTTGAACTTCCAGTGACCTGTATGAGAGAGTGAGAGCGATAACACCAAATTTAACACAGCTGCTTATAACATAACACCGGGGAGGGAAATGGCTAATTGGGCCTAATTTGGACATTTTCACTGTACCCACTTTTGTTGTCAGCGGTTTAGACATTAATGGCTGTGTGTTGAGTTATTTTGAGGGGACAGCACATTTACACTGTTATACAAGCTGTACACTCACTAATTTACTTTGTAGCAAAGTGTCATTTCTTCAGTGTTGTCACATGAAAAGATAAATGTGAGGGGTGTACTCACTTTTGTGAGATACTGTATGTCAGAATGTGCACCACATTTTCCAATCAAGCCAAATTCAGCTTACCACCAATTTTGACAAAATTCTGTCAGCAGAGTTCCATCTTCATGCTTTACGAAAAGAATGGTGTGCTTCTCTTCATACACCTCGTTGACTCCTCTCCAAACTCAGCCATAAACATCAATAAAATTCATTTTTGGCAATTTGAGCTGCCTATGCAGGAAGTGCCACTTATCTTACAGAAATGACACTTCTTAGAATGTTGAATCCTTAGACTTCTGGGACACCCACAAATTGCTTACCCCACCTCTGCCCCCTACATCATCTCTGTATTTCTGCTACAGGTATAAAAATATAAAAATCTCACAAGAACAGTAGCTTATGCATGCTGTCAGAGTTTTCTATGAAGTCACTTTTACTCCTGATCATGTGATTTTCTAATTGCAGCAGAGACACACTGATGGCATAGGGCAGTGATGGTGAACCTTGGCACCCCAGATGTTTTGGAGCAACATTTCCCATTATGCTCAACTACACTGCAGAGTGCAGGAGCATCATGGGAAATGTATATGGATGGGGGGAAGTCTGGAAGTCTGAGGATCTGACACTATTTTCGATTAGCACCATTAGTAGTGCTAATATTTCTGCTTAGACAGCTCTAATTACTGCTGCAGAAAGTTCTTCTATAATAACATCTTGTACAGATTGCCAGGCTGTGCTTAGTGTACGAGGTACAATGCGGTAACGCGGTCTGTTTATTAGAAGGGCATTCAAACCTAAGTTTTACTATCCATACTGTGAGAAAAAGGGTGGCCAAGTTGTATCCTTATTCCTAAATGCTTTATTTGTTTATCCATTTAATCACTTTCCACCCAGGCCAATTCTGACATTTCTCCCCTACATGAAAAAATCATCATTCTTGTGCTAGAAAATTACATAGAACCCCCAAACATGATATATTTTTTTTAGCACAGACCCTAGAGAATACAGTGGCGGTCATTGCAACTTTTTATCTCGCACGGTATTTGTGCAGCAATTCTTTAAACGTTTTTATTTCATGCTTAAAAAAAAAACAGTGAAGTTAGCCCAATTTTTTTTGCATAATGTGAAAGATGAAGTTAAGCCGAGTAAATAGATACCCAACATGTCACGCTTCAAAATTGCACACGCTCGTGGAATAGCACCAAACTTCGGTACTTAAAATTCCCCATAGGCGACGCTATAAATTTTTTTACTGGTTACATGTTTTGATGTCCAGGTCAGTTACAGAGGAGGTCTAGGGCTAGAATTATTGTTCTCACTCTAACGTTCATGACGACACCTCACATGTGTGGCTTGAACAACGTTTTTATATGTGGGAGGGACTTGCGTATGCGTTCGCTTCTGCGTGCAAGCACACGGGGACAGGGGCACTTTAATTTTTTTTTTTATTGTTAATTTTACTACTAAATTTTTTAGTTTGACACTTTAAAAAAATGTAAATGTTTGATCACTTTTATTCCAATTACAAGGAATGTAAACATCCCTTGTAATAGGAATATGGCATGATCGGTCCTCCTTACAGTGAGATATGGGGTCAATAAGACCCCACATCTCACCTCTAGGCTGGGAAGCCTGAAATAAAAAAAAATAAACGATCTCAGCTTCCCAGCCGAGGCAGCGCTGTTTGTTTGAATGCAGAGGCCGCGCGTGACGTCATAACATCGTGCCCTTCCGATGATCATAGAGACTCTGGCGACCATGTGGTCCTCATGGAAATCTCTATGGTAAACATCCGGGGCCGGCGGATCCATTCTACGACTCACCGGTGGCAGCAGTGAGTCAGTAGAAGCAACGGAGGGCGGCAGGAGGGGGGGACGTCCCTTCTCGCCGCCCATAAGAACGATCAAGCGGCTGACCAGCTGCTATGATCATTCTTATGGTGTAGGGAATCGCCGGCTGAAAAATATCTGAATGATGTTTGTAGCTGCAGGTATCATTCAGATATACCCCCACAAAGACAAGGACTTCATATAAACACTTAACTACAAGCACCAATTCTGACATTTCCCACATACCATTTGCATTTTGTTGCTAGAAAATTCCTTAGAGCCCCCAAACATTAAGGAAAGCATGAAAGCAAAGGCCCTGGATAATAAAATGGTGGTTGTTGCAGTTTTGTATGTCACTCGATATGTATACACTTTCATAAATGTCAGTGCATACAAACAATATAATACACATTTTTTTGTTAGAATGTAAAAGATGATGTTACATATGATGTTACGCAAAGTAACTAGATACCACAGTGTAAAATTGAATACACCCATGGAATAGGGACTATTATGTTACATTAAATTATCCATAGGTGACACTTTAAAAGCCTTTTTACCAGTTTAGTTTCAGTTTATGTGAGGAGTGAGGAGCGATCATCATTTACATATGTATGCAGGACCTGTTCGCATTTGTGCGTGGCCACAGGGAGACAGGGGACGAGATCGGTTTGGTCAGATGCTGTACAAGCCAATAATGGCTTGTAAACAAACCAAAACCAGAAGTGAGAAAATCCTTGTCACTTCCAGTTTGTTTCATCACAGAGGGGAGGCAAGTACAACTTTATTGCTATCACAAGGGATGAACAACATCCCTTGTGATAGCTGGGGGAGTCATAGGTCCTCTTTACTGAGAGATCTGGGGTCCATTAGACCCCAGATCTCTCCTCTGCCCTCAAAAGCATCTAACCAAATGGCCTGTAAACAGCAAATCAAAACTCCTTTGGATTTTCCAAAACTAAATAAAATGACTACAAACCTAAAATATACTTTTAATTTGTATCCAATGTTTACTGACCCTCTCTTCTCCTCCACACACCCCAGTATATGCCTACTTCTGTACTTGCATTCTAGTGCACTGGGTGGCATGAACAAACTGAGTTAAACTTCTTGTCTGTGTACCTCAGCATTACCGACCGTCTGTGATTAGTGCTGTTTAAGGGTGAATACTAAGGACTCTGTTCAACTGTGCAGCCAGCTGGTGTCCTGCCACACTGTTGCTTTGCCTGCTCTCAAATGTCCGTATGATTTACGGGATACAACAAGCCCTGGCTGGTTTGTAAGGTAAAGACACCATTTGGATCTGCAGTTTTATGAACTGATACGTTGTTATTCTGCTGCTGTCAGTATCATCAATTCGGCCTTATGGTTCAGCTGTTACCGCTGTGCACACATGGACTATAAAGGAGATACCTACTGTTGCTTATGTTAAGTCAATTCCGCTAATCAAGCTGCTGTCTGTTACACTGTTAGCAATTTATGAGCCTGCTGCCTCTGTGCTGCTTATTGAGGACTATGTATAGCAATATTCGCTGTGAAAGTGTTGTGCATCCACCTTTATAATTGCATGTTGGTTAAGTTCCTGGGATAATCAGATGCAGTTTGTTTAGTATAATATCATTTACTGGTACCAGTGTGGTGATTATGTGTGTGAAATATCCGTTGGAGAATCAGATGACAACGTTTTCATATTAACTTTCACAGGGAGGCGTGTGTGTGTGTGTGTGTGTGTGTGTGTGTGTGTGTGTGTGTGGCGGGGGGGGGGCTATTTTTAATTGGGGGGCTGAGTTTACATGTAAGAGCACTAAATGTTTTTTTTGTATAGAATCAGTATTCTCATTTACTGGTTTCTTTCTTATTGGAGTTGTTGCTTTGCATAAGATTGCTGAGTACACTGCATTAATATATTAACTAAAAGCACTTACCAATGTTTTATTTGCTTGGGTATTCAATATCCTCTATCTAAGGTTAAAAGTCTTTACTAACTAATGAACATATGCTTAGTCATTGTGGGGAAATCCCTATATGCTTTTGTAGCACACCCCTGTATGAGCAGCTAGTTTGGTAATCCCTCTGAAAATCGATTTCTTTCACTAAACTTAAGCCCCCGTTTACACTCGTGCCATTTGTCATATGATTTGACCATTTCAAATTGCATGACAAGTCGCACCCCATTGCCAGCAATGGAACCGTTCATGTCGCAGAGATTATGAAAAAGGTGCCTGCACTACTTTTTTACGATTTCATTGCGACTTGCATAGACTTCTGTTAAATGAAGTCGTACGCTGCAAATAAATTGGCAGTGCAACTCACACTGACCTGCGGCTTTGAAATTGCACTGAAGTAGCGCAATTTCAAAGCCGCACCAGTGTACACCAGGGCAAAGTGGTGGAATACCTCTACCACTCCGACACACCCTTATGACAAAATATATCACACCAGGTTAAATTGACCTAGAATATATTATGAATCAAATTCGGTCAATAATGGTAAAGTTATACAAGCTTGCAATAATGAACTCCACTGCAATGACCTCTGAGAATAACACTAAACACTGGGCTCAGATTTCACCACATATACAATTTAATTTGAGCTATGACAAGACCACATAGAAAATAGACAAAGCAGCAGAAAAAAAAAATGTACTGTAAATATAAATTCAAGAGGCTAGGCTGTCCCTAATACTCTAAGGTGGTCCTATCAAGCCAAAATTTGCCTGCAGGGCTTTGTTGCAAGAAATAAAGCAACCCCCAATAATCTAAATGGTGTGACAAATACCAGTATTAATAGACAGGATGGAATAGTCTCCAGATATTTACTTTTGCTAGCTTAGTTGGGGCCCTTTCCGGTGGTACATTGTTGGTGAAGTTTGATTATCTCTGTCAGCTTTCAATACATAAGTAGCTTTTGAAAAGAAAGGGTGTTAAAAAAAAAAAAAAATGTTAAGAAAAAAAAAAAAAAGGATGACTATTGAACTGAGGTAAGTTAAAACAGGTTCGAGCAGGATGAGAAAGTAAAAAAAAAAAAAGACTTTATTCCAGCAAGTTGATCTAGGACTAGTGAATGGACAAATGTAATGTCAGTCTTTACCACTTGACCAAGGGCTCCATTGATGGGGAGGCTCCTTGTAAATTTATGACTTAAAGCAGAGTTCCAGCCCCCTCTCCAAAAATTTAGTCAGCAGCTACAAATACTGTTATTACACTTACCTGTCCAGAGATCACGCAATGTCGGCACACCAGCTCTCGGCTCTCGGGTTCTGCCGCTGCCAATCCTTGTAAGGGAAACTGGTAGTGAAGCCTTGTGGCTTCACAGCTGGTTCCCTGCTGCACATGCAAGAAGAGCGCTGCGCTTTTTTGAAAACCCCGGCGGCGGTGCAAGGAAGAGGGGGACCAAACTTCCGGGGAGCCGAACTAACCGGGGACCTCGCCGTAGCAGAGTCTCCTAGAAGTGGGGATGGGTACCTGTCAAAAACAGGTACCCGCTCCCCCCTGAAAGGTGCCAAATATGGCAGCAGATGGGGGGAGGAAGCAAACAAGTGGAGCTTTCCCTTTTTGGTGGAGCACCGCTTTTAGCTCTAGAGTTAAGGCTTAAACACCAGGAGGGTAAGATGGCCAGAGATGTTACTCTGATCTGCTAAGAAGTTTTGGGAGAATGCTGGTGCTGATAAACATACTCATTAATGTAAGCTACAGTAATGGCTGCCAACACTGCCATAGGATACTATAGACTGTTTTAAACGGCTGCCAGTAGCTGCAAACCATCTGAAGTGACTGGCAGAACCTGTCAAAGACTTGTCTGAGGTGACCAACGGAACATTTGTCTGAGGTAACCAGCCAAAGACTTGTCTTTGGTGACTGGCAGATATTATAGATCTTTCCAAACAACTGGCAGTTTCACTCAGAAGAGCTGAAGACTCCCTATTCAGAGAGTCAGGCCACACTGGAGGACAGAAGGTCCCCACAAATTCAGAGCTCCAGGTCTGCATGTCCTCTCCCTCCACTTGTCTCAAGCTCCACTCCAAACTTTCTAGAGCCGCTTGTTGTTTCCCTCCACCACCACCGTATAGCCGTATGAGAGCTGTAGTTTCCATTTGAGGGTGGAGCAGTTTGTCCATTAATCCAGGAACTGTGCCTCTCATCCAACTTCCCTCTGCAGTGTCTCCTCCCCACAATCCAACAGCATCCAATAAGGTGAGGTGACACAAACAGCTCACAGAGGTTGATCTAACAGTCTTGCTGAGACTTATTGTCCCACAAACATTTCTAGGGGAAAAACAATCAAAACAACTAGTACCTAGCTATATTTACATTTAGATGCAGCACCATTCTAGGTAGGTGCTAGGGTAGTTAGATGAGTGTTAAGAGTGTGTTTTTGATAGGTAAGTTTAGTTGCCAGACTGTAGGCGGTGTAGTTTTAAATGTTGGTTAAGGTAAAAGCATAGTCTGGCTCATTGTATGCAGTGAGCTGTGATTGTTTAGTTAGGCCTGACCTGTGTGCTGTGCTGCTGCCAGTTTGCTGGATAGCTTCCTCTGTATCCAGGCAACTTGAGAAGTTTCTGGATGATAGGTGTGGAGCTATGCAGATGGCAGCATAAATATTGATACAGCCCCAGCCTATCCAAAAAAGGCAGGCTCTGAAGGCATACTAAGAGACTGTATTTATTCTGGGAGCACAAAGAGCCCTGGGTTTTGTCCTAGAGTGGAGGAGTCCAGCCTGAGGGGGCAGGAATGCGGATACCCAGGTGCTTGAAAGAAGCTGACTGATGGGAGCTGTCTGCCATAGATTGGTCTGGTATCACTGAAGGGCATCGCTGAAGGGGGCTCCATCTGTCCTAGGGCCTTGTGAGTACAGACAAGGATCTTGGGGACCTTGTGCTTTAGCTATCCCTCTGATGTCTATTATAGCCAGTTGTGGGTCTGTTAAAGGGGACACAGGCTGGTGTTCTGAGGAGCTCTGTCCAGATAGTGGGGGAAATAACTATTTGATCCCCTGCAGATTTTGTAAGTTTTCCCACTTACAAAGAAATGAAGGGGCTATAACTTTTATCATGGGTGTATTTTAAATGATAGAGATACAATATCAATCAAAAAATAAAGAAAAAACAAGATACAAATGTTTTAAATTGAGTTGTAGTTCAGTGAGCAAAATAAATAAGCATTTGATCCCCAAGCAAAACATGACTTAGTACTTGGTGGAGAAACTGTTGTTGGCAAGCACAGAGGCAAGACGTTTCTTGTAGTTGGTTACTAGGTTTGCACACATCTCAGGAGGGATTTTGGTCCACACTTCTTTGCAGTTCCTCTAAGGATTTAGTGAAGATCTGTAGTCTGTTCACATAATTTGTAATAAAAACATCTTTGCCATTCTGAAGCTTCCCTCCAACCACTTTGCATATTATTTTATATACACTGTGATTCTGTACTTACCAAATACGCTGCAGAAATCTCCCTCCACAAAGTCTGGCTGCCTCCATTTTAACTGTGGGCAGCTGGAGCGGTCAGTGGGCAAACTTACAAAATCTGCAGAGGATCAAATAATTCTCCAAAAATAAAGACAACAAAAACGACATCCCCTAGACTGGTCCTTGGATAAAGAGTGAAGGAGCCTGTTGTGTACCTGGCTGTGGGGCAGAAGTTGGGAAGACCTGGACAGTAATTCCTGCAGCTTCTATGGAGGAAGCGCTGCATAAATAATTTATAGAGAGGCAGATAACTAGATACAGTATAAACACATATATAATGCAGGTATTACATCTTTGTTTATGGCATAGATATAGATAACGAGTATAATACAAATTCCCAGTACACAGTACTACAACTGCAGACTATTATGCCTGGACTATGACAGGGATTCAGGCTCTCTGTCCATCACAAAAAGGTGGACTCAGTCCTCAAGGTGGACTTTGGCCTTTAGTGCCTGCATTGCTCCTTTATCTGAGTGTGGATCCTATGAACATGTATTCAATGAAACCACAAGCTGTGTCCACTCCAAAATAGCGGCCGCAGTCCAGAGTTCTCAGTGGGACTTTGGCCTCTAGTGTGTTTAGGTGTGTGAGGAAGCACAATGAAAGCTAGGAAGAGGAAGGGAGGAGGATCAAGTCCATTTTGTAGACGATTGTTGAGTGGGGAGCATGGCAGGGAGGGGAGCTCTGCACTAATATTTCAACTAGCACCAAGCTATACTTTGAAATGACAGAAGTAGATTCATTGTTCATTAGAGGAATCAAAATTCATTCTGATACAAAACGATTACACTGCAACCTACAGGGGATTGGATACTAGCAAACAAAGCTGATAGCCCTCCTCTCCTATTCCCATCAATGGACTTTTTTTTTTACCAGTGTTATATCAGAGAGGATGTCTTTTTCTGTCTGAAAAAAAAAACACTTTCTACAAGACCTTCTACATCTATCAAGATCCCCTAAATGTTGGGCTGGCCTGTAAGGTGACCCTTATTTTAGGCTTACATATAAGTAAAAATCAACAAAGGGAGTTTTTATTCCAACTTTAAGACTTAGCCCTCATGCACACAGGCTGTTAAAAAAACGTTATGAAAACTCCAGTATCTTTGCAGTAATTTTTTTTTTACTTTTTTTAGTGTTTTTCAGCGTTTTTGCAATAGCGTTTTTTAGCGTTTTTGAGCGTTTTTGAGCGTTTTTCCGCGTTAGCGTTTTTGAGCGTTTTTTTTTTTTTTTCACATTTTTTTTTTTTTTTTCAATGGATCAAAAACGCTAAAAAACGTTGGTGAATGACGTTTTTGAGCGTTTTTGAGCGTTTTTCAGCGTTAGAGCATTTTTATAGCTGAAAAACGTCTCTCAGAACCCACTGGTCCTGGGTTTTTTTTACAGCTTAAAAACGCCTATGCCACTTGCAGCTCAAAAACGCCTAGGTGGGCATGAAGCCATAGACTAACATAGACAGGCCTTTTTAAGCTGCAAAAAAAACTCAAAAAAAGCAGCTGTAAAAACGTCCGTGTGCATGAGGACTTAAAGATATTAACAGGTTAAAATTCAGCCTTTTCTTCCTTTATATGGTGAGGTAAAAGGTTTAGAATTGTTGTAAAGAGACTACAAATGCCTAAACATTTGTTTGCTACATTACATAGTACTATTGTATACTCATTTCTGGACTCTCCCTGTACATATTAAATCAAATTGCTTTTCCAAGATATTCTAATAGTGTGAAGAGAGGAGGGAAAATGATTGAAGATTCCAGGCCTGTTGGCACCACTTTTGCTACTAATCTCTTCACCAGTCTTTACTTTGGGGAGGCAAACTCAAGTTTTTCATATTTGGAAAAAAGGGAGGTATAGTGAATCTACAGCATGTTTTGCATCCTGATGGTTCCATGTTCCCATTTTCTATACTTTGTCAGAGGTATGATATATCCTGGTTACATTTTTTATGATATGCACAATTTAGGGTTTCGTTATTTTTGTTCTGAGAAAATTCATTTTTGTTAAAATCTCCATTTGAATCTCATAAGTCTTTTGGATAAGCCATCTGAAAAGCAGGGACTATTGTGGTTCAATCATTTTTTAAAATGGGTTTGGATCCTCCACCAAACTCAAGATTTATAGCTAAATAGGCTGGGATTTATGACTGTATTATTGGAGGAACCTCGGTCCCATATCCAGCATGGTTGGAATTGTACTACTAACTGTCCATTACCTAAGAGCATGAGCTATAACCCTTTCATGACTAAGCCTAATTTTGAAATTTGGTGTTTACAAGTTAAAATCCGTATTTTTTGCTAGAAAATTACTTAGAGTTCCCAAACATTATATATATATTTTTTAGCAGAGAATCTAGAGAATAAAATGGAGATTATTGCAATATTTTATATCACACAGTATTTGTGCAGTGGTGTTTTAAACGCAAATTTTTGGAAAAGGGACACTTTCATGAATTTTAAAAAATCCAAACAGTAAAGTTACCCCAATTTTTTTGTATAATGTGAAAGATGATGTTACGCCGAGTAAATAGATACCAAACATGTCACCCCTTATAATTGCACGCACTCGTGGAATGGCGACAAACTATGGTACCTGTGAATTTCCATAGGCGACGCTTTAAATTTTTTTTACGGTTACCAGGTTTGAGTTACAGAGGAGGTCTAGGGCTAGAATTATTGCTCTCGCTCTGACGATCGCGGCGATACCTCACATGTGTGATTTGAACACTGTTTACATATACGGGCGCGAATTCCGTATGCATTTTCTTCGCTGCGCAAGCTCGCAGGGACGGGGGCGCTTTAACATTTTTTTTTTTATTTATTTTATTCATTTTTATACTTATAAATTGTGTTTAAAAACATTTTTTTTTTTTTTTTTTTTTTACTTTTATTGCTGTCACAAGGAATGTAAACATCCCTTCTGACAGTAATAGGTGGTGACAGGTACTCTTTATGGAGGGATCGGGGGTCTAAAAGACCCCCTTCAAAGTATTCAGATCGCCGAAAACAGCGATTCTGAACACTGTATATTTTTTTAAAACCGGCACCATTGGCAGCCGAGTAAACGGGAAGTGACGTCATGACGTCGCTTCCGTGTTTACAATGAGCAGGCTGGAACGAAGCCGCCCACAGCTTCGTTCCAGCCCGCCCTCAGCCGCTGAAGGCAGCCGATTGGACACCAGGCCTCCCGATCGCACGGGAGGCCCGGTAAGAGCGGCGGGAAAACAGCCGAGCAGCTTTTAGCCGCATCGGTTGTTATACTCAGATAGCCAATCGCCCGCTGTAAACAATGGTACCGGGATGATGCCTGCAGCTGCAGGCATCATCCCGGTATAACCCCAGAAAGCCGAGTACGCACATCTGCGTACGGTCGACGGGAAGGGGATAAACTGGGGTTTTAGAGTGGGTCAGGTTATATTATTGGGGTGCGTTGGTGCATCAGAGGAGCTCCTAGTAATGTATTTACCAGTGTCCATTCACCCAAAGATAGCCTGGTATTACCAAAGACATATCCCGTGTCCTGTACTATTAAGATATACCTGTTGATCATGTTAGAAATTCAGCGCTGCCTTGTGTCCTGTGCACAATTCTTCTCAATAAATCAAAATAGCACTCATAGTTGTTATTTTGAACTAGAAAATAATTATTAGTGTTTATGTTGTAGAAATGAGGAGAATAACAGGTTTGCATGATTTAGCAAAAGACAATTGGGCTGAGTGTTGTCAGTCTACAGCAGGACTTGAAGAGTCATTAAAGGAGAGGTATGACCAGAGCTCTTTTGACCATACTTTTTCTGTTGGTAACAGGAGTGCACTTAGTCCTGTTCTTCTGTGACCCAGATTCAGCTGACAGCACGCTAAAGTTCACAGTCGGCTGATGTCCCAGAGCCAGTCCAGGCTCTGCAGGAATCCTGACAGTGATGTCACGATCCGCCCAGATTCTGGCTCAGCCTCTCAGTGCACCGCTAAGAGCCTGAGCCAGCTGCTCCTGTCCCCTCCACAATCTGGTCCTCCAGTGAGCACTGGTGAGACAGAGTGCAAATCAGTCACTAAATGCCTCTTGCAAGTTAACCCTCTACTGTCACTTAAAGGGAACATAACCCAAATAGGGAACAATGGTATTGCTCATCCAAGACCCATCCTGTGCTCTGCCCTGACACAGATGCACTGTAGGTTGTAACAGCTGTTGTTACAGGGGTTGTGGTTGAGGGTAACTGAACCTCTGGAGCTGTTCAGTGCTGTAGTAGCCTGCAATTACACATTACTGCACCCAGGAAACCATAAAAATAGCACCCGCACTTGCACAGATATGCACAATGAAGTCACAGTGTACTCACACTGGTCTGCCCCTTTTGAACACCACTACTGTAGTGTATCACTCCGCATGTAAAAATCAGCCAACACTGCCCCTATGCACAGGGAGCACTGCTACGGAAAGAATGTCACATACTCCATCAGCGTGGCACTCTGCAGTTCATGCTGAAGGGTCAAAACGCCCAATCTTCACCCTTCCTGGTGAGCACACCCTGCAGGGCCTTCAGGGACTTAATCTGCTCCCCAGGGGGATCGATGTCCTGGATCTGCATATAACTCTGCCAGCACAGTCCCCTAATACATATGTACCCTGGAGACCACTGCCTGCGTGATCCAATGCTGATCGACAATATTACAGGCTATTCATGCTCTTATGTGAAGTTATAGTCTCTATTGGCCTTCTGGCCCTATGCAACTGATCCAGATGAAGCCCCTCTCTAACCCCTAGCAGGGGTGTTCAGAATAGGTCAGAAAAAAGGAGAAGAAATCCACAAAAGAGGATCTTCAGAGAGATATATGTAGACACTAGGACATGTAGGACACTAGCTAAAAAACTAAGGCTTAGTTGAGCTGGGAGGCGTTAATCAATTAGTCAATAATCCATTCACCTGATGGTGGCAGCATAACCCAAGTAATCATGAATATTAATTGCCCTATGTCCTGTGATGTGCAATTAAGAAACAGTTAGGGCAAGGGTGGTGATGTATCAGTCTGCTCCCAATCTTCTTATTTTCAACCATTGTAGAACAGGATAAGTGTTAAACCTAAATACTTTGTTACATTAAAACAAGTGGCCAAACAAGAAGTAAGAAATCCAAAAATAGTTTTTCTCTCTGTATTATCCTCTTAAGCCTGGACATTAGAGTTTGTGGCTGATAGAGAAGTCTGCAACTGCCTAATTTAAAACAGTAGACCCAAATCTGCCATCACATCTACATCAAAGAGGGGGGCCTGGTTATGCATGATCCCCTTGTTATATCTTGTTCTTAAGAACATATGCAACAACTCCCATGCAATGGTCTGATAGTATGTAAAAAGAAAAAAAAAGACCATCGCAGTTTGTTGAGTTTGGGGCTCTTTAGCTGCAGACCGGTCAGGGGGCCCATGCTGACCTGTGTCCACAACCAAAAGATTGTACAATGGGTACATAAGCATCAAAACTGGATCACGAAGTAAGGGAAGGTGGGCTGGTCTGATAAATAGAAATGGGCTCGGGCTTGTTTGGGATCCCACCTGCCCGATCCTGCACATGGATAATCACAGGCAGCAAGACATTGCCCGGTCCGCAGCTGCACAGATCAGGAAATGTCTCACTGCCTGTGATTAGCTGTATGCAGTGTTGGCTTCCTGCGGGATCAGGCAGGTGGGATCCCAAACACATCCGAGCCCATCTCTACTAATGAATCACTTTTCCTTTCAGTGGGCTCTTTTAGCAGGATAAAGCACCCTGCAACACTGCAAAAATGATTCTAGAATGGTTTCAGGAACACAATGAGTTTGCAGTGTTGACTTAGCCTCCAAATTCTCCAGATCTCAGTCCAATCAATCTGTGGGATGTGCTGGAAAAACAAGTCTGAGTCTTGGAGGCCCCACCTCGCAACTTACAGGCCTTATGCCCCATACACACGATCCGAAATTGCGCCAGCAAAAGTCCGATGTGAGCTTTTGGTTGGAAATTCTGACCGTGTGTATGCTCTATGGGACTTTTGCTGGTGGAATTCCTGTCAGCAAAAGATTGAGAGCAGGTTCTCAATTTTTCAGTCGGAAAAAGTTCCGATCGGAAATTCCGATCGTCTGTACCAATTTCGGGGCGTGAAATTCCTACGCATGCTCGGAAACAATTCAACGCATGCTCAGAAGCATTGAACTTCATTTTCTCGGCTCGTCGTAGTGTTGTACGTCACCACGTTCTTGACGGTCGAAAGCTCCGAGAACTTTTGTGTGACAGTGTGTATGCAAGCCAAGCTTGAGCGGAATTCTGTCGGAAAAAACATCCAAGATTTTTCGTATGCAAGCCGAGCTTGAGCGGAATTCCGTCGGTAAAACCATCCAAGATTTTTCCGACAGAAATTCCGCTCATGTGTACGGGGCATTAAAAGGATCTGCTACCGATGGCTTGGTGCCAAACACCACAGCATACCTTAAGAGGGCTAGTGGCATTTATGCCTTGATGGGTAAGGCCTGTTTTAGGAGCAAAAGGGAGGCCTACTCAATACAAGGTAGGTGGCCAAAAAGTTATGGCTGATCAGTGTGTGCGTATATATGTAAAATAAAATAATTTATATATAGACTGTCACCAGAACAAATGCAGCATCACTATGCTGGTGGTGTGCATGACTGAGTAATTGTCAAAGTTTGAGAGTGCTGAAAACTAAAAAAAAAAAAAAAAAAGGCCAGGACTGAAAAGGGGGTGTAACATTCCATTCTTCAAACGGATAAAGTAAGTTACAAAAATAACAGGACTTACTACAAGTCTACAGGCTTGGAAATATCAGTTTGTAAATGGATGGAAAACTGGCTAAAAGACCAAATTCAGAGAGTAGTGGTTAATGATTCTTACTCTGAATGGTCTAAGGTTATCAGTGGTGTACCCCAAGGTTCAGTGCTGGGACCCTTACTTTTTAATATCTTTATAAATGATATAGGGTCTGGGATTAAAAGTATCATTTCAGTCTTTGCAGATGACACCAAGCTATGCAGTGGAATAACGTCCTTACAGGATGTCTCCAATTTACAAGCCAACCTTATGCACTGTCTAATTAGACGACTATGTGGCAGATGAGGTTTAATGTTGATAAATGTAAAGTTATGCACTTGGGGGCTAAGAATATGCATGCATCATACATACTAGGGGAGTACAACTGGGGGGATCCGTAGTGGAGAAGGATCTGGGAGTTTTGGTAGATCATAAGCTCAATAATAACATGCAATGCCAAGCTGCAATTTTGAAAGCAAGCAAAGTCCATTCTTATATTAGGAGAATGGACTCCAGAGAGAGAGATATCATTTTGCCCCTGTACAAATCATTAGTAAGACCTCATCTGAAATATGCAATTCAGTTTTGGGCACCAGTTCCCAAAAAGGATATCAAGGAACTGGAGAAAGTGCAGAGAAGGGCAACCAAACTGATAAGAGGCATGGAGGAGCTCAGCTATGAGAAAAGATTAGAGGAACTGAAATTATTCTCTAAAAAAGGGGGAAATCCTGCGAGCCACACTTAATCTTATGCTCAGTGAAAAACACTACCCAGCTGCATACGTTAAACCCGTCTCATAGGTGTGCAAAAGTAAATATAAAAGAAAAATACACTGCGCTATGGTGTGCTAAATGTGCTACTTGGTATTATAGCATGCTAAAACTGCTGCGCGTATATAAACGCATATAACCATAAGTATATACGTAATATGCCCCCAAAGGGTGGATAAAGTTATGAAGTGATCTGTGTTTATAAATAAGTAATCACATATGAAATATACAAATATATAAACGCATCAAAGTGCATATGTGCTAATAAGTATATCTGATGACAGTAATATACAGGTGCATAAATACATAAATGCAAAGAGATTTCAAAAAAGTGCTTGATACTAAATTGGATTCAAAAATTCAAAAAAAGTGCTAAGTGCCACACAGTTCATGTGAAAAAACAGTCCTTAACCACTTGCCGACCGCCTCCCGACGATATACGTCGGCAGAATGGCACGGGCAGGCAGAATCACGTACCTGTACGTGATCTGCCTCCCGAGGGTGGGGGGTTCGATCGGACCCCCCCCGGTGCCCAAGGCGGTCGGCATTTCTCCCCTGGCGATCGGAGGTGAGGGGGAGGCCATCCATTTGTGGCCCCCCCCCTCGCGATCGCTCCCGGCCAATGGGATCTTTCCTCTGCTGCTGTATAGTAAACAGCAGCAGAGGAAGTGATGTCATCTCTCCTTGGCTCTGTATTTTCCGTTCCGGCGCCGAGGAGAGAAGTCATCAATGTGAGTGCACAACACACACATATACAGTAGAACATGCCAGGCACACATTACACCCCCCATCACCCCCCCGATCACCCCCCAATCACCCCTCCCCTCCCCCGTCACACTGACAAGCAGTTTTTTTTTTTTTTCTGATTACTGCATTGGTGTCAGTTTGTGACAGTTATTGTGTAGGGCAGTTAGTATTAGCCCCCTTCAGGTCTAGGATACCCCCCTAACCCCCCCTAATAAAGTTTTAACCCCTTGATCACCCCCCGTCGCCAGTGTCACTAAGCAATCATTTTTCTGATCGCTGTATTAGTGTCACTGGTGACGCTAGTTAGGGAGGCAAATATTTAGGTTCGCTGTCAGCGTTTTATAGCGTCAGGGACCCCCATATACTACCTAATAAAGGTTTTAACCCCTTGATTGCCCCCTAGTTAACCCTTTCATCAGTGATCACCGTATAACTGTTACGGGTGACGCTGGTTAGTTAGTTAATTTTTTATAGTGTCAGGGCACCCGCCGTTTATTACCGAATAAAGGTTTAGCCCCCTGATCGCCCGGCGGTGATATGCATCGCCCCAGGCAGCGTCAGGTTAGCGCCAGTACCGCTAACACCCACGCACGCAGCATACACCTCCCTTAGTGGTATAGTATCTGAACGGATCAATATCTGATCCGATCAGATCTATACTAGCGTCCCCAGCAGTTTATGGTTCCCAAAAATGCAGTGTTAGAGGGATAAGCCCAGATACCTGCTAGCACCTTCGTTTTGCCCCTCCGCCCGGCCCAGCCCACCCAAGTGTAGTATCGATCGATCACTGTCACTTACAAAACACTAAACACATAACTGCAGCGTTCGCAGAGTCAGGCCTGATCCCTGCGATCGCTAACGTTTTTTTTGGTAGCGTTTTGGTGAACTGGCAAGCACCAGCCCCAAGCAGCGTCAGGTTAGCGCCAGTACCGCTAACACCCACGCATGCACCGTACACCTCCCTTAGTGGTATAGTATCTGCATGGATCAATATCTGATCCGATCAGATCTATACTAGCGTCCCCAGCGGTTTAGGGTTCCCAAAAACGCAGTGTTAGCAGGATCAGCCCAGATACCTGCTAGCACCTGCGTTTTGCCCCTCCGCCCGGCCCAGCCCAGCCCACCCAAGCGCAGTATCAATCGATCACTGTCACTTACAAAACACTAAACGCATAACTGCAGCGTTTGCAGAGTCAGGCCTGATCCCTGCGATCGCTAACAGTTTTTTTGGTAGCATTTTGGTGAACTGGCAAGCACCAGCTCCAAGCAGCGTCAGGTTAGCGCCAGTTGCGCTAACACCCACGCACGCACCGTACACCTCCCTTAGTGGTATAGTATCTGAACGGATCAATATCTGATCCGATCAGATCTGTACTGGCGTCCCCAGCAGTTTAGGGTTCCCAAAAACGCAGTGTTAGCGGGATCAGCCCAGATACCTGCTAGCACCTGCGTTTTGCCCCTCCGCCCGGCCCAACCCACCCAAGTGCAGTATCGATCAATCACTGTCACTTACAAAACACTAAACGCATAACTGCAGCATTCGCAGAGTCAGGCCTGATCCCTGCGCTCGCTAACAGTTTTTTTGGTAGCGTTTTGGTGAACTGGCAAGCACCAGCGGCCTAGTACACCCCGGTTGTAGTCAAACCAGCACTGCAGTAACACTTGGTGACGTGGCGAGTCCCATAAGTGCAGTTCAAGCTGGTGAGGTGGCAAGCACAAGTAGTGTCCCGCTGCCACCAAGAAGAAGACAAACACAGGCCCATCGTGCCCATAGTGCCCTTCCTGCTGCATTCACCAATCCTAATTGGGAACCCACCGCTTCTGCAGCACCCGTACTTCCCCCATTCACATCCCCAACCAAATGCAGTCGGCTGCATGAGAGGCATTTTCTTTATGTCCTCCCGAGTACCCCTACCCAACGAACCCCCCCAAAAAAGATGTCGTGTCTGCAGCAAGCGCAGATATAGGCTTGACACCCGCTATTATTGTCCCTCCTGTCTTGACAATCCTGGTCTTTGCATTGGTGAATGTTTTGAACGCTACCATACACTAGTTGAGTATTAGCGTAGGGTACAGCATTGCACAGACTAGGCACACTTTCACAGGGTCTCCCAAGATGCCATCGCATTTTGAGAGACCCGAACCTGGAACCGGTTACAGTTATAAAAGTTACAGTTACAAAAAAAAGTGTAAAAAAAAAAAAAAAAAAACACAAAAAAATATATAAAATATATAAATATAAAAAAAAAAAATAGTTGTCGTTTCATTTTTCTCTCTCTCTCTATTCTCTCTCTATTGTTCTGCTCTTTTTTACTGTATTCTATTCTGCAATGTTTTATTGTTATTATGTTTTATCATGTTTGCTTTTCAGGTATGCAATTTTTTATACTTTACCGTTTACTGTGTTTTATTGTTAACCATTTTTTTGTCTTCAGGTACGCCATTCACGACTTTGAGTGGTTATACCAGAATGATACCTGCAGGTTTAGGTATCATCTTGGTATCATTCTTTTCAGCATCGGCTTTCATGTAAAAGCAATCCTAGCAGCTAATTAGCCTCTAGACTGCTTTTACAAGCGGTGGGAGGGAATGCCCCCACCCCCACCGTCTTCCGTGTTTTTCTCTGGCTCTCCTGTCTCAACAGGGAACCTGAGAATGCAGCCGGTGATTCAGCCAGCTGACCATAGAGCTGATCAGAGACCAGAGTGGCTCCAAACATCTCTATGGCCTAAGAAACCGGAAGCTACGAGGATTTCATGACTTAGATTTCGCTGGATGTAAACAGCGCCATTGGGAAATTGGGAAAGCATTTTATCACACCGATCTTGGTGTGGTCAGATGCTTTGAGGGCAGAGGAGAGATCCTAGGGTCTAATAGACCCCAATTTTTTCAAAAAAGAGTACCTGTCACTATCTATTGCTATCATAGGGGATATTTACATTCCCTGAGTTAACAATAAAATTGATTAAAAAAATGAAAGGAACAGTTTAAAATTAAGATAAAAAAGCAAAAAAATAATAAAGAAAAAAAAACAAACAAAAAAAAAAGCACCCCTGTCCCCCCTGCTCTCGCGCTAAGGCGAACGCAAGCGTCGGTCTGGCGTCAAACGTAAACAGCAATTGCACCAAGCATGTGAGGTATCACCGCGAAGGTCAGATTGAGGGCAGTAATTTTAGCAGCAGACCTCCTCTGTAAATCTAAAGTGGTAACCTGTAAAGGCTTTTAAAGGCTTTTAAAAATGTATTTATTTTTTTGCTACTGTATGTTTGTGCGCAATTTTAAAGCATGTCATGTTTGGTATCCATGTACTCGGCCTAAGATCATCTTTTTTATTTCATCAAACATTTGGGCAATATAGTGTGTTTTAGTGCATTAAAATTTAAAAAAGTGTGTTTTTTCCCAAAAAAATGCATTTGAAAAATCGCTGCGCAAATACTGTGTGAAAAAAAAAAATGAAACACCCACCATTTTAATCTGTAGGGCATTTGCTTTAAAAAAATATATAATGTTTGGGGGTTCAAAGTAATTTTCTTGCAAAAAAAAATAATTTTTTCATGTAAACAAAAAGTGTCAGAAAGGGCTTTGTCTTCAAGTGGTTAGAAGAGTGGGTGATGCGTGACATAAGCTTCTAAATGTTGTGCATAAAATGCCAGGACAGTTCAAAACCCTCCCAAATGACCCCATTTTGTAAAGTAGACACCCCAAGCTATTTGCTGGGAGGCATGTCGAGTCTATGGAATATTTTATATTGTGACACAAGTTGCGGGAAAAAGACAATTTTTTTTTTGCACAAAGTTGTCACTAAATGATATATTGCTCAAACATGCCATGGGAATATGTGAAATTACACTCCAAAATACATTCTGTTGCTTCTCCTGAGTACGGGGATACCACATGTGTGAGACTTTTTGGGAGCCTAGCCGTGTACGGGACCCCGAAAACCAAGCACCGCCTTCAGGCTTTCTAAGGGCGTAAATTTTTGATTTCACTCTTCACTGCCTATCACAGTTTTGGAGGCCATGGAATGCCCAGGTGACAACATTTGTCACTTTCCCTCAACTTGTGTCAAAATATAAAATATTCCATGGACTCAACATGCCTCTCAGCAAATAGCTTGGGGTGTCTACTTTCCAAAATGGGGTCATTTGGGGGGGTTTTGTGCCATCTGGGCATTTTATGGCCTTCAAAACTGTGATAGGTAGTGAGGAGTGATTGGTTTTCGGGGCCCTGTACGCGGCTAGGCTCCCAAAAAGTCTCACACATGTGGTATCCCCGTACTCAGGAGAAGCAGCTGAATGTATTTTGGGGTGCAATTCCACATATGCCCATGGCCTGTGTGAGCAATATATCATTTAGTGACAACTTTTTGTATTTTTTTTTGTTGTCATTATTCAATCACTTGGGACAAAAAAAAATAATATTCAATGGGTTCAACATGCCTCTCAGCAATTTCCTTGGGGTGTCTACTTTCCAAAATGGGGTCATTGGTGGGGGGGGGGTTGTACTGCCCTGCCATTTTAGCACCTCAAAAAATGACATAGGCAGTCATAAACTAAAAGCTGTGTAAATTGCGAAAATTCCAAAAAATGTACCCTAGCTTGTAGACGCTATAACTTTTGCGCAAACCAATAAATATTCGCTTATTGACATTTTTTTTACCAAAGACATGTGTCCGAATACATTTTGGCCTAAATGTATGACTAAAATTGAGTTTATTGGATTTTTTTTATAACAAAAAGTAGAAAATATCATTTTTTTTTAAATTTTTGGTCTTTTTTCCGTTTATAGCGCAAAAAATGGCAGAGGTGATCAAATACCATCAAAAGAAAGCTCTATTTGTGGGAAGAAAAGGACGCAAATTTTGTTTGGGTACAGCATTGCATGACCGCGCAATTAGCAGTTAAAGCGACACAGTGCCAAATTGTAAAAGTGCTCTGGTCAGGAAGGGGGTAAATCCTTCCGGGGCTGAAGTGGTTAAAAAATAGATCATATAGTAAACTGTGAAGTCCTGCGAATAAACAATGAAGGTGCGTGATATCCACTAGTGATGTAATTAAGCATGCTCATAATTTCTTAGTGTCACAGGCCAAGCGATAGTGCAATTCGGTGACCCCCAAGGTAATGTGCTCGACTCAGAGCGTGTGACTTAGTCGCTAAACAAAGTCAAATCACGCTTTTGAACCACCCCAGGGCTCTATGCAGATCCCAGGATCCCAGGCTCCATTGCAGTGTAAACAGATGGATGAGAAGAAAAAACTATATAGTGTAATATCGTTTTAAAATTTATTCAGAAAATAAAAGCACTCCCCCAAATGGGGTACTCACAATCGTTAGGTGCGTCAGTGCACCGCTCTATGTAAAGCATAAAGCTGCTGTAACAGTGAGGACAATGGTATTGCATCTATATAGTTTATATTTTTATTTAGTTATCTATTTCGGCAGCGCTTGTTGCTTTAAAGATTATTGGAGATTTGAGCATATCGCATTGTTTACTAAGTGATATATATATATGATCAGCTGGTTAACAGCTGTCCCTGAATATTATTTGCTTGGAGCGCCTTAATATAACATGTAGCCTGTTACTAGAGTGTCCGCGGTCCACGGCAAAATGGCCGCGGGCACTGTATTTAAATGACAGCTCGGCCGTCCAATTAGAACTCCCCTGATGAAGACATATGATCCCTGTGTCGAACACGCATAGTGGAGGGGCCAGGATGGAGCGAGAGGCAGTGGGTCTGCCGTTTGATGAGACGCACACCATACCCTCACTGTTACAGCAGCCTTATGCTTTACATAGAGCGGTGCCTATTACTAGAGTGTCCGCGGTCTAACAATTGTGAGCACCCCATTTGGGGGAGTGCTTTTATTTTCTGAATACATTTTAAAACGATATTACACTATATAGTTTTTTCTTCTAATCCATCTGTTTACACTGCAATGGAGCCTGGGATCCTGTGATCTGCATAGAGCCCTGGGGTGGTTCATAAACGTGATTTGACTTTGTTTAGCGACTAAGTCACACGCTCTGAGGTAAGCACATTACCTTGGGGGTCACCAAATTGCACTATCGTTTGGTCTGCGGCACTAAGAAATGATGAGCATGCTTAATTCCATCACTAGTGGATATCATGCATAAGCACTTTCATTGTTTATTCGCAGGACTTCACAGTTTACTATATGATCTATTTTTTAACCACTTGAGCCCCGGACCATTATGCTGCCTAAGGACCAGAGGTCTTTTTCCAATTTGGCACTGCGTCGCTTTAACTGCTAATTGCGCGGTTATGCAATGCTGTACCCAAACGAAATTTGCGTCCTTTTCTTCCCACAAATAGAGCTTTCTTTTGATGGTATTTGATCACTTCTGCAGTTTTTATTTTTTGCGCTATAAACGGAAAAAGACCGAAAATTTTGAAAAAAAATGATATTTTCTACTTTTTGTTATAAAAAAAATCCAATAAACTCAATTTTAGTCATACATTTAGGCCAAAATGTATTCGGCCACATGTCTTTGGTAAAAAAAATGTCAATAAGCGTATATTTATTGGTTTGCGCAAAAGTTATAGCGTCTACAAACTAGGGTACATTTTCTGGAATTTACACAGCTTTTAGTTTATGACTGCCTATGTCATTTCTTGAGGTGCTAAAATGGCAGGGCAGTACAAAACCCCCCCAAATGACCCCATTTTGGAAAGTAGACACCCCAAGGAAATTGCTGATAGGCATGTTGAACCCATTGAATATTTATTTTTTTTGTCCCAAGTGATTGAATAATGACAAAAAAAAAAAAAAAAAAAAATATTTACAAAAAGTTGTCACTAAATGATATATTGCTCACACAGGCCATGGGCCTATGTGGAATTGCACCCCAAAATATATTCAGCTACTTCTCCTGAGTACGGGGAT
The DNA here is from genome assembly GCF_042186555.1 of Aquarana catesbeiana. Lineage (NCBI taxonomy): Eukaryota > Metazoa > Chordata > Amphibia > Anura > Ranidae > Aquarana > Aquarana catesbeiana. Next base: position 289,216,018 of record NC_133328.1, read on the forward strand.
ACCACATGTGTGGGACTTTTTGGGAGCCTAGCCGCGTATGGGACCCCGAAAACCAATCACCGCCTTCAGGATTTCTAAGGGTGTAACTTTTTGATTTCACTCTTCACTGCCTATCACAGTTTCGGAGGCCATGGAATGCCCAGGTGGCACAACCCCCCCCCAAATGACCCCATTTTGGAAAGTAGACACCCCAAGCTATTTGCTGAGAGGCATATTGAGTCCATGGAATATTTTATATTTTGACACAAGTTGCGGGAAAGTGACACTTTTTTTTTTTTTTTTTTTTTTTTTGCACAAAGTTGTCACTAAATGATATATTGCTCACACAGGCCATGGGCCTATGTGGAATTGCACCCCAAAATACATTTAGCTGCTTCTCCTGAGTATGGGGATACCACATGTGTGGGACTTTTTGGGAGCCTAGCCGCGTACGGGGCCCCGAAAACCAATCACCGCCTTCAGCGTTTTTAAGGGCGTGAATTTTTGATTTTACTCTTCACTGCCTAACACCGTTTCGGAGGCCATGGAATGCCCAGGTGGCACAAACCCCCCCCAAATGACCCCATTTTGGAAAGTAGACACCCCAAGCTATTTGCTGAGAGGCATGGTGAGTATTTTGCAGCTCTCATTTGTTTTTGAAAATGAAGAAAGACAAGAAAAAACTTTTTTTTTTTTTCTTTTTTCAAATTTCAAAACTTTGTGACAAAAAGTGAGGTCTGCAAAATACTCACTATACCTCTCAGCAAATAGCTTGGGGTGTCTACTTTCCAAAATGGGGTCATTTGGGGGGGTTTTGTGCCACCTGGGCATTCCATGGCCTCCGAAACTGTGATAGGCAGTGAAGAGTGAAATCAAAAATTCACGCCCCTTAGAAAGCCTGAAGGCGGTGCTTGGTTTTCGGGGTCCCGTACACGGCTAGGCTCCCAAAAAGTCTCACACATGTGGTATCCCCGTACTCAGGAGAAGCAGCAGAATGTATTTTGGGGTGTAATTTCACATATTCCCATGGCATGTTTGAGCAATATATCATTTAGTGACAACTTTGTGCAAAAAAAAAAAAAAAAAAAAAAAAATTTGTCTCTTTCCCGCAACTTGTGTCGCAATATAAAATATTCCATGGACTCGACATGCCTCTCAGCAAATAGCTTGGGGTGTCTACTTTCCAAAATGGGGTCATTTGGGGGGGTTTTGAACTGTCCTGGCATTTTATGCACAACATTTAGAAGCTTATGTCACACATCACCCACTCTTCTAACCACTTGAAGACAAAGCCCTTTCTGACACTTATTTTTTACATGAAAAAGTTTTTTTTTTTTTGCAAGAAAATTACTTTGAACCCCCAAACATTATATATTTTTTTAAAGCAAATGCCCTACAGATTAAAATGGTGGGTGTTTCATTTTTTTTTTTCACACAGTATTTGCGCAGCGATTTTTCAAACGCATTTTTTGGGGAAAAAACACACTTTTTTAAATTTTAATGCACTAAAACACACTATATTGCCCAAATGTTTGATGAAATAAAAAAGATGATCTTAGACCGAGTACATGGATACCAAACATGACATGCTTTACAATTGCGCACAAACGTGCAGTGGCAACAAAATAAATACATTTTTAAAAGCCTTTAAAAGCCTTTACAGGTTACCACTTTAGATCTACAGAGGAGGTCTACTGCAAAAATTACTGCCCTCGATCTGACCTTCGCGGCGATACCTCACATGCATGGTGCAATTGCTGTTTACGTTTGACGACAGACCGCCGCTTGCGTTCGCCTTAGCGCAAGAGCAGGGGGCGACAGGGGTGCTTTTTTTTTTTTTTTTTTTTTTCTTTATTATTTTTTTGCTTTTTTATCTTATTTTTAAACTGTTCCTTTCATTTTTTTTTTTTTTAAATCATTTTTATTGTTATCTCGGGGAATGTAAATATCCCCTATGATAGCAATAGGTAGTGACAGGTACTCTTTTTTGAAAAAATTGGGGTCTATTAGACCCTAGATCTCTCCTCTGCCCTCAAAGCATCTGACCACACCAAGATCGGTGTGATAAAATGCTTCCCCAATTTCCCAATGGCGCTATTTACATCCGGCGAAATCTAAGTCATAAAATGCTCGTAGCTTCCGGTTTCTTAGGCCATAGAGATGTTTGGAGCCACTCTTGTCTCTGATCAGCTCTATGGTCAGCTGGCTGAATCACCGGCTGCATTCTCAGGTTCCGTGTTGAGACAGGAGAGCCAGAGAAAAACACGGAAGACGGTGGGGGGGGGGGGGCATTCCCTCCCACGGCTTGTAAAGGCAGTCTAGAGGCTAATTAGCCGCTAGGATTGCTTTTACATGAAAGCCGACCGCTGGCTGAAAAGAATGATACCAAGATGATACCTAAACCTGCAGGCATCATTCTGGTATAACCACTCAAAGTTGTGAATGGCGTACCTGAAGACAAAAAAATGGTTAACAATAAAGCACAGTAAACAATAAAGTATAAATAATTACATACCTGAAAAACAAACATGATAAAACATAATAACAATAACAATAACAATAACAACACTGCAGAATAGAATACAGTAAAAAAAGAGCAGAACAATAGAGAGAGAGAATAGAGAGAGAGAACAATAAAACGACAACTATTTTTTTTTATTTTATATATATTTTTTTTTTTTTTACACTTTTTTTGTAACTAACTTTTATAACTGTAACCGGTTCCAGGTTCGGGTCTCTCAAAATGCGATGGCATCTTGGGAGACCCTGTGAAAGTGTGCCTAGTCTGTGCAATGCTGTACCCTACGCTAATACTCAACTAGTGAATGGTAGCGTTCAAAACATTCACCAATGCAAAGACCAGGATTGTCAGGACAGAAGGGACAATAATAGCGGGTGTCACGCCTATATCCGCGTTTGCTGCAGACACAACATCTTTTTGGGGGGGGTTCGTTGGGTAGGGGTACTCGGGAGCACATAAAAATGCCTCTCATGCAGCCGACTGCATTTCGTTGGGGGATGTGAATGGGGGAAGTACGGGCGCTGCAGAAGTGGTGGGTTCCCAATTAGGATTGGCGAATGCAGCAGGAAGGGCACTATGGGCACGACGGGCCTGTGTTTGTCTTTTTGGTGGCAGCGGGACACTACTTGTGCTTGTCACCTCACCAGCTTGAACTGCACTTATGGGACTCGCCACGTCACCAAGTGTTACTGCAGTGCTGGTTTGACTACGACCGGGGTGTACTAGGCCGCTGGTGCTTGCCAGTTCAATAAAAAGCTTCCAAAAAAACTGTTAGCGATCGCAGGGATCAGGCCTGACTCTGCGAACGCTGCAGTAATGCGTTTAGTGTTTTGTAAGTGACAGTGATCGATCGATACTGCACTTGGGTGGGCTGGACTGGGCCGGGCGGAGGGGCAAAACGCAGGTGCTAGCAGGTATCTGGGTTGATCCCGCTAACACTGCGTTTTTGGGAACCCTAAACTGCTGGGGACGCTAGTATAGATCTGATCTGATCGGATCAGATATTGATCCGTTCAGATACTATACCACTAAAGGAGGCGTATGCTGCGTGCGTGGGTGTTAGCGGTACTGGCGCTAACCTGACGCTGCCTGGGGCCGGTGCTTGCTAGTTCACCAAAATGCTACCAAAAAAACTGTTAGCGATCGCAGGGATCAGGCCTGACTCTGCGAACGCTGCAGTTATGCGTTTAGTGCCTTGTAAGTGTCAGTGATCGATCGATACTGCACTTGGGTGGGCTGGGCTGGGCCGGGCGGAGGGGCACAACGCAGGTGCTAGCAGGTATCTGGGCTGATCCCGCTAACACTGCGTTTTTGGGAACCCTAAACTGCTGGGGACGCTAGTATAGATCTGATCGGATCAGATATTGATCCGATCAGATACTATACCACTAAGGGAGGTGTACGGTGCGTGCGTGGGTGTTAGCGGTACTGGCGCTAACCTGACGCTGCCTGGTGCTTGCTTGCTAGTTCACCAAAATGCTACCAAAAAAACTGTTAGCGATCGCAGGGATCAGGCCTGACTCTGCGAACGCTGCAGTTATGCGTTTAGTGTTTTGTAAGTGACAGTGATCGATCGATACTGCACTTGGGTGGACTGGGCGGAGGGGCAAAACGCAGGTGCTAGCGGGTATCTGGGCTGATCCCGCTAACACTGTGTTTTTGGGAACCCTAAACTGCTGGGGACGCTAGTATAGATCTGATCAGATCAGATATTGATCCGATCAGATACTATACCACTAAGGGAGGCGCATGCTGCGTGCGTGGGTGTTAGCGGTACTGGCGCTAATCTGACGCTGCCTGGGGCGACGCATATCACCGCCGGGCGATCAGGGGGCTAAACCTTTATTAGGTAATAAACGGCGGGTGCCCTGACACTATAAAAAATAAACGAACTAACCTGTGTCACCCGTAACGGTTATACGGTGATCAGTGGTGAAAGGGTTAACTAGGGGGCAATCAAGGGGTTAAAACATTTATTAGGTAGTATATGGGGGTCCCTGTCACTATAAAACGCTGACGGCGAACCTAAATATTTACCTCACTAACTAGCGTCACCAGCGACACTAATACAGCGATCAGAAAAATGATCGCTTAGCAACACTGGTGACAGGGGGTGATCAAGGGGTTAAAACTTTATTAGGGGGGGTTAGGGGGGTACCCTAGACCTAAAGGGGGGTAATATTCACTGTCCCAACACTGTAACTGTCACAAACTGACACTATGCAGTAATCAGAAAAAAAAAAAAAAAAAAAAAAAAAAAACCTGCTGGTGTCAGTTTGTGACAGGGAGGGGGGGGTGATTGGGGGGGGATCGGGGGGCGATCGGGGGGGGGATCGGGGTGTTTTGTATGCCTGGCATGTTCTACTGTGTGTGTGTGTGTTGTGCACTCACATTGATGTCTTCTCCCCTCGGCGCTGGAACGGAAAATACCGAGCCGAGGGGAGATGACATCATTTCCTTTGCTGCTGTTTAGCATACAGCAGCAAAGGAGTGTTCCCATTGGCCGGCGGCGATCGCGAGGGGGGGGCCACGAACGGATGGCCTCCCCCTCATCTCGGATCGCCGGGGAACAGAACGGGACCGCTTCGGGCACCGGGGGGGGGTCCGATCGGACCCCCCACCCGCGAGAGGCAAATCACGTACATGTACGTGATTTTGCCTGCCCGTGCCGCCTTGCCGACGTAAATCGGCGTTAGGCGGTCCTTAAGTGGTTAAGGACTGTTTTTTCAAATGAACTGTGTGGCACTTAGCACTTTTTTTGAATTTTTTAATCCAATTTTGCATCAAGCACTTTTTGGAATTTATTTGCATGTATGTATTTATGCACCTGTATATTACTGTCATCAGATATACTTATTAGCACATATGCACTTTGATGCGTTTATATATTTCATATGTGATATGATGTTATATGCGTTTATATACGCGCAGCAGTTTTGGCATGCTATAATACTAAGTAGCACATTTAGCACACCATAGCGCAGCATATTTTTCTTTTATATTGAAATTATTCTATCTTGAGAAGAGGAGATTAAGAGGGGATATAATCAACATGTACCAATACAGTGGGGACAGAAAGTATTCAGACCCCCTTACATTTTTCACTCTTTGTTATATTGCAGCAATTTGCTAAAATCATTTAAGTTCATTTTTTTTCATCAATGTACACACAGCACCCCATATTGACAAAAAAAAAAAACACAGAATTGTTGACATTTGTGCAGATTTATTTAAAAAAAAAACTGAAATATCACATGGTCCTAAGTATTCAGACCCTTTGCTGTGACACTCATATATTTAACTCAGGTGGTGTCCATTTCTTCTGATCATCCTTGAGATGGTTCTACACCTTCATTTGAGTCCAGCTGTGTTTGATTATACTGATTGGACTTGATTTGGAAAGCCACACACCTGTCTATATAAGACCTTAAAGCTCACAGTGCATGTCAGAGCAAATGAGAATCATGAGGGCAAAGGAACTGCCTGAATAGCTCAGAGACAGAATTGCGGCAAGGCACAGATCTGGCCAAGGTTACAAAAAAATTTCTGCTGCACTTAAGGTTCCGAAGGGCACAGTGGCCTCTATAAGCCTTAAATGGAAGACGTTTGGGACAACCAGAACCCTTCCTAGAGCTGGCCGTCCGGCCAAACTGAGCTATGGGGGGAGAAGAGCCTTGGTGAGAGAGGTAAACAAGGACCCAAAGTTCACTGTGGCTGAGCTCCAGAGATGCAATCGGGAGATGGGAGAAAGTTGTAGAAAGTCAACCATCACTGCAGCCCTCCACCAGTCGGGGCTTTATGGCAGAGTGGCCCAACAGAAGCCTCTCCTCAGTGCAAGACACATGAAAGCCCGCATGAAGTTTGCTAAAAAACACCTGAAGGACTTCAAGATGGTGAGAAATAAGATTCTCTGGTCTGATGAGACCAAGATAGAACTTTTTGGCCTTAATTCTAAGCGGTATGTGTGGAGAAAAACAGGCACTGCTCATCACCTGTCCAATACAGTCCCAACAGTGAAGCATGGTGGTGGCAGCATCATTCTGTGGGGGTGTTTTTCAGGTGCAGGGACAGGACAACTGGTTGCAATCGAGGGAAAGATGAATGCAGCCAAGTACAGGGATATCCTGGACGAAAACCTTCTCCAGAGTGCTCAGGACCTCAGACTGGGCCGAAGGTTTACCTTCCAACAAGACAATGACCTTAAGCACACAGCTAAAATAACAAAGGAGTGGCTTCACAACAACTCCGTGACTGTTCTTGAATGGCCGAGCCAGAGCCCTGACTTAAACCCAATTGAGCATCTCTGGAGAGACCTAAAAATGGCTGTCCACCAACGTTTACCATCCAACCAGACAGAACTGTAGAGGATCTGCAAGGAGGAATGGCAGAGGATCCCCAAATCCAGGTGTGAAAAACTTGTTGCATCTTTCCCAAAAAGACTCAATACTGAGCAAAGGGTCTGAATACTTGGGACCATGTGATATTTCAGTTTTTCTTTTTTAATCTGCAAAAATGTCAACAATTCTGTATTTTTCTGTCACTATGGGGTGCTGTGTGTACATTAATGAGGAAAAAAATGAACTTTAATGATTTTAGCAAATGGCTGCAATATAACAAAGAGTGAAAAATTTAAGGGCGTCTGAATGATTTCCGTCCCCACTGTATATAAGGGGTCCATATAGTGAACTTGGTGTTGAGTTATTCACTTTACGGTCAACACAGAGAACAAGGGGGCACTCTTTATGCCTAGGGGAAAAGAGATTTCATCTCCAAAATACAAAAAGGTTTCTTCACATTAAGAGCTGTGAAAATGTGAAATAGATTCCCTCCAGAGGTGGTTCGGGACAGCTCAGCCTTTAAGAAAGGCCTGGATTCTTTCCTAAATATACATAATATAACCGGGTACTAACATTTATAGGTAAAGTTGATCCAGGGACAATCCAATTGCCTCTCTGGGATCAGGAAGGAATTTTTTTCCCTGCTGTAGCAAATTGAATCCTGCTTTGCTGGGGTTTTTCGCCTTCCTCTGGATCAACCGCAGGTATAGGATTGTATGATATTATTTTTTATTTATTTATTTTTATGGTTGAACTAGATGGGCTTGTGTCTTTTTTCAACCTGATTAACTATGTAACTGGCTGGATCATCAGATGAAAATAAAATAAAACAAAAACAAAACAAAAAATGAACTAATTGCAGCCACATCTAGGAATTGTTAAACTATAATTTGATAAAATATTGTTTCGGGGTATAATACTGCTTTAAAAATGTATTTCCACTTTTGCAGTCAGAGTTGAGAAATATACCCACTAAATGTTGTTTTTACATGTACACAACACACATAAAAAAAATTAAAAATAGTTGTGCTTTTCTGATTGTTTTCTTTGGAGTGGGTTTATAAACAGAATGGATACCGGAACAGGACGGACAGTTTAAAGTGGTATTAAACTCAAAACCAAATATGTAATATATTGCAGCTCACAAATCCTTCGATGTGGTGGCTGCATTCGTTTTCTTCTTGTAGGATTTTTCCCTCTGTTTTCACCTTGTGATTTGGCCAGTAACACACCTCCTGTATTAGGGTGCCTCCACTCTGGAAAAAGAACGGGGGCACCTTTTAACAGCATCAATCTTGGGGACGGGGTGGGGGGTGGTAGTGTAGGATGTACTAGCAGATTCAGATACGTTAAGAAATTGAAGCCAAATTCCAGCTTACACTGTAGTTACATAAGCAATTAGGGCAACAGTTTTTTCTTTTGGGATAAAGGTTTTTACATTAATATATAAAAGCTGATTAGTGTAAGCATCCCTGGCAGTGGTAAATGGTTTGTCTCAACACTTTAACTGCTACATTTGAAGGAGAGCTTGTGCTGTTAAAAAAACAACAGACTTACTGGCTGGATCAAAGAAAAGAATGTATAAAAAAAGAAAACAAATGCAGCCATCGTTATCTGAGAAGTGGTAAGCTACAATATATTAACCACTTATCGACCGCCTCACGCATATATACGTGAGCAGAATGGCACGGGCAGGCAAAATCACGTACCCATACGTGATTGCCTTCCCGCGGGCGGGGGGTCCGATCAGACCCCCCCCCGGTGCCAGTGGCGGTCGGCATTTGGCTAGGAGCGATGAGAGACGAGGGGGAGACCATCCGATCGTGGCCCCCCCCTCGCGATCGCTCCCAGCCAATGAGGAACATCCCCTGCCTGTGTATAGTACACACAGGCAGAGGATGTGATGTCATCTCTCCTCGGCTCGGCAGTTTCCGTTCTAGCGCCGAGGAGAGAAGACATGTAAGTGCACCAACACACACACACACACACAGTAGAACATGCCAGGCACACAAAACACCCCCGATCCCCCCCCGATCGCCCCCCGATCCCCCCCCAATCACCCCTCCCTGTAACACTGACACCAAGCAGTATTTTTTTTTTTTTTTTCTGATTACTGCAGGGTGTCAGTTAGTGACAGTCAGTGTGGTAGGACAGTGAGTGTTACCCCCCTTTAGGTCTAGGGTACCCCCCTAACCCCCCCTAATAAAGTTTTAACCCCTTGATCACCCCCTGTCACCAGTGTCGCTAAGCGATCATTTTTCTGATCGCTGTATTAGTGTCGATGGTGACGCTAGTTAGGAACGTAAATATTTAGGTTCGCCGTCAGCATTTTATAGCGACAGGGACCCCCATATACTATCTAATAAATGTTTTAACCCCTTGATTGCCCCCTAGTTAACCCTTTCACCACTGATCACCGTATAACCGTTACGGGTGACGCTGGTTAGTTTGTTTATTTTTCATAGTGTCAGGGCACCCGCCGTTTATTACCGAATAAAGGTTTAGCCCCCTGATCGCCCGGCGGTGATATGCGTCGCCCCAGGCAGCGTCAGATTAGCGCCAGTACCGCTAACACCCACGCACGCAGCATACGCCTCCCTTAGTGGTATAGTATCTGAACGGATCAATATCTGATCCGATCAGATCTATACTAGCGTCCCCAGCAGTTTAGGGTTCCCAAAAACGCAGTGTTAGCGGGATCAGCCCAGATACCTGCTAGCACCTGCGTTTTGCCCCTCCGCCCAGCCCAGCCCACCCAAGTGCAGTATCGATCGATCACTGTCACTTACAAAACACTAAACACATAACTGCAGCGTTCGCAGAGTCAGGCCTGATCCCTGCGATCGCTAACAGTTTTTTTGGTAGCGTTTTGGTGAACTGGCAAGCACCAGCGGCCTAGTACACCCCGGTCGTAGTCAAACCAGCACTGCAGTAACACTTGGTGACGTGGCGAGTCCCATAAATGCAGTTCAAGCTGGTGAGGTGGCAAGCACAAGTAGTGTCCCGCTGCCACCAAAAAGACAAACACAGGCCCGTCGTGCCCATAATGCCCTTCCTGCTGCATTCGCCAATCCTAATTGGGAACCCACCACTTCTGCAGCACCCGTACTTCCCCCATTCACATCCCCAACCAAATGCAGTCGGCTGCATGAGAGGCATTTTCTTTATGTCCTCCCGAGTACCCCTACCCAACAAACCCCCCCAAAAAAGATGTTGTGTCTGCAGCAAGCGCGGATATAGGCGTGACACCCGCTATTATTGTCCCGCCTGTCCTGACAATCCTGGTCTTTGCATCGGTGAATGTTTTGAACACTACCATACACTAGTTAAATATTAGGGTAGGGTACAGCATTCCACAGACTAGGCACACTTTCACAGGGTCTCCCAAGATGCCATCGCATTTTGAGAGACCCGAACCTGGAACCAGTTACAGTTATAAAAGTTAGTTACAAAAAAAAAAGTGTAAAAAAAAAAAAACACATACAAAAATATAAAATAAAAAAAAATAGTTGTCGTTTTATTGTTCTCTCTCTCTCTATTCTCTTTCTATTGTTCTGCTCTTTTTTACTGTATTCTATTCTGCAATGTTTTATTGTTATTATGTTTTATCATGTTTGTTTTTCAGGTCTGCAATTTTTTATACTTTACCGTTTACTGTGCTTTATTGTTAACCATTTTTTTGTCTTCAGGTACGCCATTCACGACTTTGAGTGGTTATACCAGAATGATGCCTGCAGGTTTAGGTATCATCTTGGTATCATTCTTTTCAGCCAGCGGTCGGCTTTCATGTAAAAGCAATCCTAGCGGCTAATTAGCCTCTAGACTGCTTTTACAAGCAGTGGGAGGGAATGCCCCCCCCCACCATCTTCCGTGTTTTTCTCTGGCTCTCCTGTCTCAACAGGGAACCTGAGAATGCAGCCGGTGATTCAGCCAGCTGACCATGGAGCTGATCAGAGACCAGAGTGGCTCCAAACATCTCTATGGCCTAAGAAACCGGAAGCTACGAGCATTTTATGACTTCGATTTTGCCGGATGTAAACAGCGCCATTGGGAAATTGGGAAAGCATTTTATCACACCGATCTTGGTGTGGTCAGATGCTTTGAGGGCAGAGGAGAAATCTAGAAATTTTTTTTTCAAAAAAGAGTACCTGTCACCACCTATTGCTATGATAGGGGATATTTACATTCCCTGAGATAACAATAAAAATGATTTAAAAAAAAAAATATGAAAGGAACAGTTTAAAAATAAGATAAAAAAGCAAAAAAATTAAAGAAAAAAAAAAAAAGCACCCCTGTCCCCCCTGCTCTCGCGCTAAGGCGAACGCAAGCGTCGGTCTGGCGTCAAATGTAAACAGCAATTGCACCATGCATGTGAGGTATCACCGCGAAGGTCAGATCGAGGGCAGTAATTTTAGCAGTAGACCTCCTCTGTAAATCTAAAGTGGTAACCTGTAAAGGCTTTTAAAGGCTTTTAAAAATGTATTTAGTTTGTCGCCACTGCACGTTTGTGCGCAATTTTAAAGCATGTCATGTTTGGTATCCATGTACTCGGCCTAAGATCATCTTTTTTATTTCATCAAACATTTGGGCAATATAGTGTGTTTTAGTGCATTAAAATTTAAAAAAGTGTGTTTTTTCCCCAAAAAATGCGTTTGAAAAATCGCTGCGCAAATACTGTGTGAAAAAAGAAAATGAAACACCCACCATTTTAATCTGTAGGGCATTTGCTTTAAAAAAATATATAATGTTTGGGGGTTCAAAGTAATTTTCTTGCAAAAAAAAATAATTTTTTCATGTAATCAAAAAGTGTCAGAAAGGGCTTTGTCTTCAAGTGGTTAGAAGAGTGGGTTATGTGTGACATAAGCTTCTAAATGTTGTGCATAAAATGCCAGGACAGTTCAAAACCCCCCCAAATGACCCCATTTTGGAAAGTAGACACCCCAAGCTATTTGCTGAGAGGCATGTCGAGTCCATGGAATATTTTATATTGTGACACAAGTTGCGGGAAAGAGACAATTTTTTTTTTTTTTTTTTTGCACAAAGTTGTCACTAAATGATATATTGCTCAAACATGCCATCTGAATATGTAAAATTACACCCCAAAATACATTCTGTTGCTTCTCCTGAGTACGGGGATACCACATGTGTGAGACTTTTTGGGAGCCTAGCCGCGCACAGGACCCCGAAAACCAAGCACCGCCTTCAGGCTTTCTAGGGGCGTAAATTTTTGATTTCACTCTTCACTGCCTATCACAGTTTCGGAGGCCATGGAATGCCCAGGTGGCAAAAAAAAACCCCAAATGAACCCATTTTGGAAAGTAGACATCCCAAGCTATTTGCTGAGAGGTATAGTGAGTATTTTGCAGACCTCACTTTTTGTCATAAAGTTTTGAAAATTGAAAAAAGAAAAAAAAAAATTTTTCTTGTCGTTCTTTATTTTCAAAAACAAATGAGAGCTGCAAAATACTCACCATGCCTCTCAGCAAATAGCTTGGGGTGTCTACTTTCCAAAATGGGGTCATTTGGGGGGGGGTTTGTGCCACCTGGGCATTCCATGGCCTCCGAAACTGTGATAGGCAGTGAAGAGTGAAATCAAAAATTCACGCCCTTAGAAATCCTGAAGGCGGTGATTGGTTTTCGGGGCCCCGTACGCGGCTAGGCTCCTAAAAAGTCCCACACATGTGGTATCCCCATACTCAGGAGAAGCAGCTAAATGTATTTTGGGGTGCAATTCCACATATGCCCATGGCCTGTGTGAGCAATATATCATTAAGTGACAACTTTGTGCAAAAAAAAAAAGTGTCACTTTCCCGCAACTTGTGTCAAAATATAAAACATTCCATGGACTCAACATGCCTCAAAGCAAATAGCTTGGGGTGTCTACTTTCCAAAATGGGGTCATTTGGGGGGGGGTTATGCCATCTGGGCATTTTATGGCATTCAAAACTGTGATAGGTAGTGAGGAGTAAAATCAAAAATGTACGCCCTTACAAATCCTGAAGGCAGTGATTGGTTTTCGGGGCCCCGTACGCGGCTAGGCTCCCAAAAAGTCCCACACATGTGGTATCCCCATACTCAGGAGAAGCAGCTAAATGTATTTTGGGGTGCAATTCCACATATGCCCATGGCCTGTGTGAGCAATATATCATTTAGTGACAACTTTTTGTAATTTTTTTTTTTTTTTTGTCATTATTCAATCACTTGGGACAAAAAAAATTAATATTCAATGGGCTCAACATGCCTCTCAGCAATTTCCTTGGGGTGTCTACTTTCCAAAATGGGGTCCTTTGTGGGGGTTTTGTACTGCCCTGCCATTTTAGCACCTCAAGAAACGACATAGGCAGTCATAAATTAAAGGCTGTGTAAATTCCAGAAAATGTACCCTAGTTTGTAGGCGCTATAACTTTTGCGCAAACCAATAAATATACACTTATTGACATTTTTTTTACCAAAGACATGTGGCCGAATACATTTTGGCCTAAATGTATGACTAAAATTGAGTTTATTGGATTTTTTTTAGAACAAAAAGTAGAAAATATCAATTTTTTTCAAAATTTTCGGTCTTTTTCCGTGTATAGCGCAAAAAATAAAAACGGCAGAGGTGATCAAATACCATCAAAAGAAAGCTCTATTTGTGGGAAGAAAAGGACGCAAATTTTGTTTGGGTACAGCATTGCATGACCGCGCAATTAGCAGTTAAAGCAACGCAGTGCCAAATTGTAAAAAGTGCTCTGGTCAGGAAGGGGGTAAATCCTTCCGGGGCTGAAGTGGTTAAAGGTTTGCTTTTGGGTTTAAAGTGATTGTAAATGCTCACGTTTTTTCCCTCTTAAAATAACATGTCATACTTACATGCTCTGTGCAATGGTTTTGCACAGAGCAGCCCCGTTCTTCCTCTTCTGGGGTGCCCCGCCGGTGCTCTAAGCTCCTCCTCTTATTGGTGTGCCAATAATAAAAAGCCGCTTCCTATTGGAACACACCTGTGAGTTCAATTCTGAACTGTGCTATATGCATCTATAGACAGAAACATACAGTGCAGTTCAGCCCCGCCCCCCTCCATCTGCACACAGGATTTGACTGACAGCAGCAGGAGCCAATGGTTCCCATGTTGCTGTTGCCCGTGTCCCTGTGAGAAGAGAAGGAGAGGGTAGAGAAAACTACAACCAGGCACAGTGCTGGATTGCTGACAGGCCTAGGAAAGTGTTTAGAGAAGAGGGTAAAAAGTGAGGGTTTTTTTTTACCTTAATGCATAGAATATTTTAGAACTATTTTAATATCACTTTAGGTGCATTAACACACAATGTTCCACTCAAGCCTTGAGATCTTTAATCCTTTTCTAAGACAGATAGTGTACAAATCCAGTTTACAACTAATAATGGGATCTGCCAGTAAAGACAGGGTTAATCATGGCAAGCTTAAAACGATTGTAAATGATCCTTGTAAAACAGCCTACTCCATTTAAAATAGAAATGAAAGGCAAAACATTTGTGTATAGATATAAAAAAAACACTATAAATATCTTTTTTCCCTTTTTTTTATAAGTGATCACATTCCCTCTGTTCTCAGGTGCATAAGAGCTGGGGGAGGAGAAGCAAGAGTACACTGAGCTTCCCAGTGAAAGGCTGTGTAAGGGGTGTGTGTCAGGACTGATCATTGGAGGAGAGCTCACTGAGTTCCCAGCATAGCTTGGGAACTGACCAAGATGTGTTCTCCTGTTTAGTTTGGTAAGTTTATACTAGGAAAGTAGAGGGACTGACAGGGACACCAGAGATTTCACACAAAGCAAGTAATACAAAGAGAACAGGATGTTTTTTTTTGTACAAGTACATGATACAGCAGGCACATATCAGGAATATGAAATGGGGTAACAAACACTAACTCCATAACATTACAAAGAAGGGGAAAGCTAGGTAAGATTTTAATCAAGCAAAAAAAAAAAAAAAAGGTATACTTTGTGAATGTACGAGGAGGATTTGGATTTTGTGGGAATTTCAGAGACCTGGTTAAACAGCTCTCATAATTGGCTGGCAAACATTCAAGGGTATACCCTTTATCGCAAGGATAGAGAGGGTAAAAAAGGGGGAGGGGTATGCCTGTATATCAAGAATAATGTACAAGTGAATGTGAGAGATGACATCACTAAGGGAGCTAGCGAGGAGGTGGAATCCTTATGGGTAGAGCTCCAAAGGAATGAAACTAAGGGGAAAATAATACTGGGAGTATGCTATAGGCCTCCTAACCTGAGGGAGGAAGGGGAGACAGATCTCCTATCACAATTTGGATTAGCAGCAAGGATGGGAAGTGTTATCATAATGGGGGATTTTAAATATCCAGACATAGACTGGGAGGAGGGAACCGCTCATTCATCTAAGGCTTGCCAGATCCTAAATATCTTGCAGGACAATTTTATGGGTCAGATGGTAGATGCATCAACTAGAAATAAAGCATTACTGGATCTACTGATTACCGACAGTACAGACCTGATCACGGATGTGGAAATATGGGGCAATTTAGGTAACAGCGATCACAGGTCAATTGGCTTCAGTATAAATCACACAAATAGGAAACATAAGAGGAACACAAAGACTTCAAAAGAGCCAACTTCCCTAAACTACAATCCTTGCTAGAAGGCATAAATTGGGATAAAATATTAGGAACAAAGCACACGGAGGAGAGATGGGTTTGCTTTAAGAGCATATTAAATAAGGGCATTAGCCAATGCATCCCATTGGGTAATAAATTTAAAAAAGCGAACAAAAGTCCTGGATGGCTTAACTCCAATGTAAATTTGCATATAAAAGCAAAGGAGAAGGCCTTCAAAAAATACAAGGTTGAGGGATCATCATCAGTATTCAGACTTTATAAAGAATGCAACAAGAAATGTAAGAGTGCAATAAGGACGGCTAAGATAGAACATGAAAGACACAAAACGGAGGAGAGAAAAAAAAAATCCCAAGAAATTCTTTAAGTATGTAAACAGTAAAAAAGGGAGGATAGAACATATTGGCCCCATAAAGAATGAGAAAGGACATCTGGTTACAAAGGATGGGGAGATGGCAAAGGTATTGAATTTATTTTTCTCCCCAGTCTTCACGAGGGAATTGGAGGGCTTCTTTAACCAAAACTGCAGTGTTTATCCTCATGACACATCACAGGACGCACCTCCATGGTTAACAGAGGACAGAATTAAAATTAGACTTGGGAAACTTAACTTCAATGCCCCGTACACACGGTCGGATTTTCCGATGGACATTGTCCGATCGGAGCGTGTTGTCGGAAATTCCGACCGTGTGTGGGCGCCATCGGACATTTTCCATCGGATTTTCCGACACACAAAGTTGGACAGCAGGAGATAAAATTTTCCGACAACAAAATCCGATCGCGTCAATTCCGACCGTGTGTGGCCTGTTCCGATGCACAAAGTGCCACGCATGCTCAGAAGAAATTCCGACACGGGACAGCTCGTTCTGGTAAACTTAGTGTTCGCAATGGATACAGCACTTTCGTCATGCTGCAATGTAAAAAATGGTTTAATACAGCGCACTCTCTTCTTCTTTATAATGTGACAAGAATTAAGTAGTTTTGCTGCTCATATTCACACACACTTCTCACAAAGTTTTATTTGTGTTTTTTTAGTGGGATTCCCTGAATATATTGTTATTAGTTGTCACATCTGACAGTTTTATATTTTTTATGTTTTTTTTTTTTTTATTTTCAGCCTTTTTTTTTCTTTAATGTTTGGATTTTTTCCAAGGCTGATCTTTGTTCAATGTTATTTTTATTTTTACTCCAGAATATTTTTGGGTGTGTTTTGTGTGTCAAGTTACCCCAACACCATTGATATCTTTTATTATTTAATCTCAAGGAGATTGTTTGTTGTTGGTGTCCCTTGTTCATTTCACATTTTATATTAGAAATGTACCTGAATCCTCACAAACAAACTGTCATTTTTGAAGTAAAACACATAGGAGAGTATAATTCAAAACAAAAATCCTTTATTAAGGGATCAGAACCAAACAAAGAGGAAGGCAACACTGGATCAACAGCAGAAATTAGTGAAGCCTGGGACCCCCACGGCAGACATCAATTCTTAAACATCAAAATTGGTGGCCTGAGGAGTCCATATGTAAGGGAGGGCAGTCTGGTCCGGGATTCACAGAGACTCGGATAGCAGCAGATGACATCTGTGTCCCCAGGCTGTGGTACCACAAGAGGCTGCATCTTTTGGCTGACCAGACTGGATCCAGGGCAATCACTCTCTGGTCTTCCTTTCACACTTCCTTCCGGGCTGTGGCTGTGCAGTTGGAGATGTGGCAGGAGGAGGAGTAGGACCTGGAGAAGGAGGAGGAGGAGGAGGACTGGGAGGACCTGGAGGAGGACTGGGAGGACCTGGAGGAGAGGGAGGAGGAGGAGGAGGACCTGCAGGAGGAGGAGGAGGACCATCCCAAAGCTGTGTGTGAGGTGTAATTTGGCCCCTCACACCTTTCTCCAGAGCCTCTGATATGAGGGCCTGACACATGGCTTTTTGGCCCTCCTCCATCCTCTGCATTTTATATGCTATGAATGCAGCAATGTTCTCCTGCCTGGTGTGTGGTGCTCCCAGGACCTCTGTAGCCCTCCAAAAGAATCTGATAGCCGCCTCCTCTAGGGCACTCGTCCTACTGCCACTTTCTGTTTTCAAGGGGGGTGGAGGGACCTTGATATCAGCCAGCCGGCTCGGCCCGGCCACCTCCTGGCTGAGACTTCCCTGTGTATGAAAAAGGGACATGGTTTTAGTTTTGGCATCATCAATCACAATCCTAAATTAGTACTCCCAACTAACATCTAGGTAACATCATTGATTGGACAAGCAGAAATATTTAGAGGAATGCTATACCTGGCTCAATCTGGGCTCCTCCACATGCGGCCTGGAAGGCCCAGGTTGGGCGTCAGAAGCCTCAGCCGGGGGGGAAGGAAGCGTGGAAGGAAGACTGGAGAGGGATGGCCTGGGTTCAGTCTGGCCTGCCAGAAAGTGCAGCCTGTCGTAGTACAACATCCTGGGGACATAGATGTCATCTGCTGCTCCGGATCTCTGTGAATCCAGGACTTTATTGCGCTCCCTCAGATATGTGCTCCTCAGGCCACCAATGAAAATCTTCAAATAAGTGATGTCTGCCGTGGGGATCACCTGCTTCACAATTTCACACAATTGCTCCAGTGCTGCCTTCCTCTTTGCTTGGTTCTTGAAATGGGGGTGGGTAATCTCCCACAGACAGGGCAGCTCACTTAGCATATCAATGAATAGTGACATGAAGTCAGTATCTCTCATTAAGATATCCATGTTCACTGCAAGACACAACACAAGACAAAGCCTAATGTCAGACCAAACTCTCCTAATCTTGTTACAATATAGGCCTCAATCTAGAAGCAGTATAGGCCCAAGTTTGTCTCTTACCTTCGTTCTTACGATCTGCGCGTCCAATGCTCCTTCCTCCGCTCACAGATCGTACGTAATACGCACGCATGTTACGCTTTATACACACTGCGCATGCGTGTAACTCCGCCTGCCCCTGACGTTCTTTCTAGTCTATTCCCCGCCCCTTTTCGTTCGGCGCAGTGGGGGAAGAGCATGATGGCGGAGTTACAACAGGTGCGGGCTAATTGTAGCAACGAGAAGGAGGAGGAGGAAAGCCCGGATCCAGGCACGTCCCGATCCAGAAGGAGACGTTTTAAGGCCACAAATATGTCGTTTGGGGAGATGTTGGAGATGGTAGACATCATGAAGAAGTCCGACTATGACGAAAAATATGGGCCTTACCCCAACCCCAACATCAGAAAGGCCAAAATCATTGGTAAAGTGGTCAGGAGTCTTGAGCGGAATTTCGGGGTACGAAGGTCTAAAGATCAGCTCAGGAAGCGGTGGTCGGACCTGAAGTTGAGAGAGCCAGAGCAGTACTGAAAGATCCGGAGAGTGCTGCAAAAAAGTAAGTAGTTGTGCTGTGTTCATATTCTTTCTGTCTTTATTCCGTTCGTTCTGCTCCATATGCTTTTAGTAATTGTAACGTTTAAAAAGGTCAACTTTAATGTTCATGGGCCCATTATTCGTTCGTATCAAACATTTTTCTTTCGGCCTCTAGAACACCATTGTTTAGGCCATATGCATTTTCCCACATTTTTTTTGGGCCTACTTGGATGCCAAATATTTGTTTGTGTAGATGGGTTTGTTACTAGAACGAAATGACAACTAGATTGTGTGTAAGGAGAGGACACTGAGCAGCTGTTTTCACATCTGGACACTGGAGCACTAGTGTGGGACACAAGAACACCATTTTTATTAGGGGGGGCACACTGATGCTCCAGTGCATACTATAGGGGGGGTTACATGTGTGAAGCTTGTACCAAACAGGTAAAGTATTGCAGCTTGACAAAGGGCAATAAAAAATATACATCTTGGAACTCGGCTAAAATAGACAATTGTACCCCACTTACGAGCAATGTTTCCTATTTCTAGTTCTGTCATCAAATATCTGTGTGCTAATTATACCATTTTTGTTTTACATAGGGGAGAAAAGACTCGGACACCCCTCATCCCAGGAGACCAGAGCCCCCCCCCCCCTCTGGAAGAAGGGGAAATACCAACCCAAGAAGAAGAGCAGGAGGAAGAAGAAGATGTGGTGGAGATTGGCACCACAACAGGTGAGTGTCTGCGACCACAGGCTCAGGTAAAAGAGATGGATGTTGGCAGATTTTTGAGACCTGTTTTTTTTGTTCTTTATCTCTTTTTAGGTGATCGGGATCCAGAACGCTTTACATCTGAAAGTGCCCAGATACTGATCGGGGAGATCATGGGGTGTAATCTCCAATTGCAAAACATCCAGCAACAAATCAGTGATGTTATTAAAAAAAATAATAACATCATTGATGTTTTGGGGCAAATTTAAACCCCACAAAATCACCTGTTTTATCTTACTAAAATTTTTACAATGTTTAGAAAAGCCAAATTTGGAGGATGCACACAGTGTGCCAACATGTGCTATCTGCCATCACGGGAGATCAATGGACGCGTTTTGGGGGTGCAACCCCTTCCTCAATTATAAAGTAGCGTTGAGGAAGGGCTTGCTCCCCCAAAACATGTCCCTTGATCCCCCCTGATGGCAGATAGCACATGTTGACATTCGTAAATTGGTGTGCATCTTCCAAATTTGGCTTTTCCAGGGGTGATTTCCCCCCATCTGAACACTATATCAAACCCAGTTCCTAAATACTGATGTCTGATATAGCCTTCAGGTTTTACCTAATGTGAACTTTGTAAGTTCAAGTTTTTTGGCTTTCTTGTTGGTTTTACACATGCCTGTTTTATCTGAAATGGATATTTCGATTTTTGATAATGCCCTCCCCAAAAATTGTTATACAACAAACATGTTGTTTTGTTTTAAAAACCTTTGGTAAATGCACATGTGATTGTGCAGGTATAAAAAAGTGCCTTACTCAAGAATGTGTGGATTATTGTCTCAACACTACAACACTTTTGGGGTGATGTAATAGCTGTTTTATGCAAAAATGGGGTTATTTCCTAAGGGGAAATACACTTTGCACTACAAGTGCAGGTTCAGTGCAGTTGCAAGTGCACTTGTAGTGAAATGTGTTTTTGCATTTAGGAAGTACCAGCCAACACTATTCTTTATAAGGTTACCCAATCACGACATTTTCTGCACTTAACACATTTCTGTCAGGGTCAGCTCAAACAAACACAAGCAGTAAATGTCCACCAAGAATTGCTTTTGGTTGTTTTTTATTTGAAAAAGGTGTCACAGATTGTCTGGCATATTGATAGCCCCCCTACCCGCAAAGAACTCCAGGTATCGTAACCGGACATCACGGGCACTCAGGGAGGGCAAGCCAGGACGGCCGCTTTCAAGCGCCGTCATTGTTGATGTATTTGGTATTCTGGCCTCAGGCCCAACTGAGCCAACATAGTTGGCTGAATGTTTTCTTAAAAAATTATGGAGAACACAGCACGCCAGTATAATATGGTTCAGTTTATACTCCGCCATATGGATGGGTGTCAGAAATAGTCGGAACCGGCTGGCCAGGATTCCAAATGTGTTCTCCACCACTCTTCGGGCTCTGGCCAGCCGGTAATTAAAAACCCTCTGTTCCGGGGTGAGGGTCCTCATCGGGAATGGCCGCATCAGGTGGTCCCCCAGCGCAAACGCTTCATCAGCAACGAACAC
Organism: Aquarana catesbeiana; assembly: GCF_042186555.1. Lineage (NCBI taxonomy): Eukaryota > Metazoa > Chordata > Amphibia > Anura > Ranidae > Aquarana > Aquarana catesbeiana. The sequence continues at coordinate 289,237,065 of NC_133328.1, forward strand.
AAATGGGAGACCTTCAACATTGTCCTCTGGAGGTGGCAAGTCCAAGCTGCCATTCTGGAGATGCCTGTAGAACTCCGTCTGGGCGATCACTCCACCATCGGACATCCGGCCATTCTTCCCCACGTCCACATACAAGAAGTCGTAATTAGCCGACACCACCGCCAACATCACTATACTATTAAACCCCTTGTAATTATAATAGTACGACCCCGAGTTGGGTGGTGGGACGATGTGGGCGTATTTCCCATCAATTGCCCCTCCGCAGTTAGGAAAGTCCCACCGCTGGGCAAAGTGGGAGGCCACAGTCTGCCATTCCTGTGGCGTGGAAGGAAACTGTTGAGGAAAAAACAATAAACATTACTATTTTTTCACAGAAACATGGCAAGCAGATTAGACACAAACATTATGGGTCAACCTCCAGATAGCATTTATTAAGGGGAATTTTACAACAACAAAGTATAAGGTACACCTATTATATTCCCCCCCCCCCCTCTCATGGGCCATTTCTAACATTATAGGGGAGGGGAACTCTTGGACAGGTAACCCTCTTCACTTCATTGAGAGATGAATGCCTAAATACAGGGTATTACTTGGAACAGCCCCTCCTTAGTTACACTATTTGCAGCCCACTGGACAGGTAAGAAGTGTCATAATACAAAGATATAGATACACACTGTACACATTTGAGCACATTTGGACATTCTGCTATTACCTATCAAGATCATATTAGGATACAAGAACTTTAAACAGTACCATTGGAAATTATACAGGTAGGCCCTTACACTACATGCTTTGGGGAAATCATCCATAAATCTGACCAGTAAAGAGATGGGTATAGTGTGTATGGGTTTGGCAAAGTCAGCAGATAGATGATTGAGGATAGAGAATTGGGATCAGCTGACTTAGCAGTTGGGGGGGGGGGGGTTACAAAAAATTTGGGGACGCCACAAAAAAAAGCCTCTGGCCCTCTGCCTGAATTTAAATCAAAAATAACATTTCCAAACATTTTAGGGGGTGTTTGGGGTAAAGCACTACTATGGAGCTGATAAAATACATTGTTAAGTGACTACACGAGGTGAATATAGGGCAGGAGACACCATGCTGGAGAGGTTATTGAAGGGCAAATATGTATGAAGGACCTAAAATAATAATTACATAAAAATCCAGCATGCATGAGGACAAAGGGGACATTCACAGCATATTCCAATCATGGTAATTAGGGAATGAGGAAAGAAATACAATATATTAGCAAACATTCAATACAATAAAATGTGATATTAAAGGATAAAAATCTTACCTTCATATACTCCTTCTGCAGGACCTGGATGATGGCAGAACAGGTCTCTGGGATAATGATCCCCAGAGCCTGGGGGGAGATGCCTGTCGAGAACTTCAAGTCCTATAGACTTCTCCCTGTGGCCAAATACCGCAAGGTAGCGACCAACCTCTGCTCCGCAGTGATGGCTTGCCTCATGCAGGTATCCTGCTTGCTAATATAGAGGGTCAGCGAAGCCAACAGACGGTGAAACACGGGGTCCGTCATCCTGAGAAAGTTCCTGAAATCATCAGGATTATTCTCACGGATCTCACGGAGCAAAGGCATATGACAGAACTGGTCACGCTGAAGCAACCAATTCTTGGTCCATGAACTCCTCCCCACCCTGTTCATGGACTGGACTTGTGTCAAGGTCAGGACCCCAACACCAAGCCCCCGCACAGCACAAACTCTACGAGGAGTACGCATACGAAACATGGCTAGAAAACGGTCAGCTGCTCAGAACGAAGTAACAGAACGCACTGAAGAACAGCAAGGCCTGTGAAGAGCGACCTGAAAAACAGCAACGAGCAGGCAAGATCACACAGAAAACTCCGATACGAACTGACTGCACGCACTGAAGAGCAGATACAAACCCACAAGCACAAACTGAACGTCAGAAAACGATCTGAAAGCCACGAGTCTGAAAAAGCGCGAATCGTCTCTCACCAAACTTTTACTAACACGAGATTAGCAAAAGGAGCCCAAAGGGTGCCGCGCTTGGTTCTGAACCGGCCTTTTCTAGTCTCGTCGTACGTGGTGTACGTCACCGCGTTGTTGGCGATCGGAAATTCCGACAACTTTGTGCGACCGTGTGTAGGCAAAACAAGTTTGAGCCAACATTCGTCGGAAAAAATCCTAGGATTTTGTTGTCGGAATGTCCGAACAAAGTCCGACCGTGTGTACGGGGCATAACAGTACACCCAAGGGTACTTAGGGAACTCAGTCAAGTAATTGCTAGACCATTGTTCCTAATTTTTACTGACAGTCTACTGACTGGAATGGTACCAGCTGATTGGAGAAAAGCCAATGTAGCACCAATATTTAAATAGGGCCCAAAATACATCCCTGGGAATTACAGACCAGTTAGCCTAACATCAATAGTATGTAAACTCTTAGAGAGGATGATAAGGGAATATATACAAGATTTTAGTAATCAGAACAGTATCATTAGCAGTAATCAGCATGGATTCATGAAGAATCGTTCTTGCCAAACCAATCTATTAACCTTTTATGAGGAGGTGAGTTGCCATCTAGATAAAGGAAGGCCCATAGATGTGGTATATCTGGATTTTGCAACAGCATTTGACACAGTTCCCCATAAACCTTTACTGTACAAAATAAGGTCCGTTGACATGGACCATAGGGTGAGTACATGGACTGAAAACTGGCTACAAGGGCGAGTTCAGAGGGTGTTGATAAATGGGGAGTACTCTGAATGGTCAGGGTGGGTAGTGGGGTCCCCCAGGGTTCTGTGTTGGGACCGATTCTATTTAATTTGTTCATAAATGACTGATAAATGAGGATGGGGTAAACAGTTCAATCTCTGTATTTGCGGATGATACTAAGCTAAGCAGGGCAATAACTTCTCCGCAGGATGTGAAAACCTTGCAAAAAGATCTGAACAAATTAATGGGGTGGGCAACTACATGGCAAATGAGGTTTAATGTAGAAAAATGTAAAATAATGCATTTGGGTGGCAAAAATATGAATGCAATCTATACACTGGGGGGAGAACTTCTGGGGGAATCTATTATGGAAAAGGATCTGGGGGTCCTAGTAGATGATAGGCTCAGCAATGGCATGCAATGCCAAGCTGCTGCTAACAAAGCAAACTGAATATTGGCATGCATTAAAAAGGCGATCAACGCCAGAGATAAAAAGATAATTCTCCCGTTCTACAAGACTCTGGTCCGACCGCACCTAGAGTATGCTGTCCAGTTCTGGGCACCAGTCCTCAGGAAGGATGTACTGGAAATGGAGCAAGTACAAAGAAGGGCAACAAAGCTAATAAAGAGTCTGGAGGATATTAGTTATGAGGAAAGGTTGCGAGCACTGAACTTATTCTCTCTGGAGAAGAGACACTTGAGAGAGGATATGATTTCAATATACAAATACCATACTGGTGACCCCACAATAGGGATAAAACTTTTTCGCAGAAGGGAGTTTAACAAGACTCGTGGCCACTCATTAAAATTAGAAGAAAAGAGGTTTAACCTTAAACTACGTAGAGGGTTCTTTACTGTAAAAGCGGCAAGGATGTGGAATTCCCTTCCACAGGCAGTGGTCTCAGCAGGGGGTATTGATAGTTTCAAGAAACTATTAGATAAGCACCTGAACGACCGCAACATACAGGGATATACAATAATAGTAATAGTAATACTGACATATAATCACACACATAGGTTGGACTTGATGGACTTGTATCTTTTTTTCAACCTCACCAACTATGTCACTATGTAACTATGAATGGGAACATGTAAGAAATACAAATATAGGCATTATCCCAATTTTGCTGCAAAAGTGGAAATATAATTTAAAAGCGGCATATCTAGCAGATCAACAGAAAATTACATGTTGATCTGCTGTAAATACACTCAGCCCCCAGTTTCTTGTTTTGGGCTGACAACACACAGCAGTTTTGTGGCCTGAATGGTGTCACCCCTGCCGGTTGTCCACAGAATCTTTCCCCCTCTCCATCTCTACATCACAGGACTACACAAGAACAAATTGATCTTTGTTGGCTTTGAATTTCTGATTGAATCTGTATTTTCTTCCTTTTGCACTTAAAGAACAGATAAATGTACAAAATGAAAAGTGTTTGATTAGAACAGACCAAAAGGAAGGAAATAATAGGATTTTTATAACAGCTTACCTGTAAAATCCTTTTCTTTTGAAGTACATCACGGGACACAGAGCCATAGTAATTACTATGTGGGTTATAGTCCACCTTTAGGTGCTGGACACTGGCACACCCTAAACAGGAAGTTGCTTCCCTATATAACCCCTCCCATACCGGGAGTTTTGTAGCAAAGCAATACATGTGTATACTAGAAAGAGGGGCGGGTAAGCTGTTATAAAAATCCTATTTTCCTTAATCGTAAATCCCAGGACACAGAGCCATAGTAATTACTATGTGGGATGTCCCAGAGCAATGCCAACTGAGGGAAGGGAGACACAACAAAAGTAGGGCACCATGAGATCAGAGGACTTATACTGCTGCCTGCAGTACACTGCACCCAAAAGGCGATATCCTCATGCCTTCTTACATCCGCCTGATAGATTCTGGTGAATGTATGGACTGAAGACCAGGTTGCGGCCTTACAGATTTGAGCCATGGAGGCTTGGTGATGCACTGCCCACGAAGCACTAAAAGCCTTAGAGAAGTGCGCTTTGATTTGAGAGGGTAGAAACTACCTCTTTAAACCATAAGCTTGAACAATTACTTGTTGACTCCATTTAGAAACAGTAGATTTCGATGCTGCCTGTCCTCTTTTAGGACCTTCAGGCAACACAAATAAAACATCCGTTTTCCGAATCTGAGCAGTCGCCTTTAAGTAGGCTTTGACTGCTTTCACCACATCAAGAGAATGTAGTGATTTTGCTTCCATAGAACAGGGTTCTGGAAAAAAATGAAGGTAGAACAATATCCTGGTTTAGATAAAAACCTGATACTACCTTCAGTAAAAAGTTAGGATGAGGACGCAATACTACCTTATCCTTATCCTTAAAAACAAAATAATATGGCTCTTTACAAGAAAGAGCAGCCAATTCTGATACCCTTCTTGCAGCAGATATGGTTAACAGAAAAAATAGTTTCCTTGTCAAAAAGGACCAAGGGAATATGTCGTATCGGCCCACAAAAAGGCTGTTTTGTAATGCAGACAAAACTAAAATTCAAGTCCCAAGGGTTCAGGGGTGACCGGAGATTAAGCCGTGTTACCCCCTGAATAAAGTTACGAACCAAAGAATACAAAGCAAGTGGTCGAAATAATACCAATAAGGCCGAGACCTGTCCTTAGAAAGCACTCAAGGCCAGCTTTATTTCTTACCCCATCTGCAGAAAGTCAAGGATTCTACCTTTGACCTATTTCCTGGGGTGCAACCCCTGGTTTCACACCAGCAGACATATGCTTCTCAGACTCCATAATATATAAATTATGGAGGCTGGCTCCTTTGCATTAACCAAGGTAGAAACCACTGAACCTGACAGCCCACACTTCTTCAGAGTGTGGGTCTCAATAGCCAAACCGTTAAATTTAGCGTTTGTAAAGTAGGATGGAATACCGGACCTTGCAAGAGAAGGTCTGGCCGTGACAGTAGGGTCCGTGGGTCCCCTACTGCCATCTTTACGATCTCTGCATACCAAGATTTCCTGGGCCCCGCTGGGGGCCACAAGAATCACAGACTTCCCTTCCTGCTTGATCCTACTAAGAAGTCGTGGACGCAGGCAGAATAGGAGGGAATGCATAAATCAGTGAGAGCCGATTCCACAGGAATAGCAAGGCATCTGTTCCGCATGCTAGCGGATCTTTTGTTCTTGACACAAAATTGTTGATTTCTTTGTTGAACCTGGACACAAACAGATCTACGTCGTCTGGGATTCCCCATCTTTGACATATTGACAGGAAGATATCGGGGTGAAGGAACCATTCTCCCGGGAACAACTGCTGGCGACTCAAGTAGTCCGCTTGCCAAGTTTTTATTCCTAGAATAAATACTGCCGATAGGCAAAGTACATTATTTTCTGCCCAAGATGGGATATGATTCACCTTTCTCTGGGCCGCACAACTTCTTGTGCCCCCTTGGTGATTAACATAAGCGCCATTGCTGTGGCATTGTTGGATTGAATCCTGGCAGGACAATTCCATAAACTGAACGTTCAGGCCCTCAGGACCAAGTGCTTTACCTGAATTTCTAGAATGTTAATGGGAAAGGCCCTTTCTGATCTGGGCCACTTCTCTTGGACAGTTGCCTCTTCCAGGACTGCTCCCCAACACAAAAAAAAGGTTGGCATATGTTGTTACCATTTCCCAGGTAACTGAGGAAAGGATTTTCCCCTTTGCAGATTTTTGGTTATCAACCATAAACTGAGGCTCCGGAGCACCCAGCCTACAGCACCTGGTATTTCCAGGTGGTCTCCCATCCAGGCACTAACCAGGCCTGACCTTGCTTAGCCTCCAAGATCCGACGAGATGTTGCGCTTTCAGGGTGATGTCGCCGTAGGCTTTGGAAACAGACACATTGGCAATCTAGAGCTTGAACTCTTTGTTCCAAGCCGATAGGATACTGTTTTGCAGCAGTCTCGAATGAAACTGAGCATAAGGAACGGCCTCGAATGAAGCCACCGTCTTTCCCAACAACCTCATGCAAAGCAGAATAGAAGAATTTGTCTTGCCTCGACCACCAGAATCAGTTCCTTTATGGCGCTGATCTTTGCCTGGGGCAAGAATACCCTTTTCTGGGTGTATTTATGATCAGACACAAGAAGTTTAGCCTTCTTCATGGTTTTAAAAAAGATTTCTTCTAGGTTGAGAATTCGACCTAGATATTCCAGGTAGTTGAATGTGTTGACCATACTTTGGTCTAAGCGGGCTACCGACTGGTCTATGAAGAACAGACCATCTAGGTAAACCATAATCGTTTTACCTTGGGCCCTTAATCTGGCTAGAAGAGGGGCCAGAACCTTTGTAAACACTCAAGGTGCAGTAGCTAGACCGAAAAGCATAGCTACACACTGAAAATGAAGATTTTCCACCTTGAAAAGTAGAAATTACTAGTGAGCGAGGAAATAGGCATATGGAGGTATGCATCTTTGATGTCGATTGATGCCAGAAGTTCGAAAAAGCCAAAAAAGAGTGGTTATATTCAGGAATTAAATTTAGATTTTTGAGATCCAGGATGTCCATTCGGATTTGGCACCGTGAAAAAGAGGTTTGAACCAAACTTCACCTCTGCTCTTACATGGGGACCACCGTGATCACTTTTGCCAAAAGATGGTCTAATGCTTGAGAGAAAGACTTCTTTTTCTCTGGATCCTTAGGAACGTTTGATCTGAGAAAACGAGGAATTCCCCCATTCGTCTTGACACTCTTCCTGCCAGATCCTTAGGAACTGCAGAAGAATTCCCCCTATTCGAGCGAGCGGGGGCGCCTCCTCATAAGGAGGCTTCAGTATCTTGTAGGTTTTCCCCCCTCAAGACCTCTTTTGTCCCTGGGGTTAACTCTGAGGATTACCTTTTGAACCTGACGGCGGAAGCCGTTGTGACTGCATGGAGGCTGATGCCCCTGGCACAGGAGAAGGAGCTTTAAAAAGAAAAAACATTTACTCCTTTTCTTAAATGGCAAAAGGGGTACATTTTCCACTAGAATTTCTTTGGATGTATTATCCAAAACATCCCCAAATAGCTGTTTCACCGTAAAAAGGAAGACTAGCCAGGAGCTTCTTGCATGACACTTAGCAAAGGGCGCAAGGCCTGAAGGATAGAATCTCTCATAGCAACTATTGCAAACATAAAGCTGTCAGATCCTGGGCCTGCTGAGCAGGACAACATTGAACACTGAGGTCAAAGACTATATTACCAAAATCAATAAGGAAATTATCTTCAAAAAACAAAATAAATTAATTAAAGATAGAACAGCTTTCACTGAAGGCTTTGCCTATCGATGGCAGAACCCCTTTCAAGGTCATGGGCCTAGAAAAACGAATTACAATAGAAAACGAATAGGAAATGAGATAGGTACTACTGATGAAGACACTGAAATTGATTCTGACTATTCTTTGTCTGCTTTTCCCCCACAGCTACCAATGGGAAGAGGAACAAACATGATGTACAACGACACTGGTGCACGTATGAGACAAAATGGTGGGGGGGCACTTTACACCTTATCCCAAAAAAAGATCTGATCATAACAATACTAAATTAATGGACATTTCACTCCGTCATGGTGCCAACCTTGATAGAGGTGGTGGGAATAGTTCACAATCTAAATACATGGGACCTAATGCCCAAAAAGCACTACAAATATTAAACTCTCAGTATCACACCAACAACTCATCCACCACACCCCAACCATTGGGAGCAGTGGGAGGAATGTTTAGTAACACACAACCTACTCATACACCTATGAATACTGCACTTCAACCCAACTTTTCCAACCCACAAAATACACCCAATTCACTTCCTCTAGCACAGTTACAAACTTGCAGAAAACAAAGCACCCTCGATTCTCACATTAATCAAGCAACCACACCCATTCTAAATTTTCCAACACTGGGGACACAACTGCCCCAAACGTAGAATTAGACATTATTAATCTTACCCCTTTTCACTACACAGAGCAAGAACTCAGTGTACTGAAACTTGGCCTAAGTTTCTGGCCGTCACGACAAATAGATAAATATGAAACCATCAAAGATGTCTATATGTTCACTCGCAACTTGATATACAAATTTTTATTTGACAAAGAACGTTTGAGAGCAAAAGAAGAACGAGATTTTTCAAAAAGCATCAAACATTTCAAAATGGAGGACTTTTGGGCCCTCCGAGATCTGATGCTACTCTTAGATGAGAATGATAACACAAACACCACTGATACCGTCACTGATGGGACACTCTCACCCCCACCCCCAGTCACTAAATTTAAACCAAGATCCAAACAATTTCCTGATTTATCCTCAAACCCTCAAGCTTGGGTTTTCCTACAAAATGTCATAAGTGACATTAAACGTATGCACATTTTTCCCAAGAAAAGCAACTTAACCATGTCACAGCGTCAAACTATTTCAAAAATACAAAAACACCCTGATGTAGTTGTGAAGGCGGCCGATAAGGGTGGCAATATAGTCCTTATGACTAGGAATTTTTACGAAACAATGTGCCTTAACCTTTTATCCAACCAACATTGGTATCAACAAATTCCTCTTTCATGCATGTCCTCCTTTAGGAACGAATATCTGGACATCATCAATGATGCCTACTCCAAGGGACTTATTGACAAAGATGTTTACGATTACCTGAATGTTCGGTCTCCCAGGGTGGCGACGTTTTATGCACTCCCCAAAGTGCACAAGAACCCTTTATCGCCCCCTGGGAAACCGATAATTTCAGGTATCGGTTGCCTCACTGAAAATGCCAGTAAGCTCGTAGACTCTGTTTTAATGCCACATGTTATGGCCTTACCATCATTTACTAAAGATACGTTAGATTTACTTAAACAAATTGAGGGGTGTCGGTCCCTCCCGACTCCCTGCTCGTGACATTGGATGTGGAAGCTCTGTACTCCAGCATCCCTCACGAGCAGGGAGTCGAGACGGTCTGCACCTTCCTCTACGAAGAAGACCATCACCGATGGAACTACAAGGAATTTATCTTAATGTTACTAAGCTTCATTCTAACTCACAACTGCTTTGAATTTATGGGCTCTCACTACCTCCAGGTGCAGGGCGTGGCCATGGGCACTTGTTGTGCCCCTGGCTACGCCAATCTGTACCTGGGGGGGTGGGAGCGCCATCTTTTTTCCTATGAGCCCTTGACTGAATTTACTGACCATATCCTATGCTGGAAACGATTCATTGATGATGTTTTCATCATATGGACAAACACCCGTAAGTCTCTTGACAAGTTTATTCAAACTTTAAATACCAATCAATTTAATTTAAAATGTACCTACAGTTGCGACATCAGAACAACCAATTTCCTAGACCTTGTCATCTATAAAGACAAGGACAATACTTTAGCAACAAACCTATTACACAAAACGACAGCTGGAAATACACTACTGCACGCCGCTAGTGCACACCCTCCAGCACTTAACAGAAGCATACCATACGCACAATACATCAGACTTCGCCGTAACTGCACAAATACATCAGACTTCCAACACCAAGCAAACCTTTTGAAATCACGTCTATTGGCACGTGGATATAGCTGATCCCTTTTACGTCAGGCCTATAACAAAGCTATATGTAAATCACGTAATGACCTTTTATACAAAACTAAGACCCCTTCGAAAGAACCCACTGTCAAATTAATCACCAAATTCTCATCTCATCATGAGGATATCAGGAAAATTATGGGCACGCATTGGCATCTTCTACAAGAAGACCCAATCTTAAGAAAATACATTAGTACACATCCGGAAATTGTATTTAGACGCGCTAACTCCCTCAGAGATAGACTTGTATCCAGTCACTACACTGTTCAGGATTCTTCTGTACCCAAGTTACCCCGGGGCACATCACGCTGTGGAAACTGTACACTCTGCCCATGGGTACTACCTGGACGCGAAGTCTCACTCCCCAGTGGTGAAGCTTACTATCCAAAGTTTTCCGCTACATGTAACACACAAGGCGTGATATACCTCATGACGTGCAAATATGTGGGGAAGACGGCCAGGCAGTTGAGACAGAGGATTAATGACCATCTATATTATTCGGGGAACGGCACAATGCTTACTCCCATCAGCCATTACCTCGATCTCTACCACCGTTTCGATACCTCCTCTGTCTCATTTACTGTTCTGGCCGTCGTCCCCAAAAACCCCAGAGGGGGTGAGTGGGATAAGTTCATTTTGCAGAGGGAAAGTCTATGGATAGAGCGCTTGAATGCCACTCGAGCGCCAGGACTTAATGAGACTCAGTCTTATAAGCCCTTCCTTTAAAATCTTCCTCTATCAGATGCTCTCTTCTCTGCAGGATGGGATTGTTCTATACATCCTAGATACCAAAAATCCGGTCCAATTCTATTTAGAAAAAACATCAATAACTGTATATTTATTTCTAAAACCCCCCCACTATTATTTGCCTGATATAATGAAGACATAACAACTTACTTGTCCTATTCAATCTAGATCATATTTGAAAAGTAATTATGCACTATTAACCAACCTGCAATCATATCCCTACGCTAACTTAAAACAACAAATTAACCATGAACAAGGTTATTTAATTTACAAACATGCCTTTCTGGTTTATAAATTTGCTATTTACCTTGTCAAACTATATATGTGGATACCAATGTCAGTTTAGTACTATAAACTTTTATAAACATGCTTACTTTTTATTCAGTATTTTGTTTACTTTACTTTACTTTACTTTAAATTGTAAAATATGTAACACAATGTTTGCTCCGTCCTTATGTATGGTCCCATGGTATTCCCCTGGTCCTGGTTGCCCGGATGGCCAATGGTTCCTAGCCAGTAAACTCGACCGCACAGTGCCGCACATCCGGTTGGTTCCTCTGACCGGATGTGCGGCGATTTACGGGATCATGGAGCGCCTTCCGGCTCCCTTAAATCCCCGCCTTTGCTATTACCGCATTGGCCAGATGCCGCCGTGTCATCGGCGTTGCCTGACACATGCGCAGTGGCCAGTTAGTGTCATCGCCGCTGCTGCATTGGCCAGACGCCGCCGTGTCATCGGCGTTGCCTGACACATGCGCAGTAGCCAGCGGTCGGACCGAGATGCGCCACGCCCACCTGGGCTTGACTAATTTCCGGTGGGGGGATCTACTTAACACACACAGCTCTGCCATACTGTCAGCAGACACTGTTGGATTAACAGGAGTTGCATCTTGTTCTACAGCCTTCCCAAAGCAAACCTCGGGTAAGCCACTATCATTGATGTTTATTATCCCATTGATTTTGATCCTCATTGTAGGATCTTGGACACTAGAAGGTTTTACATTATCCTTTTTTCTTTTTATCTGTTTGTTACTTTATAGACAATGGCTCTCTCAAATCATCAGTTTAGTGCTACCCACGAGATTTTCCACCATTAAACCAACATAGGTCTGCTCCTTATCTGGGATATCTGGCTGTTTTATGGTGCCTATACAATGTTTTGTTCTTATTGCTGCTTTTCTAAATAAGTAGTTACCCAGCTTACCAGCTGAGATATCATACTTGTACACTTTTCACCGTACCTGACTTTTGTATAGTAAGCTGTGTGTGTTTTTTGGTCCTCATTACTGTGTTTTTGAACTCTTTTGTTATATCTATAAGTATGCAGGATCCTTCTTCCCCCTATATTCACTATATACTTTTTTAAAACTCAATAATCACTTTACCAAAGGATCTTATTATATCTTCTGTGTATTTACCCTTGGAAACCCCTGTTTGGGACTATGCGGTCCTCCTTCTTTTTTCTAGTGACTATTTGGAGAAATTAAGAATCCATTGTATACTAAGCCTTACAAAATCTATATTGTTTAATTTACATATTGGGACAATATAGATTCCCCAGTTACTTGGCTTTACTGTTCTGCACCCGGATGACCAATTCCTTTATGGGGTCCCCATTCGGCCGTTATATATTAGGTCGGAGCATTGGGAGGGCGAGCAGGAGCAGCAAATTTGAGCAAACTTGCTCTGCCTGAGATTTCACCAATACAGAGGGGTCTGCAATCATCCCCCCAACCTGATCCCCATACCGTCTTCTCATGCTGGTGGGACCTGCTGATGCTTCAATCTGGCGAAGGATGCCTTGCCCCCTGACCACAGGCCGCACTGGTGGAACGGGGCGCCGCACGGGTAGGTGTCAGCTTTTTACTCTGTGTATGTCTACCTACCGTCCGCCCGATCGCCACCCTCTGCACCCAGCAGAGCTGGCTCCTTTCCTCGTGGAGGCTCTGCGGGGTGTACCAAGATGGCGCCGATGCCGAAAAATGTCACTTCCGGTCATGCGGTTCTGGCGGCCATTTTCCCGGAGTCTGGAGACTTCTAGGGGAATACAGAGCGGGGCACTTCCAGTGACATCACTTCCGGGAGGTGGGAATTTCAAATAAATAAATAAATAGATAAAAACAAAAGAAGGAGCAGCAGAGTCCCCTTCCCCAATGGAATCTCAGGAGGGAGCACCAGCAACAGCAGTATGTGCAGGTACATCCACCAACCTACACGGGGTCAGCTGGGGGCGGGGCCGGAGCCTAAGGAGGAAGCAGTTAAAAAGGCTCCTCTAAGCAGAGGATCCTGGTGGCTGATCATGTCTGACGCTTCCCCACCCTGCCCTGCAGATTCTGCAAGCCAGGACAGCTCCAAGGTAAGCCAGAATACTCCAGGGTCACCTCTGTCTTAACCTCTCTGCAAAAACTGCCCATTTACAGGCAGTCCTTAACAACCTTCCTCACGGGGACCTTTTTGTGCTTGATTTGAGGCAAGGACCCCAGAGGAAAGGAAAAGGAAAAGCAACAAAACATGTGCTTTGTGCAGCCACCAGTTTTCACCTGAATGTAAAAAAAACCCAATGCCAAAAATGCATAGACAAAATGGTGGCCAAAGAGTCACAAGGTTACCTGAGAGATCTGCTCACCTCTTTTAAAAAAAGAGATAAAGAGCACCATGGCACCACTATGCTCAGCAATTGAGAAGTTAGAAGTGCCAACAAATGCCAGTCAGGCCAGTACCCCATCTACCAGTGGGACATGCGTTCCTTCAGGTAACAAGCAGAATGACAGGAACAAGAGGAGTATTCGGACGAATCCGAACAATCCGAATCGGAGGATGGACTTTGCTCAGACTCTGAGGAGGAAGATCCGGCCTCAGAGGGCAACTTATTTCTCTCAGAAGACACAGATTACCCTCTAAAAGCTATAGCCGACATGATAGGTATTAAAGAGCAAAAAGCCACAGAGCTCACACTACATGACGAGATGTATAAAGGGCTACAACCCAGGAAATCTATAAGGTTTACTGTACATCAAACTCTTAAAGATATCGTCAAAAAAGAGTGGGAAGACCCAGAGAAAAAAAAACTCTTCATACCAGCTGTGGTCAAGCGCAGATATCCATTTGCGGAGACAGACACCAAAACCTGCGCTAAATGCCCCAAAGTGGATGCCTCTCTGGCAAAAGTCACAAATAAATCTGACTTAGCCTTTGACAACGCGGGTACCTTAAGCGACACCATGGACAAGAAAATAGAAGCCCTTTTAAAGAGGGCCTAGGAAGCAGGGGCTACAAATCTGAATCCAGCAATAGCTTCCACCTGCACAGCCCGCACCTTGCTAATCTGGTTAACTCAGCTTCAGGAACTACTGGAAAGTGACACACCTAAGGAAGAATTAATAAAAACCAACCTTACACTGACCAGTGCGGTAGCTTTTCTAGCAGATGCTTCAGCTGAAACCGTCAGAATATCTTCAAGGGCCACAGTGCTACTAAACTCAGCCCGAAGAGCCCTGTGGCTGAAATCTTGGGAAGGTGATATCCCTTCTAAGAACAGACAGTGCAGAATCCCATTAACTGGAGACCTACTGTTAGGGCCTGAACTAGAAACGTTACTAGACAGGACCACAGCAAAGAACAAGGGTTTTCCCCAAACCAAAAAGAAACAAGGGAAGGCGCCCTTTCGACAATTCAAAAAATTCAACAAGCCGGGAGTAAAGAATAGCTGGGGACAACAAAACAAAAAAGGCAAGGGTGAATTCATCCTCAAGCCCCCTAATCCAAAAAACAAAAAACAATGACTGTCATCAGGTGGGGGGGGGGGGGGGGGGGGGCAGACTCGCAGCTTTTTCCCACCAATGGATGGAAGCAACAAAAAACAAATTCATCATACGCACCATAAGGGATGGCTACTCGATAGAATTTTCCACCTGCCCCCCAACCAAGTACCTAGTAACTATGCTACCAAAGGACAAAGATCGAGCAAAGGCCTTTTTAGAGTCCCTGGAGATTGTATTAGATCAGAAAGTGATTCGCCATGTACCTCAAGAAGAGGAACAAAGGGGGTTTTATTCCAATATCTTTGCAAAGAAAAAACTGTCAGGCAAGCTAAGGCTCATACTGAACCTCAAGCCACTCAACAGAGGAATAAAATACAAAAAATTCAGAATGGAGTCTATTTACTCGATTAGGAACATCCTACCATGGGAGACATTTATGGCGACAATAGACCTACAGGATGCCTACCTACATGTCCCCATAAAGGAGGATCATCAAAAATTCCTGAGGTTCGCAATACAAGGGCCAGCAACCACTCTGCACCTGCAGTATACAGCTCTCCCTTTCGGCATCTCTTCGGCACCCAGAATTTTCTCAAAGATAATGGCAGAAGCGCTAAAAGGTCTAAGACAACAAGGCATTGGCATAATACCATATCTAGACGATCTACTGTTCTTTGCAGATTCAGCAGAGACCCTAAAGAACAACCTGCGCACAAGTATGTCCTATCTGCAAAACCTGGGGTGGATAGTGAATGCAGAAAAATCACAGATGACCCCAAGCCAGAGAGTGGTGTATTTGGGCTATGTACTGGACTCCAGACTAACCAAAACCTTCCTAACAGAAGAAAAGAACGAAAAAATCACACAGGCAGTAACCTCTCTAAGAGGGACCAACACCATTACAATCAGACAAGGAATGGCAGTACTAGGGCTGATGACATCCTCAATCCCAGCCATCACCTGGGTGCAGATTCACATGAGACCCCTACAGAATTACATTCTGTCCCAGTGGGATGGCAGCTACTCATCCCTAGACAAGTCCATTCCTGTTCCGACCACAAACACTCCAATGGTGGCTCAATCCGCTTCGATATATCGAAGGGTGCAAATGGGCTCAATCCGACCCAGTCAGGATCACCACCGATGCCAGCGCCCTAGGCTGGGGGGCACAGATGGAGGGCCTCTGCGCACAGGGAAAATGGAGTTCCAGATGGTCTGGACTTTGAATGAGGTGAGAGAAAAAGGCGCACGTACACATAAACTGCAATAAAAATTGAATTATTAATACAAAAGCTGTGTAAACAAATGGGAACAATAATAAATGTGCGTTACCCGGCATAGTGGCCTAGTTAAACAGCATAGGTAGAAAACAAATACAATTACACTGCAATTAGTTTGTACATCCATGAAAAGTAGCAAGATCCATAATAATTGTTAAAACCAATAAATACATATACATCATCTAACATGTAAAGGTACACATGCATGAGTTGAGGCAGTGTATGAACATAGTATGACCAACTGCGGATACCCAGCAGGATGGGCATGCGGGTAGCATCGATGGTGCCCTACGCGTTTTGCTAGTCTCTTCTCGCTCATCAGGGGCAGATGCATACTGGGTTTTTCTGTAACAGAAATATTAAGTAGTAAATATATGTAAATCACTCAATGGATCGGGGGTGGTTGGCAAGTGAGGTCAGTGACATAAAGACCTCATACTCACCACTCAGCTGGACTGGATTACCAAAACACTGGATGTCAAAATGGCGGCAACAAGCAATGCCGGCTCGGGAGCTGAGGGGGCGTTGCAACCGGAAACGCAGCGGGAAAGAACCAGGACGCACGGCGCGGGCTGACAGGAAGAACATCTGGTCTGTGGTCTGGAAGTGTCCATGAGCAAATCTAAAAAAGAAGATGTATAAAGGTGCATGAGTCTCAAGGGGTGTATTAAAACCGACTAGGCATCCAATAATGTCCCATGAGGGTTGCATTGGGGCTAATGAATGTAATATGTGTGTAAAATAAACTTCTGGTATAATTATGGAAACTGATATGTGAACCATCATCACAGGTAAGTAAAAACAAGAGGTTGAGTAGGAGAAACCAAAAAAAAATATGGTGTATACAGACCTAAATTATGTATGAAAGAATGTTTGGACCAACAGTGATGGAGATTGATATTGTGTATGGTGAAAAAGGATCACCTACACAAGTATAACATAGATCACTGTTGGTCCAAGCATTCCTTCATACATAATTTAGGTCTGTTTACGCCATATTTTTCGTTTTATTTTTTCTCCTGCTCAACCTCTTGTTTTTACTTACCTGTGATGATGGTTCACATATCAGTTTCCATAATTATACCAGAAGTTTATTTTACACACATATTACATTCATTAGCCCCAATGCAACCCTCATGGGACATTATTGGATGCCTAGTCGGTTTTAATACACCCCTTGAGATTTGCTCATGGACACTTCCAGACCACAGACCAGATGTTCTTGATGTCAGCCCGCGCAGTGCGTCCTGGTTCTTTCCCGCTGCATTTCCGGTTGCAACGCCCCCTCAGATCCCGAGCCGGCATTGCTTGTTGCCGCCATTTTGACATCCAGTGTTTTGGTAATCCAGTCCAGCTGAGTGGTGAGTATGAGGTCTTTATGTCACTGACCTCACTTGCCAACCACCCCCCTTTTTGCCCCGATCCATTGAGTGATTTACATATATTTACTACTTAATATTTCTGTTATAGAAAAACCCAGTATGCATCTGCCCCTGATTAGCGAGAAGAGACTTGCGAAACGCGTAGGGCACCATCGATGCTACCCGCATGCCCATCCTGCTGGGTATCCGCAGTTGGTCATACTATGTTCATACACTGCCTCAACTCATACATGTGTACCTTTAGATGTTAGATGATGTATATGTATTTATAGGTTTTAACAATTATTATGGATCTTGCTACTTTTCATGGATGTACAAACTAATTGCAGTGTAATTGTATTTGTTTTCTACCTATGCTGTTTAACTAGGCCACTGTTAAGTTGAACCTT
The DNA here is from genome assembly GCF_042186555.1 of Aquarana catesbeiana. Taxonomy (NCBI): domain Eukaryota; kingdom Metazoa; phylum Chordata; class Amphibia; order Anura; family Ranidae; genus Aquarana; species Aquarana catesbeiana. The sequence goes on from NC_133328.1 coordinate 289,254,875, forward strand.
GAAATAAAGGACATCAACGCCAATAGAGCTGCATACGTCTCATACATGGTTTACTTCAGAATATACACCGTACAGCTGACCACTCCTCTAAGTTAGGAGTGATCCAGATTACAAGTGATTTCAGACTTTTACATAAAATTCTAGCATTACATTCTATGAGAGGCATTGTAAGGGTGGCTAGATGGTACCATAGGATGCAGCACCTCATCCCCGAAGTAATCAAAAAACTAATGGGTATGTGGGCAAGGGATTATAACGGTGCTAGGGTCAGAAGGTGTAGAGAAGAATAACGAGTAACAGAGAGTGTAAAAGACAAAAAGTTACAAAGTTTATTAGTAATCTTACATAGGTAAAAAATACATTACAAGCAGTTCATATTTTAAAAAAACGAGATATATAAGTACATGTACTGTATGTGACCCAAGGAATGATGGGGTAGGCCAGATGGAAGTGGCCGTCGGAAAAGGGGGGGCTCGATTTCCTACATGTTTCGCCAAGACATTGGCTTCTTCAGGGAACAAGAGCTCAGAAAGTGAATATGTAAAATAATTCTGTATAATGAAAGTAGAAAACATCATGTAAACAAAATATTTAGCAGTACCGTACTTCATATGCACAAGAAAAAGTAAATGCTGTGGCTGAACAGTCATGCGACCCCCCGGCTCCACTGAGCTCCGGTAATGCAAACGTACCTGGGACGTCGACGTCCAGAGAGAAGGGAAGAGAGGGGGGGGGAAGGGAGGAAAGGCCGCCCGGGGGCGTCACCACAGGGGAGCGAGCAGGCCGCGCCGTAAATTATGCCTGCAGGGGGCATACAGTAGACCTGGCAATGGAATGTAAAAGCAATGAATGAGTAATGGTACACTTTATCCATGATATCCTAGAGAAGACAGTTGCACGTCAGTGCATTATGCTAAAAAAGATATGTAAAATATATATATGAGTCAGTGTATCTGTATCTCTAAGGAAAATGCACACTTACATGTTCGTTTAAAAACAGTAGAATGGAGTGGTCACAAAGAGCCTGTGAGTAGGTGCGTGCACACAGCAAAGAAGTTGCCAAGGTAAACGAGATCTGCTATCAGTTGAAAAAGAGCCTAGATAGAGGAGTGGATAGCGTTAGGGGTGTTGCGGATGGTAAATTAAAACTTGTACGCAAGTCAGGACGGTACTTACTTAATAAGGTAAGCTATAGGTAGAAATCTCATAGCAGTGCAGTCAATGGCATAAAATGCCTAATCCAAGAGTTTTAAATTGGCTTTTGAAAAAGGGGCAGAGATAGCAACATGTCCTATAAAGAGTAGAGGTGGAAAAACGAGAAGTTAGGACATTGAGATTTAAATGGGCAGAGACAGAGCTATTGAGAAAACTGAGAGCATATTACCTAGTCCGCCATATCGCAGACACTGTTGCTTAGGAGGATCAATGCTAACCCACAGAGTAAGTAGCCAGTCCAAGGTGGCTCCTGTAAAATGTTTAGAAATGTGGTAAGTAATATACTTGGGAAACCGTAGTTGAAATGTCGTAAGAGACAAAGATTACCTTCTTGCTGTGTGCAGAGCGAGTACAGGCATGTCCCTCATCCAACAAGGAACTGAGGGACTGGCCGGTTACATATATACCCCCCACATCTGATCAGATAGTGATCAGGTGTGCGGACGCCGAGTGAGGGGCATCCGCGCCTGCGCACTGCGCGGTGCCTCGGAACTACATGTTCCATCATGCACCGCGCGCGCATGCTCAGAACAGACGGATCATGGGGCGAATGGAGGAGCGGACCGCCTTGGAATAGGAGGTGCCAAGGCGCCGCCTCCTCCCATCAGCCGATGGAAACCAAGGAGCCAGAAAGTCTGAGGCCGACGCGGACACCCAGGGGCAGACAGAAGTCTGCCCTGGGCGTCCGTACAGACATGAACAGCGCTAGCGTTGCAGCCCCCCAGAGGGGAGCCAGCGCCGCGACCAACCGCCCCCCCACCCGCCTCCCCCCAACACAGAGGGCGCCGAGATAGCAGAGAACGAGTGCAGTCCGACAGTGGGGCACAACGAGCGCATGAGAGACAGTGGACCGAGACACAGGGTGGGGGGACAAAACCCAAACTGCCCAACAATCCACAGGGGTCACTGGGGATGATGGGAAGTGCCTGTGTGTCAGTACACAATGTCCAGCCACAAAGTGCATATCTTACATAGAGGACCACTGGGTCCTGGTTAAACAATACAACATGTAATAAGTGAGGGAATAAAGACAATAATGATGTAACATAGGCTTACATAAGGAGACAAATGGATCAAAGGAATGTATTAAAACAATATCGAACAAACTTTTCATGTCTATAAGTACAAAGAAAAATTTATAAGTTCAACAGAGATTGGAAAAAATCAAGTCAGATGGGAGATATTGGTAGGGTAGGAAAAATACATTCATAACAATACCAATGTCGTAGTGATCTCAATTATCATGGAAAAAACTGTAAAAGGGACCGCAAATGGAGCCATGGCAGACAGAGGAAGGGTCAGGAAAGCCAGAAAAGAAAGAAAGATGGTAGGAGGGGCAGCGGAGCACAGGGGAAGGGGGAACAGATACAGGGAGGGATGAAAGAGGAACTATAGGCGACGCTGACTGACAAAGAGGAGAGACATACATGGTATGTGCGTGTATAATGCGTACAAGAGTGAATGTTAAAGAAAGGGTTTAAAGCTAATATATTCGTTAAGTCCTGGGAATTTGGTAGCATTTAATGTGTGAATCCATTTTGTTTCAAGTCGTAGTAGTTTGTTATCGATACTACCACCTCTTTCATGTGGGGGAATGTGTTCAAGTGCGGAGAATAAAATGACATGGGGGTCGGAGTTATGCTGGGCAGCAATGTGCCTATTAATGGCAGTTGTGGTGATATTCTTGTATAATGGTTTGATATGGTCGCGAATACGGGTCTGGAAAGGACGCTTAGTTTTGCCAACATAGTATGAGCCGCATTGGCATTGAGCCAAATACACGACCCCTATGGTGGCACAGGTGACACGATGTCTGATGGTATGTGTGTTACCATCAGGCAGGTTCACCACTTGAGAATTAGTGACAAATGCACATATGTCACACCTGCCACATTGGTAGGTACCTGTGGCAGTGGGCCTCTGCGCAGTGTCAATAGCATGGTGGCTGTTAATAAGTCGATCACGGAGTGAGGGAGATCGCCGATAGGTGATGTCAGGGTATGTGTTGATATATTTGGCAATTATGGGATCTGATGTAAGTAAGGGCCAGAATTGGTTCAGGACCTCCTTGATTTGGGTATGTTGATTAGAGAATTGTGTGATAAGTCATGTCGGTTGTTTAGGGTCCATTGGTTTGTCAGGAAAAACCAAGTCTTTTCTGTTGAGGTTCTTTGCCTTGTTGAAGGCTTTTTTCAACAAGGAATGGCTGTAGCCTTTGTCTAAAAGTCTATCATACAATTCGTGTGCAGCCCTGAAGAAATCTTCTTCTCGGGTGCAATTGCGTTTTATCCTTACGTATTGGCTGTACGGGATGCTTCTGAGGAGAGGCTCAGGATGGGCACTGTGGGCGTGCAGAATTGTATTGCCCGAAGAGGGCTTGCGGTAAAGGGCAGTGTAGATTTGGCCATTAGGTTGCACACCGATCTGGAGGTCCAAGAAATGGATCTGCGACTGGCTGCACTCCATGGTGAACCTAAGATTAAATGTATTCAGGGTCAGATATTGGACAAACGAGACTAGTTCTTCTTTGGTACCTGACCAGAATAACAGTATGTCGTCAATATACCTGTACCAGGATATCACCCTGGACAGGTGAGGGTTGGAATGGGCCGAATCAAACAGTTCCCTCTCCCACCCCCCCAGGTAGAGGTTGGCATAGGCAGGGGCACACTTGGTCCCCATAGCCACACCCTGCACCTGGAGAAAGTGGGAGGAGCCGAACATAAAGTAGTTACGTGTTAATATGAACTTCAATAGTTCAAGGACAAAGTCCCCGTATGTATTGTATTGAGAGCCTCTTGCTCGAATAAGCTTACTGATCACTGAGATGCCTCTGTTATGGGGAATGATGTTGTACAGACTTTCCACGTCTAGGGCTACCAGCCAGGTATTGTTGGGTAAGGATTGACCATCCAGTATACGAAGAAGGTGGATGGTATCCTTGATGTATGAAGGCAGGGCCACAACGTGAGGTGCCAGGTATTTGTCGACCAATGCACTGGCGGATTCAGTGAGGCATTATCGACCGGAAACAATTGGACGGCCTGGAGGGTGATTGAGGGATTTGTGCAATTTGGGGAGAGAATAAAAGGTAGGGGTTGTAGGTTCTTTGACATTAAGAAACTTCCATGTGTTGGAATCTATGATGCCCTTTTGGTAGGCTCCAAATATCAACTGTTGGTATTCGGATATATAGTGGTCGATGAGTGATTTTGAAATTGGTCTGTACCACTCCCGATTGTTTAGGATGTCGAGACACATTTGTTCGTAGAAGGGCACATCCATCACCACCACGTTGCCACCCTTGTCGGCTGGCTTGATGATCAGTTCAGGATGATTTTGAAGAGATTTGATGGCTTTATTGAGGGCCGGGGTAAGGTTGGAGGGATAAAAGAGATTTGGATTTAGGCCTTCGATAGTATTGGTGACCTGTTGTACAAAAGCCCAGATATTGGGATTTGTAGATAGGTTCGGAAAATTCGTAGATTTGGGTTTGAAGGAAACGGGGGGGGGGGAAGAGACACCAAAGGCGGTGGCCTCAGGGTCAGCAGGGTCCAAGAGGTCATCAACGTCGGTGTAGCCCTCCTCCCAGAGTGACATCAGTTCCTCAAGGGCTTGTATTTCAGCTAGAGTGGGGACTTGTTGGGGGGGGGGGGGTTTGATGCGTATCATGTGCAGGTGTAATACTGGTATGAGATTTATCATAAATCACTTTAAAGAGGAGTTTACGTGCAAAAAGGTGAACGTCTTTGATAAAGGCGAATTTATCAAAGTCGTTAGAAGGGCAGAATGTGAGGCCAAGTTGAAGTACGTGGATCTGATCCCTGTTTAGTGGAATAGAGGACAAGTTGATTACATCAGGGGTGGATGATCCCCGTGGGCCATCAACGTTTGTGTGTGTAGGTCGGGAGATGGACTCGAAAGGGAGTCCTGGCCCTGTCCTAAAAAAATAGGTGCAAGTTTAGGGTCTGCAGGTGCTAAGTTAGCTGGAAACATAGAAGTGATGGTGGGTTCACTTACCCTCCGAGTGGTGGTGTGAGTTTGAGAGTGCGAAAGTGCCGTTGTAACCACAGGTGCCTTGGTAGTAGATGATTTAGGTATCGCTGACAACTTAGGTTGTGCTTTAGTAAAAGGGGTGGATACGTGAGCAGTCTTGGAGTGACCTGTGGATGTGTGCGGAAGAGGAGTGGGTCCCAGTGTGCGGTGTAGTGATTCCGAGGACATGGCCGATAGGTCGCCTTTTCTTCTTTTAGCCAATTGTTCCTGTGTCAAATCTTGATATACAGTGGAAGTGCTGGATGAAAAGGAAGCAGATAAGGTGTTAGAAGCATGATTGTTCGAGGTAGGTATATTGGAGGTAAAAGGTTTATTTCTGGGTTTGGTTTCCTTGGCGTTATCCCAATTGTAGGCATAGCCATTTTCATGGGCCGCTAGGTCTCTCAGAAACTTACTTTCTTTGTCATTAATTGTTGTGAGTGTATATTCCTCCAGGTGTGCTCGCAGGGTTTTGTCCCGTTTGCTATACCTGGGGGAAGACAAGCCTTGGGCGTGATCTGTATACCAGCGGTTGATCGCAACATCAAGTTGTGCCAACTCTGTGTTATATTCATTGCATAGCATGGAGAGCATGTTGAGAGAGCATGATAAAAGGTTGCTTTCCCAAGATGTCTTTAATGTGTCATTTAATGTGGAGCCGGGGGGTCGCATGACTGTTCAGCCACAGCATTTACTTTTTCTTGTGCATATGAAGTACGGTACTGCTAAATATTTTGTTTACATGATGTTTTCTACTTTCATTATACAGAATTATTTTACATATTCACTTTCTGGGCTCTTGTTCCCTGAAGAAGCCAATGTCTTGGCGAAACATGTAGGAAATCGAGCCCCCCCTTTTCCGACGGCCACTTCCATCTGGCCTACCCCATCATTCCTTGGGTCACATACAGTACATGTACTTATATATCTCGTTTTTTTAAAATATGAACTGCTTGTAATGTATTTTTTACCTATGTAAGATTACTAATAAACTTTGTAACTTTTTGTCTTTTACACTCTCTGTTACTCGTTATTCTTCTCTACACCTTCTGACCCTAGCACCGTTATAATCCCTTGCCCACATACCCATTAGTTTTTTTATTCTATGAGAGGCACAAAGCCCAAAGTTACACGTCATAAGTACGCATTTTACTTAGTATTTCAACACAGGCTTGGCTAACGGTTTGGCTAGAAAGACTAACTTTTAGGGGTCATCATAACCCAAAATATTTCAAACTGACAAGTTGTTTTGACAGAAAGGGAGAAATAATTGTAGGAATAATTACTTGGAAAGAAGTTAGGTTGGCTTTTGGACAGGGACTTTCTATGTCAACATCTTTCCCTATCTCATATTCCGAGAATTGTGTCAGGTCATTGGCAGAACATTTAATGTCAACTGGTCAGCCACATGTGTTGCAATACCAAAGAATTCAGAAACATTTTACAGAAAAACAAGTTAAATGCAAAAATACAATTTCATATTGAAGAGGAACTCTGGATAAGTAAAAGATATGGTTCCTATATTTCCTATATCTTCACAGCCCCTCCTGTGTTTAGAATTCTTTCGGTATCCCTTTTAAGCTTCTTCTGTATCTTTAGGTTGATCTTCAGGTATACGGATCACCATCTCATGAGCAGTTCTGACTCGAGACCTTAAGGGCTCAGAAGAACCAATATTAGCACCAGCACGTGTGATTATTTTCAAACAACATTTGTATAACATAGGTGCGCATTTAGCGATTAGGATTATGAGGACTATAATTCCTACAATGTATAAAATACCATGTAAAATTCCAGAAAACCATCCTGCAATACCAGAAAACCAGTTGAGAGGATTGAGCCAGGAAAGCCAGCTTTCCCAGCTACCTTCAACCCAAGCAGTTTCGGTATGTTCTTTGTGAAATTTAACCTTCATTTGTTGTACCTTTTCTACATGCGAAATGATGGCATCTTCAGTCTTCGTATCATTTCCGATGTAGTTACAACAAGTAGTTCCCACTATAGCGCATATTCCTTCTTGACTGGCTGTGAGATAATCCAGCACCTGCCGGGGCTGCAAAACCTCTTTTTTGATCATCTTCAATTCTATAGCAAGGGCTATAAAGTTTCTATCATACAGGGCAGTAATGTTATCCATCAGGTCTGCCAAATCAATGATGAAACTGAAAGCCTTTTTAATACAACATCTATTTACCCAAGGAATAGAAAACAATGGTTTAATCTCTCTGTCATGTGATTCAATACTTGTGAAATTATCATCTGACTTAGGATAAAATGTAGGCCTATCAGGAGAATCATCATTTTTCACATTAATCTCGGAATCTTCTTCTTCCTCTTTTTCTCCTGGGATTTCATCTTCTCCTGGAGCTGACTGATCAGTGAGATCCCTTTTAATAAAGTGCACTAAGTCTTTTTTAAGAAAGTGTACAGGTATTTTGTGGATTTGTGTTTCTTGAAAGTCATTGTCCTCCATATACCAAGTAGCAGGTATGACTCTACCAAAGTAACAAACCCCATCAGAATTCAAAGGAACCCAAGTATATGCTTTCTTTCCACATATGAAGTAATAACCTGGTGGGGCAGCACAAGCTTTATTGAAATTATATCCTTGTAGGCACATCAATAGCTTCATATTGTCCTGCCGGGAATGTTGACGATGTGTGTAATCATGTAATTCCTGATATCTGTCAGTACTCCACACAAAATCCTTACCATCAAACCAATACTTGATATCGGCATCATCCATGCAGTTGGAGTTCCCAATCAGTCGGGTAGTATCCTGGTAACCCTGGGAAAGTAACTCAGGTGTATAGGTTCGAGTAAAGTTAATGCAGACAGCTGGTTTTCTCAATGGAGCATTTGTGAATAGTAGGAGTGAAATGACTCTGTCAATCATTGTTCTACTAACATCACCAAAGTGTGCACTGTCCTCCATTTTAGCTAAAGTGCTAGGTATTCCTAACAAAGAGGAGAAAGTCTTATGATAAATAGGTGCATGTGTGCATATCCAGCAATTAGTGATATTCAGCTTCTTGGCAGCTTGCATCTGAAACCGGTTCAAGTTGTGACATTTCTTCCATTACAGTAGCATTAAAAAGAAAAATGTCTTGTATCTTACCCTTTTCTTTCTTGTATGTCCATTCATATGCCATGACTGTAATCCATACCACCACTCCACCGCAGAGGATAGCACTCCAGAGCTTCACATTCATCTTAGGCCCTAGGAGATTCATTCTGCAGTCTTCTTGCTCGCGCACGAGTCAGTGGAGGAGACCTGGAAGGTAAAGGTACAGAACAATTCTTGCCAGCGGCAGACCGGCTTATATTCTCTTTTGGAGTCACAGCCTTTTTACAGTGTGAACCATGCACCCAATACTTATAGTCTTTCAGCTTCACTGCAATGGGAGACACAAGAATGACCTGAAATGGTCCTTTCCACTTATGAGACAAAGTAGTCCGGGGTGTGTAATTCTTGATATACACCCAATCTCCTGACTTTAGTCCATGAGTTCTTCACTGCAGTCCACAGGTTGTCCTGCTTTGGCTCTGGAAAAAGTATCAGAAAACACATTTGCCAATTTGCAATGTCCATTTATTAAAGTCACTGTCTCTGGCTGCACAAGAGATGAATGTAGTCTCCTGGGCGGTCGCCCAAACAATATGTCAAAAGGTGACAGTCCATGCTTCTCTTTAGGGGTAGTCCTAATGGTTGCCAAGGCTATAGGTAACACTTCTACCCATATGCTTTGTCCATTAGCAGTTATTTTGGCCAAATACCTCTTCAGGGTTTGATTGCTGTGTTCCACCATTCCACTAGCCTGAGGTCTGTAAGGAGTATGCAATTGCTGTTTGATACCCAAAATACTCACTACTTCTGCCATAAGTTTATTATCAAAATGTGTACCTCTATCTGAGGAAATTATTGACCCTATACCAAACCTTGGGATCAATTCCCTCGACATTTTACCACAGTTCTGGCATCATTTTTGTACGTGGGCCAAGCCTCTGGCCAGTTCAAAAATTGATCAATGCAAACCAAAAAATACTTAAATCGACCACAAGGGGGCATATCCGAGAAGTCAATTTGCACAATTTGAAATGGCTCCTCAGTATGTGGAACATGCTCCATGGGAGTGGGCACTGACTTTCCTATGTTATGCATTTGACATATAGAACATTCAGTAACTTTTTTAGCAGCATATGCAGAAAAACCTGGAGCCCACCAATCTCTGGAAACCACCCGACACATCCCTCCTGTTGAGACATGGCAAGGCCCATGGCTCAAAACAAACAAAGAAGGAAACAATGTCGGAGGAGCAACCAGTCTGTTTTTTAATCTCCATATACCATCTGTCCCACAAACAGCTCCCTTTGTGGTCCAAAAGGACGTATGAGGCGAGCTTGCCTGTAGAGCTGATACAATATCCAGATCCACTTGAAGATCTGTGAGAAGGAATGTTGGAAGCGCTGTAGTTGGCTCATAAGAATGTATTGCATCTTTAGCATACCTATCAGCCAAAGCATTCCCAAGTGATATACTATCATCTGCTCTGGTATGTGCTTTACATTTAATTACCGCAACTTTAAGAAGCAGCTGGACCGCTGCCAATAATTTAGCAATTAATTCTTTATGTTGTATAGGAGTTCCTGGTGCTGTTAAATAACCCCTTTCTTGCCACAGTTGTGCAAAACTATGCACTATACCTACAGCATAAGCTGAGTCACTATAAATATTTACAATAGTCCCTTATGCTTGGGGTTAATAAATTTCTGGCATAAGGAGCAAATCTTAAGTTTCCCTTTACTTCAAGTATGTTTTACTCCCATTCTTTCAGTAGTTAAAACTATAGTTATTCCTATATATATTAATATACCTCTGTCTAGTCGACTGTCAGGGGAGTATGACGATAAAATAAAAGAACATTTATGACACTGACCTCTCATTCTTACTTATAGAGGTTCAGTGACTTTGACAATAATTACATCATTACTTACCCCGACCAAAATTACCTGCTGATTTGAAGTGGAAACATTGGCATCACATATGTTTAACAAACTCTTTGAATCGCCTTTTATCTATTAAACACAGGATAGATAAACCATTAACTGACACATCAATCATTGGTTCTGTATTTTGTCCCAAATTCAAGACAGCAAGTTCAGGGAAGGAATGAAATTTTCATTATAATCAAATCACCATACTCCACTATCTGCTGAACCTGAGCCCCACTATTGGGGCATTTGTACTCTTTGTGCTATACTGGCTAGAAAATTCATTAAAAAAATAGAATCCTCAGTACAAGTCTGTTCATCAGAGGATGCTAGCAAGAGATCATCCACATATTGCACTAATATTGATCCCATGGGTGGCTGCCACTTATCTAATTTATCCTTGAGCGCCTGAGAAAAGCAACTGGGGGAATCATGATATCCCATTGGCAATCTGGTCCAAGTAAGTTGTTTTTTCTTAAACGTGAAAGCTAGAAATCATTGATCATCTAGATAAAACAGGAACACTAAAGAAGGCTGAGGCAAGATCAATTACAGTAAAGTGAGTTGCTGAAGGAGGAATTGTTGCCAGCATAGTAGAGGGGTTGGGTACCACAGGTACTGATGGTATAATTACCATGTTGACTGCACGCAAATCATGCACCAACCTCCATCGACGGCTATCCTCTCCTGTTTTTATAGGTTTGGGAACTGGATAAATAGGAGTATTAGCTGAACTCCTACAAGGAGTAAGAACACCCTCCTGTAGTAACTTCCCTATTACTGGCTTAATACCTTCAACTGATTCAGGAGATTAGGGGTATTGAGGTAGTCTAGGTACTGGCATTGTAGGGTCTCTATTTAACAAGCAACTTTCATAAGGCCAGGAGTGTTTACTCCTGTTACCCATATAGAAGGGTTAATTTTTTGTTTGGCCTCTTCTGGAATTCCTCCCTCCATATCAGCTACTAATAAAGGCATGAACAACAGATCAGTTGCTTCCTCTTTTAACCTATGCGGTATATCAATAACAGTTTTATCCGGAGATAATGCAATGGTTACCCCATTTCTAAAAGTAGATCTCTTCCTAATAAATTACAGGGGGAATGTGGAGACAATACAATTGAGTGTTCTGTTGAATGCTCTCCCAATGTCACCGGTACAGATTGCGTAACTCTTGCTGAGATTATATTATTACTTACTCCCACCAAAGAAACTCCTTAATTGGAAAAGGGTAAGTTAGGATCAAAGACATTTAAAAGAGACCGTGAAGCCCCTGTGTCTATGAGCCCACACAAATCAATACCGTTTACATTTATTTCAACCATTGTTCATCAACAGAATCAACTTCAGTTACACTTAAAACTTGATAAAATGTGTCATCTATATTGTCACCACATCCCAGCTTATCCTAGCGCTCCCTACAGTCCTTGGCTATATGCCCACTCAATCCACACTTGTAGCAAGTGGGGAGGGCACGAGGCTGCAGGGTTGGGACTCTTACTCTATTTGGGATGATTTGTTGGTATCGGGACTGAATTCTAGGGTTTATGCGTTGTCCCTCATTTTGTCTCCAATTGCCACGCTTTTGCCTTGGCGCCCCATAATTAGAGATATATACTACTCCCGAAGGTGGGTAAGGGGGGGCCGTTACCGGTACACCCTAAAGTGTTACCTGTACTGTAGATACTGGTACCCCCTTGGGCTCTGGGACTTTTTCCTTAACCTCTGGTAGTCGTATATTCATCATTTTTGTTTTCTCCTTTTCTACCTTGTCTTTCCATTTTTGTAACACTTCGTAAGCTATTTGAGCAATCTCAACTAATTCAGGGGCAGGTTTCTTTCTCCATCCCATTGTACGAAGATCTATTTCTTCCCTATTTTCAGGCAACATTCCATCCACCAATACATTCACCAACTCTGGTTGCTTCATATCACTTTCATCATCTGGAATCCAATCAGTATACTTCTAAATAGCATCTTTGAATCTGTTCCAGTAATCTAACACATGCTCACCTTTCTTCTGCACAACATCCATCAATGCTCGCATATCTTGTAAATACATTCCATACATACACATACTTCTCTGGCACTGCACAATCAATCAAGATCCACATATCAATATATGTAGCTTGTTGCGTTTTCTTTATCCACATCAACTTTTTATACCATTTCTTTGGACATTTCTCTAAGTTGGGTAGATCAGCAATAATTGCCCTAATCTCATTAGGTTTCCAGGGGATATAAACTTTTCCTATTCATGCGGTATAATTACCCTGGCCACCTTCCTCCCCCGGTAAAGCTACCTCTCTCAAGGGCATTCGTCCAAATGGTTCTAATTTGGATTTAAAATACTCTTTTGGCCTTTGTCTATCTTCTGGGGTACGCTGGGGTAGTAATCCCAACCGTTTCAGCTGTTGCCTAGTTAACACAGGTGAGGCATGATCTCTAGAACTCCCTACTGGAGGAGTATTAGTATCCAATTTACTTAATTTATTAAATCTTGCTAAGGCATCTGCTCTTGCTGGAGTATACTGCCACAGTTCCCCATCTTTTTCAAATGTCATTGTATTATCTACATCATAGAATGATTGTTCTCTACGGTAATGTGGGGAATACTGATTATTAACAAGTTTACCTATGAGTCTACACTGTGGGGTTTCCATCATAATACCTGGAGTGGTCTGCTGATAACCAGATACCTCTCCTATATCATTATTAGCTGACTCCCCTTCTGCAGTTTCCACTTGCTATACCATAGGTGCAGATGCTCCTAATAATTCCCTTCTTATTGAGTCATAAGGGGAAACCCAAGCATTGGGCATTTCATCCTCATCTTCTACATGTAAAGCAGCTTTCTCTGAGCATATTTTATAGGGGGGTGGTTTTATATCTTTCCTAGATAATTCTTCCCAGGCTGCTAAACATTCAATCCCCCACAATCAGACCTTTTAAAAGGCAAATTAAACAATGCATCAATTGTAGGTGTATTAGGGGGACCCTCTGGTGGCCACCATTTAGATGGGTCCCTCCCATACTCCTTTTTGTTAGTTTACACCATTTTACCATTTTACATGATGTTTCATGATGTATCTGGGTCTCCACTCACCATCATTTTGATGATAGGAGCACTTGGTTGCAATTTAACAATACTTAGCCCTGTTGCTTTTGCTATTTTCAATAACTTTTTTGCCCTATCCTTTGTTAACCCAAATGTGTTCATGACAGGCAAAACATTTTTTTTTTCAAGCAAGTTTCCCATATTTATCGCAATCTCTCATTAATCTCTTCAGGAATGACAATAATTTGGATTGAGAGCTCCACCGTTTAACATTATGGCTGTGTACCAGCAGCCCAGTACATAAGTTGAGATATCTCGCTCGTTCTACTCTCAGAAGGACATCTCCTTTCTGAGTGGCAATAGGCTAGTCCCTATCTAGACTCCCTATTCCAGAGAACACACAGCAGGTCATTCACCCATTTGTGTATATCCGCTGAAGGCAATACCTATCCGCCTTAGGACCACAAACGTTCAAAAAACACCATTCACTCATTTGTGGATATCCGCTGAAGGCAATGCCTATCTGCCTTAGGACCACAAACGTTTATACAAAAAAAAAAATTCAACACCACCACCAATTTCTACTCACTATTCAGAAATTGTGGTACCTGCACTTATACATCCCTTCATAAAATATATATACATTGTCATTTCTGGAGACAAGGAGAAAAAGGCAAGCGCTTAAAATGATCATTCTTTAGCATGCTTTAAATTATAATAGGTACCTTTAGCATTCTTAGTAACCACACAGAGACAAGTATGCAGGCAAAATCAAAATAGGAAACGTGTTACCTTCTGTGGTTGCACTCCCCCAACCGGTCCCTCAACACCGCACAGAAAAGACAGTATTTATCATGAGAAAAAAAAAGTTTTCTCACCTGAGGCCTCTTTGCTGCTGTCTGTCCTGGAGAAGGTGGAGAGCCGGTGGTGGAGATGCAAACAAGAAGAAACGTTCGGGTTCACCAAATGTTAAGTTGAACCTTGAAATAAAGGACATCAACGCCAATAGAGCTGCATACGTCTCATACATGGTTTACTTCAGAATATACACCGTACAGCGGACCACTCCTCTAAGTCAGGAGTGATCCAGATTACAAGTGATTTCAGACTTTTATATAAAATTCTAGCATTACATTCTATGAGAGGCACAAAGCCCAAAGTTACACGTCATAAGTACGCATTTTACTTAGTATTTCAACACAGGCTTGGCTAACGGTTTGGCTAGAAAGACTAACTTTTAGGGGTCATCATAACCCAAAATATTTCAAACTGACAAGTTGTTTTGACAGAAAGGGAGAAATAATTGTAGGAATAATTACTTGGAAAGAAGTTAAGTTGGCTTTTGGACAGGGACTTTCTATGTCAACATCTTTCCCTATCTCATATTCTGAGAATTGTGTCAGGTCATTGGCAGAACATTTAATGTCAACTGGTCAGCCACATGTGTTGCAATACCAAAGAATTCAGAAACATTTTACAGAAAATCAAGTTAAATGCAAAAATACAATTTCATATTGAAGAGGAACTCTGGATAAGTAAAAGATATGGTTCCTATATTTCCTATATCTTCACACCACTATGCCGGGTAACGCACATTTATTGTTGTTCCCATTTGTTTACACAGCTTTTGTATTAGTAAATCAATTTTTATTGCAGTTTATGTGTACGTGCGCCTAGACCCAGAGGGGTCTCTCCAGACCATAACTCCCCTTTCTCCCAAACATACCAGGGGTCTGCCTGCTAGCCAGAGGAAAAAAGCCTGCTGCTTCTGTGACAGGGTGATCTCTGAGGAAAGCATGAGAAGGTATGTGCTCCATACAGCCCCCAGTGGTGACACTTAGGCATGACAACATTTACTTTTTTAAAGGAGACATTTCATAAGAAAATTTAAAAATTCCTTAGAAAAACTCCACTTACCTTTCCCGCCGCAGGGTTTTCTGTGGTAAAACCAACAGACCCAATCTTCACCCTTCATGGTGGGTTCCGTTAACAAACCTTCAGGAACCTGGGGACCCTCAGGGAACCCACAATCCTGGACCTGTAATAGCACCCCGCCAGTAAAACTTTATGGTTTAAAATACCAAAGTACTGGATCCCGGGGTCCAGCTCTCTAAAAAGAGAAGCGTTTACAAGCAAAGACCTCGATTCTTCGAACACAAGGCCCGGGTACCATTCAATTTGGCCCAAAAAAAGACACTTTGAATGGATCTGGCTTTATAGCTAGCTCCAGCAAGGATTGCTCCAGTGGAGCTCAGCACAGCACATCTTCACTCGTGACCAACACCTTAGACACTGGCGAAAAAACTGAGATACTCCCGGTATGGGAGGGGTTATATAGGGAGGCAACTTCCTGTTTAGGGTGTGCCAGTGTCCAGCACCTGAAGGTGGGCTATAACCCACATAGTAATTACTATGCCTCTGTGTCCCGTGATGTACGATTAAAGAAATGTTCATTATTAGGGTTTACATATACTATATTACCAAAAGGATTGGGACACCTACCTTTACACGCACATGAACTTTAATGGCATCCCAGTCTTAGTCTGTAGAGTTCAATATTGAGTTGGCCCACCCCATGCAGCAGCAGCTACAACTCTTCTGGGAGTATTCTATTGGGTTGAGGTCAGGACTCTGTGCAGGCCAGTCAAGTTCCTCCACCCCAAACTCGCTCATCCATGTCTTTTTGGACCTTGTTTGTACACTATTGCACAGTTATGTTGGAACAGGTAGGGGCCATTCCCAAACTGTTCCCACAAAGTTGGGAGCACGAAATTGTCCAAAATGTCTTGGTATGCTGAAGCTTTACAAGTTCTCTTCACTGAAACTATAAAGCCAAGCCCAACCCCTGAAAAACAACCCCACACCATAATCCCCCCTCCACCAAATGATTTTTGACCAGTGCACAAAGCAAGGTCCATAAAGACATGGATGAGTGCGTTTGGGGTGGAGGAACTTGAATGGCCTGCACAGAGTCCTGACCTCAACCCGATAGAACACCTTTGGGATGAATTAAAGCAGAGACTGTGAGCCAGGCCTTCTCGTCCACATCATTGCCTGACCTCACAAATGCGCTTCTGGAAGAATGGTCAAACATTCCCATAGATACACTCCTAAACCTTGTGGACAGCCTTCCCAGAAGAGTTCAAGCTGTTATAGTTGCAAAGGATGGGCCAACTCAATATTGAGCCCTACGGACTAAGACTGGGATGCCATCATGTGCCCCAATACTTTTGGTAATATATATAGTGAACTTCTTTTTTAAAAACGGGTTTGCAGATCTCAATTTCAAATTATGCAAGCATGCACACACTAATGATGAAGGGAGATACTTATCCTCTTTCACTCCTTACCAATTTTTTGCTTTTAGAGAATGACAGTCTGAAATCAAACAGCTACTACCATGCTCTCAGTTTACAAAACCCATAATGCTCTATGACATGAGCTTGCATGAGTCATAGGTGCACCATGAAGTAATGTTTATTTAAAAAAGGACTTTAAATAAAAAATAAGTAAAAAAAAATGAGGAAAAAGAAGCATCAGTTAAAAAAAACAAATAAAATTGACCCAAATCACCATATTTTTATTTTTTTTTTAGTTTTGGAATGGTTGTAGTAATATGACTGAACAGAAGTGACTCCATCTTTATATAAGTTCATATAAGATTAACTTGAGTTAATCTGCTAGTTAAAGTTCTTTATTCTCAGACTGTGACAGACTGTAACAGTTTTTGCAAGGCACACATATAAGAAAATATAGCTTACAGCAGCATCTTTGATCTGTACCTTTCTATATAAAGCTTTTGTGGTGTAGAGAGGTCTGGGACATTTTCCTGTGTAAAGGGGAACACCAAAAAGGCATGTCATGGAAGCAGATGGCATGGTTACTATAGTTGCTATGTCAGCCATGTTTAAGGGTTGGGCATTTGAGTATTAATGATATGTAATGATATGAAATGTACACCCCTGTATTAAATCACTCCCATGTTCCATGCAATGATTGGTTAATGATAATGTATATAAATTGTATACCCGCCCAGAATAGCTTTGAACATAGACTCTCTCTCATCTCTTTTGTGTTCACCAAGAAGCTATCTCCTCAGTACTGAGAGGGTCTTGTGAGTGTAGTAATTGCTGTGATTATACCTAGCTGGTCCTGTCAGGTATACAGAAATACCATTTAATTCCACTTCAGTTTGGAGGCACCGCTTGAGATTTTTGAATTTAGGACTTGAGATAAGGCTCACCTGTGGTAAGATTTTTCTTGCCTCAGCTCTGATAAAACCTTAGTCTCTTTAAAAAAAAAAAGAGAAGGGAGACGGACCATGCCTGTTAAGAAGTGGCTTTTGGGAAGCCTGGCTTTAGGTAAGCCTCTAAGAAGTTTTAAAACGTATTATTATGCTCCTTTTGGGAAGGAGAATAAGATAAGGGTTAATAAGGCAATTATCTGTTGTGTGGGATATGGGGCTGTATGGGGTAAGGCAGCCCTGTTTTCACTGTGTTATATGATGTCCCAAAAGCGGCAAATTAATTTAGAGTGAAGTCAATTTCCCTTGTTATGTTCAAGTATCGTGAAAGGTGTGAGTACTGTTATATGCATGTTCATATAAGTTGACTCTGTGAAGAGCAAGGAGTTCCGTGACTACCTCATGAGTACGCACTTCTGGGGACCTGTGGCTAACTGGGGACTCCCAATTGCAGCTATCAATGATATGAAGAAATCACCAGAAATCATTAGTGGCCGTATGACATTTTCATTTTGGCTATGGAGAACTAACATATACAGCAGCAACGGAGCAGATCTACCCAGGGAGAGATAATACAGGCTTGCTTGATACTTACCTTTGGTAAGCATATACTCAAAAGGGGGTTATCACGAGGTGACTCGGTGAAGGTGTAGCAGCCGCTGTATAGTACACTCTGGTGGAATAGAAGTTATTTCTCTACGCTGACAGTCACATGCATGATTCATTAGCAGAAAGACTTGCCGGATTAGCCTGCTTATAGGCTCCATAGTTAATTGAGGACTAAATTCTTGCACTAATTATATTATAAGTGTATTGGCACTATATGAGTTATCACACTTTTGGATTGTTACATTCATGTAAAGCGCTGTTAATACCTTCTCATTTGGGGATGTATATTTATATATATTGCACACTGTTTGTCTTTTATAACAGCGGCTAGTAGTGTATAAAACAGATTATCCATCCATTCTGAGCGCTGGGATCGGGGATCTCTTTCGTTTCTCTGATATTTTGTTTTTGAGTCAGAGAGACTTGCTGGACTGGAGAATGAATGTCAAAGAAGGATTTAATTGAGAAGAGTTATCTATATAGATTTAAAATGGTATACATGTTTATTGTTAAAATGTTGCAACTATTGTCAATCTATTCATGAGATGTGTTGGGCACATATTAAGCCCATCCCCACTGCATAGTAGATTGGGAACATTAAAAGGGGAATGTGACACGTCACTGATAAATTACATGTATGCGCTGGTACCAAATTTTTTTTTTTTTTTTTGAGGAATCTGATCAGATACAAATTTTTAAAAGTAGCATTTCAATCTATGTATAGGGTATCTTGATTATTTCGGTTAGAGTCTGATTTTAAGGACTGTTTTAGTTGTAGTTGCCTATGCTTACATTATTGAAGTTAAAAGGTGTTTTTTTCTAATAACAGCAAATGTGCTATATTTGTGCAAATGGTTTTAATTGTGTTTAAGCTGTATTAACAATGTAGGGGGTTTTATAATGTTGATTTTAACCAAATACAAGTTTAAGAATATTATAATTGGGAAGTATATCTATGCTAAGAATGAGGAAGTTATATATTCTATGCCAGATGAATTGGTAAAGAAAAAGGAAGTGACTTTAAGGTTGTGTAATTCTATGCACTAGAGAAAAATATTAAGGTTTTAAAAGGTGTTCAAAGGGAAAACATGAAAAATGGAGAATGAATGGATTGGCCAAATTAATGTGGAATGAGAAAGTGGTTGTATTTTGTTTAATGAACGCACAGGGATTTTGGTAACAGAAGGGTGAAATTTGGGAAAAATGTTTGAAGAGATACTGAAATTAAGTAACATGGATCGAAATACATTGCTGCATATATTGAGTCCATGGGGTACTAAAATGTGATGGGAAAGATTCATTTGAAATAAGCAATCAGAATGACTATTCTGGATATTTACATTTTGAATTCCCAGAGTGTCAGTCATGAAGTGTTGATGATGTAATGTTGTTTATCCATCAATGTTTTGTTTGCTGCTGATGATCAGACATATTTGCAAAATTGGGAGACTTCTGAGTCAGAATATGTGTTTGGGTAAAATGTTCTGTCCTAAGTCCCTCTGGTCCACTTGGGTCCCGGGAATAGAAGAAACTAAAGGGGTTTAAGTTTTGTTGAAGTTCTGCTGTAATACTGAATTTGGAAAAATGTTTAGTTAAATATATTGAATCTATATAATGAAAACCCTTGCTGAGAAACATTTTAATTCCTGCATGCTTTACTTATGTTTGAGTCAATGAAGAATATTATTTTTCCTTGTCAAAAGAAGTTTATTGAGTATACAATATTATAAAGATACATAAAGTAAGTTTACAAGGATCTATAAAGTAAGCTCATTGTTTTACAGTAGGGTTTATATAGGTAAATATCATGAAATTTCAAATATTAAACATTGGGTTCATGTAAACCTAAATTAAAGATATATATAATTTCCTTAGTTACTTTTGTAGGTATTTAAATGATTTATACCTACTATATATATTGTTTACAGGTAGAGTGTATATAGGTCAAATAAATTCTGATAATGAGCTTTAATCGTAAGGTGGAGAAAAGGAAAGAGAAAGAAGAAAAAGGGTAGAAAGGCAGAGGTATGGTCCACAAGGTTGTCCCGCTCGTCAGTTTATTATTCTTTTTAGTTCTCTTTGAAGCCTTAGAATGGGTGTCTCTGTAAGTCATTTAATCTGCTACCATGGCAACAGGACAGAGTCATTGAAGTTTGACAGGAACTGTTGTTTTATCCAAGGATGCCAAAGTTTTTCAAATTTTGGAATTTGATTTTGATCGATGGTTACCATCTTAGCATGGGACATTGTATTATTCATTCTGTGAATTGTTTCTGCTTGTACCAATGTAGGAGATTTCCATGCCTTGGCCACTGTTTGTTTTGCAGCCGTTGTTAGTTGGATCATAAGTTTGAATTGAGAGAGTGTTAACCATTCCGGTTTTAGATTAAGTAAAGTTATATAAGGATCTGGTTGTATTATTTTTTTAAATATTTTAGATGCAATCACGAAGACTTCCTTCCAGAAGGTTTGGATTACTGGGCACGTCCACCATATGTGTAAATGTGTGCCTATTTATGGGCATCCTCGAAAACAAAGAGCTGAGGTATTAGGTGAATATTTTGCCACTCTAGCGGGTACAAGGTACCAGCGAGTTAGGACTTTATAATTTGTCTCCAGTGCTAAGATGTTGGGTGAAGATGACTTAGATGTGAGCCATATGTTAGACCAGTCCGTGTCTTCTAAAGTTCGTCCCAGGTCCTCCTCCCACCTCTGAACGTAAGAGGGTCTATTAAGATTTGGTACTCCATATAATTGATTATAAAGTGATGAAATTGTACCTTTAGCAAATGGATCTTTTGTACAGATTGATTCAAAAATGGATAATTGGGATAATGGTGTATCCCCTTTAGGAATGGTGTATAGAAATTTTTGATATGGAGATATCTAAATATCTCAGAGTTTGGTAGATCATATTTTTCTCTAAGCGATGGGAATGAAAGGAATGATTTAGATGCTATGAAGTCATTTAGTGTCTGAATGCCTGATGTTGTCCAAGCTTTAAAAGAATTTGGGTAGATCCATGCCGGATAAAAGGCCGGATTTCTGATAAAAGAAAGGAGAGGATTGTGTGGAGATTGTAACTGATATTTGGTTTTTAGTTTATCCCAGAGAGATAAGAAGTGTTTAGTTATGGGATTATGAATTTTAAAGCGGTCTTTAGGATCAAGCCATAATAAGTTTGATATTAATAGAGGGTCATTTTCTGAAGCCTCTATAAATACCCATAATGGGATTTCCTGTTTTGCATGGTATTTGGACAGACTGGCCAAATGTGCTGCTCTGTAGTAGTTAGTAAAATTAGGGTATCCCAGGCCTCCTTTATTTTTGGGAAGATGTAGTGTGTATAGGTATACGTGGTTTAGAAGAGCCCCATATAAACGAAGTTGCTCTTTTTTGTACTATTCTCAAAAAATAGGAAGGAATTGGAATAGGGAGGACTCTGAATAGATAAAGCAATTTGGGTAGAATAGTCATTTTGATTGCATTAATCTTCCCTATCCAGGATAAAGTAAGTTGCGACCATTGTTTTATTAGATTTGTGATCTGTCTTAATACAGGAGGATAATTGGTTGAGAATAAGTCAGAATGAGATGCTGTTAAATGAATTCCAAGATATGGGATTGATTTTTCCGCCCATGTGAATGGGAGTGCAGCCCTAGCCGGGATCAACTCCATGTTTGTGAGTGAAATATTAAGCACTAGGCATTTCTTGGGATTAATCATAAGGCCGGATAGGGCTGCAAATCCATCAAGAGCTGGTATTAAGTTAGGACCAGAGACCTGTGGTGATGATAGAAAAAGTAATATATTGTCTGCAAATATACATAATTTGTGTGATACCTCCTACTTCAATGCCAGTTATAGTTTGGTTTGTTCTGATGTATTGGGCCATGGGTTCGAGTATAAGGGCAAATAATAAGGGAGATAATGGGCAACCCTGTCGGGTACCTCTTTCGATATTAAAGGCATCAGATTTGTATCCAGCATATTTTATATAGGCTTTGGGTTTATTATATAATGCTTTGATCCATGTTAAAAAGTGGGGTCCAAAACCCCATTTTTGTAATGAATATTGCATATATTGCCAGGATACTGTGTCAAATGCTCTCTTAATATCGAGAGATAGAAAACATAAAGGGATTTTCCGTTTTTTAGCAATATGTGCCAATAACACTGCCCTGCGTATATTATCTCCTGCCTGTGTATTTGGCATGAAGCCTACTTGATCTCTATGTATTAATTTTCCTATAATGCTATTGAGGCGTTTTGCTATTATTTTTGCTAATAATTTAATATCAAGGTTTAACAGAGAGATAGGCCGATAATTCACACAGGAAGTATCATCAGAAAGGGGTTTTGGGATCATACAAACAATTGCCATTAGTGTTTCTTGCCGAAAAGAATGTCCATCTAGAAGTTTGTTAAAAGTTTCAGTGAGAATGGGAGAGAGTATTTCTGAGAATGTTTTATAGTATAAAGCCGAGTAGCCGTCTGGGCCTGGTCTTTTGTTAAGTTTTAGGTCTTTTATGGCGTTAGCAACTTCAGCTATAGTTATAGGCTCATTCAAACTGCTTTTTTGATTCTGAGATAACTCAGGTAAGGTTATTTTTGAGAAGAAGGATTCAGCCTCTGTAGGATTAAATTCATTGTTTGTCTTGTATAAAGTTGCGAGATGTGAGTGAAATTTATGGACTATTTTAACTGGATTACAAGTATAAACATTTTTTGATAATTTCGAACGTATTGGTTTGAAAGATTTGTTCGTTGAATTTAATGCCCAAGCCAAATATGTACCTAGTTTGTTTGTATTCATGTAGAAATTGTGTTTGGAGCGTTTGAGGGATTTATCAACTGATTCAGTGAGAAATAGATCGTATTCCAATCTAGATTTTTCCAGATGAGATTTTGTACTCTGAGATGGATTATCTTGGAATGATATGTAGGCTGCATTAAAATTAAGTTCTAGTTTTTTTGCTAGATTTTTGCGTTCCCGTTTAAATAGTGCCATTTGTCTTTGTATTGTACCACGCAAGACAGGCTTATGAGCTTCCCACAGTGTTATTGGGGAGATGTCTGTTGTATTATTAATTGATATGTATTCCTTTAAAGCTTGTTCAATGGCCATCTGATGTAGTGGGTGTTTGAGCATTATGTCTGGTAAGTACCACGTTGGGTCATGCGCTTTTGGTATGGCTGAGGCTATAGTAGTGTATACTGCATTATGGTCAGACCACGGAATCGGAATTATATCTGATGCAATAATTTCTGGTATCATTCCTATTGTTAGAAAAATATGATCTATTCTGGTGAAGGTTTGATGAGGGTGCGAGAAATAAGTGAATTTCTTTTTCATTGGGTTACTTTCTCTCCATGAATCTACCAGATTGTATTTGGAAAGAAGTTGAGAAAAAGGTAATCTAGAGGTTATTTTGGATGGTGTAAAAGGTGATTTATCTAGAAATGGGAGGAGGACCTGGTTCGAATCCCCACACATTATCACTGTTCCTATTTTGTGTGTATTAATCACTTGTAATATATGTGAGAGGAATGGTTTAGGTTGTTTGTTAGGAGCGTAGTAGGAAATCACCGTGATTGCTGTATCCATTATATAACCCATGAGTATCAGGTATCTACCTTCTGGGTCTTTCATTTCTGATGATAAGGTGAATGGTGTGGATCGGTGAAATGCAATTAGAGTTCCCCTTTGCTTGGTACAGGCAGAAGCCGTGTAAATTTGTTGATAAAAAGGAGAAATATATTTTGGAGTAGAATCTTTGGTGAAGTGTGTTTCTTGGAGGCATACTATGTGAGCCTTCTTGTTATGGAAAGTACGGAAGGCTTTGGTCCTTTTTTGAGGGACATTTATTCCCTGAACATTCAGGGAGAGTATATTCAGTGGTGCCATGGCAACAGATCAAATAGTTTTGACTTACTTTTTGTTATGCAGAGCTGACTGCGCAGATCAACCTGTGTGGACTGAAGAGATGAAAACATAGAAAAGAAACCAGTGAATTCTGGAGTAAAGAGTAAACAAAAAACATATGAGATTAGATGATACATTGTATAAATTATTTTTTGCAAGTAATCACAATTTACCCGTGAAAGAGAATAAATATCTCTCTCAGGGGAATAAGTGCCTTCGTCACACTCCCACATAATATGGTTGGGAGAATGAGGAGGGCTAATGGGGGTACACGGATCTTCCGCTTACAGGAGAGAAGTGCTATGTCAAAAGACATCAAAATGATGATTCATTAATTGGAGTGCAGAATATAGTTTTTGTTGAAATTATTTATTCCAGGGTGGTTGTATATGGTTAGTTTTGCCCTAGGCTAAATAATTCAGTTAGAAAGGTACTGTTAATAACTTTGGTATTGATGAAGATAGTTTGAATTATTTTGGGATTTTAACCCTTTTAGAGTAAGCAATTACATATTTTATTCATATGCAACTGTTTAGATATGTTAACTCATAAAATTGAGGTTGTATTGCTTCAGATTAGAATAAACAAAAACATAATTCTAGGAACTAGTTGGGTAATAATATATTTGTTTTAAGAAAAGAAAGAAAAAGCTTCCATTACTTCTGGATTATTGAACATATTTGTCCTAAAAAGTAATAAATCTATTGCTATTACCTGATAATATATAACTGAACAAGAATTTCCTTATTTCACTTATATATTCTAAGGCTATATGAATCAGAAGTAATAAGAAATATAACTGGAATGTAACTTGATCCCATACAGTGTGTGACTATCAGAATGCAGTTACATTCAGTTATAAATACAGGTTTTTTATAGAGAACCATCTCTTAGTATAATAAATGAAGAGATATCAGGAATTAGGATGTCAGTCCATTGAATCTTCTTGGTCCATGGATGATGTGGCATAACGGCCTCTTTTGTGAGAATGATGATTCCCATTTTGTTCTGAAATTTTCTGGGTGCTGCCTGAAGGTGAAGATGATGCCATTCTTCTGCGTGTGGGAGTGTTGCTGCTTGTGGGTTCTGTCAGATTTAATTTTAAAAGGGTTTGTTGTAGTTCATCTGCTGATCTGCTTCTGTAAATTGTACCTTGGTAGTTAAATGTGACTGAAAAGGGGAAGCCCCATTGATACATAATGTTGTGGCGTTGCAGTTCCATTAGTTGGGGTTTCATGGATCGTCTTTTAGTAATAGTAAGTTGGGATAGGTCAGCAAAAATTTGATAATTGTGTCCTTGAAAATTAAGTTCTTTTTTTCTCTTGCAGCAATTAGTATTTGTTCTTTCGTTCTGTAATAATGAAATTTTGTGATTATATCACGTGGGGGTCCATCTTTCTTTTTGGCTGTGAGGGCTCTGTGTACTCTGTCCAGTTCTAAACGTTCAATAGGGATATCTGGCTTTAGTTCTTGTAATAGAGCAGTAATAGTAGATTGCAGGTCTGTCACAGTTTCAGGTATTCCCCTTATGCGCAAGTTTGAACGTCTGGCTCTATTTTCGTAATCTTCGAGCTTAGTTTGAAGTATTAAATTCTCTTTTTTTAATTGTTCCAATTCTGTTATATTTTCTTGGGTTGTAATTTCAATTTCATCCATTTTTATTTCTAAGGCTGCGGTGCGGTTTCCCAGCTCTCTTATTTCTTTGGTTAGGCTTTTTGTTATTTGGTCTGAGGTTTGTTTTAAAGCCTTATGAAGCATCTTTTCAAATTGTAATAATATTACTGGGGATGCTGAGGAGGCTTGTGGAGAAGTTTGTGAGAGGATTTGTTCTGTATCTGACTCAAATGGAGAGTCTTGCTGTGACATTTTCTGTCTGTGAGAGCGCCCTGATGCTGTATATTGTGAGGTGACTGGAGCTGCTTCAGCTGCAGTGAGTGCCTGTGAGCTCTTTGTGAGGTGATTTTATTTCTGCCACGGTTTCCTCCCAGTACCATATTTCCTGCCCAAACTTTCACAGTTTGTTCCCTGGGGCAAAAAGGTTCAAATGGATACCTTTTGAGCCTGCAGGCTCCACTTTGTCCTTCTCTTCTCTCCTCAGCGGTGTGGAGCTCTAACAATGCATGTCTGCTCCGCTAGGCTCCGCCTCCTGCCCCCCCGAAGAATATTATTTTTAATGCCTCCAATGGTTAAGGCCTGAATTGATCAGGTAGATTCTGTGATTACTCATGTCGGATGAGGAGTATCTGCCCCAGCCAGCCTGCATTCACCCCTAGCCCCAAGCACGTGAAGAAATGCCCACCCCAGTCATACCCTACACCCCATTCATACCCTGCCCTATACCCTATCCGGATGAAGAGATGACTACAGCTTTTACATGTGTAATGGAAATTTGTAAGTTCTGTATATAATTGTATTCTATTTTGTATGTATTTGTTACCATAAACGTACAATTGTAATATTAATGTGATACCTACATAATAATGTGTATAAAAACCTTCAATTGCGTCATAATAAAGCAGAACAGTTATTTGGAAAGATGCTGAGTGTATCTTTTGTGTCTGTTCCCTACTGTAGTAGTTATTATTAATTTGGAACCACTAATCAATATGTGGATAGGAGTTGCCTATCTACAAAATGTCCTGGTCAAGTGGCGAGCTTTGCCTAGGAGGGGCTTTGCAGGTGACCCTGAGAATCTGAAACGAGGAGCTTGAGACGATCCGGGAATTTCTAATAATCAGCCGGCTGAGGTAAGCCTTTTGCTTACATTTGGGTTATCAGACTCCCTTGATCGGTAAGGCATTTTCGGGACAAAGGGTACCCATTTTACTCCCTTTAATCGAACTGTATTGATTGGTGGTTATGTTATGTTGTCACTGTCTATTGTCCATCGGAGTGTTACAGATAAGAAAGGGTAGAATAGTGCTGTTCACAGGTATATGTAGTACATCTGCTAGATATAGCGGTTTAGAGGCAAGAGGCTATAGGCACAAGTAAAGAAGACTGGCCAGTCATTATGGGCATTGAATTAAGTAAGGGAATGAAGGGTAAGAGACCCTAAAAAATGCCCAGCGCAAGAGGAGCGCTATATATGAACTGAAGGTGCAGTTCCACCTATACTGAGCTCCTAGATTAATGGTTAAAGTGTACAGGGATCCACTATGGGTAACTGGGTTACCACAAAAGTCCACAGGGACTAAGATTCATGGATATCAGAACAAAATAAGGAAAGCAGAATTTAAGCAAGGAAATATTAAAAGAGTTAAAAGAAAGTGAGAGAATGATATGCATGTGTTGTGTACAAATGGGAAAAATGTAAGTAATTTTAGAGAGATATTAGTGTATGTGTGTGAATGCTGGAACCTTTAGTTCTATCTCTTGAGTGTGTCATGTATGCAGATGTGACCCCCTCCTTTGCACTCTCCTGAACCTCCTGACCTCTCATCCCAGCCACGTGGCTGGGATGAGAGGTCAGTGATAAGCTGGAAGGACACCATGACAATTTCAGTTTTTTAGACAAAACATTTATAGATGATGCCACCTGCAGCCAGTTGTTTTATAGTTTTTGATGTGGCTGAGTGCTTTCTGGTCCATCATATACAGATTGTTGGTCCTTTTGTTTTTGTTTGTTTTTGAGGTTCAGAGCAGAATGTGTGGATTGTGACATGATGTGCCCCTTTTCCTTGTAAGTGCAATGGTATAAGCAGAAGAATATTTTGGATTTATGTACATTTTTTCATGACCGCAGGGTATTGTTATCATTTATTATAATATTGCCAGGAAAAAGTTGCCTTTTTGAAACATGAAACTGGAGTTCTTACACAAACAGCGTGATAGAAAACAAGCCATTGTAATATATTTATGCAAGCTGGGCCCAGTAATGGAGGGTTTATCCTGATATATCAGAGCTGTAGCTTTATGCAAAGGTGCTATTAGACAAGGTTACAGACATTATTTTGGTCAAATATTTAATTTTTAATGGTCCCACATTATCCGCAGCAAATATACAGCTAACTAAATGTTTGTCTAATGAAAGGTTCAAAATATGAATTTGGTTTTGTTTATGTACAAATCTAACAATGAAAAATGCATACATTTGAATCCAGCCACCTTATTGCCTCTATTGGAGGAGGCTGGAGCCAAAGGAAGCCACATGTGTTAAATTGATGGTGTAGGAATCAGCTGCTGTGAGCCCAATGCAGGACACACTCCCTGAAGACCCAGATATTTCATTTTTTTTGTAGATTTGATCCCGGTTTTTTACTGAGGATGGCAATACCCATACTGAGTATGGAGTTTATCACCCAGAAGAAATCTCTGTATTCAGAGTCATTGGATCCTTTTTCCCAAGCTCCAGAAGCAGAGCTCCATGTTTTAGCAAAGCCTGTGAGCTATAAAAAGGGTGTATATTTATATAGATAGTCGAGATATAGAGAGCTTTTGGTTCCATTTGAAGGGCCAGAAGTTTGTTTTTACTTCGGCAGGTAAACCAATTAAGCATGCCAAGTTAATTTGATTGGCCGTTTTCAGCCTTCCAGGTTCTTGCTGAAGTAGCCATACTAACTTTAAACTCACACATGGAAGCAGACCAGGTGACTAAGCATGCTGCATTACAGCCCGGGCACACTTGCTGGGTCTGTGAAACTCACAGATTCCACCCAAAAGCTGAACATCCCTTCCAGAGATTACAAAAAGATATATCCAGATGCCCAAGTCAGGATCTTACGAGTATGCATTTAGTCTGTATGGACATGTTTTCTGGATGGCCAGTGGCAAATGCTACTGCAAAGGCCACAGTAAAAAGTGTTATCAAAAGTAGTTTATAAGTACAGAGTGCATAATCTACAGAGAGTAACAGAGGAAATCATTTTTATAGGAGAGTCCTTACTAGAAGTTTTAAGGTTTTATTTGTACACCCCCTACTGTGTACAATGTAGCGGAAAAAGTAGAGTCAGAAACTAGAAGACTTTTGCCTGAATGTTTTCTTATATTTTATCAAGCCCCTAAGGGGAATGTTAGACTCTCTCCCTATTGGATTTGGTTTGGGAGTGTTACTTGCTTATATTTTGTCTCAGCAGCTGAAGTCCTCCATTCGGATCTCACAGAGAATGTTGCTGATCTTTTAAGGTTTTTGACAAACTCATTTATGTGTTTTCTCCCCAATTCCAGATCCTAAAAGTTTGTAAGGATCTAAAACTAAAGCAAGGTGACTTGTGGATGGGTAAGAGACATTTATATATAAGGAAATGTTTGGAGACTCAATACAGCATCTATTTCATGTACAAGTTGTGCAAAACTTGAAGGAAAAGTCACCTGGATCCACACCAGACACTGCAAAAATGACTAAATTAAAGAAATCTCTGTATTTGATTTGTTTCCCTCTTTGAATCACACTCTAGGGTATTATTTATTCAAATACTAATTGTAAGATAGATAGATAGATATAAATAATGTGATTTGAAAAGTCGTTTAGCCAAGTTGAAGTCATATTGAAGTCATATTTGTCTTTTGTACGTCTTTCATTTTATGTAGAATTGTCCGTTTTTACATGTGCTGATAAGTCAGCATGCCAACAATTCAGCTAGAAGGCCATTCTGGAGTGTACAGCCAGTACTCTGTAAATATGTCTTATCAATAATTTGTTTTTCACAATGAAAAGTCATTTTGTAATGGAAAAGCTGCTCAACTATTATTTTCTCCACAATGGAGTTTTTGCCCCTTTGGCCAGGACTACCTCCACCTAAGCGTGTGGAGGTTCCAGGTTAACCACTTCATCCCCGGACCATTATGCTGCCTAAGGACCAGAGGACTTTTTCCAATTTGGCACTGCGTCGCTTTAACTGCCAATTGCGCGGTCATGCAATGCTGTACCCAAACGAAATTTGCATCCTTTTCTTCCCACAAATAGAGCTTTCTTTTGATGGTATTTGATCACCTCTGCGGTTTTTATTTTTTGCGCTATAAACGGAAAAAGACCGAAAATTTTGAAAAAAAAGTGATATTTTCTACTTTTTGTTATAAAAAAAAATCCAATAAACTCAATTTTAGTCATATATTTAGGCCAAAATGTATTCGGCCACATGTCTTTGGTAAAAAAAATGTCAATAAGCGTACATTTATTGGTTTGCGCAAAAGTTATAGCGTCTACAAGCTAGGGTACATTTTCTGTAATTTACACAGCTTTTAGTTTATGACTGCCTATGTCATTCCTTGAGGTGCTAAAATGGCAGGGCAGTACAAAACCCCCACAAATGACCCCATTTTGGAAAGTAGACACCCCAAGGAAATTGCTGAGAGGCATGTTGAGCCCATTGAATATTATTTTTTTTTTTGTCCCAAGTGATTGAATAATGACAAAAAAAAAAAAAAAAAAAAATTACAAAAAGTTGTCACTAAATGATATATTGCTCACACAGGCCATGGGCATATGTGGAATTGCACCCCAAAATACATTCAGCTGCTTCTCCTGAGTACGGGGATACCACATATGTGGGACTTTTTGGGAGCCTAGCTGCGTACGGGGCCCCGAAAACCAATCACCGCCTTCAGGATTTCTAAGGGCGTAAATTTTTGATTTCACTCCTCACTACCTATCACAGTTTTGAAGGCCATAAAATGCCCAGATGGCACAAAACCCCCCCAAATGACCCCATTTTGGAAAGTAAACACCCCAAGCTATTTGCTGAGAGGCATGTTGAGTCCATGGAATATTTTATATTTTGACACAAGTTGCGGGAAAGTGACAAATTTTTTTTTTTTTTTTTTGCACAAAGTTGTCACTAAATTATATATTGCTCACACAGGCCATGGGCATATGTGGAATTGCACCCCAAAATACATTTAGCTGCTTCTCCTGAGTATGGGGATACCACATGTGTGGGACTTTTTGGGAGCCTAGCTGCGTACGGGGCCCCGAAAAACAATCACCGCCTTCAGGATTTCTAAGGGTGTAAATTTTTGATTTCACTCTTCACTGCCTATCACAGTTTCGGAGGCCATGGAATGTCCAGGTGGCACAAACCCCCCCCCCCAAATGACCCCATTTTGGAAAGTAGACACCCCAAGCTATTTGCTGAGAGGCATGGTGAGTATTTTGTAGCTCTCATTTGTTTTTGAAAATGAAGAAAGACAAGAAAAAACTTTTTTTTTTTCTTTTTTCAATTTTCAAAACTTTGTGACAAAAATTGAGGTCTGCAAAATACTCACTATACCTCTCAGCAAATAGCTTGGGGCGTCTACTTTCCAAAATAGGGTCATTTGGGGGGGGGGTTGTGCCACCTGGGCATTCCATGGCCTCCGAAACTGTGATAGGCAGTGAAGAGTGAAATCAAAAATTTACGCCCTTAGAAAGCCTGAAGGCGGTGCTTGGTTTTCGGGGCCCCGTACGCAGATAGGCTCCCAAAAAGTCTCACACATGTGGTATCCCCGTACTCAGGAGAAGCAACAGAATGTATTTTGGGGTGTAATTTCACATATTCCCATGGCATGTTTAAGCAATATATCATTTAGTGACAACTTTGTGCAAAAAAAAAAAAAAAAAAAATTGTCTATTTCCCGCAACTTGTGTCACAATATAAAATATTCCATGGACTCGACATGACTCTCAGCAAATAGCTTGGGGTATCTACTTTCCAAAATGGGGTCATTTGGGGGGGGGGTTGAACTGTCCTGGCATTTTATGCACAACATTTAGAAGCTTATGTCACACATCACCCACTCTTCTAACCACTTAGGACAAAGCCCTTTCTGACACTTTTTGTTTACATGAAAAAATTATTTTTTTTTGCAAGAAAATTACTTTGAACCCCCAAACTTTATATATTTTTTTTAAAGCAAATGCCCTACAGATTAAAATGGTGGGTGTTTCATTTTTTTTTTTCACACAGTATTTGCGCAGCGATTTTTCAAATGCATTTTTTTGGCGAAAAAACACACTTTTTAAAATTTTAATGCACTAAAACACACTATATTGCCCAAATGTTTGATGAAATAAAAAAGATGATCTTAGGCCGAGTACATGGATACCAAACATGACATGCTTTAAAATTGCGCACAAATGTGCAGTGGCGACAAACTAAATACATTTTTAAAAGCCTTTAAAAGCCTTTACAGGTTACCACTTTAGATTTACAGAGGAGGTCTACTGCTAAAATTACTGCCCTCGATCTGACGTTCGCGGTGACACCTCACATGCATGGTGCAATTGCTGTTTACATTTGACGCCAGACCGACCCTTGCGTTCGCCTTTGCGCGAGAGCAGGGGGGGACAGGGGTGCTTTTTTTTTCTTTATTATTTTTTTGCTTTTTTATCTTATTTTTAAACTGTTCCTTTCATTTTTTTTTTTTTTTAATCATTTTTATTGTTATCTCAGGGAATGTAAATATCCCCCATGATAACAATAGGTAGTGACAGGTACTCTTTTTTTGAAAAAATTGGGGTCTATTAGACCCTAGATCTCTCCTCTGCCCTCAAAGCATCTGACCACACCAAGATCGGTGTGATAAAATGCTTTCCCAATTTCCCAATGGCGCTGTTTACATCCGGCGAAATCTAAGTGATGAAATGCTCGTAGCTTCCGGTTTCTTAGGCCATAGAGATGTTTGGAGCCACTCTGGTCTCTGATCAGCTCTATAGTCAGCTGGCTGAATCACCGGCTGCATTCTCAGGTTCCCTGTTGAGACAGGAGAGCCAGAGAAAAACACGGAAGACGGTGGTGGGGGGGGCATTCCCTCCCACTGCTTGTAAAAGCAGTCTAGAGGCTAATTAGCCACTAGGATTGCTTTTACATGAAAGCCGACCGCTGGCTGAAAAGAATGATACCAAGATGATACCTAAACCTGCAGGCATCATTCTGGAATAACCACTCAAAGTCGTGAGTGGCGTATCTGAAGACAAAAAAATGGTTAACAATAAAACACAGTAAACGGTAAAGTATAAAAAATTGCATACCTGAAAAGCAAACATGATAAAACATAATAACAATAAAACATTGCAGAATAGAATACAATAAAAAAGAGCAGAACAATAGAGAGATAATAGAGAGAGAGAACAATAAAACGACAACAATTTTTTTTAATTTTATATATATATATATATATATATATATATATATATATATATATATATATATATATATATATATATATATATATTTTTTTTTTTACACTTTTTTTTGTAACTGTAACTTTTATAACTGTAACCGGTTCCAGGTTCGGGTCTCTCAAAATGCGATGGCATCTTGGGAGACCCTGTGAAAGTGTGCCTAGTCTGTGCAATGCTGTACCCTACGCTAATACTCAACTAGTGTATGGTAGCGTTCAAAACATTCACCAATGCAAAGACCAGGATTGACAGGACAGAAGGGACAACAATAGTGGGTGTCACGCCTATATCCGCACTTGCTGCAGACACAACATCTTTTTTGGGGGGGGGGGTTCGCTGGGTAGGGGTACTCGGGAGGACATAAAGAAAATGCCTCTCATGCAGCCGACTGCATTTGGTTGGGGATGTGAATGGGGGGGGAAGTACGGGCGCTGCAGAAGTGGTGGGTTCCCAATTAGGATTGGCGAATGCAGCAGGAAGGGCATTATGGGCATGACAGGCCTGTGTTTGTCTTCTTCTTGGTGGCAGCGGGACACTACTTGTGCTTGCCACCTCACCAGCTTGAACTGCATTTATGGGACTCGCCAGTTCACCAAAACGCTACCAAAAAAACTGTTAACGATCGCAGGGATCAGGCAAACGCTGCAGTTATGCGTTTAGTGTTTTGTAAGTGACAGTGATCGATCGATACTGCACTTGGGTGGGCTGGGCCGGGCGGAGGGGCAAAACGCAGGTGCTAGCAGGTATCTGGGCTGATCCCGCTAACACTGCGTTTTTGGGAACCCTAAACTGCTGGGGACGCTATTATAGATCTGATCAGATCAGATATTGATCTGTTCAGATACTATACCACTAAGGGAGGTGTATGCTGCGTGCGTGGGTGTTAGCGGTACTGGCGCTAATCTGACGCTGCCTGGGGCGACGCATATCACCGCCGGGCGATCAGGGGGCTAAACCTTTATTCGGTAATAAACGGCGGGTGCCCCGACACTATAAAAAATAAACGAACTAACCAGCGTCACCCGTAACAGTTATACGGTGATCAGTGGTGAAAGGGTTAACTAGGGGGCAATCAAGGGGTTAAAACATTTATTAGGTAGTATATGGGGGTCCCTGTTGCTATAAAATGCTGACGGCGAACCTAAATATTTACGTCCCTAACTAGAGTCACCAGCGACACTAATACAGCGATCAGAAAAATGATCGCTTAGCGACACTGGCGACAGGGGGTGATCAAGGGGTTAAAACTAAAATTAGGGGGGTACCCTAGACCTAAAGGGGGCTAACCCTAACTGCCCTAACACAGTAACTGTCACAAACTGACACCAATGCAGTAATCAGAAAAAAAAAAAAAACTGGTGTCAGTGTGACGGGGGGGGGGGGGGGGGTGATTAGGGGTGTCTTGTGTGCCTGGCATGTACTACTACTGAGTGTGTGTGTGTTTGTGCACTCACATTGATGTCTTCTCTCCTCGGCGCCGGAACGGAAAATACCGAGCCAAGGAGAGATGACATCATTTCCTTTGCTGCTGTTTAGCATACAGCAGCAAAGGAATGTTCTGATTGGCCGGCGGCGATCGCGAGGGGGGGTCACGAATGGATGGCCTCCCCCTCACCTCCGATCGCCGGGGGACAAAAGAGGACCGCCTCGGGCACCGGGGGGGGGGGGTCCGATCGCCCCACCCGCGGGAGGCAGATCACGTGTATGTACGCGATTCTGCCTGCCTGTGCCGCCTTGCCAACGTACATCAGCGTGAGGCGGTCCTTAAGTGGTTAAAGGTGATAGCAGGTATGGTTAGTGATCAAAATATTGATCAAACGAGAGGAGACTGTAATGGAAATGTGTAAGTTCTGTATATAATTGTATTCTATTTTGGATGTATTGCACACTGCCCTTACTGTGCACATGGCACTAATAATGTTTTCAGTACATGTTTACATTCTTTCGAGTCCTGATTAGAATTAGCCTGCCTATGTAACCCTTGTTACCATAAACATACAATTGTAATATTAATGTGATACCTAGGTAATCATGTGTATAAAAACTTTCAGTTGCGTCATAATAAAGCAGAACAGTTATTTGGAAAGATGCTGAGCGTATCTTTGGTGTCTGTTCCCTACTGCAATAGTTATTATTAATTTGGAACCACTAATATATATGAGGATAGGAGTTGCCTATCTACAAAATGTCCTGGTCACATGGAAATCTTTGTTGTTCATCTTTGTTGTTCAAATACCATAGGCGGTGCTTAGATGATTAAAGGCGGACTCCTGCTGGAAAACGTTCCTGGGAATGACACCTTGAGGGGGAGCTAAATTACGCAAACCCGAGGTACGAAATTCTAGTGAGCACCACACTAGAGATCCAGATGCCAGCCCGAAGACCCAAGTCTAGTTCCAGTTTGTCTGTGGATATCAAGTTCTGTCCTTACAAAGAGACAGTGTTTTGGGGTAGAGAATGCATGTCTGTACATATGAATGATCACAGAATTGAACCAAAAGTTTTGGGAAGAGTTGGAGGAGAATGAGAGTTATAATGTGGACATTTCCTTTTCCTTCTTTTTTTGCGAATTTAATGGACATTCAGAAGCTATCCAAGAGACTTTTCTTTTTGTGCATTTCCTTGGGAATATTTTTATTTGGCCTAAAGGCTGTCATGCCCCTCCCACTTGTTTTTATGGACTGTCATGCCCCTTCCTCCCTTTTGCATGCCATGGACAATTGCTATGCAGCTGAGATTACGTGTTGTGTTGTTTGCTATTTTTGCATGTTTAGAAGGTGGTCCGGGTGAGGGTTGAGAGCATATTGGGATTGTTGTTGTAGTGTGCCCAGGATGTGCTCGACCACTTCAGTGTGTAGGATGACTTGAATCTGCAGCTGTTGGATAATATTTCGAGGGATGCTGGCATGAGCACTGTACTATATATGTATTGGTTGACATGTCATCCGCCAGCCTCTGTGTTCTTAAGGTTATATGTGGCCCACCCGATAACACCACTAATAAACGCACTCATTAGACATAGAGGGGATGTGTATTCAAAGTCTGAGGGAACTCCACAGTGTTTGACACCTCAGATCATGCCCTAAATCACACTATATATGCTTTCAAGCATGCCTCTGACCCCCATACTGAGATGGCTAGGCTACTTTCACAGCTTGCCCTTGCAGGATTCTCTGAAGGTGCCCAACGGGTCCTTAAGCAGACAGCCACTAGCCTGGGAAACAGCACGTACATTTGTTGTGGAAGAACATGCCATCAATGGATTCTGAGTGATCCAAAGGGATGGTGTTACTTGGCCTCATTGTTTCCGATAATGGGAATTTTCGGGGACAATGAGGAACGTCACTTCCTCAAGGCTAGTGTTCATCCTAAATGCCCCCTCAAACACCGTTATGCTAGGTCATTGTTTTTGGAAAAGGACATGACCTGGGCATGGTTCCCCTCGGGAACCTAAGGGGGTATTGACATGATGAAAAGGCTAATTACTTAGGAACCCCCTGGATAATATGGAATGGTTTGGTTTCAATGGAGTGTTTTCCTGGATCAGGGATATTGCTGTGTGTATTGTAGTGACTTTGCTCCTGGCATTATTTCAGTGTGCGTGCTTTGAGTTTGTTATGTGTGTATCACAATGCAGATAAGCCAGTCACCTTCGTGTCTGAAAGAGGGGATTGTAGTGACTCCATATTTATATAAGATTAACTTGGGTTAATCTGCTAGTTAGTTTAAGTTCTGTATTCTCAGACTGTGACAGACTAACAGTTTTTGCAAGGCACACATATAAGAAAATATAGCTTACAGCAGCATCTTTGCTCTGTACCTTTCTATATAAAGCTTTTGGGGTGTAGAGCAGTCTGGGACATTTTCCTGTGTAAAGGGGAACACCAAGGGCATGACTATGAGCCATGGAAGCAGATGGCATGGTTACTATAGTTGCTGTGTCATGTTTAAGGGGTTGGGCATTTGAGTATAAATGATATGAAATGTACACCCCTGTATTAAATCACTTCCATGCAATGATTGGTTAATAACGTATATAAAAATTGTATACCCGCCCAAAATTAAATCAGATAGCTTCTTGGTGAAGACAAAAAAGATGAGAGAGAGTCTATGTTCAAAGCTATCTCCTCAGTACTGAGAGGGTCTTGTGAGTGCGGTAATTGCTGTTATACCTAGCTGGTCTTGTCAGATATACAGAAATACCATTTGATTCCACTTCAATGGTTAAATCCTCTTTGAGGTTTATTCATTTCATTTTTCGTGGTGCCCTGTTATGGAAAGAGGTCATGGGACTGTTTCCCCGGAATGTTTTTTCCTTGGTTCCTATTCCAGTAATACCCATGACAACGGTGGCAATTCATTGTCACCAGGACAAATAGGATGAATTTGGGGATACAATAAAACCGGTTCTAATCCTTCCCTACACTATGAAAGATGTAAAGAAGATCAACAGCTGCCATTTTAACAAGTATCAGTAACCAATCCTATGTAATACATTGTCAGATATTACAAAAATCTAATACTCTTCTCATTTCATTTTTAAGTGCAAATTTAACAAACTGAACATACTGTATGCTGCTAGCATGGATCGCTATATTCATCTGCAAGTTGTCTTACTATTAGTCAAGCTCCATCCAGTGTTTGATTGGAGCAGACAACTTATTGTAATTGTTTTGCTAAAACATTGAGCCTCATGCATTAAACAGTTGTGCCTACAACATATCAATTCATCTTTGCACTGGGTTCATTAACAAGCAAATCTGGTTGTAACAAACTATAACATGAAGCTCGGTTTTAAATATAAAAATCTTTATTACGGTTCTCTTCACCATATTATTTGTTCATGAAGGAACACAAGGAAAGTCTTTTCTTAGATAAACCTCTCAAAATAAAAAAAACAACAGAATCAAACTTTACACGTACACAGAGAATATATCTAAAATGTTTTAAAGGCAAATCAATATTCCGAATGCATCTATCCATCAATACTTTTACAAAACAATACTTATCTTCAAGTTCCTTTAGCTGATTGTACATGTTTTTGTATGTCCAATAATTCAAGAGACAGAAATACATTTAACATTCATCAAGTAAGAGATGTTAAGAAATTGTGTAAATGCCCCTTTTTACTTGTTTCCTTTTCATCTTGGCTAAGAAGCATTTTTAATCTGGAAAATTGAAATTTGCCCTTCTTTGCAGACTTCGCTATTGTGGCAGGTGAAGAATGAGCAGAAACACATGACCTACAAAGACAACAATGCAGATATAACTAACAGGTTTTTTTTTTATGACAGTATAAAACAAAAAACATACACAACTTCATGTAAAACAGAAATACCAATTCATGGAATAAGGTTTTTTTTTTTGCGTTTTTTTTTTTCCCCAACAAGACAGTGCATTGTTTTCAGACAGCCAACTTCGACTTGTGAGAAAGAGCTTCATTATCATCACATTAAAATTGCATACAATACTATTGTATTTGCAATAGTGCATATAATGCATTACTTACAGAATACCATATTTCTTTGTGACAGTGGTGAAAGGCCTTTTTTTCAGTGCTGACAGACAGGCTATTTTAAAAACAGAATCCACTGTGTAAACTCTTTTGTGACAAATGCTTCTACCTACCCCATAACACTTACTCTATAGTTTCAACTGAATCACACATGTAAAACTCAAGTGTACAGTCTTGAAATGATTCTGTGCTGTGTCGAACCAACTCCCATGTGCATGCATGAAAGTTATGTCATCTGAGCCCAGCCTATCAAGAGGCTGAAGACACCAAACTTGCAAGCTAAAAAGATGAAGGTGGCAGTTACAGAGGAGAGCACCAACACTACAGTGCTGTAAGGCATCGCTTTGCTATGTATTGTACCACAATTTGCAAATTTGCAGTACATATTTACACATTATGGCAAAAACCTCCCGGGGGTCCAATATTTAGAATTTAGTCTGGCAGCTTGCTTCCCCTTTAACCGCTTGCCGACCCGCCACAGTACGTTTACTGTGGCAGGTCGGCTAGTACGGGCACCATCACGTACCTGTACATCACAACTTTCTCCCAGGTCAGCGCGTGCGCCCAGAAGCTTGAGCTGCGGCACAAGCCAATCAGTGGGTCCGGGCCAATAATTTATGGCCGGCACCCGCTGATTGGCTGAGCGAATGACAGAAGAGAGCCCTGTGTTGGTAAACAACACAGGGCTCTCTACAGACAGCAGCGATGTGCAGGTTTTTTTCTCTCTGAAAAGCAGCGAGTAAAAACTGGCACATTGCTTAGTAAAAACAGCACACACTACCAACTGTTAGGTACACAGTTAACCCTTTGATCGCCCTATATGTTAAACCCCTACCCAGCCAGTGTCATTAATACAGTGAAAGTGTATATTATTAGTACTGATCACTGTATTCGTGTCACTGGAGATGTCAATGGCAGTTAGTCAGTTCCCACAAAAAGTTGCCACAAAGTGTCAGTTAGTATAAGATTGCCCACTGCACTATAAGTTGCTGATCATCGCCATTACTGATCATCGCCATTACTAGCATAAAAAAAAAATTCCAGTATCTATACCACAGTTTGTAGATGCTATAACTTTCACACAAACCAATCAATACACACTTATTATATTTTTCTTAGCCAAAGATATGTAGCAGAATGAATTTTGACCTTAATTCTTGAAGAACTTTGATTTTTTGGGTGGATAGGTTTTATAGCAGAAAGTAGAAAATATTGTACAAAAATATTGTTTTTTTGTTGGTTTTATTTAAAATTTTCAGTCTTTTTTTCATTTGTATCTAAAAAAACAAAACAAAAAAAAAACAAAAAAAAACTGGTGATCAAATACCACCAAAAGAAAGCTATTTGTGTGAAAAATAAAAAATAAAAGAAGGAGGAAATAAACTTCGTTTGGGTACAGATTTGCAGTTGTGAATAGCAGAAAATGGCCTGGTCATGAAGGGGGTAAAACCATCCAGAGCTCAAGTGGTTAAGTAACAGACACCTTTCCCTTGTAGCCGTAAAACCATCATTAATTTCACACACAAAAGCAACATCATGCTGTATCTGACAATCTATTATAAAATAAAATTGGATGACAATATTAACATACTTGCCTACCGGATATCAAAATTCTCAGTTTCTATAATGTACACTGCATTCAAATGATAAATTGGCAGTGCTTTCATGCTCAAAAGATTTATAATGTTATGCATGCTAGCAATGGGTCCTAACCAATAACTAAAAAGCACAGTAGTGGCTTACAACGCATGCAACCAAGATTATACTATACCTGGGTGTTAGTACTGGGCTTTTGCTTTTCGAGCTGAGCTTCTCTTCGCTGTAAGAGAGGTTCACCTTCCTATTCGATCCAGGTGTCCTCAGGTCAGGAGACCCAAAATTCCTCTTTGTTTTAGGTGTACCTGGACCATTAGCAAGACCATTTCTGCTTTCCCCAGGATATTTGGAAACCATTTTACACGTGTTGCATGTAACCACCTGGAAAAGGGAATCAAATTTGATATCCACATAAACAATCATAGCTACTAGAAAGTTATACAAGAAGAATAACAGGAAAGAAATTTGCTCCATACATAATAAAAACAATAATACTATTCTAGAGTTAAAATGGGCAATTAGACAGCTGAACAAATGCGACAGTGAGAAAACCGGCTATGAAAAACAAAACCCTCAAACTATTTAAAAGACATTGTCACACTGTCATATTCTGTTTGCATCAACTGGTGCACACATGCTGCATCCAACACACATGTTCAAAAGGAATAGAGAATAAAAAAACCCACTGCCGAAGTAAAAGCTGCCATCCTGTATAGAAAGGAAACTAGGGAAAAAACTTGTTCAGAAAGCAAAATCAAGTGGCACTGAGACACAGAGATCAGTGTATTTATACAGCTCTGGTGATGCAAATCCATCATCAATAATAACTGAGGGGATGCCTGGTAGTTCCTCTAAAATCATTACTGCTACCACTCTAAGTTGTAAAATCAAATATGTCATTATATTTATGTCCCTGCAAAATAAAGAAGTATTTGGCAGGAACAGCAACACATTAGTGACCTTATAAGTTTATGGCAAGGCAAAAAAAAAACCTAAACATTACATACACATTTCCACATGTTTTATCTCCAAGTCTGCATATACACAAAAATACTTGTTGATCCTTGTTGAGCACTTGGCTCCTAAATTCCTATTATGGGCTAACATTAAAAAGCCTTTTCTAATGCCCCGTACACACGGTCAGACACTGATCGGACATTCCAATAACAAAATCCTAGGATTTTTTCAGACGGATGTTGGCTCAAACTTGTCTTGCATACACACGGTCACACAAAGTTGTCGGAAAATCCGATCGTTCTAAACGCGGTGACGTAAAACACGTACGTCGGGACTATAAACGGGGCAGTAGCCAATAGCTTCCATCTCTTTATTTATTCTGAGCATGCGTGGCACTTTGTGCGTCGGATTTGTGTACACACAATCGAAAATTCCGATAACAGATTTTGTTGTCGGAAAATTTTATAGCCTGCTCTCAAACTTTGTGCGTTGGAAAATCCGATCGAAAATGTGTGATGGAGCCTACACACAGTCGGAATTTCCGACAACAAGGTCCTATCACACATTTTCCGTTGGAAAATCCGACCGTGTGTACGGGGCATAAGACTTGTCTTTTGCTAAACTACAAAATGCCTCCCGCTCTCCTTTTCTCTACAACATAGGAGAGTAATTGTTCTGTATTTCAGGATACGAAGTAGGAGCACTGATTAGACTGTTAAAATTAAATTTAACTTAAAAAAAAAAA
The DNA here is from genome assembly GCF_042186555.1 of Aquarana catesbeiana. NCBI lineage: Eukaryota > Metazoa > Chordata > Amphibia > Anura > Ranidae > Aquarana > Aquarana catesbeiana. The sequence continues at coordinate 289,296,866 of NC_133328.1, forward strand.
AAAAAGAAGGACTCCAGGAACTGCAGCACTTTCAAAACATTGCTGGCTTATAAATTATTAATGCCAACAAAGTGTACGCCACCTCATGCACTTCTCCCATTTACATTTTTACTGAGCACTTGAGTATAGCCATCGCTAAACTTCAGGTGCTCTGACACTAGAAACATTTGCAGCCACTCTGCCCACCCCTCCTCTCGCCCAATTATGTATTATATGAACCTAAAAGTATTCAGTGAATGGATGGCAGAGGGGAGAGCAGGGCAGAGCAGGTGTTGTCACTCAGGGAGCCAGGATCATAGCAACAGATATAGTGCCAGCGCTCCATAAAAGAGAAGTCCATACAGTGACATGACCTAACCCCTTGAAAACCCAGTACATTTTTAAATTAAAAAGTTCTGCCATCTCCTGGAGTTCTTCAAGATAACACAGGACGACTGCACAAAACACAGGACAGCTCTGAATTTCTTACAGATATAACCAAATGCTTTTAGGGCCAGTTCACACCATAGAAACAGTCCGGATGCGTTCCAGATGCTTTTCTGCATGCGCGTTTTTGATGCGTTCCAGTGCGTTTTTGATGCAGTCCAGTGCATTTTTTCCCCCTCTTTTACCTTAAACCTAAATAGGGACAGGTGTGTTCTAGTGCATTTTTGGTGCTTTTTAGTGTTCCAGTACAGTCCAGGAAAAATGCAGCATTTTCTACTTTTTTTTCTGGAACCGCAAGCACTGGTGTGAACAATGCCATTAAAGACCATATAATCTACTTTCCATGTAGGAAAAAAAAAAAAAAGTTCCACTTCAGAGTTTACATACACCACTTTTACCTACAGGTAAGCCTATAATAAGGCTTACCTGTAGGTACCTTGAATATCTCCTAAACTTGCACAGTTTAGCAGGAATTCAGTATATGTGCTGCTGCCGACGTCATTGGCTCATGCGCACTGAAGAAATGGGTGCCATTTCTTCAGTAGCTGTGCCATGACCAGCGGCTCCCACGCGCAGTGACGTCATCGCAAAAGTAACTCCGGTGGAAGATGTCTGCACTGTATTCAAAGGGCCGATGCCAATCCAGGGCATCAATCTAAGGTAAGTACTTCATAATGAGCTAGTATGATGCATAATAGCTCATTATGCCTTTGTCTTGCAGGGTTTGTTTTTTTTCCAGAGGTTTACAACCTCTAAGCATTTTTAAAAACTTTATGACTGCCAAGGAAGTACATGGCAATTAAGGTGTTAAAACAAACTTATGATTGCTTAGCAGCTTGCTTTAGCTCTGACAGCTTTGCTATTTTAGCAGAAGCGATCTAGGCAACTGTAAAGTCATCCAATCACTTCTACTGACTGACCTAGTAGTGCCCCCCCTCCATCTCTGGGCTTACCTTTTCTGCTCTATAAGCCTGGGACTATGGAACAGAAGCACTCAGCTCTGAGCACCTCTAATTTCAGCAGTTTACTGCCCCAGTAGCACCAACCAAAAACAAAAATAAATTAAAAGCATGATTCCTCAAAATCTTAAACCATAAACGTCACCAGGTGAAATTGGGGGGAAAAAAAACGCCTAAAAAAAGAAAACCAGTGCAGCCACCACATCTAATGTTTTGAAGGCTGCAAAACCAATCATTTTTGGTTTTGGGTTTAAAGTGGTTGTAAAGGCAAAAGGTTTTTTATCTTAATGCATTCTATGCATCAAGAAAAAAAAAACGTGTGCAGCAGCTGCCCTCCAGCACCCCCTAATATTTACCTGTGCCCCATCTCTCTCCAGGGATGTTCACGAGTACCTTGGCCGTTCGAAAATCTCCTGACTGGCTGAGACAGCAGCGGCGCCATTGGCTACTGCTGCTGTCAAAGTCAGTCAGCCAATCAGGAGAGAGAGTGGGACAGGACAGACCGGTCCTCTGTGTCTGAATAGACACACAAAGCTGTGACTCGGCTTGGGTGCCCCCATAGCAAGCGGTTTGCTGTGAGGGCACTTGACAGTAGGAAGGGGCCAAGAGCACAGAAAAGGGACCCGAGAAGAGGAGGATCCAAGCTGCTCTGTGCAAATCCACTGCAACAGAGCAGGTAAGTATAACATCTTTGTTATTTTTAGAGAAAAAAAAAAAAAAAACAAGACTTTACAAATTACTTTAATACTTGATTCATGCCCAAACACCCACTGTTGAAAATTTGCTTATTTTGTCTTGGATATTGTCTAACAGAAAGGATTACCTTCCTTACTTTGCAGTCCTGCAGTCTTCCATCCTGCTGGTTCTGAGTGTGGGAACCAGTTCCCTAAAGCCACTCTTCTTGATGATGTTACAAAACCAACAATAACATGGGGGGTATATTATCAACCTGTAATACCTGAAAGGTCCTCAACCCTCCAAATTAATATTGACAAAAAATAAAAAATAAAATAGGGTATTTATGGATCACCCACAGGTATAACAACTTACATATACATAAAATAAAAAATATATTTATTGTAACATTAAAATGTCATAAGAGAACATGAAACTGTCTGAATAATATGAATAAAAGATGTGTAATTTTTATCACCTATTGAGCCTACGCGTTTCACAGATAGTCCGCTTCTTAAGGACTCTACTTCGAAGATAACAAGTATGTAATAATTCAAAGTTTGAATTTCAATCTATGTATGGCCGGCTTAAGTCAGAGCAGTTTCTTGCTGCTGCATCTGCAAACTAACTGGGGCATATCCATGCAGTCACTGCAAAGAAACCTTTGCAAGTATACACTCATTTTTATTACACATTTTTATTACCAGAAATTCTGCAATAAAATGTGTGTAAAACGTAGTTACACTTTAACCACTTGCTTACTGGGCACTTAAACCCCCCCTCCTGTTAAGACCAATTTTCAGCTTTCAGCGCTGTCGCACTTTGAATGACAATTGCGCGGTCATACAATACTGTACCCAAATGAAATTTTTATATTTTTTTTCCCACAAAGAGAGCTTTCTTTTGGTGGTATTTGCTCCCCTCTGCGGTTTTTATTTCATTTCTTGTTAAAAAAAAAAAAATGTAAAAAGCCAGAATTTTAAACATTTTTTAAAAAATATTTTGGTGTAAAATTTAAAACAGGTAATTTTTCTCCTTCATTGATGTACGCTGATGAGGCGACACTGATGGGTGGCAATAATGGGCACTGATGAGTGGCAATAATGGGCACTGATTGGCACCACTGGTGGGCATTGATAGGTGGCACTCATGGGCACTGGCAGGTGGCACTGGTGTGCACAGATGAGGCATAACTGCCTCTTCCTCTTCGGGACCGATGTCCCTTGCAGATGAGCCGGTGAGCGGCTTTTTTTCCTCCTCACTGGCAGGAAAAAAAATTACCATGCTTTTGTTTACATCATGTGATTAGCTGTCATTGGCTGACAGCTGATCACATGGTAAGGGGCCGGGAATGGCCCCTTACTCGGATCGGTGATCACCCGAGTCTCAGTGACTCGGTGATCACAGCGCGCCCCGCGGCGTGCGCGCAGAGTGGAGGCCGTCATATGACGGCCTCTCGGAAATCCAGGTCTGCGCTGTGGCTGTCATTCGGCTATAGCGTGGACGGCAAGTGGTTAAATAGACAGGATATACATAGCCCTGAAAAAAGTGGGCTGTCCCTCACTGAAAAATTTGCAATATTAAACCCACCTTGCAACCCTGGGTGCACAAGAGGATCAGTAAGCTCTGACACTATTCATACGTGTTGGAGCTTTGCCTGGCAGAATGGCTCAAGATGAGGCTGTAACACGACGGCAGGAGAGGCTGCTGCATGTTGAGTAAACTTCAGGGGTTGGACAAAAGGATCTGAAAATGATTACCTGGTAGAGGGAGAACAAAACCACCTTCGGGTAGGAGGCGGCTCTAGGCCTCAACTCACATGATCCCATTATCATTTCAGGAGATTCATGCATGAAATGTCCGTCAGGTCAGACATTAAAGGGATATTACACCTAAAACCAAAAATATTGCAGCATACCAATTCTACTCATTAGTTTTTCATTTGTTTTTGGACTTCTTTTCCTCTGATTTCACAAGGTGATCTGACCAAAAACACACCTCCTGCATTAGAGTCCCTCCACTATGGTTAAAGGAGCACAGGGTCACCTATGGACAGCTACATTGTTAATCTGGGGGGGGGGGGGGGGTGTTAGATGTACTAGTAGATTTGAATGCACTAATAGATTGAAGCCAAAGTCCAACTCACACCTTTATAAGCAGGTACAGCATATTTTTTTTCCCATTTGGGATCTGTTTTTACGATTGTTTTTGAATTTTTTTTTAGAAAAAGGTTGGGACAAAAAAATTGCAGAAATTTTTTGAAGAACCCTGGTAAATAAAAAAATAAAAGCTGGTCATTGTAAGCACCCCTGCCAGTGTTAAATGGCTTGTTTTAACCCTCTAACTGCTACATCTGCAAGAGAGCTTGGTCGTTTGAAAAAACACAACAGACTTACTGTCCAGATCACCAGATGAAAAATAGGATTTTTATATCAGCTGAACTGTAAAATCCTTTTCTTGGAGTACATCACGAGACACAGAGCCACAGTAATAACTGTATGGGTTATATTTATATTGTAAAGCACTTCGGAAACTGTTGGCGCTATATAAATCCTGAATAATAATAATAAATAATAATATGGCACCTTCAGGTGATGGACACTGGCACACCCTAAACAGGAAGTTCAATTCCCCATATAACCCCTCCCCTTACCGGGAGTACTTCAGTTTTGTAGCAAAGCAATACATGTGTAACAGGAAAGAGGGAAGGGACCTCTGTGTCCCGTGATGTACTCCAAGAAAAGGATTTTACAGGTAAGCTGTTATAAAAATCCTATTTTCTTTATTGTACATCACAGGACACGGAGCCACAGTAATAACTGTAGGGATGTCCCAGAGCAATGCCACCTGAGGGGAGGGGACACAAGCAAACGTAGGGTGGAATTAGACCTGAGTACCTATACCTATCACTACTGCTGCCTGCAGAACACTGTGCCCAAAGGCGATATCCTCATGCCTTCTTACATCCACCTGATCATAAGCGTGCCCACGGGGTGTGCACAGGCATACCCTAATCCCTGGCCTGTGCTGAGCTCTCATTGGTCCGGCAAGCAAAAACATCCATTTGCTGCCGCTGCGACTTCTATACTTCTGGCCGCGGGCGGCGGCGGAGTGATACACGTATGCACTCCTCCCCCTCCTCTCTCTCCCTTGGAAGAGGGGCGGAGCCTCAGCCTGGATAGCGGCAGACGGGTCACGTGAGCAGTGAGCGCCGTGTCCAGCTGACTCACACCTTCGGCTATTTTTGGCGGCTCAGTTGCGGTTCGTACTGCACAAGCGCTGTGCCTTCGCAGTACAGGGGGGCATTATCTGCCGGGGGACCTTTTTCGGCAGGACACAGGCACTGGTAGCCAGACGCATGAAGAACCAAAACCCTCCCTGTCTGACTTGTATATATATATATATATATATATATATATATATATATACATACATACATACATACATACACACACACCCGTTTTTTTTTTTTAGCTTTCGTTTGAGGTGCACACCCTAATGCAATAGGCTGCGCACGCCTATGCACCTGATCGAATCTGGTGAATGTATGGACTGAAGACCAGGTTGCGGCCATGTCACAGTTAGAAACACGCCCCTAAAACACACTTAACCCCTACACTGCCACCTAGTGATTAACCCCTTCACAGCCAGTGTCATTTACACAGGAATCAGTGCATTTGTATAGCACTGATTGCTGTATAAGTGACAATGGTCCCAAAAAACGTGTGAAAAATGTCCGATGTGTCCGCCATAATGTCACAGTCATAATAAAAATCGCTGATCACAGCCATTTAAAAAAAAAAAAAAAATAATTAAATAAAAATGCCATAAAACTATCCCCTATTTTGTAAACGCTATAACTTTTGCGCAAACCGATCAATAATCGCTTATTGCGATTTTTTTACCAAAAATATGTAGAAGAATACGTATCGACCTAAACGGAGGAAAAAAGTTGTTTTTTATATATATTTTTGGGGGATATTTATTATAGCAAAAAGTAAAAAATAATGCGTTTTTTTCAAAATTGTTGCTCTTTTTTTGTTTATAGCGCAAAAAATAAAAAGCGCAGGGGTGATCAAATACCACCAAAAGAAAGCTCTATTTGTGGGAAAAAAAGGACGTCAATTTTGTTTGGGAGCCACGTCGCACGACTGCGCAATTGTCAGTTAAAGCGACGCAGTGCCGAATCGCAAAAAGTGCTCTGGTCAGGAAGGAGGTAAATTCTTCCGGGGCTGAAGTGGTTAAAGAAGATTTCTCTAGGTTGAGGACCCAACCTAGGTATTCCAGGTAGTTGACTGTGGTGACCATGCTTTGGTCCAAGCGGACTACCGACCGGTCTATTAAGAGCAGGTTGTCCAGGTATGCTATTATTGTTACACCTTGAGTCCTTAATCTGGCCAGAGGAAGGGCCAGAAGTTTTGTTAACACCCGAGATGCAGTAGCTAGACCGAAAAGGCAAGGCTACAAACTGAAAATGAAGTTTTTCTACTTCGAAACGTAGATACTTCTGGTGAGCGGGGAAAATAGGGACATGCAGGTATGCATCCTTGATGTCATTTGATGCCAGAAGTTCTCCTCCTTGTAGGATGGAGACTACTGATTGGATTGATTCCATGCAAAAAGAGCGAATTTTCAGGAACCGGTTTAGATCGTTGAGATCTAGAATGGGTCTGACATCCCCATTTGGTTTTGGTACCGTGAAAAGTTTGAATAAAACCCCAACCACGGGGACCACCATGATCACTTTTTGCGACAAAAGTCGGTCTAACGCTAGAGAGAATTCTTTTTCACTGGATCTTTGGGGACATTTGACCTGAGGAAACGAGGAGACGGGAATTCTCGGAACTCTAGTTTGTAACCTAGAGCTATTGTGGAGGCCACCCATCTGTCCCGAAATCCTTCCTGCCAGACCTTTGAGAACTGCAGAAGTCTTCCCCCCACTCGAGCGAGCGGGGGCGCCCCATCATAAAGGGGCTTTAGTGTTCTGTCTTGTGGGTTTCCTCCCCCAGGACTTCTTTTGTCCCTGGGGTTGACCCTGAGGTTTACCTCTTGAACCTGACGGTGGAGGCCGTCGTGACGGCCTGGTGGCTGATGCCTCTGGCACTGGAGAAAGAGCCCGTTTGAATGAGGGACGTTTACTCTTTTTCTTAACTGGCAAAAGGGTACTTTTCCCACTTGATATTTTTTGGATATATTTGTCCAAATCCTCCCCAAGCTTTTCACCACGGAAAGGAAAATCAGCCAGGAGCTTTTCGCATGGAGCTTCGGCTGACCAACTTTTCAACCATAAGATTCTACACATATGTACCAACCCAAGCGTAAGGCGAGAGGTTTGAAGAATAGAATTTTTGATTGCGTCAATTGCAAAACACAAAGCCGCTGGCAGCTCAGCTAACTCCTGGGCCTGCTGTTCAGGGAACACCTTGAGCACCGGTTTCAAATATTCTTTCAAGGACTGACATACCCCAATTGCCACCACTGCAGGTTGAGCCACTGAACCTGCCAAGGAGAAAATGTTTTTTAACAGTTAGATCCCTAAGCATTTGTACATTGTCAACCGGACAAGTCAAACTTTTATTCACACAGGATATAGCAGTGTCAATTGCTGGTATACTCCACATCTTGGTAAATTTTTCCTCCATAAAAAAAGTGTTGAAAACTTTTTAGGAGAGAAAAAGTGCTTATCTGGGTAATCCCACTCAGAACACATAAGCTTTCTAGTAATGAATGGACAGGAAAGGCACGCAAGGCTTGAGGAGGCTTTAGTGAACCCAAACAGGAAGTTGGCTTTTCAACCGACTCTGTTAAGGGTAGCTTAAAATGTGGAGTGGACCATTTCAGTAAGAAAATGCACCAGCAACTTCTCAGCATGTGAAGCTGAAGAAGGTCCTTCCTCACTTGATCCCTCAGAAGAGGAATAATCAGCCTCTTCACTGTCCCCTGAGGGGGATTCATCTTCCCCCCCTCCCACTGTTCCTCTGTTTGAAGCCCCCGGTGGTGACTATAGGCATGGCAACATTTACCTAAAGGAGCAAACCCACAAGAATTAGAAAAATTCCTTAGGAATCTCCCTTACCTTATCCAGCTGCAGGGTTCTGTGATAACCACTCACGGTGGGCTCCATTAAAAAACCTTCGGGGATTCCACAGCCCTGGGCCTCTAAAGCACCCCGCCAGGAATATGGCTGAAAAAAAACAAATACTGGATCCCGGGGTCCAGCTCTCTAAAAATAGAAGCGTTGCAGGCAAAACCTCGTTTCTTCGGACACGAGGCCTGAATACTATTCAATTCGACCTGGAAAAGACACTTTGAATGGATCCGGTTGCATAGCTTGTCCCAACAAGGAATATTCCAGCGGAGCACAGCACATCTTTACTCGTGACCAACACCTAAGACACTGGCGAAAAAACTGAGGTACTGCCAGTAAGGGAAGGGGTTATATGGGGAATTGAAATTCCTGTTTAGCGTGTGCCAGTGTCCATAGCCTGAAGGTGCCATATAACCCATACAGTTATTACTGTGGCTCTGTGTCCCGTGATGTACGATAAAGAAATATAGGAAAGAAAGCCTAAAAGAGAAAACTAATGCAGCCAGCACATCTAAGAATTGGTAAGCTGCAATATAATAAAATGTTTTCTTTTGGGTTTAATGACCACAAATGGGTACTCCCTTCCTAAGACAGCACATGCGCACGATCCATTCACAGCCGATCACTAAATGTAAACACAGAGCAGTTACTGCCCGTTACCAGCTCTTCTCTCCTCACACCCCATTTCCAGTGTGAGGAGAGAAGAGCCAGGAGCAGTGAGTTACCGATCTGTGTAGTGTCAGTGTCTGTACCAACACCACACAGTAAAGAGAACCTGTCACATCGCCTCCCCCCCACTGCAGCTGTCACCCAACAGTCACCACATAAGTGCCCATAAAAGTGGACCTGTCACCCATCAGTGCCCACAAAAGTGCACCTGCCACCCATCAGTGCCCATAAAAGTGCACCTGTCACCCATCGGTACCCATAAAGTGCACCTGTGATGATCAATGATCGTCATCAGTGACCCATCCGTGACCCTCATCTGTCACCTATCAGTCCCATAAAGTGTATTGGTCACCATCAGAGACTGCCATCAGTGACCCTCACCCATCAGTGACCGTCGCCCATCACCTATCAACTATCAGTGAACGTCACCTGCCACCCATCGCACAGCCCATCAGAAAAATGTCCAAAAGAGTATATACCAGTGAGGAGGCGTTCCAGATCCTCTCCATGACTGTTGAGAGCAGTGAGTTCTCATCAGATTCAAATGCCAATTCTGATTCTGAATTAAATTCAGCATTTGAAACCAATCGATAGTGGATCAGCAAATGAATCAGAGGAAGAATGGATCCCTCCTAAAAGGGCACGGCGTTCTGGAAACCAGGCAGCTACAGCAATATACCCCAGGATCAAATTCCCAGGCCCAGTACCAGAGTTGCCAGCGATAGACCTCAAAACCAAAAGGCCCACTACCAGCGCGGCCACCAGCGATAGACCCCAAGAACAAAGGCCCAGTACCAGGGATGCCGCCAGCGAAAGACCACAAGAAATGCCCAGGCCCAGCGATGCCGCAGCATCACGCCCAAATGCCAGCACAGGAACTTCAAATCCCCCAACTACCAGCACTGGAGTGCCACAATCCCCAAGAGCCAGGGACGCTCTACATTTTCCAGCTGGTCTTCCCAACCCAACATGGCTGCTTTCTGACTCAGGATCAGCAATAATTCCCCCTTTCACCGCACAACCAGGTGTGCAGGCCAATACCCAAAAATTTACAGAAATCGATTGTTTTTATTTATTTTTGCCCGACACTTTGCTGCAATTCATCGTGGACCAGACCAATTTACAGTATCTCACAAAAGTGAGTACACCTCTCACATTTTTGTAAATATTTTATTATATCTTTTCATGTGACAACACTGAAAATATGACGCTTTGCTACAATGTAAAGTAGTGAGTGTACAGCTTGTATAACACTGTAAATTTGATGTTCCCTCAAAATAACTCAACACACAGCCATTAATGTCTAAACCGCTTGCAACAAATGTGAGTACACCCCAAGTGAAAATGTCCAAATTGGGCCCAAAGTGTCAATATTTTGTGTGGCCGCCATTATTTTCAGCACTGCCTTAACCCTCTTGGGCATGGAGTTCAGCAGAGCTTCACAGGTTGCCAATGGAGTCCGCTTCCACTCCTCAATGATGACATCACGGAGCTTGTGGATGTTAGAGACCTTGCGCTCCTCAACCTTCCATTTGAGGATGCCCCACAGATGCTCAACAAGGTTTATGTCTGGAGACATGCTTGGTCAGTCTATCACCTTTGCTCTCAGCTTTTTTAGCAAGGTAGTGGTTGTCTTGGAGGTGTGTTTGCGGTCGTTGTGTTGGAATACTGCCCTGCAGCCCAGTCTCCGAAGGGAGGGGATCATGCTCTGCTTCAGTATGTCACAGTACATGCTGGCATTTTAGGTTCCCTCAATGAACTGTAGCTCCCCAGTGTTGACAGCACTCATTCAGCCCCAGACCATGAAATATATCACTTAGTGTGTAGTGAATCTATATATTTTAAGAGTTTCACTTTTTGACATGAATTACTGAAATAAATTAACTTTATGATATTCAAATTTTTGAGATGCACCTGTATATTCTGCACAGAAGCAAACCATAATGGGAATGCCATAAAAATGCCTAGGTAAACACAGGGGCCAGTGCCCTGGAGAAGACCTAGGGTGCAGAGGAAAGACTGAAGAGCCAAAGCCATAGAGGGACCATGATCTGTAAGCATGCATTCTGTTTAGAGGCCCATGGGTCCCTCTGGGAAGAGAAAGGGGGGGGTAGATCTGATGGATATACTATAAATATCAAACAATGGAATTAATTTCGTTTATATCAGATACATGCTCACCACAAATATTCATCCTGTAAAAATATATTCAAACCCCCCCCAAAATGTAAAGTGCATTCATTACACTCTTTAACCACTTAAGGACCAGAAGGTTTTACCCCCTTAATGACCGGGGCATTTTTTGCACTATGGCACTGCATTATTTTAACCGACTATTGCACGGGTGTGCGACGTAATTGATGTCATTACTTTCCCACAAATAGAGCTTTCTTTTGGTGGTATTTGATCACCTCTGCGGTTTCTATTTTTTGCGCTATAAACAAAAAAAACCCGACAATTTTGAAAAAAAAAAAAACAATATTTTTTACTTTCTGCTAGAATATGTATCCAAAAAAAAAAAAAAGTAAAAAAAAAATATTTTCTTCATCAATTTAGGCAAATATATTTTCTCCTACATATTTTTGGTAAAAAAAAAAAAATCCCAATAAGCGTAGGGTTGCACAGAAAATGCTTTGATGGACTAGTGGATTTTTGCAACATGACCAATTATGTAAGCTGTTAATTAATAAAAACCATACATTGCATTATATTTGAAACCTCCAACTTTCTTTTAAGAATATAACTTTTGTATACATCTCCCCCTAGCCCTGAATAACTCATTCAATAAACAGCAACCATGGTGCGGGTGAATGACGTCAGCCTACTGTGCCTCTGCCACCTAGTAAATGACTCATTCTAGTCATTCAGGGCTGGGGTAGATGTAAACAAAAGTAAGAACCCATACACATTTTATCTCTTACAGACATCAGCGCATGTATGTTGCGATACACTACAGGCCACCTTTTATGCGGGATCTTTCTGCCAGCAAGATCCTGCATAAATTCATACACCCATGTGCATTAGTCTTGTACCAACGGACTCCAGACCCTGGCTGTACTTGAGGCATATTATACGTGTTGAATTGAAACAACAGACGTACAAGGAAGGAGCTGAAATTATATATATATAAAAAAAAAACACACACACACACACACACACACACACACAGTAGATATTTTGCCATGGGTTCTACAAACTGCTGTATCAGGTACAGTTTGAATACAACTTTTCATGCAAAGTCACAATTTCAGAGTGTGCTTGGTTAGTAAAAAAAACAAAGGCTGACAACTGTATGCATGAGTGTTGATCTTTGTGTAGCCCTGCCTGTTCAAAAGAGGCCAATTGTTAGACTGGCTTCTGTCAAACAGTTGTGCTGAAAAAACAGCGGTTGTTCAGCCGCTGCAGCCAAGGGCTGAACAGCGTGTTCTGTTGGGGGTTATAGTCCCCACTGTCAAAATACAATTGTGCAGAGGTGGAGATCCCTGCATCCATATTGTGTAGCGGCGTGGATGCAGGGATTGGGGAGTTTGTTTTTTTTGTTCAGCCCACTGGTTGAACAAAAAAAAAAAAAAAAAAAAAAAAAAAAAAAAAGGAAAAACTCAGTGTGTACCCAGCTTTAGACTAATGCCCTGTACACACAGTCGGACATGGATAGGACATTCCGACAACAAAATCCATGGATTTTTTCCGACAGATGTTGGCTCAAACTTGTCTTGCCTTGTCTTGCATATACACAGTCACACAAAGTTGTCGGAAAACCCGATCGTTCTAAACGCGGTGACGTAAAACACGTACGTCAGGACTATAAACGGGGCAGTGGCCAATAGCTTTCATCTCTTAATTTATTCTGAGCATGCGTGGCACTTTGTGCGTCGGATTTGTGTACACACGATCGGGATTTCCGGCAACGGATTTTGTTGTTGGAAAATTTTATAGCAAGTTCTCAAACTTTGTGTGTCGGAAATTCCGATGGAAAATGTCCTATCACATATTTTCCGTCGGAAAATCCGATCGTGTGTACAGGGCATTAGAATTAAGTCTAATGCACAATTTTAGGGAGAAATAGCCAGCAGTTCAGTTGCTTTTTCTTGCAGTAATGTTGACGGATATGGGGGAAGGAAAAAAGTTATAATAGAAGAAAACACACCAAAGGGAATTTAGTAAGACAGAAGCAAACAAGATTCTGGAGCATTGTGCATGGCAACCAATCATCTTCTATAATTCATTTTCAAAACTTAACTGGACATGCTGAAGATACAAGCTGATTGATTACTATGCACAGTTGCCCCGGATTCTGCTTCAATGTTGAAAAATTCTCGCCATTGAGTTTCCCCTAAACTCGAAGTTATGTACAGCTATGCATGTATAGCTACTCTAATAATCAATTTTCATTACAAATTTCAACAGATTACAATCTCTGGTACTCAGACATCATTTATTGATCTTCCCATGTGCAACTACATAAGGTCGTCACAAGCCAGAACATGCTGTGATGTAACTGAACCTAATGCCATTAGCCAGTGTATTTTTCATTGCGCAACTATGAGAAGGTCAAGCAGCTGACAGACAATATTGACAATATTATAGAGAAGTATTGTATCACCCATTAGCATGAATAGTGATGTTATGAAAGCAAAACTGACCCTTACTTCTAGGCATGAATGACCTTCAAATGTGTAGATTCTACTCAGATGTACAGGAAGCTCCTATTGTCAAGCTGTCAGTTTAATGTAAACTGATCTGATAAGAAGCCACTACTGTGATAACCTTACTGTTCACAGAAAAGAACAACCACTAAATAAAAAAAAAAATGGTACTGCACATACAAAACTCTGAACAGCAAGTTCATGATGTACAAATGCCATGCTAACAAATTTAACAATCTAATCTGACCTGCAGTGTCGCCTGAGAGAAAAGTTGGCCATACAAATTTTAGCTGACTCCTGCTAATTGGGTAGAATTTAAATCATGGCACCATTTCAGTTCGACAAAAAGGGGCTCAAAAAAAAAAAAAAAAAAAAAAAAAAAAATGAAAAAAAAAAAATGTAAAAAAGACAGGTACAAAATGATTGTCCGAACAAACTTGAGTTAGGGTTTGGTAAGGGCAGAGTAAGTGATGGTAGGCTGCGGGGGAGCTAGAAGGGATTCTAAGAACACAAAGGGCAGAGAGCAGCACCATCTAAGTGCAGTATGACCGTAATTTAATGTACTGTATACTGTATATAATTTGTACCACTACACTGACCTATTTGATTCCTACAATGATCACTACAATGACCTACCGGATTCCTACACTGACCACTACACTGACCCCTACACTAACCTACTTGACCACTGCACTGACCTACCCAATTTCTACTTCCTGCACTATTCACACTCCATCTCCCACACCCACACACAGTACCACGTAGATCAGTGGATCCGCCATCCTCTATACCTCTCCATGGCCTCCACCGTCCATCCGATTAGGGCTCTCCCCAGCATCGGGCAGGCAGTATTGTTCAGGAGTCCAGCCACCCAGCTGCTCCTCGGTATCCTCTGCCGGGAGGTCAGCCAACAGCCACTGTACTTCTCCCATCCGCACCGTGCACCGCCCCTCCCCTGTTCTCACACACAGGCTGCACCAGAGCCATCCAGAGGGGCAGGCTGAACCAAAGGAGTCCCGATGTGGGGGGAGTTGTAGGGTGCCGCAGAGAGGAAGCAGAGGTGTAGGGGACGGGGTGAGGCAATAGGCTGCTGCACAGACCCTTGGGACGGCGGAGGAATAATTTTGCACCCAGGGCAAGAGTACCGGCTGCCCCCCCCATGCTACACCACTGGGCGGCGGGGAGGGGAATGCCGTGGACAGATAAAATGTCATTGGTTGTTAAAGACGCAGCGGCCCCGCTCCTTAACAACCAAAAATTGGCAGCATTCTTTTCTTTACATTTCAGTTGTCAGAAGATATCGGTTTCGGTATATTTGCACGAGTACCGATTGCCGTGCAAATGCCTAGTATTGGCACCGGTATTGGTATCCGTGCAACCCTAGTAAAAACCAACATATTGGAAACTGTTTGTTTGGTCATTAATAATTTGTGTTTACATAATACAATTGTGACATTGCTAGAATATCTCTTTGTTGATATTTCTAAAGTAAGATTAATTTCTCTACCTTACATAATAAATCCACATGTCAAATACATAAAATATTATGCCGCGTACATGCGAGTGGAATGTCCGACAGAAAAAGTCTGACGGAAGCTTTTCATCGTATATTCCGATCGTGTGTATGCCTCATCGGACTTCTTTTTTTTTTAGAAAATTCTGACGGACCTAGAAATAGAACATGTTCTAAATATTTCCGACGGGAAAACCGCTCGTCTGTATGCTGTCCCGACAGACCAAAAACGACGCTTGCTCTGAAGCAAGTACGAGACGGAAGCTACTGGCTATTGAACTTCCTTTTTCTAGTCCAGTCGTACGTGTTGTACGTCACCGCGTTCTTGACGGTCGGACTTTGGTTTAACCGTGTGTAGGCAAGACCGATTGAATGGAATTCCGTCGGAGAAACCTTCGGAGTTTATTCTGATAGTAAAACCGGTCGTGTGTACAGGGCATCAGTGCTGGTTCACACCATATGTGTAGCAATTCATTGGTTTATAGCCTATCACTGGAAATCTCCCTCAGTTCCGATAAATCAATTAAAAACAAGAATTAGCTCCATTAACCAGATGGAAAAAATCTCTCACTTATTATACATTTCTATACAATTTTATAATAAAAACTGTGACTCTTGGTTCTCACATGGAGATGTATTGCTCAGAAATGCAAATAGTTAACCACTTGCCACCTGCCATATAGCAGAATGACAGTGGCAAAGTGGTTTCAATATCCTGACTGGGCGTCATATGACGGTCCTCAGGATATTAAGCCGCTGCGCGCCCCCGCATCGCGGGGATCGTTGTTGCGGTGTGTCAGTCTGACACACCGCAACTCCGATCTAGGTAAAGAGTCTCTGACTGAGACTCTTTACCACATGATCAGCTGTGTCCAATCACGGATGATCACGATGTAAATAGGAAAAGCTGGTGATCGGCTCTTCCTCACTCGCGTCTGACAGACGCGAGTATAGGAGAGCCGATTGGCTGCTCTCCTGACAGGGGGGTTCTGTGCTGATTGTTTATCAGCACAGCCCCCCCTCGGATCCATGCCCCCCCTAGACACCCAGAGAAATACTAATCTGTGCCCAGGCAGCTGCCAATCAATGCCCAGGCAGCTGCAAATCAGTGCCCACTCACAATGCCTACGACTGCCAGTGCCACCAGGGATGCCTATCAGTGCCTCATATCAGTGCCACGTATCAATGCCCATCAGTGCCCATCAGTGCCACCCATAAGAACCCATCTTTGCAGCCTTTCAGTGCCCACCAGTGCCACCCATGAGTGCCCAGTGCCGCCTATCAATGCTGCATATCAGTGCCACCCAGTGCCCATCAGTGCCGCATATCAGTGCCACCTCATCGGTGCCGCCTTATCAGTGCCCATCAGTGAAAGAGAAAACTTACTTATTTACAAAATTTTATAACAGAAACAAAAGCAAAACTTATTTTTTTCAAAATTGTTGGTCTTTTTTTATTTGTTTAGCAAAAAATAAAAACCGCAGAGGTGATCAAATATCACCAAAAGAAAGCTCTATTTGTGGGAACAAAATGATAAAAATTTAGTTTGGGTACAGTGATGGACACCCGCACAATTGTCATTAAAACTGCGACAGCACTGAAAGCTGAAAATTGGTCTGGGCAAGAAGGTGTATAAGTGCCCTGTATTGAAGTGGTTAAATAGAGAAGTTTGTCCAAACGTATCTTTTTATATTTTTCTATATAATAGATATATATTCTTTACACTACTGTACAGACATTTATTTGTACCCTTGATAGATTGGTAAGCCTTGATAGATTGTATCAATATATTTTCTACTTGTCAATTTTTCAATAATTATATAACTGAATAACCTTTATATGTTATTTTTACTGTAATTGAAATCTCTTATTGTACCGCAATTTAACCTCAATAAAAGTTTGTAAACAAAAAAAATAACGTATTAGTGCTATTATTTAAAATATATTATATAGATGCTAACCTAGGACACTCTGAAATAGCGACATTGTTGTGTGAAATGTTGTAGTGGCTTTCTTTTAAAACTGTGTCTGATACAGCAGATCACATCATACATTTTTTTTGTCATTTAGATTGTATTTAAACACAAATGCTAAAATCTCATGTAGGCTGTAAAGGTGATTGAAAAAAAAAAAAAAAAAAGCTTGGTTGTGAAGCTATGGTCTCCTGTGGAAACTATTTTATTTGCAGAAGCTGTTGGCTGCCTTCCATCCTCATACTATGAGTGCCATATATTTTCTTTGAACTTTGTGTATAAATCGCTCCTCCACCGCCCCTGCCCATTAAAATCAATGGGCACCGCTACCTAAGCGCCTGCAAAGCGCTTCGGCGTTTTGCGTGCGCTTTTAACCCTTTATTTGGATGAAAAGCGCCTCTATAACAGAGGTAAAGCGCCGCTAATATGAGTGCCTCTTTACCGCTTACGTGCCCCAGTGTGAAAATAGCCTTAGATCTATAGTTCATTTACCCCCTCATACAATACAAAAACTGTCACAAACACACATATTAATAAACTTACTTTAACAAATATCTTACCAGGACACTCCTCGAACATTTGTATTTCCTAAGGAGTTTAGTTTGCTTAAGGTTTAGTCTGTGGCATTTTGCTTCTCTCTTTAATAAGATTTCAATGCGTGGTGTTATTTTCATTTTTGGCCTCAAGCGAACTTTGCGATTATCAGGTGTAAAAATCTGGAAGCAGAATGGGCATATTCCTTTTTTTTCACTTGTTACTGCTGCAAGAATACATAAAAATGTGGTAATTATAAAAGTAACATTTCAAAAAGCACTTAATGTAAAACAGAACATATTCAGATGAGAAAACTGATGGCTTCAGTCTCTCTAAAAACCTTTTGTCAAAGAATGGATGTAGAAGTGACAAGGCTTTTCAACGTGTGCCTTTTTCACTGAAGTGTAAAAGTTAAAGAAGAGAAAAGGAAATGATCAAGTAGTGCTTTAGATCCAATTTTATTAGCTTCTTATAATATGGTGTTCTACCACTGCATACTACAGTGGGGACGAAAAGCATTCAGATCCCCTTAAATTTTTCACTCTTTGTTATATTGCAGCCATTTGCTAAAATCATTTAACCACTTGCCTACTGGGCACTTAAACCCCCCTCCTGCCCAGACCAATTTTCAGCTTTCAGTGCTCTCACACTTTGAATGACAATTACTCAGTTATGTAATACTGTACCCAAATTAATTTTTTGTCCTTTAATTCACACAAATAGAGATTTCTTTTGGTGGTATTTGATCACCTCTGGGTTTTTTATTTTTTGCGCTATAAATGAAAAAAGACCGAAAATTTTGAAAAAAAACGCATTTTTCTTAGTTTCTGTGATAAAATTTTGCAAATTATTAATTTTTCTTTATAAATTTTGGCCACAATTTATACTGCTACTTATCTTTGGTAAAAATAACCCAGATTAGTGGATATTACTTGGTACGTGTGAAAGTTAGACAGTCTATAATCTGTGGTGCAAATCATAAAAAATTCTCATTTCTTGCGACCCGAACAAGCCAGCAAAATGAAGATTTTTTTATTTTTTTATTTTTTTTCCCTCACAAAATTGTCATTGTAATAGGTTATTTCTCTCACATGGCATGTATATACCACAAATAACACCCCAAAATACATTCTGCTATTCCTCCTGAGTATTACGATACCACATGTGTGGGACTTTTTCACAGCCTGGCCACATAGAGAGGCCCAATATGCAGGGAGCACCATCAGGTGTTCTAGGAGCATAAATTACACATCTAACTTGTTGACTACCTATTACACTTTTGAAGGCCCTGGAGCACCAGGACAATGACGTGTGGCACTAATACGTGGCACTGATGACAGATGGCACTGACAGGTACTGTGTTCACTTTTTTTTTCCGTTTTTTTTTTTTTCTGACACTCAGGCTGCAGCGGTTCGCTCTCCCACCTCACGCTGTCTCTGTGTGAGGAAGGAGAGTGGCAATGAGAGATGATCTCATAGGTTTACCTATGAGATCATCTCTCATTGGCACCGCCGATCGCACTGTAAACGGCCGCTGTCATTGGCCGTTTACGGCGATCTGTGACTGGCTGTGTCCAAGGGACACGGCCAGCACAGAACTGCCCCGATGCGCGCCCGCGGGAGTGCGCATTGCAGAAGTACACAGCAGGACGGCCACCCGGCAGTTAGCGTCCGCGCTGCAGCAGTCTTTCGGCAAAATCGCAGGCGCAAAGTTGTTAAGTTCATTTTTTTCCCTCGTTAATGTACACACAGCACCCCATATTGCCTGAAAAACACAGAATTGTTGACATTTTTGCAGATTTATTTAAAAAGAAAAACTGAAATATCACATGGTCCTAAGTATTCAGACCCTTTGCTCAGTATTTAGTAGAAGCATCCTTTTGATCTAATACAGCCATGAGTCTTTTTGGGAAAGATGCAACAAGTTTTTCACACCTGGATTTGGGGATCCTCTGCCATTCCTCTTTGCAGTTCCTCTCCTGTTCTGTCAGGTTGGATGGTAAACGTTGGTGGACAGCCATTTTTAGATCTCTCCAGAGATGCTCAATTGGGTCTAAGTCTGGGCTCTGGCTGGGCCATTCAAGAACAGTCAAGGAGTTGTTGTGAAGCCACTCCTTCATTATTTTAGCTGTGTGCATAGGGTCATTGTCTTGTTGGAAGGTAAACCTTCGGCCCAGTCTGAGGTCCTGAGCACTCTGGAGAAGGTTTTCGTCCAGGATATCTTTGTACTTGGCCGCATTCATCTTTCCCTCCATTGCAACCAGTCGTCCTGTCCCTGCAGCTGAAAAACACCCCCACAGCATGATGCTACCACCACCATGCTTCACTGTTGGGACTGTATTGGACAGGTGATGAGCAGTGCCTGTTTTTCTCCACACATACCGCTTAGAACTTTTTGGCCTTCATTCTATCTTGGTCTCATCAGACCAAAGAATCTTATTTCTCACCATCTTGGAGTCCTTCAAGTGTTTTTTTAGCAAACTCCATGCAGGCTTTCATGTGTCTTGCACTGAGGAGAGGCTTCCGTCGGGCCACTCTGCCATAAAGCCCCGACTGGTGGAGGGCTGCAGTGATGGTTGACTTTCTACAACTTTCTCCCATCTCCCGACTGCATCTCTGGAGCTCAGCCACAGTGATCTTTGGGTTCTTCTTTACCACTCTCACCAAGGCACTTCTCCCCCAATAGCTCAGTTTGGCCGGATGGCCAGCTCTAGGAAGGGTTCTGGTCATCCATTTAAGGATTATGGAGGCCACTGTGCTCTTAGGAACCTTAGGTGCAGCAGAAATTTTTTTGTAACCTTGGTCAGATCTGTGCCTTGCCACAATTCTGTCTCTGAGCTCTTCAGGCAGTTCCTTTGACCTCATGATTCTCATTTGCTCTGACATGCACTGTGAGCTGTAAGTTCTTATATAGACAGGTGTGTGGCTTTCCTAATCAAGTCCAATCAGTATAATCAAACACAGCTGGACTCAAATGAAGGTGTAGAACCATCTCAAGGATGATCAGAAGAAATGGACAGCACCTGAGTTAAATATATGAGTGTCACAGCAAAGGGTCTGAATACTTAGGACCATGTGATATTTCAGTTTTTCTTTTTTAATAAATCTGCAAAAATGTCAACAATTCTGTGTTTTTCTGTCAATATGGGGTGCTGTGTGTACATTAATGAGGAAAAAAAAATGAACTTAAATGATTTTAGCAAATGGCTGCAATATAACAAAGAGTGAAAAATTTAAGGGGGTCTGAATACTTTCCGTCCCCACTGTATACCAGCCCAGCACACCAAAGGGTATGGATATAAAAAATTTGCATAGCTGTTCGTCCATCAAAGCTGCATCTAAATGCTGTGTGAATGAGACAAATCAAATGTTCTCTTTGATTTTCTCTACACTACTAGTGTGTGAATATGGAAAATTGGATACTAGACAGAGCTAGGGCATAATGCAGTATTTTCTGCATTTACACATTCAAATTACAGTGAATATAGCCCGAGAACATTACATTTGCCCTATTCAAACAGAACAAATTGAAATGTAGTTTCAATGGACGTACAGCCATGTAATTTTTTTTTTTGATATATACATAAAATATACATAAAATACGTTTTAGGGGGCGTGGTCACTGGGTGATGTTGACCACGCCCCCTAAAACGTCACAGTCCCAGCATGCCCAGGGACTGTGACATCAAAAGGGGGCGGGGTCTCCGCCTATATAAGTCACAACGCAGCCCTCGGAGAGCAGTCCAGCCGGAGAGAGCGTCGTGTCAACATCTGGAGAAGAGAAGAGAAGAGAAGAGAAGAGAAGAAGCCCAGAAGCCCAGGAGTCCGGACCTCTGCTGGCAAGAGAGCTACCTGAAGACAGCAGAGGAGCCGGCCGAAGAACTGGAACACCGGGAGAAGAACCAACCGGACGCCGGGAGAAGATGAAGCGGAGGGACCCCCGAAGCCGGAGGAAGATCCCCCCGGAGCTGTTTAATAAAATATTTTAAAAACCTGTGTAGTGTGTTTTATTACTTACACTTTTTCCCTAGGTGAATGGGTAGGGGTACCATGTACCCCATACTCATTCACATAGGGTGGGGGGCCGGGATCTGGGGGCCCCCTTATTAAAGGGGCTCCCAGATTCCGATAAGCCCCCCGCCCGCAGACCCCGACAACCAACGGCCAGGGTTGTCGGGAAGAGGCCCTTGTCCTCATCAACATGGGGACAAGGTGCTTTGGGGTGGGGGGCCCCGCAGGGCGCCCCCCTCCCCCAAAGCACCCACCCCCCATGTTGAGGGCATGCGGCCTGGTACGATTCAGGAGGGGGGGGGGGGCGCTCGCTCGTCCCCACCCCCTTTCCTGACCGGCCAGGCTGCGTGCTCGGATCGGGGTCTGGTATGGGTTTTAGGGGGGACCCCACGCCGTTTTTTCGGCGTAGGGGGTTCCCTTTATAATCCATACCAGACCTAAGGGCCTGGTATGCCCCGCGCTCGCCGCAATAGGAAAATGTGTTTTTCCTATTGCAGCGAGCGCGAGATGCAATACCCTGCCCTCGTGTCGTATCTGGTCCGTCGGACCAGCATACACACGAGCGGGCTTTCCGTCGGACCAGCACACACACGAGCGGACTTTCCGCCCGAAACTGAGTCCGGCGGAAAGATTTAAAACTTTCTTCAAATCTAGGTCCGGCGGGCTTTTGGGAAAAAGTCCGGCGGAAAAGTCCGCCGGCGCCTACACACGGGCGGATTGTCCGGCACACTCTGGTCCGCCGGACCAAGTATGCCGGAAAGTCCGACCGTGTGTACGCGGCATAAGGGTTAATATGTATTCCACAAGATATGTCATTAGCCTACGAACCACTAAAAAGTTAAAGTGGTTGTAAACCCCAGTTATGACATATGAACAAAGCACATACAGTATATCAGTAGTGTTTACTTATCTCTCTCCAGAGCTCTAAGTGCTGTTTCTCTCTGGTGCTTATTTCCTCTGTTATCAGCTTGAGTCACTTCTGACAAGTTTTCCTGATACAGGAGATACATTTATGATGGGGAGGGAGCTTGGCACTGAACTTGTCTATTCAGAGCGCAGCTCTGTATCCTTCCTTTGCTCCTGTTTGCTGTGTGGAGGGGGGTGTGTGCCTTTCGTCCAATCAGCTCTCACACAGTGTAACTGCAGCTCTCCACCCCCTCCTCTGTGATACTAACAGAGTAAGAATTTTTAAACGATTCTGCCTTTTTGAAGGGGTGTAGAGAAGAGAAGACTGATGACGAACAAGTAAAACCTATGTAGGAGTTGTTTCATCCCAGTGTATCACCTGAGGCCAGTCACTTCACTGAGTATACGAGAGGGTTTACAACCACTTTAATAGCGGTTACATTCTCTTTAGCATCAGGGAGGCATTTCCAAGTAGCCTCTAACCAGGCCCTGGGAGCAGGGTTAGGGTTTTCTCTTGAAGGTCAAGGTCCGGGATAGGGTTAGGGACCTCCCCCAGGTCAGAAGGTGTGGCTTCCTTCCACATGTGCTTGCCAACTGTAATAAGACAGCTCCCACGCTTCGGTAAACCTAACCTGACAGAGTTCAAGTCCTATCCCACTCTTCTAAATAAAATAAAAAACGGTTTTGAATGGACATACACTTCAGGACAAGCAGATTGGGACTCCAATTTAGTCCCTTTGACAAGTAGTTTAAAAAAATCCACACCCCTGTTAGATAAGTACTCCGAGAGCTGGCCAACATATTTTGATGATTATTATAAAACACATTTTCAAAATGTTTTATGACGGTGTTCAAAACACAAACTGTGCCAGGTGATGGGACAAACTATAACAATGCCAAAATGGCTGTTGGTTGGAACGTCCTTTAATAAGTGCATAATAAAAGGTGAAAGTTTGCCACTTGCAGCCACACTGTGTGCAGATATTTTTCCATAACTTGGCTGTGGAATGAATAATTTCACTTCTCAAAATATACTCACTTTTTGGAACAGGACAAACAGACCTGGAAGAAAAAAAAAAAAAAAGTATAGAACAACATGAATACAAAAGTCAAAAATTCAGAACAACTGCATACTGCAAGACCTTGTTCAAATTATATGCAGTAAACTGCGTTTACTGAGAACAAGAACAACGCTGATCATCACTAGGACACAAAGAAAAACCATTGCCTAACACCACAACACAGCAGTGTGTTGTAAAAAATACTGCGCTGCTAAAAATAATGAATTTAACCGGTTCAATACAGGGCATTTTCACCCCCTTCCTTCCCAGACCAATTTTTTAGTTTTCAGCGCTGTCGCACTTTAAACAACAATTGCGCGGCCGTGCGACGTTGTACCCAAACAAAATTAACGTCCTTTTTTCCCCACAAATAGAGCTTTCTTTTGGTGGTATTTGATCACCTCTGCGGTTTTTATTTTTTGCGCTATAAACAAAAGAAGAGCGACAATCTAAAAAAAAAACAAAAACAAAAAAAAACACAATGTTTTTTACTTTTTGCTATAATAAATATCCCAATTTTTTTTTTTAAAAAACAATTTTTTTCCTCAGTTTCGGCTGATATGTATTCTTCTACATATTTTTGGTAAAAAAAAAAAAAAAAAAAAAAAAAAAAAAAAAAATCGCAATAAGCATATATTGATTGGTTTGCGCAAAAGTTATAGCGTCTACAAAATCTGGGATAGATTTAAGGCATTTTTAAAAAAAAAAATATTTATTTTTTTACTAGTAATGGCGGCGATCACGATTTTTCTTCGTGACTGCGACATTATGGCAGACACTTTTGAGGCACCATTCACATTTATACAGCGATCAATGCTATAAAATTGCATTGATTACTGTGTAAATGTGACAGGCAGGGAAGGGGTTAACCACTAGGGGGACATGAGGGGGTTAATTATGTTTCCTAAGGGAGTGATTCTAACCGTAGGGGGAAGAGACGCACAAGGGGAGGAGACCGATCGGTGTTCCTCTGTACTGGGAACACAGATCGGTCTCCTCTCAACTGACAGGACGTGGATCTGTGTGTTTACACACACAGATCCACGGTCCTGCCTGGTTAACCAGCAATTGCGGGTGCCCGGCGGACATCACGCCCGCTGGGCACACGCACCGGGTCCCGAGCAACACAGCGGGTGCACGTGCGCGCCCCCTAGACGGCCGGGAAGCCCAGGCCGTCATATGACGTCCACCCAGGATGGGAGATCCCATCCTGGGTGGATGTCCCTGGACGTCATTTTACTATCCTGGGTGGATGTCCCTGGACGTCATTTTACTATACGCCGGTAATGAAGTGGTTAAAGTAGAATTTTCGTTAAAAAATAAAAGCTGCCTTTGGTTAGTATGCATAATAATGAAAACTTTAATATTATTGCCGATTGTCTGATTACAAAAAAATAGTCTAATCCAGATAATCAGCATTCCTCCTGAGCTTTACCGACAATGGTGTGCCTGTGCACCCAAATGTGGCTGCTCACAGGCACTCCTCGCTCATCCATGTCTTTATGGACCTTGCTTTGTGCACTAGTCCAAATAATGTGGTAGTGGGGGGGAATCATGGAGTAGGGTTGTTTTTCAGGGGTTGAGTTTGGCTTCTTATTTCCAGTGAAGGGAACTCTTAAGGCGTTGGCATACCAAGATATTTTGGACATTTTCATGCTCCCAACTTTGTGGGAACACTTTTGGGATGGCCCCTCCTGTTCCAACATGACTGCACACCAGTGCTCAATCAAGGCCCATGAAGACATGGATGAGCGAGTTTGGGGTGGAGGAACTTGACTGGCCTGCACAGAGTCCTGAACTCAACCCGATAGAACACCTTAGGGATGAATTAGAGCGGAGACGGTAAGCCAGGCCTTCTCGTCCAACATCAGTGCCTGACCTCACAAATGCGCTTCTTGAAGAATGGTCAAACATTCCCATAGACACACTCCTAAACCTTGTGGACAGCCTTCCCATAAGAGTTGAAGCTGTTATAGCTGCAAAGAGTGGGCCAACTCAATATTGAGCCCTACGGACTAAGACTGGGATGCCATTAAAGTTCATGTAAAGGCAGGTGTCCCAATACTTTTGGTAATATAGTGTAAATACTGTACATACACTGTCATCAGTCAGTGTCCCTATTCATTGCCACCCACTCACAGTGTCCCTGATCACTGCACCAGTGTATGTATGCCAGTAACAGTGTTCCTTATCACTGCTACACCAGTCACAGTATAATTTACCTCGATACACAAAATAGTTAAAATGATACATAAAGTTTAATGAATGCCAAAGTTGCAAAACTGGGTTCCGGTGTTTCACTGGCATTAACCCCTTCCTGCTCACCCTAGTGTCCATTTAAACAGTTCTTGAAGAGAAGCTCCAGTCTCCCAAAAATAAAAATATATCAAAAAATATGAAAAAAGTCAACATCTTCAAAAGCTCTACACACTTAGCTGTAGACACTTACCTGACCAGGGATCCAGCAATATCGGCACCTGGCATTGTAAGTAAGGGAAACTGGTTCGGCTTCACAGCCCGGTTTCCTACTGCGCACACGCTCATCGCGCTGCGCTTTGTGAATGGTCCCACGGTCTTCTGGGACCTGTGCGTTTCCCATGAGGCTGGGGGTGGGGGGTGGGAGCAGAAGCCAAACATCCCCGTAGCTCGCCACGGCGATATGGGCAGGAAGTGGGAGTGGGTACCTGTCAAAACCAGGTACCTGCTCCCCCAAAAAAGTGTGAAATGTGGCAGTGGAGGGTGCAAACAAGTGGAGCTCCGCTTTAACGACCAGTAGTGATGGGCTTGGGCGTGTTTGGATCGAGCCCACCAGCAAGCCAGCACTGCACACCGCCAATCATAGGCAGTGTGGTAATCATAGGCAGCGTGTGTATGTGCAGCTGCCAGTCGGGAAATGCCTCACTGCCTATGATTGGTGGAGTGCAGTGACGGCTTCCTGGCGGGCTCGATCCGAACACGCCCAAGCCCATCACTGATGACCAGAGGTCAGAAACAATTGGTAATCGTGTGATTACCAGTGTGCGGAGAGCAGTGGTCACATGATCGGATTATCGGAAGTCGGTTCCCACCAGCTACCGATCTTTAGTCCAGACCGCTTGCTATTAGCACTCCCTCCGCACATAAAACATTGGCCACCCATCAAGACATATGTGTTGTGAGGTCATAAAGGGGTTAAGGTTTGTTTCACTTTTACCATGAGGGAGTTCACATAATAAAAGTACAGTGAGCCGCTAGAAATCAGCAGCCACCTCTGTGCAGCATTAACAACAAGCTGCTACAATCCCCATACACAAATATATGAACGTAACACGTGGCCATGACAAGTCCTGGGACAGCTCGTCATCATAAAGCACATGATATGAATATAAACTTAGGAACTCACAGGAGATGCCGAGACAGCCCCGGACACAAATCTTTTACCACCACTGCTGCTCTCTTCAGGAACTTTTCCGTCATGGTCTTTTCGGAGAATAATAAAACTTGCACAGCCAGAATATAGGACCTTACATGACGTCGCTATTACGTGACCAGTTTAGACCAATGAGCAGTCTGGATTATGGAGCTGTTTCCTGTTTTGGTTTGTAGTAGACAAAATGTGTGTATTGCTACAATACAGCGCAGGCGCCATCTACAAGTCTCTGATCGCAAATGTCTTTATGGGATCACATTTCTATTACTATATTTTCCTTGAGAGAACAAATGTGCAGGATTTTATAGTTTAATAAGAGCTATAGTTGTGCATTGTAGTACGTTATCTTAAAGGGACTGTAAATTTACATAATCATAATAATATTCATAATCTTTGTTGTGTAATATTCATGTACCCGCCCAAATACAATTCATTAATAATTTCGGCTCCGGAACTTTTTACCCCCTTCATGACCGGTCCATTTTTGCTATTCGACAATGCTGTACCCAAACAAAATTTATATCATTTTTTTTCACACAAATAGATCTTTCTTTTGGTGGTGTTTGATCACCTCTGCGTTTTGTTTTTTTTTTTTTTTTGCGATCTACTAACTAAAAAAAATGAAAATGAATTTTGGAGGGGGGGGGGGGGGGGGGGCATGCCATTAAAAAAAAAAAATTGGTATTGTTTTTTTTTTCATTGCCGCCATTCTTGCGACTTTTGAGGGTTTACATTGAAGTCTATGGCCTTCAAGTCGCATAAAGGCCAGACCAAAGTAGTGAAGGAGCTACTTTAAAGTAGCTGCAACTTTAAGTCACACAGATATGTACTCTTTGGAAAACATTGGAAGAATCCAAAGTTGCATGACAAGCCACACAAGAGTGAATGGGTCCTAATTCTGTGTTATTAAAGCTACAGTACTCACAGTATTCAGTAATCAGTCATATACATATTTTCTTCAATTTGTTTAAAAAGAAAAGAGCAAGCTTCTAGGCTAGACACCTAGATGCCAATAAAATCATCCCTTCCATGTAGCCATAGATTCTCACCTTCCCGAAGTCTCAAAGAAAGTCCTGGTCATTTTGGCTACAAGAACCAGCAGGGGGCAGTCAGAGGGCCCCACGCTGTCTGCCAGGTTTGATTTACTGTATATCAACAGATCTGGGGAATATATTTTCATCTCTCATAAAAGCTAAAATATTAGTTGCCGAGGGAGTAAAATAATTCCTGTACACGTGTTGCATACATGCCAACAGTGCCGATTTTCCCAGGAAATTGGCTTTTTCCCGGTATTCGGTAGGCAGATGTCTCCTCTATGTTCAGTGGAGAAGGTAGGGGCCTTTCACCCGCACAGATAATCGTCTCTCTCTTCAGTGTACAAGCGAATTGCTCTGCTTGTACACTGAAGATAGAGCCGAATAGCTGCATGGTTCGGAAGCCCCTCTCCAATGAACACAGAGGGGACTACTGCTAGACGGAGGTAGATACCGCGGCCATGTTTACAAAAGTTGTGGCTGGTGGTCGGCCGATGATGGGGGTTGCCTACCGAATAATGGGGGGAGATCCCACAGGCACCACTGTCCTCACACTCTCTGACAGTCTCCTGTACCATGTCCGCACCCTCTCTGACAGTCTCCTGTACCATGTCCTCACACTGTCTGACAGCCTCCTGTACCATGTCCAATCACTCTCTGACAGTCTCCTGTACCATGTCCGCACCCTCTCTGACAGTCTCCTGTACCATGTCCTCACACTGTCTGACAGCCTCCTGTACCATGTCCAATCACTCTCTGACAGTCTCCTGTACCATGTCCGCACCCTCTCTGACAGTCTCCTGTACCATGTCCGCACACTCACTGACCATTTCTTGTATCATGTCCTAACACTCTCTGACCATCTTTTGTATCTGTTTGATGGAATCTGCCTGGGGGATGGTGTTTGGAGTATCTTTATCTTCTGATTGTTAAACTTTCTGGAATACACATATTTCTGTTGTGACGTAGGATCTGGGCCTGCTTTCTCTCCATCACTTTCTTTCTTACCTACTTTCTTTCAGTGGCGTCACTAGGGTTGGTGTCACCTGGTGCGGTAAAATTTGGTGTCACCTCCCGGTCGCTGAGTCATCCAGGGCACTGAGCAGGCTAAAGCATCAGCACAGCTCTCCCCCCTATGTAATCACCCTAATGTACCCCCTCGTGTAATCCCCCTAATGTAACCCTCCCCCATGTAACCCCCCATGTGATCCCCCTAATGTAACCCCCCACTGTAATCCCCCTAATTTAACCCTCCCCCCGTGCAATCTCCCTAATGTAACCCTCCCCTCTGTAATCCCCCTAATGTACCCCCCTGTGCAATCCCCCTAATGCAACCCCACCCCCCTGTGCAATCCCCCTAATGTAACCCCCCGTGCACTCACACTAATGTAACCCTCCCCCCTGTGTGATCCCCCTAATGTAAACCCCCCTGCAATCCCCCTAATGTAACCCCCTCCTGTGCAATCCCCCTAATGTAACCCACCACCCCGTGCAATCCCCCTGATGTAACCCACTCCCCGTGGCAATCCCCCTAATGTAACCCACCCCCCTGTGCAATCCCCCTAATGTAGCCCTCCCTGCAATCCTAGTGTAACCCCCCCTGCAATCTCCTTAATGTAAACCCCCCTGTGCAATCACACAAATGTAACCCCCCATGTAATCCCCGTAATGTAAACCCCCCCTGCAATCTCCCTAATGTAACCCCCCGTGCAATCCCCCTAATGTAACTCCCCCGTGTAAATCTCCCCTCTCTGCAATTACAGACCTCAGATTAGCGTGGCTCTATCAACACACGTCCTTCCTCCTAGGCTCCTCCTCCTGTTGTGGATATACTGTCAGTGTGGAGGAGCCTAGGCTCTGTCAGCTCTGAGGAGTGTAATTGTGATAGACAGCCGGCACCTCTCCCCGCCTGCCAGTCACCATAATAGGCAATTGCGATTCACGGAGGACATGCGGGCACTGGGCAATGGGACTCCTGAGCTGCCTGTCTGCCTCACAATATTGTCTCCCCCTCCCTCCCTGAACATCTCAGGGAGCTAAAGAGACACAGCAGCTGCCAGCAGAGATACCGGAGTGAGCAGGGGAAGGAGGAAGAGGAGAGAACTGTGGCGCCTCTCTCAATCCAGTTCCGTCCCAGGTTGCACCCAGGTGCAGCCCGCACCCCCTGCTCCCCACTAGCGACGCCACTCCTTTTTTTCCTTCCTTCTCTCTCCTTCTCTCCCTATCTCTCTCTCCCTCTATCCCTCTCTTCCGTCTCCCTCCTTCCCTCTTTCATCTTAAACTCTAACCACACCCCCTTTAAGCAACACCCACTGTTTAGTTTAAACCATGCCCATGCACCCCACATTCATTCTCTCTCAGCTAAGCCACACCTACAAAAGCACGCCCCACCCCTAATTAAAATAAGTCTCTGCCTACATACAAAAAAAAGTGTCCCTATTAATTTTTTCAGAATGTTGGCAACTATGTTGTTGGGCTACATATACATGTAAATCTCTATTTGTAGCATATGTCTGTAGCGCACCCTCCTTAAAGGATAAGTTCACCTTTTGTAACATGTTACACCCATATTCAGGGTGTAACATGTTACAAATCCACCAGCTCCCGCATCTCCTCAGGTGTTCGCTAAGATACCCATGCAAAAGTTTTGAAACTATCAATACTTCTCACTGACACCACCAATTGTGGAAGGGAATTCCACATACTTACCGCCCTGACAGTGAAAAACTCCCTACGCAGTTTAGCCCGGGTTCACACCTATGCGAATTAGATGTGCGTTTCCCCGCATCTAATTTCAATAGTAGGAGAATGTGACTGGCTCCCTATGGAGCCGGTTCACATATCTCCGGGGCAGCTGCGGAGCACACTGCACAAAAACGCTGTGCGTCTTTGGCTCCGTTTCAGGGCCGAATTCAGGCATAGAATCGGCCCTGATTCGTCCCTGAAACGGGGAACAGGACGCACAGCGCTCCTGTGCGATCCGCAGCCCGGTATAGTGTGAACCCAGGCTAAGGGTTAGACCAATTTCATTGAATGGCAGCGTGTCTTGTTCCACTCCCTGAGACTGAATAATTTATTCCCTATACTAGAATCACCATTGGCGAACACAGCGTACAGGGATACGGGAAATGATTTTTGACATGAACACACACATCCACACCGGTTGAACTGGATGGACTGGAGTCTTTTTTCAACCTTACTAACTACGTAACACATGGCAAAGTAGATCATGGCATATTTTGGCGTGTAGCGGGTTGCACTCTTTTTTTACTGTGCATTTAGTGACTCGTCTTTTCACATGTAAAATGTGTGTTTGCATCTGTGTTTGGTGTGCCTTTAACCACTTGCCGACCACCTCACGTCTATATACGTGAGCAGAGCGGCACGGGCAGGCAAAATCACGTACCTGGTACGTGATTGCCTTCCCGCGGTCGGGGGGGTCCGATCGGAACCCCCCCCCCGGTGCCATCGGCGGTCGGCATTTGGTTGGGAGCGATGAGAGACGAGGGGGAGACCATCCGATCGTGGCCCCCCCCTCGCGATCGCTCCCAGCCAATGAGAAACATCCCCTGCCTCTGTATAGTAAACAGAGGCAGAGGATGTGATGTCATCTCTCCTCGGCTCGGCAGTTTCCGTTCCAGCGCCGAGGAGAGAAGACATGTAAGTGCACCAACACTCACACACAACACAGTAGAACATGCCAGGCACACTAAACACCCCCGATCCCCCCCCCAATCACCACCCCCCCCCCCCCCCCAGTCACAAACTGACACCAAGCAGGTTTTTTTTTTTTTTTTTTCCTGATTACTGCATAGTGTCAGTTTGTGACAGTTAGCAGTGGTAGGACAGTTAGTATTAGCCCCCTGTAGGTCTAGGGTACCCCCCTAACCCCCCCCTAATAAAGTTTTAACCCCTTGATCACCCCCTGTCACCAGTGTCGCTAAGCGATCATTTTTCTGATCGCTGTATTAGTGTCACTGGTGACGCTAGTTAGGAACGTAAATATTTAGGTTCGCTGTCAGCGTTTTATAGCGACAGGGACCCCCATATACTACCTAATAAATGTTTTAACCCCTTGATGGCCCCCTAGTTAACCCTTTCACCACTGATCACCGTATAACTGTTACAGGTGACGCTGGTTAGTTCGTTTATTTTTTATAGTGTAAGGGCACCCGCCGTTTATTACCGAATAAAGGTTTAGCCCCCTGATCGCCCGGCGGTGATATGCGTCGCCCCAGGCAGCGTCAGATTAGCGCCAGTACCGCGAACACCCACGCACGCACCGTACACGCACCGTACACCTCCCTTAGTGGTATAGTATCTGAACGCATCAATATCTGATCCGATCAGATCTATACTAGCGTCCCCAGCAGTTTAGGGTTCCCAAAAACGCAGTGTTAGCGGGATCAGCCCAGATACCTGCTAGCACCTGCGTTTTTCCCCTCCGCCCGGCCCGGCCCAGCCCACCCAAGTGCAGTATCGATCGATCACTGTCACTTACAAAACACTAAACGCATAACTGCAGCGTTCGCAGAGTCAGGCCTGATCCCTGCGATCGCTAACAGTTTTTTGGTAGCATTTTGGTGAACTGGCAAGCACCAGCCCCAGGCAGCGTCAGATTAGCGCCAGTACCGCTAACACCCACACACGCAGCATACACCTCCCTTAGTGGTATAGTATCTGAACGCATCAATATCTGATCCGATCAGATCTATACTAGCATCCCCAGCAGTTTAGGGTTCCCAAAAACGCAGTGTTAGTGGGATCAGCCCAGATACCTGCTAGCACCTGCGTTTTGCCCCTCCGCCCGGCCCAGCCCAGCCCACCCAAGTGTAGTATCGATCGATCACTGTCACTTTTTTTTGTAGCGTTTTGGTGAACTGGCAAGCGCCAGCGGCCTAGTACACCCCGGTCATGGTCATACCAGCACTGCAGTAACACTTGGTGACGTGGCGAGTCCCATAAGTGCAGTTCAAGCTGGTGAGGTGGCAAGCACAAGTAGTGTCCCGCTGCCACCAAAAAGACAAACACAGGCCTGTCGTGCCCATAATGCCCTTCCTGCTGCATTCGCCAATCCTAATTGGGAACCCACCGCTTCTGTAGCGCCCGTACTTCCCCCATTCACATCCCCAACCAAATGCAGTCGGCTGCATGAGAGGCATTTTCTTTATGTCCTCCCGAGTACCCCTACCCAACGAACCCCCCCAAAAAAGATGTTGTGTCTGCAGCAAGCGCGGATATAGGCGTGACACCCTCTATTATTGTCCCTCCTGTCCTGACAATCCTGGTTTTTGCATTGGTGAATGTTTTGAACGCTACCATTCACTAGTTGAGTATTAGCGTAGGGTACAGCATTGCACAGACTAGGCACACTTTCACAGGGTCTCCCAAGATGCCATCGCATTTTGAGAGACCCGAACCTGGAACCGGTTACAGTTATAAGTTACAGTTACAAAAAAAAGTGTAAAAAAAAAAAAAAAAACACAAACAAAAATAAAAAAAAATAGTTGTCGTTTCATTGTTCTCTCTCTCTCTATTCTCTCTCTATTGTTCTGCTCTTTTTTACTGTATTCTGTTCTGCAATGTTTTATCGTTATTATGTTTTATCATGTTTGCTTTTCAGGTATGCAATTTTTTATACTTTACCGTTTACTGTGCTTTATTGTTAACCATTTTTTTGTCTTCAGGTACGCCATTCACGACTTTGAGTGGTTATACCAGAATGATGCCTGCAGGTTTAGGTATCATCTTGGTATCATTCTTTTCAGCCAGCGGTCGGCTTTCATGTAAAAGCAATCATAGCGGCTAATTAGCCTCTAGACTACTTTTACAAGCAGTGGGAGGGAATGCCCCCCCCACCGTCTTCCGTGTTTTTCTCTGGCTCTCCTGTCTCAACAGGGAACCTGAGAATGCAGCCGGTGATTCAGCCAGCTGACCATAGAGCTGATCAGAGACCAGAGTGGCTCCAAACATCTCTATGGCCTAAGAAACCGGAAGCTACGAGCATTTTATGACTTAGATTTCGCTGGATGTAAACAGCGCCATTGGGAAATTGGGGAAGCATTTTATCACACCGATCTTGGTGTGGTCAGATGCTTTGAGGGCAGAGGAGAGATCTAGGGTCTAATAGACCCCAATTTTTTCAAAAAAGAGTACCTGTCACTACCTATTGCTATCATAGGGGATATTTACATTCCCTGAGATAACAATAAAAATGATTTAAAAAAAAAAATGAAAGGAACAGTTTAAAAATAAGATAAAAAAGCAAAAAAATAATAAAGAAAAAAAAAAAAAAAAAGCACCCCTGTCCCCCCTGCTCTCGCGCTAAGGCAAACGCAAGCGTCGGTCTGGCGTCAAATGTAAACAGCAATTGCACCATGCATGTGAGGTATCACCACGAAGGTCAGATCGAGGGCAGTAATTTTTGCAGTAGACCTCCTCTGTAAATCTAAAGTGGTAACCTGTAAAGGCTTTTAAAGGCTTTTAAAAATGTATTAATTTTGTTGCCACTGCACGTTTGTGCGCAATTTTAAAGCATGTCATGTTTGGTATCCATGTACTCGGCCTAAGATCATCTTTTTTATTTCATCAAACATTTGGGCAATATAGTGTGTTTTAGTGCATTAAAATTTAAAAAAGTGTGTTTTTTCCACAAAAAATGCGTTTGAAAAATCGCTGCGCAATTACTGTGTGAAAAAAAAAATGAAACACCCACCATTTTAATCTGTAGGGCATTTGCTTTAAAATAATATATAATGTTTGGGGGTTCAAAGTAATTTTCTTGCAAAAAAAAATAATTTTTTCATGTAATCAAAAAGTGTCAGAAAGGGCTTTGTCTTCAAGTGGTTAGAAGAGTGGGTGATGTGTGACATAAGCTTCTAAATGTTGTGCATAAAATGCCAGGACAGTTCAAACCCCCCCAAATGACCCCATTTTGGAAAGTAGACACCCCAAGCTATTTGCTGAGAGTCATGTCGAGTCCATGGAATATTTTATATTGTGACACAAGTTGCGGGAAAGAGACAAATTTTTTTTTTTTTTTTTTTTGCACAAAGTTGTCACTAAATGTTATATTGCTCAAACATGCCATGGGGATTTGTGAAATTACACCCCAAAATAAATTCTGTTGCTTCTTCTGAGTATGGGGATACCACGTGGGACTTTTTGGGAGCCTAGCCGCGCACGGGACCCCGAAAACCAAGCACCGCCTTCAGGCTTTCTAAGGCCGTAAATTTTTGATTTCACTCTTCACTGCCTATCACAGTTTCGGAGGCCATGGAATGCCCAGGTGGCACAAAACCCCCCCAAATGACCCAATTTTGGAAAGTAGACACCCCAAGCTATTTGCTGAGAGGTATAGTGAGTATTTTGCAGACCTCACTTTTTGTCACAAAGTTTTGAAAATTGAAAAAAGAAAAAAAATTTTTTTTTTCTGGTCTTTCTTCATTTTCAAAAACAAATGAGAGCTGCAAAATACTCACCATGCCTCTAAGCAAATAGCTTGGGGTGTCTACTTTCCAAAATGGGGTCATTTAGGGGGGGTTTGTGCCATCTTGGCATTTTATGGCCTTCAAAACTGTGATAGGTAGTGAGGAGTGAAATCAAAAATGTATGCCCTTAGAAATCCTGAAGGTGGTGCTGGGTTTTCGGGGCCCCGTACGCGGCTAGGCTCCCAAAAAGTGCCACACATGTGGTATCCCCGTACTCAGGAGAAGCAGCTGAATGTATTTTGGGGTGCAATTCCACATATGCCCATGGCCTGTGTGAGCAATATATCATTTAGTGACAACTTTTTGTAAATTTTTTTTTTTTTTGTCATTATTTAATCACTTGGGACAAAAAAAATAAATATTCAATGGGCTCAACATGCCTCTCAGCAATTTCCTAGGGGTGTCTACTTTCCAAAATGGGGTCATTTGGGGGGGTTTTGTACTGCCCTGCCATTTTAGCACCTCAAGAAATGACATAGGCAGTCATAAACTAAAAGCTGTGTAAATTCCAGAAAATGTACCCTAGTGAGTAGACGCTATAACTTTTGCGCAAACCAATAAATATACGCTTATTGACATTTTTTTTACCAAAGACATGTGGCCGAATACATTTTGGCCTAAATGTATGACTAAAATTTAGTTTATTGGATTTTTTTTATAACAAAAAGTAGAAAATATCATTTTTTTTTCAAAATTTTCAGTCTTTTTCCATTTATAGCGCAAAAAATAAAAACGGCAGAGGTGATCAAATACCATCAAAAGAAAGCTCTATTTGTGGGAAGAAAAGAACGCAAATTTCGTTTGGGTACAGCATTGCATGACCGCGCAATTAGCAGTTAAAGCGACACAGTGCTGAATTGTAAAAAGTGCTCTGGTCAGGAAGGGGGTAAATCCTTCCGGGGCTGAAGTGGTTAACAATTAATAGCACCAAGAGCACAACTAGCTAATTTTAGGTGTTTAAAGGTGACTATACAGTCTGATTGTACGATCTCCTTTAGATTTACCAAAACCATATAATAGGAGGACACACTATCCAATCACTCGGTATCCAATCAGGCAGGCCCTTGTACTATATATTAACATATATCCTATGCAGTGCTGTGGTAAAAGAAAACTATATGATCAGGTGCACTATGAAAATTATGCTGAAAAAACACAAATGAAGTGTAAAAGTGCCAAACTAATATACAATTCATATAATAACACAAACTGATGGTAAATATGCATATCTGTAGTTAAAATAATCATTAAACATAAACAAAGCCCCATAACCACGCTTGTGACAGAGCCAAATGGCTTCAATAATGTAATCCAATTTCACGGTCACAGGGAGTTTTTTGTTTATTCACATCTTTGCACTACATAGTTGATGGTAGACCTAAAGGAGATTGTACAATCAGAGTGTATAGTGTATGGTGGGCTTTACAGTACCCAGGACATATTTCTCCTGTTCAATACTACAGCTATCTGCTTAAGCTCTAATCTGATTGCTCAGCTCCTGCCCACTCTGCCAAATGAAAGATCACTGCCTGTGTATTTAGTGAGAACCTTATTCACTGATTGCATTGCAAAAACGTGCACCTGAAAAGGTGGGTGGTAGTGGTCTGCTGTTAGGGGAGAGGGCAGATGCAGGGTGTGTGTTAATGAGTTCAGCTGATGAACTCCTTCCTTTGTAACATCCCAAGGTCTGTCCAGGATGTAATGGAGATGTTTTTTTGTTTTTTTATACAGCCAGCTGGACACTGAGGTAAGGGCTGTGTAAGATAAATAGAATGCTTTTTTATTTCTGCAAAAGAAGTACATTAATGGTATATTGGTACATAGGGGAGTTAGAATTTAGAAAAAAAAGGTGAACTTATCCTTTAACCACCTCATTACCGTGATATAGCCGAAAGACAGCTACAGCGCGGCTCTCTAGTTCTCAGAGGGCACCAATGGATGTCCTGCCAGAACCACGCCCCCCCCCCACCACCACGCGCCCCCTGGAATGCTCATCAGACGTGTTTTGTGACCATGTGATCCATGTGATCAGCTGTGTCCAATCACAGCTGATCACATGTAAATAAACTTGTTGGTTAACAACATTCCTCTCCTCACACGCTGTCTCTGGTAAGGAAGGGAAAGTTGATAACCATCACAGTTGTCAGCACACAGTTTACACTGATAACCAGGGCATTGATTATCAGTGCAGCCCCATCAGTGCAGCTTATCAATGCCACCTATCAGTGCTGCCTCATCATTGTCCATCCGTGCAGCCTCATCAGTTCCCATCAGTGCAGCCTATCAGTGCAGTCTATCGGTGCCCATCAGTGCAGCCTTATCAGCACACATCGGTGAAGAAGAAAAATTACTTTTTTGCAAACTTATGACAGAAACTAAGAATAAAAATGTTTTTTCAATATTGTTGGTCTTTTTTCAATTGTTTAGCAAAAAATAAACAACCCAGTGATGAATAAATACTATCAAAAGGAAGCTCTATCTGTCTCAAAAAATGATAAAAATTTCATAAGGATACGATGTTGCATGACAGCACAATTGTCATACAAAATGCAACAGCACTGAAAGACGAAAATTGGCCTGGGCAGGAAGGGGTGAAAGTGCCTGGTATTGAAGTGGTTAAAGTTATTTTCGAGAGTGAAGGTCCACTTTAAATTTTATTTAAAGGTACAACTTTTATTCTTGTTTTGGATTGAGGGGTTAAAACCCCTGCCAGGTTTTTCTTTCTTTTTGTGCCCATGTTAGGAGCAGTGTTAATTTTTACATCAAATATTTATTTAGTTTTAGTCATAGCCTTTTGACTAAAATGCCATTTTAGTCTTAATCATATTTTACTCATCTGAATTGTTTTAGTTTTAGTTGTAATTTCAACCAAAATCTCCAGTACATTTTAGTCAACTAAAAACTAATGGGTTTAGCTAATTTAAAGCAGACCTTCAGTCATTTTTTTCAACTTTCCATCTTCTGCCCTTGTTGTTTTAACTTTGGATAGTAAAAGATTTTTTTTTCTGGCAGTAAATACCTTATACAGCCCACTTCCTGTTTCTAGTCTGGTCATTAGCCTAGGCTTATGACATCTTGGTTTTTGATTGGCACCACTGGGTGGTGCTTACCCTCGGAGTTGCAGAGTCACATCCAGCTTCTCTGTGCCAGTGATAAACCGGAATTGATGTCCGCAGCTCTGTGGAA
The DNA here is from genome assembly GCF_042186555.1 of Aquarana catesbeiana. Taxonomy (NCBI): domain Eukaryota; kingdom Metazoa; phylum Chordata; class Amphibia; order Anura; family Ranidae; genus Aquarana; species Aquarana catesbeiana. The sequence goes on from NC_133328.1 coordinate 289,335,446, forward strand.
CGCACTGTCCGAGCTGTGTTTTTTTTTTCTTCAGTTTCCTGAAGTGAACTTGCAGCCGCTCTGTCTCTGGTGCTGTGACTGCGGGTAGGTAAGCAACAGACCTATTTCTGGGAAAACTCCAAGTTTCTCTACTACTCTGTTATGGGACTAGGTAGCTTTGCTACTGCTCTGCCCTCCTTGCTGTGTACTCCCGCGAATTAACAGGTTGGCAGATCAGTCCCGGGTTCTCTGGAATTTGAGGAGAGAGAGCCCGATTTACTGCAGCCCTTTTTTATGCAGGGTTCTCAGTGTGCAACCCAGGCCAGTGAGACAGCATCAGCTTTAAACCCTGTCAGTCTGAGCAGTAATTATTGCAACATCTGTCCAAATGTACAGGAAGGGGGGGGGGGAGGGTAACATGTACAGGGAGGGTGTAATATGTACAGGCGATGGGTAAAATCATGTACAGGGAAGGGAGGTAACGTGTGCAGGAAGGGGGTAATATGTACAGGGAGGGGGTAATATGTACAGGGAGGGGGGTAAAATGTACAGCAAGGGGGTAACATGTACAGATAGGGGGGGTAACATGTACAGGGAGGGGGGGGTAACATGTACAGAGAGAGGGGTAACATGTACAGAGAGGGGGTAACGTACAGGAGGGGAGTAACATGTACAGGAGACCCAGGAACTCTGCACATGGATGTGGGAACTCCTAATAATGGGCACAGCGGGTGTACAGACCTGGGAACTCAGCACAGGGATGGTGGGAAACTGCCATTCTGCTCCTTGACAGCGAGGTGTGAGGTTGCTGGTTCCTTTGCTCCTGTGCTTCCAGAGACCAGGGGCTGGAGTTGCTTCTCTGCCCCAGGAGGGATGCTGGGTCCTGGGGAGGACCCTGGCGGGGGCCCCCTGGATAGGCCTGTGACTAGGCCTCAGCCTGTGGAAGATACTGGGCCTGGCCCAAGGAGTGATGAGTCCCTGTCTGCCTTTAGACAGAGGATTGTTGGAAAGCTGAAGCGGATTGAGAAAGAAGAGGAGAAATTGTTGATTTTGATGGCTGAATTTAGGAAGAAAAAACAGGTTTATGCCAAACTATACAGCATGAAGAGACTGGCTCTGAGGCCTGAGTTGAAAGACTTGGAGCAAGCTGTGAAGAAGCAGAAGGAGCTGGTGAGCTCTCTGAAGGAGAATAGTGGCATGTTTAAAGAAAAATATAGAAATGAGGAGCAATTTAATCGCATGAGGAGAGGAACCGCTTTCTGCATGGAGAATGTGAGAAAGTGGGCCTGGAGGATGAGCCCAGCTCTTCAACACCTCAGACATCTGCTAAACCGTCAATGGCGGAGGCCTCTGTCTCCCTCCCTCTGCAACAGCAATATGGAACATCTGAGCAGGAGGTTGAGGGAGGTACTGGCATGCTGGAGTTCATCTGTAAGCTGGAATCCCCAGATGATGATAGGAAGATGGACATCGTTCCTCACCCTGTGAAAGAGAGACCTCTAGCGAGAGCAAGATCCACCATGAAGTCTGCAGCAGCTGGGAGGAAGTCTGATCCCACCGTCAGCCATGACACCACAAAGGTAACAACACAGCAAGCAGGTACAGTGTGTGTACAGGATGGTGATGTGGACTTTATTAGTGACAATGGGCTTGCTGAGGGTTGTAGTGCTACGGGCAGTCAGCCCAGACCCATAGACAATGTGCAGCATGAAATGCAGTCTGAATTACCTGCTGAAAACAAAGCTTCAGATGAAACTGGTGAGAGTAATGCCCCATACACACGGTCGGACTTTGTTTGGACATTCCGACAACAAAATCCTAGGATTTTTTCCGACGGATGTTGGCTCAAATTTGTCTTGCATACACACGGTCACACAAAGTTGTCGGAAAATCCGATCGTTCTAAACGCGGTGACGTAAAACACGTACGTCGGGACTATAAACGGGGCAGTGGCCAATAGCTTTCATCTCTTTATTTATTCTGAGCATGCGTACACACGATCGGAATTTCCGACAACGGATTTGTTGTCGGAAAATTTTATATCCTGCTCTCAAACTTTGTGTGTCGGAAAATCCGATGGAAAATGTGTGATGGAGCCTACACACGGTCGGAATTTCGGACAACAAGGTCCTATCACACATTTTCCGTTGGAAAATCCGACCGTGTGCACGGGGCAAAACTGTCAGCTTCTGAGGGAAGAGTCTACAGTGAGGAGCTCCATGGACAATACAGTGATTTTGCCTGGACCAGGCACAGCGGCTGTTCCTGTGAATGGTGGAGGAGATGCTGGGTGCAGTAGTGCTACAACTCTCTAGGAGTCTGCAGTAATTAAGACTGTGATTGAAGCTGTGTGTTCAGAGCAGGGGGAGGGGGAGGGTCCTGCCTCTGCTAATCAAAAGACTGCTATCCCAGCTGATTCAGACTCTCTGCCAGCAGATTTGAATGTGTCCAAGGACAAGACTGCAAATGCGGGTGGTGTAAGAAAAACTTATGCTGGTGTTGCTGCTACCGAAACTGGGAAGGGGCAGCAAGTAGGGAAGGAATATGAAAATGTTTTATCTTCCTCCCTGTTTAAAAGGAGGAATGTTGTTCAATTAAAATGGGAAGGCGGTGGAATCCCCCCACATAGGAGGGGAGTGGTGGATAAAATCCTGCATATGGGGTTTAGGCCCGCAGATATCCTCGTCCTGATCAGTCCGGCAGGTTCCTATGAGTATGATTTGTCCTTTATCCGTGCGGAGTCTTTGGACATATTTTGGGAGAAGTATGAACACATGTGTAGGGGCCTGCCGGACTGGAGAGGGCTCATCCCAAAGCTTATATCACGCCAGCCCCTCATTAAAATGGTGACAGTTCTTGTCCGCAATGAGTCCATACCACAAGGGGATTTAACTGTTTGGTTGAGGAGGTATGGAGATGTCCTGAGCCCTTCTGCTGGGGACTCCGCATCCTCCGCTCCGGCTACCCGTTCGGGCAGGAGGCTGGCTTCCTCCACTCCCAAACTGTGTAGCTGCCATTGGGGAGGTGAGCTGGCTGCTTCCTTTTCTATTCCCTCATCTGGCTGCTTGGACGACATGTCTATGGTACTGTCTCCCAGGTGCACTGATCTTTGCTGGGGAGGGCAGGCCGCTTCCTCCACCCTGGCCAACTGTTGGGGAGGGACAACACACACCTCCTCTCCCTTCTCCCCCTGTATCTGCTGCTGGGAAGTGATTGCCACCTTCTCACCCTGGGCCTCCGAAACTGCCACAGGTGTGGGGCAGAGGTCTTGGACCCTCTGTCCGGTTGCCAGCACTTCTGCTGGGGGGTTGCTAGGTGGTTCCTCCTCTACAGAAACGTCTATTAAATCCCCAGTCTCTGGAATTGCTAAAAGTGTGGGGCAGAGTTCTTGGACCCTCTGTTCAGTTGCCAGATCTTCAGCTGGAGAAGTTTGTTGTAACTCCACAGATACTGCTGTTGGTGCTGGGCAGAGCACAGTGAAGTTTAGCGCTAATACCAGCTCTTCTGCTGGAGGCTTATCAGGTTGTTCTTCCTCAGCAGAAAAGTCTATTAAATCCCCTATCTCTATAACTGGTGTCTGGAGATAGAGGTTTACCATCTCCTGTCCATGGAACCCAGAAGATGTTATCAGTGCTGGACAGAGGTTAGCAGAGCTCTGCCCTGTGGTCAGCACTTCAGCTTTGGGGACGGCAATCTTCAGACTTTCCACTGCCGATTCTCTGGCATGCTGCTGAACGTGTTCTAGCAGTTTCCTGTATGCCCTTTCCAGATGCTGTTCCTTCCTTAGCAAATGGTCCAGATCAGGTTTGAGCTCTGAGACCCCCTGCAAGACCGAGCATAGCCTCTCTATATTCTCGCAGGTCCTCAAGGTCAGGCTCCCCTTCATCGCCAAACATAAAATCATCTGTAAGGCTCTCCCACAGCAATCCAGGGCCTCCAAAGTCATATCCCTCCGGAGAGCATTCTGTTGTCTCCCCTAAATATCCCTCCCCTGCGTGCCATTGCAGAGCCCGATAATGATTGTCCAGCTCTATCTCCTGCTGGACCAGCCTGTCCAACTCAGTCACCCATTGCTCCTGGGGCTGCTCTCCCAGGAATGCCATCCGCAATGCCCGTTGGTCACTGGCCCGTTGCTCTTGGGTTGGAAAGCACTTGCCCTGTTTTATACCAGCAAGCTGGAGGGCTCCAATCCAGAGCTCCACCCAAATTTGCTGCCTAAGCTCCAGGTATTCATCCTCAGACACAGTCCTGGTGTATGTTGAAAGGATGATCCGCAGCAGCCCTGGCAACTCTGATGCCAGGTCCATACCTCCGCTGGGGTGACTGAAGTCTGCTATCCTTTTTTTTTTTTTTTTTTTTTTTTTTTTTTTTTTTTTTTTTTTTTTTTTCATTTTGCTACTTCAGCTTTTGTCGTTTTGAGGTACTTTAATCAACTTTTCCGTTCATTTATTTCCCTCACGATTACATCATAGTAGCGTTTTTTCCTTTTCTTTTTTTTTTTTTTTTTTTTTTTTTTTTCTTTTTCTTTCCCTTTCCCTTTTCCCTTCCTTCCCTTTCTTCTCCTCTTTCCCCCCTCTTTCCCCTTCTTTTCCAGACCCACTTTACCGCGTGTCCCTCCCGCCCCACCCCACCCCCCCCCCAACCCCATCTACCCCCGACTACCAGTCGCTTTTCTGGGCGTCTAGGCTACTCCTCTGTCTTCTGGTTTGGTTGTCCTCTAGTTTTCCTCTTCTTCCCTATTGCCTACTTTCTCCTGCTCCCTAAGCTCCCATAACTTCAGCATATCTCAACGTTTGTTTAAATTTCTCCCATTCTTGCCATTTTTCCCCATGAGCGTCCAAACCCTCCCCCTCACTGTACCTCAGGTACTCTAAGTTTTGGATCTCGTTAACTTTATTACACCAGCTCCTTATTGTGGGTCTCGTGGGTTCCTTCCAGTGTCGGGGAATAAGACTTTTGGCTGCGTTTAACATTGGCGGCAGTAAAGTTTTCAAGTATTGTTTATTCGGGATATTTATCCCGTGGAACAAACAGCTCCATGGGTCGTCTGGTATCCTTAGGTTAGTTATTTCTCTTATTATTTGCCTGATTTCCTCCCAGTACCTTCCAACTTCCGGGCATTGCCACCATACATGGGCTGTTGTCCCAATCTTTTTACACCCTCGCCAGCAGTGTTGTGATTTTTCTTTTTGGATTTTGTACGCTTTGTCGGGTGTAATGTGCCATCTCATCAAGCATTTATAATTCATCTCCCTCATGTTGCTGTTTACTGTGGTAGTGTGTACTCTGCGCAATATTCGACTAATCTCTTCCTTCTTCAGACTAGTTCCTAGTTCTTTTTCCCACTTAGTAATATGCGGTGGGGTGTCTGGGCCAGACCTATCTATGAGTATACTGTAGATTTTTGAGATCACCCTCTTTTTTCCCTTGTCCTCACATATTTTTTCTAAGGGGAGCAAGTTTGCTTCCGCTCTTATTGGCTGGGGCAGATGTTCTACGAAATGTTTTAATTGGTTATAATGCCATTCGTCGATCGTTCTCCACTCCCTTTTGCTCTTTAATTCGAGATACGTGCAAAAGTTGCCTTGGTCCATGATATCTTTTAACTGTGCATTTTCTTTTGTTATCCATTTTCCAAATAGGACTTCTATTCCCGGTGTGAAGTATTCTGTGTTTGTTAAAGGTATTAATGGTGAATTGAATTCCCATTTTTCCTGTCTGTGAATGTGGTCCCAAATTTTTAGTGCATGTCTAGTGATATTATTTGTGCCTGGTTGTTCTTCCTCAGCAGAAAAGTCTATTAAATCCCCTATCTCTATAACTGGTGTCTGGAGATAGAGGTTTACCATCTCCTGTCCATGGAACCCAGAAGATGTTATCAGTGCTGGACAGAGGTTAGCAGAGCTCTGCCCTGTGGTCAGCACTTCAGCTTTGGGGACGGCAATCTTCAGACTTTCCACTGCCGATTCTCTGGCATGCTGCTGAACGTGTTCTAGCAGTTTCCTGTATGCCCTTTCCAGATGCTGTTCCTTCCTTAGCAAATGGTCCAGATCAGGTTTGAGCTCTGAGACCCCCTGCAAGACCGAGCATAGCCTCTCTATATTCTCGCAGGTCCTCAAGGTCAGGCTCCCCTTCATCGCCAAACATAAAATCATCTGTAAGGCTCTCCCACAGCAATCCAGGGCCTCCAAAGTCATATCCCTCCGGAGAGCATTCTGTTGTCTCCCCTAAATATCCCTCCCCTGCGTGCCATTGCAGAGCCCGATAATGATTGTCCAGCTCTATCTCCTGCTGGACCAGCCTGTCCAACTCAGTCACCCATTGCTCCTGGGGCTGCTCTCCCAGGAATGCCATCCGCAATGCCCGTTGGTCACTGGCCCGTTGCTCTTGGGTTGGAAAGCACTTGCCCTGTTTTATACCAGCAAGCTGGAGGGCTCCAATCCAGAGCTCCACCCAAATTTGCTGCCTAAGCTCCAGGTATTCATCCTCAGACACAGTCCTGGTGTATGTTGAAAGGATGATCCGCAGCAGCCCTGGCAACTCTGATGCCAGGTCCATACCTCCGCTGGGGTGACTGAAGTCTGCTATCCTGATCTTGGATCCAGGTGGAGGTTTAGATTTCCCAGACTGCCGGAAGCTTCCCGCTGCTTGCCACCAATGTCACGGAACATCCCACACTCCGCTTGAGTGCTTCCGTCAGTATACCGCTTCCTAAGTTCTGGAACACGAGCCCAATGGATCTGGCTATAGGAACCCCCAAGAACTAGACAACACCAGTCTTGGAGTACATCAGGACTAACTCTTTATTTGAGATCTCACACAAATTTATACAGCAGGATGACTCAAAGCTAACCTAATTACCATGAGCTAATTATCTAAATCATTTACCCAGACCAGATGACTCAGAGACATGACCTGTAGGACACAGACTTGTGGGCACCGAGCTTCACACAGTAGTATAAACACAATAGCAGGAGCTAATTACAATTAACAATACAAACAACAATCTTCCCCCTCTTCAGCCTAGTCATCAAGAGTTCGTCTCCTAGCCAGTCCTGGAGGCTAATGTGATCAGCTCACTCAATTAACAGGTTGAGTTCAGAATCAAACAAACCAATAATAGTCTCTACATACATCCTGGGAGATATTGTGGACAAATATTACTGTCCCATTTTAAGTAGTCCAAGATATATTTTCTCACTCACCCTGTGCCAGGATAGCACAGGGTGACTTACACATAAGAGGTGGATGAGGATTTGAAACAAGGACATCCCCTACTTTCCAAGGGATTCTGAGTTCCACGGGCCCTCCCGTCACAGTCAAGCTCTGCTGACTTCCATCATCCCATTATGTGTAAGCATACACTGTTGTTTATTGCACATGTTTGGGTATTTATTTACAAAGCAGTGGGGCTGAGACCGCTGACATCTTCCCCCAATGTTTCTTCTGGGTTGCGGCTTCCGGCGCTGTGAGTGGCCGGAGCCGCAATGATGTCACTCTCGTGCATGCATGCAAGAGCCTCTGTTTCCGGCATGACCTCTGAAGGCCTGGAACTTCAGAGCACATGCGCCGATGATGTAATCGGCTGCATAAACTCTGAATATCGACGAAACTGTGTAAGTTTAAGAGATATTCACAGTAACTACAGGTAAGCCTTGTTATAGGCTTTTCTGTAGCTACAAGTGGTGTAATAGAGTTTACAACCACTTTACTGTCAAGACCAATGCAGGACCCATAGTTCTGCATTGAACATGAGGACATCAAAGAACAGTCTACGGATGGATCACAGGGGAGTGTCTTCTGCCAGAAGAGTAGAGATCAAGTAAGTAAAACTACCTTACCTAGACCTAAACTTGCAGTTACCCTTACAGTGCGGGGACAGCCCCACTGCCAGGGAGAATTTTTGCTTTTTCTGAAGTTGGGCTTAAATAAACAAGGAAGAATGTTCAGCACTTCACCGTTATTGGTTTGCGTGACCAGCTTTTTGGGGACCTCACTAGTGTTAATCTCGTTGACGAAAATATTTTCATCATAATTTTCGTCAGCGACATGTTTCCAGTGATGAAAACTAAACAAAAATCAATTCTAATTTTCGTCAGTTGTTTTGTCAATCGCTCATGTGAATGTTCGCTTTCCTCGCCTGTGAGTGTTTCCCCTCCCAGCAAGCAACATAGTGACTGCAGTGTGCTTTGTGGCATGGCATGCTAGCAGTGTGAAACGTTACAGGCCTCTTCCTTAGATGACCGTCCAGAGCATTGTGTGCACCATTACAGGCGTCCTCAGATGACTGTCCAGAGCACGGTGTGCGCCATTACTGTCCTCCTCAGATGACCGTCCAGGGCACTATGTGCATTACCATAGTTGCCAACATTGTAAAAAAATTTGCAGGGACACCTTTTTGTCTGTAGGCGGAGTGTTATTATAATTGGGGGCGGGCATTCATTTGTAGGTGGGACGTAGTGGGGGAAAGTGAAGTAATTGGTGCAAATAAATGTTATTCGAGGGTGGTTACGGACTCCCTCTATCTATTGCACCTATGTATTACCTTGTCTATTCCCCTAGTTAACTAGTCTATTAAACTCTGATCACTTTACTGTTGATATCACAATGATACAAGGACGCTGCTTAATACAAAGTCTTATTTATTTCCCCAGAAAATAGGAAACGCCAACATGATAATACTAAAGAAAGGTATTACAAACATATACCAACAGAACACATAATACAAGAATATCAAAGATACTTATCACAATACTTTCCTCTAGGCTTTGTATCATCAGGCTGGGCTCAGATGGAAAAGAGAGAGTCGTGTGGCTCTAAATGGTGCCATGCGGCTCAGAGGGCCACCAGCGAAAAAAAGGACAAATTCCTTCCTGTATGCGCATTAAATAAACATTCATTCAGACCCATTCGTAACCACACCCACTAGCCTCCTGTTCAATGAGGTATTGCCACGAGGTAGTCCTTAATCTTATATTACTGTCTGTCCTGCTGTATTGGCCTCTAGGGGCAGCAATGTCCATGTATCATGTCTCTGTATCCTAGGTCAATCTTCAATGCCTTTGATCTTTTGATCTTCTGTAGCAGGACATTCATCAATCATCTTGTCAGCTATGGTCCCTTTCAAGTTTGCGTTATAGCAACAGACGGTCCGGAGCCAAGAGCTGAGAAACCGCCCCCAGGAAAGAAAATGCTTGGTTGTATCAACCAGAAAGAAACTCAAACCTTTACCCTTTAAAGCTATGGAACTGCAAGTATCAGCATGGCTGATCTTTGGGAATAGGAAACAGATATGTAGAAACTCCTGAAATATGACATTAGACCATGTTGCCTTCCAACAAATGCCACTTTGTGCCCAAAGGGCGCATACCACACTTATTCAGGCGCGGCTCAGTTCATAACTGTCTTAGCGTGTTAGGTTTAAATACACATATGTTACACTATACCATAACATAAATCAATCCATTACCATAATATTATATATATATGTCACCCATCCAATAACGCATCCCGCTCCCAACCTCCTATAACCCCCTTACTGTAAATACGGGTCGGGATTAGGCAGGCTTGCTCACGATGGCCTTTCCTACCACAATTTTGGCACATCAGCGGTATTTCAGGGCTCTGAATTGGCAGCAAAGCCTCTAACTTGTACGAAGAGACCTTACCGTCAATTCGCGCCTCAACTTGCATAGATGAATGGGAGACCCTTCTATATAAATATTGAGTCTAACACATATAAATCTGAAACAATGACAAACCACAAAATTCCATCCATGTGCCTGGATTCCAGAGACCATGCCCAGGGTATACCATGCACCTCTACCTATTATTAGGTTCAAGGAACGCCCTAGTTCCATGACTAATGTTATATCGGCATCCTTTAGGACAAAGAAACAAACTCGCCTATTACCCAAATAAGACCCAGGTGCTTCCTTCCCAGCAATGATCTCTCCATCCAGAACCCAGAGTGAAATATCTTTCCAACATTTTTTTGCTCACCACCATGTATTGACCTGGCATACAAAGGACAACATAGTCATGCCTCCAACAGAAGGAAATATCAACCTGCCTCCAGCTTCCATCCTCTCTGATCACATGTAATTTAGCCCCAGATGCAACAAGGTAGAATCCCCAGTCAGTAATCCCATTAGTGCTACCAAATATACAGACCGAGTCTGTCCTTCTGTATATGGGATCAATGAGGCAGCATAACACTTTCACAATCCAAACTAGCACAGCCCATCCAGGCATTCGACCACCACTTTGGATTAGTGTAAGCGACGTGTTTTGGCAAAATCTTACTGAGCTGTGATGCTAACTCATAAGGCCACTGCCCCTCATACAGAGACTGTATAATCAGTTTGATGTTGATTGATAATTTCACCTGTCCCTGTGTGCACACCAGAGCCCATGACAGATTTCTGTCCTGTACCATCACACTCTCTACCAACCTTTCAACATGGTTGACAAAATTCAGAACCACTATAACCTGGGTGTTTATGTGACTTTGTTAAATGCTATTAAGGATGCCACCAATCTCTCTGAGTAACAAAGCCCCACTTACTGTCTGAAGCCATGGCTGAGAGTTTGTTCCTCAGGAGATTGATGTCCACTCCATTAACACCCATCCCAGCTCATATTCCCCCCAATATAGTGCTGAATACATCCCTCTTTCAGTTACTCCTCAGAAATAAGCATCCTGCATGAACCTCATCCTGTGTCCGCACATCTCTGGGAGTAAGCCACTGGTACAATGACCGTACTTGATTCAGTGTATTACATTGTCTCAAAAGGTCATTGAATTGGCGTGTTAAAGCATTCTCAGGCATAGTATCGAATTTAACACAGCCATGCTTCTTAATAAAACCTTCAATGACTTCCATTGATATGCTAATTAGTCTACAGGGGCTCCCCAGGTTACGAACAAGATAGGGACTGTAGGTTTGTTCTTGAGTCGAATTTGTAAGTCGAAACAGTACCTTTTTTAAGTGCAAATCCAGTCTTTTTTTATTTTTGTATCATTTTCTTTTTTTTTAATATTATTTTTCTTATTCTTTACTTTTTTATTTACTTTTTTATTTTATTAATTTAAATATTACTGTATTTCTTATTATTTTTTTATTTTTATTTTTTTTTTTTCTATTTTTTTTTTACTTAACTTTATTGCTTTCACACAGGAGAAAACAATTCCCTGTGTGATAGCAATTGGAGGTGACAGGTTCGCTTTATTGACCCTGTCACCTCCAAAACAGGAGTCCTAGCACTGTGCTAGATTTCCTGTCACAGCTGAGAGGGGAGGAGCACAGCTTTCCCCTCTCACTGTTTACATCGGCCGCAGGGACAGGAGACACAGCAGGGAGATGGATGGATGGTGAAAGCAGCAGTGTCTGCGATCCGAGTCCAGGCAGGCTGGCCACGGTGCACCTCCGCGGGGCAGCGGCGCAGGAAAGACCGGGGATCTTGGAGGCTTCACTAGGCTGCAACATACAAGGCTGAGGCCACGATGGGCAATTTTAGCGGCCTGGCAGGTCACCGGCAGGCCACCGGACTGTACCAGGCCTGTGGATGGGCAGGCAGGATGAGAAGGGGGGCCCTTAACTATGCAGCCAGGCCAGGAACGGAGGAACGGCTCACTCCAGCAAGGAGAGGAAGATTCGGCCGGCAGTGTCATCACTCGGGCCCCGTTCGTAAGTAGGAGTAGTTCGCAACTCAGATGTTCGTAAGTCGGGGACCCCCTGTACACTGAATCTTGTTTAACCAGTCTATACACAGCAGCTACAGATATAGGACACACAGATAAAGCTGTTTAAAGCCAACACTGACTTGTAGTTCCACAACCAGGAGACATGCACACTCTTAATCAATGCCTTACTATCTCCTTATTACCACTGATTTTTAGCCCCCTTAGATCGCAGGCCACATTGAACTTCTATTGGAACAGAGAGCTATTTCACACTCACGTGGGAAAAAATAAAAATAAAAAATAAAACTAATAACATTTAAAAAAAATAACAAAAAAAATAAATAAAAGAAAATAAAAATCTATATTTCTCCCACTTTCTCCTCAAAGATGTGTGGTTTATCCTGTCAATCTGCAGGTTACATCAGATAACCAGGGGTTATCTGATGGAACTGCAAGTATCAGCATGGCTGATCTTTGGGAATAGGAACAGATATGTAGAAACTGCAAAAATATGACATTAGACCATGTTGCCTTCCAACAGATAGAAAAATGGGCTTGGTTTAAACAAAATATTGGGCATGGCTTAAAGGGGCATGACTCAAAGGGGGTGTGGTTAGAGTCTGAGATGAACGAGGGATGGAGGGAGAAAGAGAGAAAGAGATGGAAGGAAAGAAAGAGGGATGGAGGGACAGCAGGCCCCGATCCTACACCACAATAGAAATATGTGTATTTCAGAAAGTTTAACAATCAGCAGATAAAGATACTCCAAACACCTGGTGTTAGCGCTTCAATCACCCCGGCACCATGGCTGTTATGGTGTCAGGATGACTGAAGTGCAGTTTTTCTATTATTACATTGTAATATAAAATGAAATAGTTCAACTCACCATAATGCAGAATCAGTGGGAGCCATGAGTGTGTCACTTGCCACATCGCCTGCCGCCAGATGCCATCAGGTATCCCCAGCAGAGTCCCGCTATACATCAAGTGTCATCAGCGGAGCCCCCCTTACATCTGGTGTACCCAGCAGAGTCTCTCCTTACATCAGGTGTCCCCAGCAGAGTCCCTCCTTACATCTGGTGTCCCCGGCAGAGCCCCCCTTACATCAGGTGTCCCCAGCAGAGCCCCCCTTACATCAGGTGTCCCCAGCGGAGTCCCTCCTTACATCAGGTGTCCCCAGTGGAGTCCCTCCTTATATCAGGTGTCCCCAGTGGAGTCCCCCTTACACCATGTGTCCCAGCGGAGTCCCTTCTTACATCAGGTGCCCCCAGCAAAGTCTCACTTACATCTCATGCCCCCCAGTGGAGTCCTTCCTTACATCAGGTGTCCCCAGCGGAGTCCCCCTTACATCAGGTGTCCACCAGCGGAGTCCCTCTTACATCAGGTGTCCCCCAGCTGTGTCCCTCCTTACATCAGGTGTCCCCAGTGGAGCCCCTTCTTACATCAGCTGTCCCGCAGTGGAGCCCCTCCTTACATCAGGTGTCCCCAGTGGAGCCCCTCTTTACATCAGACATCCCCCAGTGGAGCCTTTTCTTACATCAGGTGTCCCCCTTACATCAGGTGTCCCCAGCGGAGTCCCCCTTACATCAGGTGTCCCCCTTACATCAGGTTTTTCCCAGCGGTGTCCCCCTTACATCAGGTGTCTCCCAGTGGAGCCCCCCTTACATCAAGTGTCCCCCAGTGGAGCCCCCCTTACATCAGGTGTCCTCCTTACATAGGGTGTCCCCCAGTGGAGCCCCCCCACTTACATCAGGTGTCCCCCCATTGGAGCCCCCCTTACAGGAGGTGACCCAGCAGCGGAGTCTCCTTCGCCATTACAGAAGACCAGAAGTAACAGGTCACTCGTCGAGGGGAACAAATAAGAGGCAGAAACACTAAGAGTGGGACAATGGTCTAAATCTCGGGAATGTCCTGGGAAATTCGGGACAGTTGGCAATTATGGCATTAAAGGTCTCCCTAGACCCTCCAGAGCACTGTGTGCATTACAGGCCTTTTTAGACCATCCAGACCACTCACTGTGCATTACAGGCCTCCTCAGACCTTCCAGAGCACTTACTGTGGATTACAGGCCTCCTTAGACCATCCAGAGCACTGGGCATTACAGGGCTCCTCAGACCTTCCAGAGCACTGTGTGCAATACAGGCCTCCGGAGACCTTCCAGCGCACTGTGTGCATTACAGGCCTCCTCAGACTGTCCAGAGCACTCACTGTGCATTACACGCCTCCTCAGACCATTCAGAGCACTCGTTGTGCATTACAGGCCTTCTCAGACCATTCAGAGCACTCACTGTGCATTGCAGGCCTCCTCAGACCGTCCAGAACACTCACTATGCATTATACGCCTCCTCAGACCGTCCAGAACACTCACAGTGCATTACACGCCTCTTCAAACCATCCAGAGCACTCATGTGCATTACAGGCCACCTCAGACTATCCAGACCTCTCTCATTCACATTTATGTCATTTACCAGCGCCCTACTTTTTCTGAACAAAAAGTGTGAATGATCTGTACTGATCATTCACTCTGTTTATTAATAACTGAACCATAGTAAACTGTGTTGCACAGCAGTGTCAGCACAGAGCACTTCCCATTCATTTATATGAGGCTGCAGAGAATCCAGAGAAAGGAATCGAAGAACCTGTGTCCTCGATTCCTTTTTCTGTCTTAAAAGTGAGACATCAGGAGTTGGTTTTGACATGGACATTCACTGTACTGTTCATTTAAGCACAAGAGAATCCATTTTGTTCTCACTGTTGAAATGTGTTCTGTAACCTTCACCTAACACACAGACACTTCTCCTACTAAACGCTCTCTACTCCCCCCTCCCTTTTCAAGGTTTTACTTTTGCAATTGTTCTATTCGCTAGTTTTTAATAATATATTTCTATTTGTTAGCTTTTAATAACATATTGCTATTTGTTACTTTTTAATAACATCTCACACCACCCCTTTCTTATCTATGTATAAAATAACATGTAATAATAAATTTTTCACCGAACGGACATTTTAAACACAGTGATTGAGTCCTGTGAATCTGTTCCTGCAGCTGCAGTATTAACTTTGTTTTAGAGTCCCAATCAGAAATCAGTCATGTCAGTCTTGGCGAGCCAGCCAGGAGTCGAACCTAGAATCTTCTGATCCGCAGTCAAAAGTTTGCCAAACCTTTAAAATCTGAAGGGACTTTTGATTTAAAAGTATGGCAAACTTTTCTGCACGATTATGGCCCACTACTGTGCAGTGAAGGAACGTGGAGAATAGCTTGCACATGGGAGACAGAAGCTAAAGTAGCAAATCAAACTGGCTTGACGGAGATATTTAATAAAAGTACTGCCCAAATTTACTACGTTTGGCCAGAAGACTCTGTAGAGGAGGACCCCCACCTTATGTGGCTGCCAGTTTGGCTTTAAGGGGTCCACGCACAAAAGCAAAAGAATTAGATTACATGGAACACACAAAAGATGAGCTATGCAATATAGTAGAGAGCAGAGGTTTAACAGCCCCATATCAACCTACAAAGAGGGATTTGGCTCGTATCCTAGAAACAGATGATTGGCATAAATCAAAAGGCACATATGCAAACCTAGATCTCTCTGAACTTAAGGCTTTGGCCAGAGAAAGAGAGATAGAGTCTGAACTTCCAGAGCAAACCATAATTTCCAAATTGTGGCAGCAAGATGAAGAGAGAAGGAAGGGAGATGCCAGCCCTTCTGCCCCTGGCATAGAGAAATCTGTTGCAGTTTATCCTGTCAGAACCCAATTAGTTTTTGAAGGTGATGCTGTTGACAGTAAGTCTCAAATTAAATGGCATGTACCTTTTAGTCCCCAAGATATGAGAGCCATATTAGAGGGATTGGGAGATCCTAGAAAGAATCCAATTGGGTTTGCAAACAAACTTAGTGCTGCACAGGAAGCATATGAGGCTTCTGCTACTGACATTCATCAGCTTCTTATTAAAGCAGTGGGAAGCAACATGTCTGGCTATATACTTAAAGAATGTGGTGTAGACGTCAAAAATCTAGGTAAGATGGTTAGTGGACGGGAGGTTTGTGAGAAATTGAAGGAAAAATTGCCCCAAATATATGGACAAACCAGACATGCTGAATTTATGAATGCTAAGCAAGGGAAAGAGGAAGCAGCAGGGGCTTATTGGAGGCGGTTAATTGATATGGCTGAGGAAGCAGGCATTAAAATAGAGGAAGAGAAGGCGGGAGAAACTGCAAGTCCATCTACACAACTGGTGAAACAAAGGTTTCTTGATGGTTTAATACCCCAGTTGAAAGAAAAGTTGTTCACAGCAAGGCCTGAGGCAGGCAATATGTCTATTCGAGACGTCCTGCCTATCCTGTTGTCCATAGAAAACAGGATTAACCAAAAAGACAGCAAACCCAAGGTAATGTACATGGGGAAGCAGAGAGGAAAAGGAAGAGGAAGAGGCAAAGGCAATTTCAGAAATCATGGCAATCGGGGACCAATTATATGCTACAATTGTGATGGGGAAGGACACATAGCCAAATTCTGCCATCTTCCTGACTGTAGACTAGAAAAGAGCTTAGAGGCCCCTCATGCTGATCCCAGTTCTCTGCCAAAAGCAGTGGATCAGGCATAGGAAAATGGCATGCCAGTATCAATCATGTTAAATAGGGGAGACAATGGTCTATTATTACAAGAACTCCCCTATCCTGGAGGAGAAACAGAATTAACCTGTTTAATTGATACTGGTGCAAGCCGAAGTGTTTTTAATATAGAGGACTTACCTCCAGGATTATTATCTACAAATGTTATCTCTGGTGTTGGCCTAACCGGGACCTCTACTGATTTGGTTGAGTCCAAGCCACTTAAACTCAGGCTAGGACAGCAAACAGAAATTGTCACTAAAGTGTTAGTTTCAGACACAGTTCCTACCAATCTTTTGGGAGCTGACATTTTGAACCAAATTCTAGCAAACATAGACTACACTCCTACAGGAGTCCAAGTGGTCAGTAGTCTATCAGGAGAAGTTTTAAATTCTGCCTGTGGAGTATTTTTAATCCAAGACTCCACTCTGCCATTTCCACCAGAATTGAAAGTGATTCCCACTGAATTATGGGCCACCAGTAAATATGATGTAGGTCTGCTGGATTGCACCCCAGTCATGATAAAAATTAAACCAGGAGCCCATCTCCCACAGATTAAACAGTACCCACTGAGTATTGCTCAGACTGAGGGGATAAAGGATCAAATCACTCAACTGAAAGCAGCAGGGGTTGTTGTACCAATTAAGTCCCAGGTCAATACACCCCTGTTCCCAATTGCAAAGAAGCCAGACAAGAAGGGTGGGCAGGTGACATATCGCATGGTGCATGATTTGAGAGCCATTAACAATATAATAGAGGCAGATACCCCGATCGTGCCCAACCCCCGCACTTTACTAAGTGGAATACCTGCCTCCAGCACCTGCTTTACAGTGATTGATCTTGCAAATGCTTTCTTTTCGGTGCCCCTGCACCCAGATTGCTGGCACCTTTTTTCATTTACCCATGATGCCCAAAAGTTATCATGGACAAGATTGCCCCAAGGCTGTGTGAGTAGCCCCTCTGAATATAATACTGCGTTAAAGCAAGTATTGGACCAATGGTCCCCCTTACACCCAAACACAGTTTTGCTTCAGTACATAGACGATTTGCTTATTTGTTCTGATACAAAGGACATTTGTAGCAGAGAAACAGTAAGCCTTCTCCTGTTTCTCTATAACAGTAACAACAAAGTTAGCAAAGATAAGCTACAATACTGCCAAGAGAAAGTGATCTTCCTGGGTCACTGCATTTCACATGGAATCCGTCACCTAACCCCAGATCGAGTTAAAACTCTACAAAACTTTGAAAAGCCAAGAAATGTCCGGCAACTACGTGCCTTCCTGGGGTTAGTGGGATATTGTAGGGACTGGATTCCAAATGCATCAGAACTTATGGCTCCTCTATATGAGGCTACCACTAGAAACCCTTTCAAACTCACATGGGACAATGAATTGCAGATGAAGGAGCTTATTAAAATTTTGTCTGAAGCTCCCGCCATTGGACTTCCTGACTATACTAAGACTTTCTCGTTGTTCTGTCATGAAGTCAATGGATTTGCTGCAGGTGTACTCACCCAGCTACATGGAGACAAACAGAGGCCTGTGATGTATGTATCAGCCTCATTAGACCCTGTCATCAAAGGCTCCCCCAGTTGTATGCGAGCCATAGCAGCCTGCATTTTGCTGCTAGACAAAGTAACGGAGCTTGTACTAGATTCTGCTCTGATCCTGTATGTGCCACATGCAGTGCAGGAAATCATGAATCAAGTAAATACTAGACATGTGTCTGCCAGTAGATTTGACAAGTACCAGTCTGCTCTTTTTGCTCCATCGAATTTAACAATCAAACGATGTGTTACTTTAAATCCGGCTACTCTTCTTCCTATAATTGATGAGGAAGATGCAACAAATGGTACTGATGTAGAACCTGAGAGTTTTTCTCATGATTGTATGGCTCTTATGGAGATATAAAGGGACTCTGTCACACCAGCAAAAGATGAGCCCTTATCAGATTGTGACACACACTTATTCGTAGATGGTTCCAGATTTTACACTGACGATGGTCAGCCACACACAGGGTTTGCTGTAACCACTACAGACACCATTTTACATCAGGAAGCATTGAAACCCCAGATGTCAGCACAGGAAGCGGAGTTGTATGCTGTAGTCAAAGCATGTCATCTCCTAGAGCAGTGGTTCTCAACTCCAGTCCTCGGGACCCACCAACAGGCCAGATTTTAAGTATTACCTTGGGGAGTTGCAAACTAGAATACTGCAATCACTGAGCAGCAAATGGTATCACCTGTGATGTATTTCAGTTATCTTGCAAACCTGGCCTGTTGGTGGGTCCCGAGGACAGGAGTTGAGAACCACTGTCCTAGAGAAAAAAAGGGGAAATGTTTACACTGACAGCAGATATGCATTTGGAATAGCCCACGATTTTGGGCCTATCTGGAAAGCACGGCACTTTCTGACTAGTGCAGGGAAGCCAGTGAGACATGCAAAACTCATAGAGCGGCTATTTGAGGCCTTTCAGAAACCAGCAGAAGTTGCCATCTTGAAGGTAAAAGGGCATGCAAGGGGAAGTGACATGACAGCCAGAGGAAATGCCTTAGCGGACCAAGCGGCAAAGGATGCTGCCCTTATGGCATTTGGAGTCACATCCACTGTAGGGGTCGCCCAGGTAGCGGGGACAGATTCCCCTCATCAAGAGCAGTGGGATGTAGAAACTCTAATTCAGTTGCAGAACCAGGCCCCTGATGAAGAGAAGGATAAGTGGATCAAATGTAATGCTACCCAAAATCAGCAGGGCCTGTGGAGCGCTGACAACAGGTGGTGTCTACCCAGGAGTTTGTACCCAGTTTTAGCACAGCTGGCACATGGCGTCAGTCATCTTGCTAAGGGCGCGATGGTGGCACTTACTGACTGCTATTGGATAGCACCTGGATTTAGTGCATTTGCAGCCAGGTTTTGTGCTTCATGTCTCACTTGTGCTCTGTACAATGCAGGGAGGCCTGTTTATGTTCCCCAAAGGCATTCTCCAAAGCCAGATTTCCCTTTCCAAAGAATTCAAATAGACTACATTCAGATGCCCAGAATAGGCACCTATGAGTTTGCTTTAGTGTGTGTTGACATGTTTTCAGGTTGGCCCGAGAGCTGGCCAGTAGCCAAAGCAAATGCAAAAACAACAGCAAAGAAAATTTTGAATGAAATAGTTTGTAGATATGGAGTTCCTGAAACTATTGAGAGTGACAGAGGAACCCATTTTACTGGGGAAGTAATGAAAGAGGTAATGGAAGCACTTCACATACAGCAAGCTTTCCATACACCTTATCATCCACAAAGTAGTGGTAAAGTTGAGGGACTTAATGGAATTTTGAAAAACAGATGTGCAAAAATTAAAGCAGATACAGGAAAAGGATGGGTGGAAGCTTTGCCATTAGCCCTATATTCTGTACGAACTACCCCTAAACAACCACATGGGCTGTCCCCCTATGAGATTTTATTTGGAGGGCCACCCAAAACAGGGCTATATTTTCCCCAACAGTTGCAGGCTTCTCACTCTAATCTGTTAGAATATGTTCAGATTTTGCAAAGAACATTGAATAAAATACATGAAGGTGTTTATAAATCTATCCCCGACCCAGATTCTGTTTCAGGTATTCACAGAATCCAACCAGGTGACTGGGTGGTGGTCAAGCGACACGTCAGAAAGCCACTAGAACCAAAATTTGACGGACCACATTGGTGCTTTTGACAACCAGTTCTGCTGTCAAGTTGGAAGGAAAGCCCACCTGGATTCACGCCAGTCACTGCAAGAAAATCCTGAAGTGATGATATCCTTTGAAAAAAAGATGATAATGTTTCTTTTCTTTTTGTTGTTTGTGAGAACTGAGACATGGAAAAATAACCCTTTCATCCAAATGTTAAAATTGTATGCAACCCATAGCAACGCTAGTAACTGCTGGGTGTGTTCTCACTTACATCCCCAAACAGGAACAATACCCATGATAGCAATGCCTCTCAATTTCACTGATCTAAACAGGACCAGAATAAATGGCTCATACATAGTCTCCACAGCTAATGAGCACAGATCAGTAACTTTGATGGTTTTGAAACAGATAAACACAGATTTGTTTAAACATCACATGCCCGTTTAACACTAAATGTAGACGGTTGGGCAATTCAGATTGCACTGGAGCAAAAATTACAGTTTATGGAGGAAACTATGGTCAATATTATTATATCCCAGATCCAGAACTAAATAGAACCCTTTATAGTACAAATTGCTCACAGTTTCCAATATGTGAAAATATCGGTTTCCTGAGATTCCATGTTATTGCTTCCAGTTTTTTAGGAGCAGGCATACCGTCCATACGTAGAGGGTTATATTATATATGTGGAAATAAAGCTTACGCCTGGCTTCCTACTAATGTTACAGGTACATGTTATATTGGGAAGTTAGTACCTGCTTTGGCTGTTCGCAAAGATACAGTGCGACCAGATCAAAGTCCAGAATACCCTTTAGTGTTCAAAAGAGAGCTGTTCACTGAAGGTGACATGGCATGGTCATGGTTCCCTTCCTGGACAGGATGGGGAATTGAAGCAATGAAAAGACTAAATAATTACACTAGAATTGTAGATGAGATTATTAACCTTACTACCACTGATATAGGTTTATTAAATGAAGAAATGGCCAGCTTAAAAAAGTAGTATTAGAGCACAGATTAACGCTAAATTATCTCACTGCAGCTCAAGGTGGGATGTGTAAGATATTTCACACTGACTGTTGTATATACATTTCTGATAATGAGGACATTATTAAAGGGCATCTTGCTAAGATAAGAGAACTACAGAATAAGGCCAGAGATATTGCTAAAGATGGATGGAACCCCTTTCAGGGTTTAGGAGGTTTTGGTGATTTTTTATATGGCATAGCAACATGGTTACAGAAACTAGGCGCTTATATTGTGATGTTCCTATTTCTCATGTTTGTTATTTACTTCCTCATCAGGCTATGCCTCTGTGTGACTACCCGCTGTACCAACAAATGTACCACCAGCCCTGATGAACCCATTATTGTGAGAAAGCTAGGAGAGAGCTGAACAGGACGCCGTCTCTCTGCGCCAATGTAACAGGAGTTACCAGCAATCGGCTGAACGTAACGCGGAGAAGAATGGTGTCAAATAAACAAAAGGGGGGAAATGACATGGACATTCACTGTACTGTTCATTTAAGCACAAGAGAATCCATTTTGTTCTCACTGTTGAAATGTGTTCTGTAACCTTCACCTAACACACAGACACTTCTCCTACTAAACGCTCTCTACTCCCCCCTCCCTTTTCAAGGTTTTACTTTTGCAATTGTTCTATTCGCTAGTTTTTAATAATATATTTCTATTTGTTAGCTTTTAATAACATATTGCTATTTGTTACTTTTTAATAACATCTCACA
The DNA here is from genome assembly GCF_042186555.1 of Aquarana catesbeiana. Lineage (NCBI taxonomy): Eukaryota > Metazoa > Chordata > Amphibia > Anura > Ranidae > Aquarana > Aquarana catesbeiana. Next base: position 289,357,116 of record NC_133328.1, read on the forward strand.
CCACCCCTTTCTTATCTATGTATAAAATAACATGTAATAATAAATTTTTCACCGAACGGACATTTTAAACACAGTGATTGAGTCCTGTGAATCTGTTCCTGCAGCTGCAGTATTAACTTTGTTTTAGAGTCCCAATCAGAAATCAGTCATGTCAGTTTAGATCCCTGATATTTCACCAAATCCCTCTCCGCTCCAAAAAAATAGTAAAATGATAAATAAATAAAATAAAGATAAAAATATAATTGTGAAAAATAATTAAATATTAAAATAAAAATAAATAACTACTGACACTGCCATACCGACACCGTCCTCTTCCCTACTGACAAAATCCACTGCCCTATTGACACCATCCACTGCATCCACCATGCACTGCTCTAGTGACTGACACAATCCACTACATTACCGATGGCAACCTTTGCTCCACTGACACCGTCCATTGACCTACTGACACCACCCACTGCCCTACTGACACTGTCCACAGCCCCATCCTCTCCCCTGCTGACACCGTCCACTGCCCTACTGACACCAAACTCTCCCTTACTGACACATCCACTGCTCTTCTGATCCCGTCCCCTGCCCTACTGACACCAACCTCTCCCCTACTGACATTGTCCACTGCTCTACTGACACTGTCCACTGATCTACTGACACCATCCACTGCCCTACTGACGCCATCCTCTCCCCTACTGACCCCTTCCACTGCTCTACTGACAACAAACACTGCTATAATGCTATACTGATACTGTCCACTGTACTACTGACACCAACCTCTTCCCTACTGACTCTAATTGACATTGTCCATGCACCATCCACTACCCAACTGACACTGTCCACAAACCGTCCACTGCTCTTACTCTGATACACCTAACTAAAATCTAATTTTTTTTTACAAATAAATATGTGAAAAGCGTGGCATGCATTTGTATTTAGCCCCCTTTACTCTGATGCCCCTAACTAAAATCTAGTGGAAACAACTGCCTTAAGAAGTCACCTAATTAGTAAATAGAGTCCACCTGTGTGTAATTTTATCTCAGTATATATACGGCTGTTCTGTGAAGCCCTTAGAAGTTTGTTAGAGATCCTTAGTGAACAAACAGCATCATGAAGGCCAAGGAACACACCAGACAGGTCAGGGTTAAAGTTGTGGAGAAGTTTAAAGCAGGGTTAGGTTATAAAAAAATAATGAGGTTTGAACACCTCACGGAGCACTGTTCAATCCATCACCGGAAAAAGGAAAGAGTATGGCACAACTGCAAACCTACCAAGACATGGCCATCCACCTAAACTGACAGGCTGGGCAAGGAGAGCATTAATCAGAGAAGCAGCCAAAAGGCCCATGGTAACTCGGGAGGAGCTGCAGAGATCCACAGCTCAGGCGGGAGGATCTGTCCACAGGACAACTATTAGTCGTGTACTCCACAAATCTGGCCCTTATGGAGGAGTGGCAAGAAGAAAGCCATTGTTGAAAGAAAGCCATAAGAAGTCATAGTTACATAGTAGGTGAGGTTGAAAAAAGACGCAAGTCCATCAAGTCCAACCTATGTGTGTGATTATATGTCAGTATTACCTTGTATATCCCTGTATGTTGTGGTCGTTCAGGTGCTTATCTAATAGTTTCTTGAAACTATCAATTCTCCCCGCTGAGACCACCACCTGTGGAAGGGATTTCCACATCCTTGCCGCAGTAAACAACCCTCTATGTAGTTTAAGGTTAAACCTCTTTTCTTCTAATTTTAATGAGTGGCCACAAGTCTTGTTAAACTCCCTTCCAAGAAAAAGTTTTATCCCTATTGTGGGGTCACCAGTACGGTATTTGTAAATTGAAATCATATCCCCTCTCAAGCATCTCTTCTCCGGAGAGAATAAGTTCAGTGCTCGCAACCTTTCCTCATAACTAATATCCTCCAGACCCTTTATTAGCTTTGTTGCCCTTCTTTGTACTCGCTCCATTTCCAGTACATCCTTCCTGAGGACTGGTGCTCAGAACTGTACAGCATACTCTAGGTGCGGCCGGACCAGAGTCTTGTAGAGTGGGAAAATTATCACTTTATCTCTGGAATTAATCCCCTTTTTAATGCATGTCAATAGTCAGGCCATTTGCAGTTTGAGAGAAGCCATGTGGGGGACACAGCGAACATGTGGAAGAAGGTGCTCTGGTCAGATGAGACCAGTATTGAACTTTTTGGCCTAAAAGGAAAACGTTATCACTTTATCTCTGGAATTAATCCCCTTTTTAATGCATGTCAATAGTCAGGCCATTTGCAGTTTGAGAGAAGCCATGTGGGGGACACAGCGAACATGTGGAAGAAGGTGCTCTGGTCAGATGAGACCAGTATTGAACTTTTTGGCCTAAAAGGAAAACGTTATGTGTGGCGGAAAACTAACATCACCCTGAACACACCATTCCCACCGTGAAACATGGTGGTGGCGGCATCATGTTGTGGGGATGCTTTTTTCAGCAGGGACAGGGAAACTGGTCAGAATTGATGGGGAGATGGATGGAGCCAAATACAGGGTAATCTTAGAAGAAAACCTGTTATGTACCGTACACACGATCAGACTTTGACAACAAAACTGTGGATTTTTGTTCGAAGAATGTTGGCTTCAACTTGTCTTGCATACACACAGTCACACAAATGTTGGCCAACAATTACGAACGTGTGAACATGGTGATGTACAACATGTACGACAAGCCGATAAAAAGCAAGTTCAATAGCCAGTGCGCCACCCTTTGGGCTCCTTCTGCTAATCTTGTGTATATCTTGTGTTAGTAGAAGTTTAGTGAGAGACAGTTCATGCTTTTCAGCCTTGTGCTTTTCATTTAGTTTCTGCTTTTCAGTTTTTGCTTGTTGGTTCATACCTGTTTTTCAGTGTCAGTTCGTTCCTGTCTTTTAGTGCATTCTATTTATAGTTCGCTTCTGATCTTCAGTGCGTTCTTGTCCACTCGTTTCTGATTTTCAGCTTGTTCTTCTCAGGTAATTTCTGATTTTCTACGTACTCGTCGTAGAATTCGTGCTGTTGTTGGGCTTGGTGTTGGAATTATTGCTTTGACCCAAGTCCAGTCTATAAACAGGGGGAGGAGGAGTTCTTGGACCAAGAATTGGTTGCTTAATCATGACTAAAGTCTCTCAAATGTCTTTGTTGCGGGAGCTCCAGGAGAATAATCCTGATGATATCAGGAAATATCTCTGGATGACGGACCCCATCTTTCACCGTCTGTTGGCTTTGCTGTCCCCTTATTACAAAGCAGGACACCTGCATGCGGCAAGCCATCACTCCCGAACAAAGGCTCATCGCCACCTTGTGGTACTTGGTGACAGGGAGAAGTCTCCGGGATATTAAGTTCACGACTCCAGAGACCTGTTCTGCCATCATTCAGGTCCTGCAGAAGGACTGTATTAAGGTAAGTGTTATCCTTTAACATCACATTCTATGTATTTAATGTTTGCTAATGTATTTTATTGATTTCATCATTCCATAATTACCATGATTGTAATATGCTGTGAATGTCCTCTTTGTCCTCATGCATGTTGTAAGCTTTTAATGCTCCTTTTTTGTCCTTGATGCATATTTGCCTTCACTAACCTCCCCAGCATGCTATCCTGGGCCCATACACACCTAGCCTAGTCACTTAATGTATTTTGTCAGCTCCATTGTAGTGCTTACCCTAAACACCCCCTAAAATGTGTCCAAATGTTATTCTTGTCCTTAAATTCAGGAACAGTGCAAGAGCCTTTTTTGGGGGGCCAAAACTCATTTGGAACCCTCCCCCCAACCGTATTATTCAACCAATACCAATACTCTATCTGCTGACTTTGCCAAACCCATACACACCATAACTACCTCTTTTGTGGTCAGATTTATGGATGAATTCACCAAAGCATGTAGTGCAAGTGCCTGCCTGAATACTTTCAAATGGTATTGTTTAAAGTTTTGTTCTCCTATTATCTTGATAGTTAATTGCACAATGTCAAAATGTGCTTCAGTTTGGACAGTGTGTATTCATATTTTTGGATTATGACACTTCTTACCTGTCTAGTGGGCTGCCAATAGTGTAAGTAAGGAGGGGCGGGTCAAAGTAACACATTATTTATGCATTCAGCTATCAATGAAGTGGAGAGAGTTACCTGTCCAAAACATCTTCCCCCCACCCTAAGACCCCTTTCACACTGAGGCACTTTGCAGGTGCTATAGCATTAAAAATAGCGCCTGCAAAGCGCCCTGAAACATCGGCTCCATTTACTCCAGTGTGAAAGCCCGAGGGCTTTCACACTGGAGCTGTGCGCTGGCAGGGCGTCAGAAAAAGTCCTGCCAGCAGCTTCTTTGGAGCGCATTAGGAGAGGTGAACTTACCGCTCCTAAAGCGCCCCTACCCATTGAAATCAATGGGCAGCGCCGCCGAACCACCAGCAAAGCGCTGTAGCAGTGCTTTGCGGGCTGTTTTAACCCTTTTTTGGCCACTAGCGGGGGTTGTCAGATGGAGGAGTGATCGCACAGATGGAATTTTACAGGCATCTCCAGAATGGCATCTTGGGGGATAACGTGGCAGGCCTCCAGTTTGTTTTTGTGGCAGATGAGGCCTTTGCGCTGGGGGACCATCTGATGAGGCCGTTCCACATGAGGGCCCTGACCCCAGAGCAGAGGGTTTTTAATTACCGTCTGGCCCGTGCCAGAAGAGTGTTCAAGAATGCCTTTGGCATATGGCCAGTGAAGGCCATATGATAAATTAGAATGTCAATACTGTGTTGATTTTGCCTTCATCAGATGGGGTGATCTCACCCCTGTAAAAGCCAAATTTTGAAGATGCACACAAATTGTGACTCAAAATTTGCATTTCCCTCATGATCCCATTCCTATAGTGTGTGTATTTTCCCTACATCTATTTTGCTAAAGCCACAAAACACACAGTGTGTCAACATGTGCTATCTGCCATCATGGGATATCAATGTACGTGTTTTGAGGGTGCAACCCCTTCCTCCAAACTAAAGTAGGTGAGAGGAAGGGGTTGCACCCCCGAAACATGTCCATTGATCCCCCATGATGGGAGCTAGCACATATTGACACACTGGGCCTTATTTCAAAAAGGACAATCCACTTTTACCTACAAGTGCACTTGTATTTCAAAGTGGTTTTGCTTTTTTTACATAAGCCACAGTGTGTCAACATGTGCTAGCTCCCATCATGGGGGATCAATGGATGTGTTTCGGGGGTGCAACTCCTTCCCCTCACCTACTTTAGTTTGGAGGAAGGGGTTGCACCCACAAAACGCATACATTGATATCCCGTGATGGCAGATAGCACATGTTGACACACTGTGTGCATCTTTAAAATTTGTCTTTGCAATTACTTTAAAATTTTTAAAAAACGTACAACAATAACAACAAAATTTACATTTTTTTGGGGTTAGATTTTGCCTAAAACATCAATGATGGGGTGGCTTTGGCCAATTATGGCTCAGGTGGTTTAGAACACACCCCACACTATATAAAGCCGCCTGCACGGTGGCCCTGTGTAGTGTGTTCCGGCGTGCTTAGAGAGAGAGACAGTGTCATTTCATTTGAGTTAGCTAGATTAGGCAGGACAGTCAGTGAGTTAGCTGCACTTACAGTGTATTGTATAATATATATATATATATATATATATATATATATATATATATATATACGTACATATACATATACACACACACACACACTGTATTCAGTTTAGCTAGATCTGTTCCTGTTATCTTCCTACTGACAGGCAGGCTTGTCACAGTATTTACAGCTACCTGAAGAAAATTGCTGGTGTTCTTTTGATCCTATTAGTACCACAGTCAGGCAGCTAGACTATTTACAGTTAGTGTAGTGCGTCCTCCTCACAGTGTTCAGTTAAAGCTACAAGTTAGTTTAGTGTGACCTCTGCACAGTGTTCAGCTAAAACTACAAGTTAGTGTATGCGTCCTCCTCAGTGTTCAGCTAAAGCTACAAGTTAGTTTAGTGAAACCTCTGCACAGTGTTCAGCTAAAGCTACAAGTTAGGGTAGTGCGCAGGGGCGTAACTACCACCATAGCAACCCATGCGGGCGCTATGGGGCCTGCAGCCGAGTGGGGCCCAGTGAGGATAAGAGCACTGCCGGCACAGTCTCCCAGCCAGGGGAAGAGAGAGGAAAGGAAGAGGTGAGCTGTCCGTATCAGCAGAGAGCTGAATTGCCCGATGTAAGAGCTTTCATTAGAACTTCCAGTGTTCCCGGGGCTCCCGTCACATAGCTCCACCCTTTGGCCCGGTGCCTTTGATAGACAGAACGCCGATCCAATGCGGGACATGTGACGTCATCAAAGGCGTCAAGCCATGAGGTGGGGCTATGCGACGATGAGCCCCGGAAAGACAGGAAATTCAAATGAAAGCTATTACAGCGGGCAATCCCGCTCTCTGCTGATCTGGGTGGCTTGCCTCTTCCTCTGCATAGGTGGGGCTGTATGGGGCACAGGCAGACCAGGCTGTATTGGACACAGGTTATGCTGTATGGGGAACAGGTCACGCTGCATTGGGCACAGGTCGCGCTGCATTGGGCACAGGTCACGCTGTATGTGGCACAGATCACACTGCATTGACACTAGGGCAGCTGTGGGGGGGGGGGCTGTTTGCAGGGGGGCCCCATACAACATTTTGCTATCGGGCCCTGCTATTTCTAGTTACGCCCCTGGTAGTGCGTCCTCCTCACAGTGTTCAGCTAAAGCTACAAGTTAGTGTAGTGTGATCTCTGCACAGTGTTCAGCTAAAGCTACAAGTTAGTGTAGTGTGTCCTCTGAACAGTGTTCAGCTAAAGCTACAAGTTAGTTTAGTGTGACCTCTGCACAGTGTTCAGCTAAAGCTACCTGTAGAAGGTTGGTGGTGTTTTCCTGATCCTATCACTACCACAGGCAGCTAAATAAGCTACAAGTTAGTTTTTTTGCAAGCTCTGCACAGTGTTCAGCTAAAACTACAAGTTAGTGTAGTGCGAGCTCTGCACAGTGTTCACCTAAAGCTACCTGTAGAAGGTTGGTGGTGTTTTCCTGATCCTATCACTACTGCAGGCAGCTAAATAAGCTACACGTTAGTTTTTTGTGAGCTCTGCACAGTGTTCAGCTAAAACTACAAGTTAGTGTAGTGCGAGCTCTGCACAGTGTTCAGCTAAAGCTACCTGTAGAAGGTTGGTGGTGTTCTCATACTACAGGAAGGCAGTTTATTTTGCTAGCTGCAGTATCAGTATATATATATATCCCAGCTTAGTGCAGCTACAGGCCATTAGTATGTCTGGAAGGACAACAAGGAGAGGCAGACAGTCACAAGCCAATAAAAGAGGGCAAGCAGGCTCTGTGTCTAGAGGCAACAGTGCTGGTCGTGGAGACGGTGCATCCTCATCAGCACGTGGCCGTGGGACACGCTTGGCGTTTTTTTCGGCAGCTGGCCGCGTTGAGCCGCAACATGCGGAGGACTTGGTCGAGTGGATGACCAAGCCTTCCTCATCCTCCTCATCCTCTCTCACCCATGCTCAGGGTACTTTGGCAAAGCAGCTGTCAACGCGGCCTCTTCCCTCGGCTCAATGGCATCAGTGACTCCTTCCCTAGCCCCACCATGTCCTCCTGAGGAGTCCCTCGAACTGTTTGACCACAGTGTTGGGTACATGCTCCAGGAGGATGCCCAGCGTTTAGAAGGCTCTGATGATGATACTGAGCTAGATGAAGGCAGTAACGTGAGCACGGACAGAGGGGGTGCCCAAGAAGGACAGCAATCTGGCAGTCATGCTCCCCCTGCTGCAGCATACTGCCAGGTTTGCTCCAGTGATGAGGGGGGAGGGGATGATGAGGTCACTGACTCAACGTGGGTGCCTGATAGGAGAGAGGAGGAGGAGGAGGCACATCACCAACGAGGCAGGATGCCCTCCAGGGGCCAGCCTAAGGGCAGCACACTGACTGCATCACACCCCAATGCTCTGCATGTGCAGGGCGCTGCTGTCTCTGCGCGTTATTCCAAAAGTTCTTTGGTGTGGGCCTTTTTTGAGATGAGTGCATCAGATCGCACCGCTGCTATTTGCAACATATGTCTCAAGCGTATCTCGCGTGGCCAAAACATCTCCCGCTTGGGCACCACATGCTTGACCAGACATATGTTGACCTGCCATGCAGTTCGTTGGCAAGCGTATCTAAAAGACCCACACCAAAGAACAAAGAGGACCTCTCCTTGCTCCTCATCAGCTGAGATCTCCAACCCCACTATACCTTCAGTCCTCTCTGAGACCTGCACTGAGAGGAATGAAGGTGTAGAATTAGGTGTAGAATTAGGTGTGTCACAGCCAAGTACTTGTGGGCTTTCGGTACACCGACGTCAGATTGTACCAGGCAAATTTCCCTGCCCCAACTGCTGCACCGCCGAAAGAAGTTCACTCCCAGCCATCCACATGCCCAGCGGTTGAATGCTAGCTTGGCAAAATTGCTAGCACTTCAACTGCTGCCTTTTCAGTTGGTAGACTCTGCCCCCTTCCGTGAGTTTGTGGAATGTGCGGTTCCTCGGTGGCAGGTACCCAAACGCCACTTTTTCTCAATGACAATGTCCATGCCTCGCTGGTCAGGGCGGTCAGCGGTAAGGTGCATATTACCGCTGACTCATGGTCCAGCAGGCATGGACAGGGACGTTACCTAAGTTTCACCGCGCATTGGGTGACTCTGCTGGCAGCTGGGAAGGATGCAGGACAAGGTGCAGTAGTGTTGGAGGTTGTTCCACCACCACGCCTCCAAAATGCCACTACTGATTGTGACACACCTCTCTCCTCCACCCCCTCCTCCTCTTCTTCCTCCATGACCTCTTCCTGTGCTTTGTCCTCGGAACCAGCAGGGCTCTGTAGCCGTTCAAGGGGCTACGCATGTATGCAGGCCAAAAGATGCCATGCGATGCTTGAGCTGGTGTGCTTGGGGGACAGGAGCCACACTGGGGCAGAGGTTCTGTCAGCTGTGCAGGGGCAGGTTCAGAGGTGGTTGACGACACGACAACTTAAGGCAGGAATGGTGGTTTGCGACAATGGCACCAACCTCCTCTCTGCCCCCCGACAGGGACAAATGACCCATGTGCCCTGTTTGGCTCACGTCCTTAACTTGGTGGTGCAGCGGTTCTTGGGCAGGTACCCGGGCTTACAGGATGCCCTGAGGCAGGCCAGGAAAGTCTGTGTGCATTTCCGCCGGTCATATAATGCCAGTGCATGGCTGGCAGACCTCCAAAAGGAGTTTAACCTGCCCAAGAACCGCCTAATCTGTGACATGCCCACTAGGTGGAACTCAACGTTGGCCATGCTGCAGCGGCTGCACACGCAGCAGAGGGCTATCAATGAGTACCTGTGCGACTATGGCACCAGGACAGGGTCAGGGGAGCTTGTTTTTTTCCCCACGCCAGTGGGTCATGATCAGGGATGCATGCACTGTCCTGTCACCATTTGAGGAGGCCACAAGGATGGTGAGCAGTGACAGTGCATGCATCAGTGACACTGTCTCCCTTGTCCACCTGTTGGAGCACACGCTGTGTGGAATAATGGACAGGGCACTTGAGGCAGAACAGAGGCAGGAAGAGAAGGACTTCCTTAGCTCTCAAGGCCCCCTTTATCCAGACAGTGTTCCTGCATGCCCACCGATCACACAGGAAGAGGACGAGGAGGAGGAGGAGGATTGTGTCAGTATGGAGGTGGAGCCTGGCACTCAGCATCAGCAGCAGTCTTTAAGATCAGTCCCAAGAAACACATGGACTTGTACGTGGCTGGGAGGAGGTGGCTGTGGACCATGTCGTCCTTAGTGACCCAGAGGACTCCGGACCGAATGCCTCAGCAAACCTACACTGCATGGCCTCCCTAATCCTGCAAAACCTGCATAAGGATCCTCGTATTCGTGGTATCAAGGAGAAGGACCAATACTGGCTGGCATCCCTCCTTGATCCACGTTACAAGGGTAAAGTTGCGGATCTTATCTTGCCGTCGCAGAGGGAGCAGAGGATGAAACATCTTCGGGAGGCCTTGCAGAAAGGTCTGTGCAACGCGTTCCCAGAGACTTGGAGGTTACAAACTCCTGTTTCTGGACAACGTGTTGCTGAGGCTTCGGTCAGTCAAAGAAGGAGCGGTGGAGAAGGTGGCCATCTGACCGATGCGTTCAGACAATTTTTTAGTCCGCAGCCCCAAGATATGATCGGTTCCAGCAACCATCGCCAGCGTCTGTTTTACATGGTGCAGGAATACCTAGGGGCAAGATCTGACTTGAACACCTTTCCCACCGAAAATCCTCTGGGTTACTGGGTCTTGAGGATGGATCACTGGCCAGAGCTTGCACAGTATGCAATTGAGCTACTGGCCTGTCCTGCATCCAGCGTTCTTTCGGAACGCACATTCAGTGCTGCTGGAGGCTTTGTAACCGATCACAGGGTCCGTCTGTCCACCGACTCGGTCGATCGACTGACCTTCATAAAAATGAGTTTTGGATCACCACCAGCTACCAAGCACCTGATGCTTATGTAACCGAATAATTTTTTTTTGAAATCTCAGATCCCTTCAAAGACTGCCTATGCTGATGCTGAGTGACTATCCTGAGTAATTATCCTCTTCCTCCTCAATGATCACGCTGATAGCTTGTAAGAACATTTTTGGTTCTGGGCGCCGCCACCAGTGCCTAAGGCCCAATTTTTCAGCCCCTGTTTAACAGGGGCGTGTAATTACAATTTTTGATGCAATACTTTGCAGCAGGGCTCGTTCCTGCGTTCCAACTAGAGTATCTGTGAGGGGTTGCAGTGTTGTGGCACCAGCACCAGTGCCTAAGGCCCAATTTTTCAGCCCCTGTTCAACAGGGGCATGTAATTACAATTCTTGATCTAATATTTCACAGCAGGGCCCGTTTCTGTGCCCACCAAGAGCGAGTGAGGACTTACAGTGTTGTGGCACCAGCACCACCACCAAAGGCCCAATTTTTCTGCCCCTGTTTAACAGGGGCATGTAATTACAATTCTTGATCTAATATTTCACAGCAGGGCCCTGTGAGGGCTTACAGTGTTGTGGCCACAACAACACCTGAGGCCCAAATTTCTGCTGAGTATATAGGGCAGGCCCCTACTTTCAAACATCCAACTTACAAATGACTCCTACTTGCAAACGGAAGGAGACAACAGGAAGTGAGATGAAATCTACCCCTAGGAAGGGAAATTCTCTCCTGTAAGAGTTAATATGGGAAAAACATTTCTCCTTTCCACTGATGCTTTATCACCAATCCTTGTTTCACAAAAGACCCCAAATTTTCAAAAAACATTTGTCATTGGGACAAAAAGTGAGGTGAAATCTTCTGAAGAGGAGCACAGGCAGCAAAACAAATGTCACAGGGGTGATAACCCTTCCCTATGTTTTCCAAAAAGCTTAAAATAGATTTTTTTGGCTGGAGCTAAACACGTTAAAAATGTACCAGTTCAAAATTACAAACAGATTCTAGTTAACAACAAACCTACAGTCCCTGTCTTGTTTGCACCGCCTGTATACTGCTGTTCAGAGTACAGAGCCTGTATACTGCTGTTTCCTTTTTTAATTTGGGTGCGGGGTTCCCCTTAATATCCATACAAGACCCAAAGGGCCTGGTAATGGACTGGGGGGTACCCATGCCGTTTATCTCACTGAGTTTCATCCATATTGCCAGGACCCAACATTACATTAAAGCCGCAAGCAGTTTTAAATGACTTTTTTTCCTTTAAAAATGACATTTTGTGCAGGGACTGTTCTAAGCACGGGAAACACGCGCCACTTTACAGGTATACTATAGACACCCCCCAGGTACGATATTTAAAGGAATATTTCACTTTTTTTTTTTTTTTTTTACTTTAAGCATCATTAAAATCACTGCTCCTGAAAAAACGTCCGTTTTGAAAAGTTTTTTTTGCATTGATACATGTGCCCTGGGGCAGGACCTGGGTCCCAAACCCTTTTTAGGACACTACCATGCAAATTAGCCTTTAAAATGAGCACTTTTGATTTCGAACGTTCGAGTCCCATAGACGTCAATGGGGTTCTAACGTTTTTGCGAATTTTCGGTCCGTTCGCAGGTTCTGGTACGAACCGAACCGGGGGGGGTGTTCGGCTCATCCCTAGCCATGATAAACAAAATGGCGTTTTTCATAACTGACATTTAAAGTATAATTTCTCTAACAGACAATGACCCTAAACATACAGCCAGAGCTACAATGAAATGCAAAGCATATTCATGTGTTAGAATGGCCTAGTCAAAGTGCAGACCTAAATCCAATCGAGAATCTATGGCAAGACTTGAAAATTGCTGTTCACAGACGCTCTTCATCCAATCTGACAGAGCTTGAGCTATTTTGCAAAGAAGAATGGGCAAAAATGTCACTCTAGATATGCAAAGCTGGTAGAGACATCCCCAAAAAGACTTGCAGCTGTAATTGCAGCAAAAGGTGGTTCTACAAAGTAGAAAGTACAAAGTCAGGGGGCTGAATACAAATGCACGCCACACTTTTCACATATTTATTTGTAAAAGATTTTGAGAACCATTTATAATTTTCCTTTCACTTCACAATTATGTGCCACTTTGTGTTGGTCTATCACATAAAATCCCAATAAAATACATTTACTTTTTTTGGATGTAACATGACAAATTGTGGAAAATTTCAAGAGGTATGAATACTTTTTCAAGGCACTGTAAATGTAGTATATTATAGAGAGACAACTTGGAGCTGTGTGGATGAGTGAGAGAGATAGAAAAATCAGAATAACTTTATTTTTTCCCCTAAATCAACCCCACGCATACCCAAAACCTCCAATGACGGCCAGGTCAAGCCAGTGTACCACAGCAAACTATTTGCACAGCTCTTTTAAGTGCTTCAAAATACAAAATTGACTCTAAGTGGCGGTTCACACAGGGGCGGCACGACTTGCAGGTCGCCTCAGCGAGGCGACCTGCAAACGACTTCCGAGGCGACTTGCAAAACGACTTCTGTATAGAAGTCTATGCAAGTCGCCCCCAAAGTAGTACAGGAACCTTTTTCTAAGTCGGAGCGACTTGCGTCGCTCCTATTAGAACGGTTCCGTAGCACAGAACGGGAGGCGACTTGTCAGGCGACTAGGTCGCCTGACAAGTCGCCCCTGTGTGAACCGACCCTAAAGGTACACCAGCATTTTGCTTCATTCTTAGATACAACTAATAAAATGTTCCCGCCTCTTGCAGCAGCAAGTTGATGTTGATGTGACGGATGATAATTTTTAGGAATTGTATAAAAAGGCAGAGGAGTATGCCATAAGAAAATCCACATTGCCCCAAACACAATATGAAGCTCTGTCTAAAGATGATATGGAAGAGGAGAATATTGAAAAATCATAGGAAGAAGCACCATCCACATCAAAGCAGCCAGTCTTTCGGTTTCTCTCAAAATGCCACAGAAGATCCAGGCAGAGGACCTCCCAAATAGCATAGAGCAGCAGATCAGAAAATATAAGGAAGAGCTTTTGTAACAACCCATCACTCATGACACCAGAACAGATTTTTGGCTGGCAAAGAGTGACGGAGCTTTCCAATTTCGGACAAGGCACGATAGTTAGATTTTCATATAGTGTGTACACAACTTTCGACACCTGATTCCGACTCTGCAAATGAAAAAAGGGATAAACTCTAACATTTTTCTCGTAGGTGAGAAAGAACGATTTTCGTTTAGTGTGTACTGTGGTTGTACGAGAAATATCATATACAAAAGATTGCACATGATCAGAAACAACAAAAAAAAAGCTTTTGTCGCATTTCGAATTTTCGAACATCATTTCTGTCCTCGGTTTCGACTTGCTGTGAAACATCGAGGAAAACTGGCCAATCATTCGCCCAATTTTCTTATAGTGTGTACCCCACTTAAAGCGGTAGTAAACCACTGGACTTTTTTTTTTTTGTACCCTGCAAAGTAATGTCATAATGTGCTAGTATGCATCTCATCTTCACCCATCTTCCTTCCAGGTTCACGGACTACGACTGTTTGACTGGCCGAAGCCGCAATGACGTCACATGCAGGTGGGAGCCACAGTTTACGGCACAGGACTCTGAAGGAACAGCCTGGGTGACCATTCTTTCAGAGCGCATACGCCAGTGGTGTCACTAGTTGCATGTACAGTAAATATCTTCTAAACGTTGCACGTTCAGGAAATATTTACACTACCTATAGGTAAGCCTTATTATAGGCTTACCTATAGGCAAAAGTCAGAGACGGGAGTACTCCCACTGTAAGAAAATGCCTGCAACAGACTTTTGAGATAATCTCAGCCTAGGCAAAGTCATTTAAGTTAAAGTGATTGTAAAGTCTCATTTTTTTTCTTTAAAAATAACAAACATGTTATACTTACCTGCTCTGTGTAATGGTTTTGCACAGAGCAGCCCAAATCCTTCTCTTCTCGGGTTCCTCTTCTGTACTCCTGGCCCCTCCCTCCTGTTGAGTGCCCCCACAGCTAGCAGCTTGTTATAGGGACACACAAGCCAAGCTGCAGCTTTGTGTATCCATTCAAACACAGAACCGTGGCCGGGCCCCTATTTCTCTTGATTGGCTAATTGACTTTGATTGACAGCAGTGGGAGCCAATGGTGCCGCTGCTGTGTCTCAGCCAATTAGGAGGGAGAGTCCCGGATGGCTGAGACACTCGTGGTCATCACTGAACAGAGATGGGGCTCAGGTAAGTATTAGGGGGCTGAGGGGGGCTGCTGCACACAGAAGGCTTATCTTAATGCATACAATGCATTAAGATAAAAAACCTTCTGACTTTACAACCCCTTTAACCAGTTGCCAACCGCCTCACGACGATATACGTCGGCAGAATGACACGGGCAGGCAGAATCACGTACCTGTACGTTATCTGCCTCCCGCGGGCGGAGGGTCCAATCGGACCCCCCCCCCCCGATGCACGAGGTGGTCGGCTTCTGTCCAGGAGCGATGAGAGGTGAGGGGGAGGCCATCCATTCGTGGCCCCCCCTCGCGATCGCTCCCAGCCAGTGAAATCCTTCCTCTGCTGCTGTATAGTAAACAGCAGCAGAGGAAGTGATGTCATCTCTCCTCGGCTCGGTATTTTCCGTTCCGGCGCCGAGGAGAGAAGACATCCATGTGAGTGTAAAACACATACACACACAGTAGAACACGCCAGGCACACATTACACCCCCCATCACCCCCCAATCACCCCCCCCCCCCGCCCCTGTCACACTGACACCAAGCAGTTTTTTTTTTTCTGATTACTGCATTGGTGTCAGTTTGTGACAGTTAGTGTGGTAGGGCAGTTAGTGTTAGCCCCCTTTAGGTCTAGGATACCCCCCTAACCCCCCCTAATAAAGTTTTAACCCCTTGATTACCCCCCCGGAGCCAGTGTCACTAAGCGATCATTTTTCTGATCGCTGTATTAGTGTCACTGGTGACGCTAGTTAGGGAGGTAATTATATAGGTTCGCCGTCAGCGTTTTATAGCGTCAGGGACCCCCATATACTACCTAATAAAGGTTTTAACCCCTTGATTGCCCCCTAGTTAACCCTTTCACCAGTGATCACCGTATAACTGTTATGGGTGACGCTGGTTAGTTTATTTTTTATAGTGTCAGGGCACCCGCGGTTAATTACCGCATAAAGGTTTAGCCCCCTGATCGCCCGGCGGTGATATAACTTAGGTTTTAGGGTCAGATAGGGTCTGCGTCGCCCCAGGCAGCGTCAGGTTAGTGACAGTACCGCTAACACCCACGCACGCAGCATACACCTCCCTTAGTGGTATAGTATCTGAATGGATCAATATCTGATCCGATCAGATCTATACTAGCGTCCACAGCAGTTTAGGGTTCCCAAAAACACAGTGTTAGCAGGATCAGCCCAGATACCTGCTAGCACCTGCGTTTTGCCCCTCCGCCTGGCCCAGCCCAGCCCACCCAAGTGCAGCATCTATCGATCACTGTCACTTACAAAACACTAAACGCATAACTGCAGCGTTCGCAGAGTCAGGCCTGATCCCTGCAATCGCTAACAGTTTTTTTGGTAGCGTTTTGGTGAACTGGCAAGCACCAGCCCCAGACAGCGTCAGGTTAGTGCAAGTAGCGCTAATACCCACGCACGCACCATAGACCTCCCTTAGTGGTATAGTATCTGAACGGATCAATATCTGATCCGATCAGATCTATACTAGCGTCCCCAGCAGCTTAGGGTTCCCAAAAATGCAGTGTTAGCGGGATCAGCCCAGATACCTGCTAGCACCTGCATTTTGCCCCTCCGCTCGGCCCAGCCCAGCCCACCCAAGTGCAGTATCGATCGATCACTGTCACTTACAAAACACTAAACACATAACTGCAGCGTTCGCAGAGTCAGGCCTGATCCCTGCGATCGCTAACAGTTTTTTTGGTAGCCTTTTGGTGAACTGGCAAGCACCAGCGGCCTAGTACACCCCGGTCGTAGTCAAACCAGCACTGCAGTAACACTTGGTGATGTGGCGAGTCCAAGTGCAGTTCAAGCTGGTGAGGTGGCAACCACAAGTAGTGTCCCACTGCCACCAAGAAGAAGACAAACACAGGCCCGTTGTGCCCATAATGCCCTTCCTGCTGCATTCGCCAATCCTACTTGGGAACCCACCACTTCTGCAGCACCCGTACTTCCCCCATTCACATCCCCAACCAAATGCAGTCAGCTGCATGAGAGGCATTTTCTTTATGTCCTCCCGAGTACCCCTACCCAACAAACCCCCCCAAAAAAGATGTTGTGTCTGCAGCAAGCGCGGATATAGGCTTGACACCCGCTATTATTGTCCCTCCTGTCCTGACAATCCTGGTCTTTGCATTGGTGAATGTTTTGAACGCTACCATACACTAGTTGAGTATTAGCGTAGGGTACAGCATTGCACAGACTAGGCACACTAACACAGGGTCTCCCAAGATGCCATCGCATTTTGAGAGACCTGAACCTGGAGCGGTTACAGTTACAAAAGTTACAGTTACAAAAAAAGTGTAAAAAAAAAAAAAAAAAACCCCACAAAAAAATATATAAGATAAAAACAAAAATAGTTGTTTTATTGTTCTCTCTCTCTCTATTGTTCTGCTCTTTTTTTACTGTATTCTATTCTGCAATGTTTTATTGTTATTATGTTTTATCATGTTTGCTTTTCAGGTATGCAATTTTTTATACTTTATTTATACTGGGCCAGGCGGAGGGGCAAAACGCAGGTGCTAGCAGGTATCTGGGCTGATCCTGCTAACACTGTGTTTTTGGGAACCCTAAACTGCTGTGGACGCTAGTATAGATCTTTATTACTGTTTACTGTGTTTTATTGTTAACCATTTTTTTGTCTTCAGGTACGCCATTCAGCTGCAGCGCGGATTTATTTATCTTGACAGCAACAGCGTTTGCTCCCACGATATATAAAGCCGTGACTCCAGTTCTGTCGGAGGTGATATATGCCGAAGCATGGGGGCAGCAGGGGTGGAGGAGCGATTTGCTCCTACCTTTTGCGGGAGGATGCCCCCATGCTTCGGCATATATAAATGGTGCATGTATACCCATCATTAGAAGTGGGTGGATGAAGAGAGGTATTCTAATGGTGGGCATACCCACCGATCAATCTCTTTTTTTTCGTTCAGCCCACAGGCTGCATGAAATAAAAAAAAAGATTACAATATATGCCCAACAAGGACCAGCAACGTACTGGTATGTTGCTGGACTTTGAGTGGTTATACCAGAATGATTCCTGCAGGTTTAGGTATCATCTTGGGATCATTCTTTTCAGCCAGCGGTCGGCTTTCATGTAAAAGCAATCCTAGCAGCTAATTAGCCTCTAGACTTCTTTTACAAGCAGTGGGAGGGAATTCTTCCCCCCACCGTCTTCCATGTTTTTCTCTGGCTCTCCTGTCCCAACAGGGAACCTGAGAATGCAGCCGGTGATTCAGCCAGCTGACCATAGAGCTGATCAGAGACCAGAGTGGCTCCAAACATCTCTATGGCCTAAGAAACCAGAAGCTATGAGCATTTCATGACTTAGATTTCGCCGGATGTAAACAGCGCCATTGGGAAATTGGGAAGGCATTTTATCACACTGATCTTGGTGTGGTCAGATGCTTTGAGGGCAGAGGAAAGATCTAGGGTCTAATAGACCCCAATTTTTTCAAAAAAAAAAGAGTACCTGTCACTACCTATTGCTATCATAGGGGATATTTACATTCCCTGAGATAACAATAAAAATGATAAAAAAAAAATAAAATGAAAAGAACAGTTTAAAAATAAGATAAAAAAGCAAAAAAATAAGAAAGAAAAAAAAAAGCACCCTTGTCCCCCCCTGCTCTCGTGCAAAGGCGAACGCAAGCGTCGGTCTGGCGTCAAATGTAAACAGCAATTGCACCATGCATGTGAGGTATCACCGCGAAGATCAGATCGAGGGCGGTAATTTTAGCAGTAGACCTCCTCTGTAAATCTAAAGTGGTAACCTGTAAAGGCTTTTAAAGGCTTTTAAAAATGTATTTAGTTTGTCGCCACTGCACGTTTGTGTGCAATTTTAAAGCATGTCATGTTTGGTATCCATGTACTCGGCCTAAGATCATCTTTTTTCTTTCATCAAACATTTGGGCAATATAGTGTGTTTTAGTGCATTCAAATTTAAAAAAGTGTTTTTTCCCAAAAAAATGCGTTTTAAAAATCGCTGCGCATATACTGTGTGAAAAAAAAAAATTAAACACCCACCATTTTAATCTGTAGGGCATTTGCTTTAAAAAAATATATAATGTTTGGGGGTTCAAAGTAATTTTCTTGCAAAAAAAATTATTTTTTCATGTAAATAAAAAGTGTCAGAAAGGGCTTTGTCTTCAAGTGGTTAGAAGAGTGGGTGATGTGTGACATAAGCTTCTAAATATTGTGCATAAAATGCCAGGACAGTTCAACCCCCCCCCCCAAATTACCCTATTTTGGAAAGTAGACACCCCAAGCTATTTGCTGAGAGGCATGTCGAGTCCATGGAATATTTTATATTGTGACACAAGTTGCGGGAAAAAGACAAATTTTTTTTTTTTTTTTGCACAAAGTTGTCACTAAATGATATATTGCTCACACAGGCCATGGGCATATGTGGAATTGCACCCCAAAATACATTCTGTTGCTTCTTCTGAGTACGGGGATACCACATGTGTGAGACTTTTTGGGAGCCTAGCCACGTATGGGACCCTGAAAACCAAGCACCGCCTTCAGGCTTTCTAAGGGCGTACATTTTTGATTTCACTCTTCACTGCCTATCACAGTTTCGGAGGCCATGGAATGCCCAGGTGACACAACCCCCCCCCCCCCCCCCAGATGACCCTATTTTGGAAAGTAGACACCCCAAGCTATTTGCTGAGAGGTATAGTGAGTATTTTGCAGACCTCATTTTTTGTCACAAAGTTTTGAAAATTGAAAAAAAAATTTTTTTTTCTTGTCTTTCTTCATTTTCAAAAACAAACAAAATACTCATCATGCCTCTCAGCAAATAGCTTGGGGTGTCTACTTTCCAAAATGGGGTCATTTGGGGGGGGGGGGGGGTTGTGCCACCTGGGCATTCCATGGCCTCCGAAACTGTGATAGGCAGTGAAGAGTGAAATCAAAAATGTACGCCCTTATAAATCCTGAAGGTGGTGATTGGTTTTCGGGGTCCCTTACGCGGCTAGGCTCCCAAAAAGTCCCACACATGTGGTATCCCCATACTCAGGAAAAGCAGCTGAATGTATTTTGGGGTGCAATTCCACGTATGCCCATGGCCTGTGTGAGCAATATATCATTTAGTGCCAACTTTTTGTAAATTTTTTTTTTATTTTTATTTTTTTGTCATTATTCAATCACTTGGGACAAAAAAAATTAAATATTCAATGGGCTCAACATGCCTCTCAGCAATTTCCTTGGGGTGTCGACTTTCCAAAATGGGGTAATTTGGGGGGGTTTTGTACTGCCCTGCCATTTTAGCACCTCAAGAAATGAGTCATAAATTAAAGGCTGTGTAAATTCCAGAAAATGTACCCTAGTTTGTAGACGCTACAACTTTTGCGCAAACCAATAAATATACACTTATTGACATTTTTTTTATCAAAGACATGTGGACGAATACATTTTGGCCTAAATGTATGACTAAAATTGAGTTTATTGGATTTTTTTATAACAAAAAGTAGAAAATATAATTTTTTTCAAAATTTTCGGTCTTTTTTCCGTTTATAGCGCAAAAAAAAAGAAAAAAAAAAAAAAGGTAGAGGTGATCAAATACCATCAAAAGAAAGCTCTATTTGTGGGAAGAAAAGGACGCAAATTTAATTTGGGTACAGCATTGCATGACCGCGCAATTAGCAGTTAAAGCGACGTATTGCCAAATTGTAAAAAGTGCTCTGGTCAGGAAGGGGGTAAATCCTTCCGGGGCTGAAGTGGTTAAGCACAAAGACCTTTTTTATTCAGGCACACCAATTTGAAAAATTAAACTATTGCTTTATATTGTGACATGCTAAAAGTCTATTCATGCAGACTTGTAAAATTACTGAAAATTTGAGAAAGCCATTCAACAAAGCTTTTAGACTGCAGTAAGGTATACACGCTCTGTGTACATGCCAGCCTAGGTGGAAATTAATTCTAGTTGCTAGCACCCGCTTGGCTACTGTAATTGTTACTATGATTTCAAAAAAATGCATTCTTTGCTTTTTAGGACTTGAAACACCAACCTGTTTGAATTTATTCAACAAAAGGTCCCATCTGTATGCAGTATAACCTTTGTAACCCTCACTGTATATTATACTTGTTTATAAGGACAATAACAGCATAAACAACCAACTTCAAATAGTAAAAGTTTTTCCATGAACAAAAATATCTGCTTTAGTTTTCTTTTCCCTAGTTTAAGCAAGTCAATAGTGTCAAATGATGCTATCATGCAGCACAAAACTGAGCTTTCCATAGGTCTAAAGTTGCAGCGCTTGTCAAATACAGTACTTCAAAGTGTCCACAAGAGGGCAGTCATGTATAGAATAGTGTATATAGTTTGTTGCAGAATCAAAAAGGTACTGGAAGGAAAATCATAAGAATGATGATTCAGTTTACTTGTGAACTCCTTTGTTAGCTTGAATAATATGAAGTCAGTTTACAAAGAAAACCCTTTTGCCATGACATTAGTCTTTCTTTCAATCAATGCATCAAGCAAGAAAAAAAAAGAAGTTATTTGGAATAAGTTAAGTTGCCCTGTATTCTCTGGATGGAAGAATCTGGTCCACATGGAAAATACATTGACTGCTCACAGGCAGTAAGCTGCAAACACTTTTACAATGCTATTTGAAGCTGCAGACAGTAGAAGTGACGTGCTGGCTGCACAGAACCTGTCCTGCTACCTGGGAAATATTGGGTAAGTCTCCATTGAGAAAACTACTGATTTATATAGATACAGCATACAAATTTTATGTAGCATGTAATATATGTTCTTGCTTGCAGTATTACAAGTCTAAAATGAAGAATTGTAGAATTATGAATGGGGATTGTATAGGTCATTTTTTTGTATTATATAAGAATATATTTATTTATTTGCTAAATATAATTTAGTAGAATTAACTCTCATTTGGAAATGTCAAAGTGTTTAATAATCAGGGGGATTATTGTGTAAAAAAAATCCTCAAGGAGCTTTTCATGTCTTTGCAGTATATCCTTTTATATGTCCTGCAATTAATTAGCCTGCCTGGCAGGTCTTCTGTGCATAGACTGTATTTGGAATTAAAAAATGTTACTTCTACTGAACAGTATATGTAGGTAAAGAACTGTACTGTAGATTGGATATGCTTCACTTACCTGGGCAGTAGGTATACAAGTTGTCTGAAGTTCTTTGCCATTACAGATTAGGACGTGCATATATTATTATCAACATAATTTTAGTGCCCATACTTTATGACCGCAGATGGAGCCACAGATGTGACAATAGTTACAATCCATTTGCTCAGAACTCTTTATAGTAGAGCTGCACGATGCTGGGAAAAATGAGAATCACAATTCTTTTGCTTAGAATAAAGATCACGATTCTCTCATGATTCTCAAAAACTTATTTTAAAGATATGCATCTTCTGAACATTAGGTTATCAAACCAAATGGCAATAAAATAAGCCATAATACTCTTGCTTCAGTCAAACAAATTTAAAGAAATGACAATGAATGTAATGAAAAACAATGTAATGTGAAATAAATTACAATTACATTAAAAAAAATCATTCAGGTATCATGTCAGATAAACAGATTTAAAGATTCTTGGCTAGAAACACAAGCCTATCCACATTTTGTGGCTTCAGTGCAGAACAGCGACAAGTGACAATGTTGCCCCCTGTGCTAAAAACCCTTTCAGAAGGGGAACTGGTTGCAGGAATGCAAAGGTATTTTCTGGCCAGTGCAGACAATCTCGGATACTGCTCCTTGTGAGCCTTCCACCAGACTAATGGATCATCTTCACTGTCAGTGTTGCCTAAGAACAGATAAGAGTGTAGCTCCAAGGACAAGCTTTCGGATTGTTGTTGCTGTGAGCCTGAGGCTGGCTCTGGTGGTGCCCCTTCACTTTGTGTTGCTTTGAAAAAGCTTCCTAAGGTTTTTCGATTCTTCTTTGCACTTGTAGGACCACTACCACTACTAGTAGTTGTAGGGGGCTTTCTTTAACTGTCGTTAGCTTTGACATCTCATCTTTTAGTCTGTTCTGGACAGAAGTTTTGCTATCCTCATTAACGTAAGTCATCTTAAACCTGGGATCGAGGGTTTTGGACCTGGGGTCGAGAAGGTCTTGTGTATTTTGGTCCTGATATTTTTCCTCCAGATACCCCATGATCTTTGATTTCATTGTGCAAATAAGATCAGAGTCATCTTCCTTAACAGCCAAAACAGAAGACTGAAATAGGTGGAGAGCAGGTTTCACAGAAGAGACACTGACATGAAAGAGCATCTGTGAAGTCTGCCAGTGAGGTGAGAGTCTTGTCCACAGCCTCCAGAACCTCTAGGTCTTGCCATGTTGGCAAGAGGTGCCTAGCCTTGCGGTCAGAATAGAGGACATGGGTAATGGCAGCTTGCTGCTCAAGTATCCTCCTCACCATAGCCTGCCTAGATCCCCACCTACTTGGGCATTCTGTCTTGAGCTTGTGGTCTGGTAAACAGAGTTGTTTTTGTGCCTCAGAAAGCTCCCTCTTCCTCCTTCAACTGTAGGTGAAACAACCGACAAGCTTTTTGCACAAACCCATAGCACGCTCAGTTCATGGGTCCTTCATTGCATTCTCTATTGCGAGATGAAGCCTATGGCCAAAACACTGCAAAAATGTCCAGTGATTTATGGATATGGCCTTTACAATGTTGCTTCCATTGTCTGTAGTGGCGCACACAAGATTTTTCTCCTCCAATTTCCAGTTTATGAGAGCATCCTTTAATCCATGCACCAAAGCTTCGCAAGTGTGGTCCTCAGGGAAAAACCCAGTTTGAAGGCACCGACTTATCATCTCAAAATCATCATTAATGAAATGGATCGTTATGCTCATGTATGGTTCCATTGCTCTGCTGGACCATAAATCTGAAGTTGCTGCAAAATTAAGTACATCTCACAATTCTGTTTCAACTGTTTCACGACATTTGACGTACAGAGTAGGGATTGCAACATGTGAAAAATAATTACGAGAGGGCACTTGATAGCGCTTTTCAAGGGTTTGAATGAGTTTTTTAAACCCCTCTTTTTCAACAGTGGTCACCGGAGCCATGTCTTTCGCCAGGTGAAATGTGATTGCTTCTGTTATTTCTTTGCGCCTGAGAGAGGTTGTTGGGTATGGTGTTGCATTAAATAATGTTACTTTAATGGACGTTTGTTTTGTCTGGTTGCAGGTACTTTGTGATTGAGCGCCGGTTTTGTTTTTGTGTACCGTCTCATATTGTTGTATGTGATTACATTTCAGATGATTAAACAGATTGGTGGTGTTACCCTTTGGTGCACAAACAATGGCTAAACATTGCTTGCAGTAGATGGTTTGCTGAGTTTCATCATCTGGTTTGAATCCGAAATAAGCCCACACTTTGGAATAAGCTCCTCTTTTTGGAACAAAAACATCTGGGGACTCATCACTTGCGCATTGCTCTGCCTCTGCGGCCTCTGCCTCACTCATTATTCTACTCTGTTTAGTTTGTTTCTAACTTCTCGACTGTAAATTCTGCTGTTCTGATGCACTGCACATCTGGCTCACGCTATAACCGATGTGACTTCGTCAAGGAGTGTGTTTTATCTCGAGATCGTGAACAGAGGAGACGTATGCTTCTCAGTTCTCTCCTGTGACTAAATTTCCTTGAAAATATAATTATCTGAACCTCAATTAGAAAGTCCAACAGAAACAACCACCAGGCAAGCACTGCAGGCAGGCACCAGTGATTGTGCTGACACAGAAGACCCCAGGTGGGGTAAAGAGTCCTATGTGACTGTGTATATTCTCCAATCGCTAAGGTGCTGCTGCAGCTGTCTGTCTTTCTCTTAATATTCAACTGGATGTGGTAGACTGGACACATGTTGTATGCTACCTATAGAGAAAACAAAACAAGAATGCACACTGTCATCCGCCTTAGTTTAAAAACACTTGCAGCTAATGCACTGACATTTAAAAGGCAACAAATCAAAGTGTGTTTTTTTTTATTTTTTTAAGTCACACAAGAAAATTGCAAAATATGTATAAAAGGCGCAGCGCAACCTATAAATCTTCTGAGATATAACCAAATTTCATACAAGAATCTAAAAAAAAACAAAATCCATAAATCTACATTACGTCTATAAGAAAAAGTAAAAAAGGTGATACATCCAATACAACATGCTCCTGCAAGTGAAGGGTGATTTACAGGAGCACGTTGTATGACTCTTCGCCTTTTTCTTGTGGACTTAATGTGGGTTTATTGATTTTGTAACTGAGATTTTTATTGTGTGAAATTTGGTGGGACACACACTAGCGAGGCCGCTGCACTGATACGGCACTTACGAGACTGCGCAGCGCACTGATTATGCTGCCCCTCCCCGCCCATGGCATTAGAAAACATTGGGACACCTGCTTGGCAATGTTGCGCCCCTTCAGGCTAGTCACTGAGGCTGACAACAGCCCAGGCACCAGGCTCCATTTTCTACTCTGCGACCTGGGGTTTGTCAAGCCCTGACACATATAATATAGATGGATAATTGGATATACATCTCTCGCATATATATATATATATATATATATATTCTCAGTCCTCCCTATGTCACCATGCACCACCCACAGATCTACAAATGGTTAATGGTTAATTAACTTATGACGTCACAGTCCCAGCATGCCCAAGGACTGTGACGTTATAAGGGGGCAGGGTCACCGCCTATATAAGTCATCGCGCACCACTCACACACCATTACAGCGGGAGAGAGCGTCGTGTCAACATCGGTAGAAGAGAAGAGGGGAGAAGATGGCGCAGAAGTCTGGGCCACTGCTAGCAAAAGAGCGGCAGAAGATAGCGGAGGAGCGGGCAGAAGAACCGGACACCGGGAGAAGAGGTCGAACACTGGGAGAAGAGGTCGGGGAGCGGGAGAAGAAACGGACACCGGGAGAAGAGGCTGGAGAGCGGGAGAAGAACCGAACACCGGGAGAAGATGCCGGAGAGAGCGGCGAAGTTGGAAGAAGACCCCCGAAGTTGGAAGAAGACCCCCGAAGTCGGAAGAAGACCCCCAGAGCTGCTTAATAAATTACTTTAAAAACCTGTCTAGTGTGTTTTATTTGTTGACACTTTTTTCCCTAGGTGAATGGGTAGGGGTACGATGTACACCATACTCATTCACATAGGGTGGGGGGCCAGGATCTGGGGGCCCCTTTATTAAAGGGGGCTCCCAGATTCCGATAAGCCCCCTGCCCGCAGACCCCGACAACCAACGGCCAGGATTGTCGGGAAGAGGCCCTTGTCCTCATCAACATGGGGACAAGGTGTTTTGGGCTGGGGGGCCCGCAGGGCGCCCCCTCCCCCAAAGCACCCACCCCCCCATGTTGAGAGCATGCGGCCTGGTATGGTTCAGGAGGGGGGGCGCTCGCTCATCCCCACCCCCTTTCCTGACCTGCCGGACTTCGTGCTCGGATAGGGGTCTGGTATGGGTTTTGAGGGGACCATACGCCGTTTTTTCGGCGTAGGGGGTTCCCCTTAAAATCCATACCAGACCTAAGGAACATTGTCCTCGCGCTCGCCACAATAGGAAAATTAGTTTTTCCTATTGCAGCGAGCGCGAGATGCAGTACCCTGCCCTTTCATTGTATCTGGTCCATCGGACCAGCATACAGACGAATGGGCTTTCTGTTAGGAACTGAGTCCGGCGGAGTTACGACGTAAAGATTTGAAGCAGGCTTCAAATCTAAAGTCCGTCGGATTTCCGACCGAAACGGCCCGTCGGAAGTCGGATGCAGACCACACACGGTTGGATTGCCCGCCCGATTCGGTCCGTCGGACCAGTCCAGTCGGAAAGTCCGCCCGTGTGTACACGGCATCAGAGAGCATCCACTAGCACAGGGGACAATTCTCATTCAATGTAAGTACTGTTCCTTGTGCTTATTCTTTTTGTTTAAATAAATTTATGGGGGGTACACATGAGAAGTTTTTTTCAGGCCAGTGGACTGAACGAAAAAAGAGAACTGACAGATCGTCCTACTAACACAAATCTGAGACAGCGCTGATCGGATGCTGTCCGGATACTGGTTTTCCAGCATGTCCATTCGACAGTAGCTGTTTGTAAGACTGGCTCCCGTAGAACAGACAGCTGTACACACAGGCCAAAAGTCAGCTGGTTTCTTCTGAACTCACCATTTTTGGTTGATCTTTGTACCGTGTGTACCCAGCTTTAGTCTTTACATTAATTTAACCAAACTTCACCTTTAATTAGATGTACTTCAACCAGTTCCTACCCAGCCTATAGTCGAATGACAGCTGGGTGGGATTTTCATCGTTTTGGGTGGACGTCATATGATGTCTCCCCGGAACGAGCCTCGCGTGCACCCCATGGACCACGCTGTGGTGTGATCTCTCATCGTCTGGGTCCACTGGACCAGTCAATGACAAATCACTGTACCGGGCAGCTGCCGGTATCATGTGATCGCTGTGACCAATCACAGCAGATCACATGACAATTGTAAACAATGGATGGCTTCTTTTCATGCCATTCATTGTGTACAATTGTATTGCTAGCTGTGATTGGTCAAAGTGATCACATGGTACAGACAGGGCCAATCACAGCACATCAGTACCATGTGATTAGCTGTAGACTATCAGAGCCAGGGCTGGTACTTGACTATTGGGCAGCCTAGGCAAGATTAACAGAACTTCTCTTCCATCCTGACACATGGGTGCCTGCCTCCTTCGCTGCCCCAGATGTCCTCCTACTCCTGGACGACGGTGTGGGGGGGTGTTGGTAGTCTTGCCTAGGGCATGGGTGCCTACAGCCGGGTGCTGTTTGTTAAAGCGAACTCGCCAGGGCAGCAGAACTTCTCCTCCATCCTGAGACATGGTGCCCACCTTCTCCGCTGCCCTAGCTGTCCTCCGACTCCCGGGAGCTGGCTCAGTGATGCCCTCCTCACAGGCTGAGCTGCTGCGGACTTCCTCAGCAGCAGCCATGACAACTGTCGTCCACGGTTGCTGCTTTCTTTGGATTGGCCAGCCGACAGTCAGTCAGCGCCCCAGCCCTGTGTAGGGTGGTGGTCTTCAGCCCCCCCCCCCGTGTTCCCTGGCCAGGCTAGTAGGGAAGTCAGTGGCTGTGGCTGCACTCCCTAGACAGCAACACATCCTAGGCAGCTGTCTAGTTCTCCTAGCAACAGCACCGGCCCTGCTCACAGCTAATCACAACAATACACACTGAATGAATCAATGTCATTCAGTAAAAATGGTTGCTTATAACAGTGACATTCACAGTAATATTGTGTAAAAAAAAAAAAAAATTTGAACAAAAAAATATTCAAAACACTTTTTTCATAATGTCACCAGTCAGCGTCCCTGAAAGCTGCCACACCAGTTACAGTATCTCACAAAAGTGAGTAAACCCCTCACATTTTTGTAAATATTTTATTATATCTTTTCATGTGACAACACTGAAGAAATTACACTTTGCTACAATGTAAAGTAGTGAGTGTACAGCTTGTATAACAGTGTCAATTTGCTGTCCCCTCAAAATAACGCAACACACAGCCATTAATGTCTAAACCGCTGGCAAAAAAAAATTTAGTACAAACCTAAGTGAAAATGTCCAAATTGGGCCCAATTAGCCATTTTACCTCCCGGTGTCATGTGACTCGTTAGTGTTACAAGGTCTCAGGTGTGAATGGGGGACAGGTGAGTTAAATTTAGTGTTATCGCTCTCACCCTCTCATACTGGTCACTGGAAGTTCAACATGACTCCTCATGGCAAAGAACTCTTTGAGGATCTGAAAGAAAAGGAATTGTTGCTCTACATAAAGATGGCCTAGGCTATAAGAAGATTGCCAAGACCCTGAAACTGAGCTGCAGCACGGTGGCCAAAACCATACAGCGGTTTAACAGGACAGGTTCCACTCAGAACAGGCCTCGCCATGGTCGACCAAAGAGGTTGAGTGCACTTGCTCAGCATCATATCCAGAGATTGTCCTTGGGAAATAGACGTACGAGTGCTGCCAGCATTGCTGCAGAGGCTGAAGGAGTAGGGGGTCAGCCTGCAGGGCTCAGACCATACGCCGCACACTGCATCTATTTGGTCTGCATAGCTGTCGTCCCAGAAGGAAGCCTCTTCTAAAGATGATGCACAAGAAAGCCCGCAAACAGTTTGCTGAAGACAAGCAGACTAAGGACATGGACTACTGGAACCATGTCCTGTGGTCTGATGAGACCAAGATAAACTTATTTGGTTCATATGATGTCAAGCGTGTGTGGTGGCAACCAGGTGAAGATTACAAAGACAAGTGTGTCTTGCCTACAGTCAAGCATGGTGGTGGGAGTGTCATGGCCTGGGCTGCATGAGTGCTGTTGGCACTGGGGAGCTACAGTTCATTGAGGGAACCATGAATGCCATCATGTACTGTGACATACTGAAGCAGAGCATGATCCTTCGGAGACTGAGCCACAGGGCAGTATTCCAACATGATAACGACCCCAAATACACCTCCAAGACAATCACTGCCTTGCTAAGAAGCTGAGGGTAAAGGTGTTGGACTGGCCAAGTATGTCTCCAGACCTAAACCCTATTGAGCATCTGTGGGGCATCCTCAAACGGAAGGTCTCTAATGTCCACCAGCTCTGTGATGTCATCATGGAGGAGTGGAAGAGGACTCCAGTGGCAACCTGTAAAGCTCTGGTGAACTCCATGCCCAAGAGGGTTAAGGCAGTGCTGGTAAATAATGGTGGCCACACAAAATATTGACACTTTGGGCCCAATTTGGGCATTTTTACTTCGGGGTGTACTCACTTTTGTTGCCAGCAGTTTAGACATTAATGGCTGTGTGTTG
Source organism: Aquarana catesbeiana (assembly GCF_042186555.1). Lineage (NCBI taxonomy): Eukaryota > Metazoa > Chordata > Amphibia > Anura > Ranidae > Aquarana > Aquarana catesbeiana. Next base: position 289,386,590 of record NC_133328.1, read on the forward strand.
AGTTATTTTGAGGGGACAGCAAATATACACTGTTATACAAGCTGTACACTCACTACTTTACATTGCAGCAAAGTGTCATTTCTTCAGTGTTGTCACATGAAAAGATATAATAAAATATTTACAAAAATGAAGTAATCTATGCAATAATATACAATCTAATATATCCTATATAACTATTGCATACACGTATTAACTTGCCTATCCCTATAAATTAGCTAGTCTATAAGAGTCTGATAAGCACATACATATAACAAACACACCTGCTTAGTGAACAATGTTACATTTATTTCCCAAGAAAATAGGAATATACTAAACAGCAGAATTAAGAAACTAACATAAAAGTATTAAAAGATGTTACAATACTATGAAACTTACAATCAGAACACAATACAAGAATATACTTATCATATCCTCTAGAAAAGACTCTTTAGCTGGTCTCCAGATGTTGAAAGAGAGGGCCAGAGCCATGAGGCTTAGGCCCAGGCCATGATCCAAAAGGGAAAGGGGAAGAGGCTCAGGCCAAGGCCAGCATCAGAAGAGAGAGAGACTAAATTGCCTGTTTGTGCTCCTTTTTACTCAAACATACACTCCCACTCGCAGCCACCCCCACTTGCCTCCTCCCCATAGATATTGCCAAGAGGTATTCCTAATATCTATCCATTCTCCAGGAAGCATGCTGTATTGTCCACTAGGGGGCAGCACTTGTCTATGAATCGCCACTGTCCGACCTGGGTCAAATCTTAGCTTAACCCATCAGTCATCTTGGCAGCAGTGGCTCTCTTTGAAGCTTTGTTTGCAGACGTGCTAATCAGGAATTCTCATAGACAGACCGGACTCAGTATTGTCAAGCAGAGTTAGGCCTAATTGGCTACACTCCAACCTAGGCCACCTGGCTGTATCAACCAGGAAGTAAACCTCCAGAAATATGATACTAATTCATTTTGAATTCCAACATATACTGCTTTGCACCTAAAGGGCGCATACCACCCTTCTTCAGACCCGGCTCCTTTGGAACAGTTCATAACTGTCTTAATGGGTTGTGCTTCCCAACATGTGCCGCTTTGCCACTGAGTGACACGCCACCATCATTCTTCAGCAACAGCTTCCATGTCACCATTCTATATCTTCGGTATCTTCTCCTTTACGGTATCTTCAGGATGGTGTGCATTACAGGCAAGGGGTGTCCATTCACTCACCATTCACCAGCACACATTCAGAGCAACATATCAACCAGCTTTCAGATACAGAGTCTTGAGGAGGGCCTTACTCACCCATATTACTAACCTAAAATACACATAGGTCACACTATACCATAACACAAATCAACCCATTACCATAATATATACATATATATGTGACCCATAGGGATTAGTCAGGCTTGCTCACAATGGTTTTTCCTACCACAAGAAGAGAGCTTACCATCAATTCGTCCCTCAACTTGCATAGACAAATGGGAGACCCTTCTACATAAATATTGAGTCTAACTCATAAGTCTGAAACAATGACAACCCACAACATTCCATCCCTGTGCCTGGAGCCCAGAGAGCATGCCCAGTGTATACCCTGCACCTCTACCTATTGTTAGGTTCAAGGAACACCCTAGTTTCATGACTAACGTTACATCGGTATCCTTTAGGACAAAGAAAAACCTCTTCTATGTCCAAAATAATAACCAGGTACTTTCTTCACAACAATGATCTCTCCATCCAGAACACAGAGTGAAATATCTTCCCAACATTTTCCGTTCACCACCATGTATTGACCTGGCATACAAAGGACGTCATGGTCATACTTTCGACAGAGGGAAATATCAACCTGCATCCAGCTTCAATCTTCTTTGATCACATGTGGGTAATTTGACCTCAAATACAGTAAGATAGAATCCCCAGTCAGTAAGCTCATTGATGCCACCAAATATACAGCCCGAGTCTGCACTTCTGTATATGGGTTCATACAGCATAACACCTTTCACAATCCAAACTAGTACAGCCCATCCAGGCATTCGACCACCACTTTGGATTAGTGTAAGCGACATGTTTTGGCAAATTCTTACTGAGCGGTGATGCTAACTCATCAGGCCACTGCTCCTCATACAGAGACTGTACAGTCAGCTTAATGCTGGTTGATAATTTTGCCTGCCACTGCGTGCATGCCAGAGCCCATGACAGATTTCTGTCCTGTACCATCACACTCTCTACCAACCTCTCAAAACGGTTGAGAAAATCTGGAGCCACTCTACACTGGGTATTTATGTGACTTTGTTGAATGTTATTAAGGTTGCCACCAATCTCTCTGAGTAACAAAGCCCAGCTCCTGTCTGTGTCCGCCCATCTCTGCGAGTAAGCCACCGGTACAATGACCGCATTTGATTCAGTGTATACTCAGCACATATAGGGTAATAGGTTTTTATCAACCACTGTGAGATGCTGAACTGCCATGTGGTGAAGGTATATTGTATCCTGGTAGCCAGCGTTTGTTCCCTTTATCTAACGGAGCATGCTCCTGTGTGTATTCACTGGCATTACCTGTGCAGGCTTTCAACCTCTCAGGTGAGACATCAACCAAGCGTATCTCCCCCATGTCCAGTTCTGGTGTCCCACATGTCCAGTAACCGAGAGCTTCTCTACAGGACTGCTAAGATTGAGACACCACCCCTACAAGGAAGTTTTCACCCCATTGATGTGTCACCTGGCACCCTCTAGTCTGGCCAACCGACACCTTATTATGCATAAGTGCCAGCCTTCTGGGTACCTGCACCATATTAATCCCGTTATGTCAATACATGTCACATATTAAAAACTTTTCTTCTTTCAATTCCTCCCTCCAACAAAAAAACATATTTACATTTCATGGTCTGACAGATTGGATAGGTTATATTCCTTCCCCAACCTCCAACCCATTGCACATGTATTAATAGCACGTTTGCATTCATCAGGAGAGACTCCGGCAAAAATGTTTTTACAAGTCTTGTTGATAGGCACAGTCTTTCAGATTCAGCATTAGCACTAAATTGTCCATAAGAAAATAAACAAGTATTAATCTGAATCTTTTTGTTTGTCCCTTCTCTTCTGAATGCTTATCAGAACAAATTTTCAGTGTGGTGTGGCACAGACAAACTGCCAGCCAGATGATCATCGGTCATCCATGTTCCAGAGACCTCTCCAATCTCGTTCCACCAGGACTCTGGAAGTGAAAAACAAGAGCAGAATCAAATTCTTATCCACAATAACTGCTCGCTTGCTATGTTTATTTATAGTTCCTTCCTTGGAACCCAGGAACCTACTATTCCTGGCTTCTGCAACTCTGACCTAACTATCAAAACAACCATGACCTCTTTAGGCTGAACACACTCTAAAATAGATCCTCATGGTATGATCAAAAAGTTAAAAATAGAACAAAAGTCAATGTTGTTTATCAAAAATTCTCAATTTAAAACACTAAAAAAAAAATGCATTTATCTGTATCTTTAACGCCCCTTTAACACTGGGGTGGTTTGCAGGCACTATAGCACCTGCAAACCGACCTGAAACCACCGCTGCTGTGTCTCAAGTGTGAAAGCCAGAGGGCTTTCACACTGGAGTGGTGCGCTGGCAGGAGGAAAAAAAAACTTCTGCAAACAGCATCTTTGGAGCGGTGAAGGAGCGGTGTATACTGTATACACAGCTCCTTCCCATTGAAATCAATAGGGCAGCGCGGCTATACCGCCGGCATAGCGCCGCTTTGCGGCAGTTTTAACCTCCCCGCTAGCGCCCGAATATCGCCGCTAAAATGACGGTAAAGCGGTTTTACCGCTGACGCCCCACCACCCCAGTGTGTGAGGGGCCTAAGATCTATGTACTAACACCCCTTTCAGGTGGACACAGCCTAAACTTTTTGGAACTCTTTCCACTTGAATGAACATAAAAACAAAGAAAAAAAAAAAAAACAAACTCCCGCAGCTAGAATGGCTTCCTACCAAATCTTATCTTAAACAAAATGTATCCAGCTGGAGGACATATCCCATGACCATCTATTTAGCTGCTAATTAAGGGCATAGCCAATTACCCCCCTTTCAGGTGGACTAAACATAATCATTTTTCCACTTGAACAAAATAAAAATAAAATAAATGAATAAACAAATAACAGAAATAAAAACTTAACAAAAATTTAATACAAAAAAATAAAAATAAGAGAAGAGAAAAAAAAACATAATGATCATAACAGAAAAATGTTTTTTTTTTTTTTTTTAAATAATTCAGAGGCTTATCCTTTAAAATACTAAAAACATATCAAGGTCCTCTATTATATTCAAAACATGAAGGGCAAAACTCACATCTAAACCTTTTCATAGCAAGGAAACATTAACCAGAAAATTCTTAGCATCCATGCAGCTCATTCTTAGCATCCATGCAGCTCACTAAGTGCTGCTAACATTGTTTCCCCCAGTGCTATATTTTGAATAGCCATGCGGCTACCTCCATTTTGACTTTACGCAACTGTTCTACAGATTAATGATTTTCAGTTCGTAGTCTCCGCATTTGGGTCTTAAAAGGGAAATGGGTTTGATTACTATGGCCTCCATGCTTTGGATTGCTACCCCATCTGGCAGAATAAACTTCATAAGACCTTGGTGTAGTTTTAGGGTATTTCCTTTGCATATCATTCTTAGCCATCAAACAATACTTTGCTATGTGACCCCCCCCCCTTTTTACACAAAAAACATTTTAGAGCTGGTTTCCCTGCATAGGCCCTTCTCTGAGCATATGGCGCTGGAAACTCACATTGGTGGACAACATTACTATGACTGAAATGAACAGACTTTACACTTTAATCGTCTGAGAAGTCATCAGAAGCTTCCACGGTTTCAACTCCTGAATCAATTTCAAAAGCAGTTACCACCCTTTTCTTTAAATCTCCAACATTGATTCCTATCATAGTAACATCACTTGCAGCAAGAATAGCATCTGGTTTACCAAATTGTTGTTCTAGAGCCTCTATCTTTGCTGAGCACTGCGACTCAGCCGCATATATTGGCTGTTGTTCGATCAGCATCCTATCTCCCTGCTCCTATGTCACAAAGGGATGTGCATCCTTGTTAGCACAACAATGGCTGCGCACTAAGATAGAATGGCATGATCTTTTTGGGCTAGTTGAGTTTTACATTCTTGTAACTCTCTCTTAAGTATTTCTATTGCAGTTTGATTCCCAACCTCTCTCTGTCCTAAAGATGCGATACATTGTTCCTTCAACATACATGTTTTCTCCAACTCATCTAATCTCTGTTCCAATACACATTTCTCAGTCACTAATTGTTGAATGCGATCAGCAAGATTTGCATCTGACTTTGCAACCATTGCTAATATATTCCCAGTTACACTTTGTACCTGCTCCAAGAATTGCTTTTTCTCCGCACACCATTGGACTTGTTTTTTTCTGCGACATCTTTCATCTTCAACAACATGCATACAATATTGGCCATCTTGGATTTCCTGCCTTTTTTCGAAGACTTTTTATTTATCAGATCATTAGGAGTATTACATTGTCTCAAAAGGTCACTGAATTGGTGTGTTAGATCATTCTCTTGTATAGATTCAAATCTAGCCGTGCTTCTTAATGAAACCTTCAATGACTTCCATTGATATGCTAATTAGCCTACCTACACTGAAACTGTTTAACAAGTTTAAACAACAGTTGCTTACGCAGATGCAGGACACACAGATAAAGACACAAATAAAGCTGTTTAAAGTTAACTTTCACCTGTAGTTCTACAAGACACACTCCAAGACACAAGGCAGACTCTAAATCAATGCCTTACTATACCACTGATTCTTAGCCCTCTTAGATCGCAGGCCACATTGAACTTCTATTGGAACAGAGAGATATTTCACACTCACGTGGGGAAAAATAAAAATGAACTAATAATAAAAAAAATGTTTTTTTTTTAAATTGATAATAAAAAAAATGTTAAATCTATATTTCTCCCACTTTTTCCTCAAAGATGTGTGGTATATCCTGTCAATCTGCTGGCTATATCAGATAACCAGGGTTGATCAAACCCTCTCACTCATTGTTAGGCTACAGGCCTAACAATTTGCATTAGCAATACAATAAACGTTAACACATACATACACATATCAGACAAAAATCTCACCAGATTTTGTGCGTCCACTCACTGATAAAATATTTCATAGAACTTTCAGGACCATCCAAGCAGGGTTTCCAACTTCACGACCAGTGCAAATCTTTTATCCATGGTAAAGACGGCCTTCAGTTCTAGTTATAGGGACTCATAAGAGGGGGGGTACTGTCATGGTTATGCAGTAATCTTTCTCTGTCAGCTTACCTTCTCCTCATGTATTCAGACTAAGAGGCCATCCACTCACACCTGGCTGGTTTTATAACCTCTCCTCTAAGCATGGCCCCACCCCAGCCCTATCAGGAAACCCTATATTAACCTGTGCACTGCAAGCCAGCAGTGCTGATCAACCTTTGTGTGTTTGGCTTCCTGTTCCTGCTTGCCGTGTGCTCTACGTTTATTTCTGTTACCGACCTTGGCGTGTTCTGAACTATTCCTGTCTGCTCGTGACCCTGAACTTTGGCATGTCCCCGACTATCCCTGTTTGCCTGTGACCCTGAACCATTGGCGTGAACTCTGTTGTCCTTGTCTGCTTGTAACCTTGGCTTATTCCCTTACTATATTTATCCTCCTGTTGCCTACTGTGGGCGTGAGCTGGGGGACCCTGGGGGTTGTGACCTGGAGCCAGTTGTAGCCCAGTCCATCCTCATCACTAGAGGCTCTGGTGAACACCTGTTGGCTCTTAGACTCCGCACCCTAGGGAATCTTATGCTCTAACCCCGGTGGGATCCGTCTTGGTGTTCCAATGGCCCTACCTTCCTTACCACCTTGACTCCCATCCGCAGCAGTCAGCCGTAGGGTCCACTACCTTGCGGTGCACTCCTGATCCCAACAGGGTGCATCTGTCACCTATCCTCGAGGTGACCTGACAGTTTGATCAGCCATGGACCTTACCACCTTGACTCCCATCCGCAGCAGTCAGCCGTAGGGTCCACTACCTTGCGGTGCACTCCTGATCCCAACAGGGTGCATCTGTCACCTATCCTCGAGGTGACCTGACAGTTTGATCAGCCATGGACCCGGCTGATGTACCGCTACCCTCAGATGATCCATTGCAGGGCTTAGTTTGCAGACTTGAAACCCAGGAATCGCATCAGACCCAGGTGATGCAATTCCTTCAGGATTTGGCATCCCGTTTTGAACATGTTCAGGCCTCATTAGGACCCCCGGTTCAACAATCTCAACCGCTATCTGCTGCTGCACCTATCACACCAGTCACAACCACGCATTCTTTATTACTGCCAGCTCCGTCCCGTTTCTCTGGGGACTCCAAGGCCTGCAGGGGCTTCCTTAGCCAATGCACCATTCATTTTGAGCTCCAGCCTCAAAACTTTGTCTGATTGGGCTAAGGTAGCCTATATCATTTCCCTCTTCTCCGGTGAAGCTTTAGCCTGGGCTGCCCCCCTGTGGGAGAAGAATGACCCGGTGGTTTCCAGCCTGTCCGACTTCTTGAAGCTCTTTCGTAATATCTTCGAGGAGCCAGCTTCTTCAGCGGCTAGTGCCCTTTTACGCCTTCACCAAGAATCTTGTTCAGTGGGACAATATGCGCTTCAGTTCCGTATCCACACAGCTGAATTGAGCTGGAATAATGAGGCCCTAGTTGCAACCTTTTTACATGGCCTCTCTGATAGAGTGAAGGATGAATTAGCAGGAAGATCCCTTCCTGCTGATCTGGACGGTGTCATCACCTTGTGTAACCAGATCAATATTCGCTTTCAGAAGAGGGCCCTGGAAAAAAAGACAGCAGCACTCCTCATTCCTTAGGCAGCCTGAGCTCCCAGTCCCTTCTCTTCGATCCGAGGAGCACCCCCTGCCTGCTGAGGAACCTATGCAGCTGGGCTGGACTAAGTTATCTCCCGAAGAACGCGTTAGGTGCAGAACTCTGGGTCTGTGCCTCTATTGTGGGGCCAAAGGTCATTTTCGTGACACTTGTTCTCTTCGTCCGGAAAAACGCTTGGGGCTAACAAATCTGGAAGGTGGAGTATTAGACCCTAAAATAGCACCTTCACGTCTTCTTCTTTCTGTGTTCCTTAATGTCGGCGCTTCCTCTCGTTCGGTCTCGGCACATCTGGATTCTGGAGCCGCTGGCAAATTCATGGGTTGGGAAACTGCATCTTCCATGAGACTAACCCTTTTGCCCCTTTCAACGCCATTGGTGGTCTTGGCGATTGATGGCACTGTTCTCCCAGGGGGCCCTATCCGCTTCCAGACCCTCCCTGTTAAGATGTCGGTAGGGACACTCTACCAGGAGTGGATATCCTTCCTTGTCTTACCTAAGGCTTCATCTCCTATCATATTAGGTCTTCCTTGGTTACGGTTCCAATCTCCAGACGTTGACTGGACTGCTGGACGGATCCTGGCTTGGGGTTCCTCCTGTTCCTCTTCCTACCTACTCAAGGTTACCCCAAAAGAGAAACTTCCTGTTGCCACCATCAAAGTATCTTCTGCTCTTCCCGCTGCATATAGCAATTTCTGTAATGTCTCCTGCAATAGTTGGGCTGAGGCACTCTCTGGGTCGTGTGGCACTCTGGATGAGGAGCCCACCTGTGAACTTGAGCCGATCATTCACTCCAGTTTCCATGGCCATTTACCTTTGCCTGTTCCTGGACCCCCTTGGACGCACACCCAGGCTGACTTGTCCACCAGTTCCACAGTCGCTATGCCCTGTGATGTGATTCTGGTGGTCGCTGCACCTGGCAATGCTGTTCAGTCGGCTTCTGCACCAGTTCAGCATATGCCCAGTGAAGCTATCCAGCTTGACTTCTGTGACACATCACTTTCCAACCAACCTGGTCTCAGGGATCCACTGTCTTCTGCCCAGTCTGATGATCCTGTGCTGGATGTCCAGCTCATCTTTAAGGGTCTGGGGGACCCTGCTCAGACTCCTGATTGTCTTCATAAGAAGGCTTTAGCCCTCAATAAGTCCTCTCCCTACCTTGGTTTTGGTCTCTGAGGATAATCTTAAGTACGAGGTTAATCAAGTTCTGGATTCCCGGCGCCGTAGAGGCATTCTTCAATACCTCGTACATTGGGAAGGGTTTGGTCCTGAGGAGAGGTCTTGGATCACTGCATCTGAGGATCTTTGCACCTCGTCTGTTGAGGAGGTTTCATCTGGAGTTTCCCTTTAAGCCAGGGCCCAGGTGGGGGAGGCCTCATAAGAGGGGGGTACTGTCATGGTTATGCAGTAATCTTTCTCTGTCAGCTTACTTTCTCCTCATGTGTTCAGATTAAGAGGCCAGCCACTCACACCTGGCTGGTTTTATAACCTCTCCTCTAAGCGTGGCCCCACCCCAGGCCATATCAGGGAACCCTATATTAACCTGTTCACTGCAAGCCAGCAGTGCTGATCAACCTGTGTGTGTGTGTTTGGCTTCCTGTTCCTGCTTGCCACGTGCTCTAAATTTATTTCTGTTACCGACCTTGGCGTGTTCTTAACTATTCCTGTCTGCTCATGACCCTGACCTATGGCGTGTCCCCGACTATCCCTGTTTGCCTGTGACTCTGAACCGTTGACGTGAACTCTGTTGTTCTTGTCAGCTTGTGGCCCCGACCTTGGCTTATTCCCTTACTATACTTATCCTCCTGTTGCCTACTGTGGGCGTGAGCTGGGGGACCCTGGGGGTCGCGACCTGGAGCCAGTTGCAGCCCAGTCCATCCTCACCACTAGAGGCTCTGGTGAACACCTGCTGGCTCTTAGACTCCGCGCCCTAGGGAATCTTACGCTCTAACCCCGTTGGGATCCATCTTGGTGTTCCAGCGGCCCTGCCTTCCTTACCACCTTGACTCCCATCCGCAGCAGTCAGCCATAGGGTCCACTACCTTGCGGTGCACTCCTGATCCCAACGGTGTGCATCTGTCACCTAGCCTCAAGGTGACCTGACACTTAGGACAAAAAATACATTAGGGTTTGTGGATTCCATGTAAAAATTAATTTCACATGCTTTAAGGGGTGCCAAATTAAGTAATCAATGCAATAATATACAATCTAATATATCCTATATAACTATTGCATACATGTATTAACTTGCCTATCCCTATAAATTAGCTAGTCTATAAGAGTCTGATAAGCACATACATATAACAAACACACCTGCTTAGTGAACAAGGTTACATTTATTTCCCAAGAAAATAGGAATATACTAAACAGCAGAATTAAGAAATTAATATAAAAGTATTAAAAGATATTACAATACTACAAAGCCTACAATCAGAACACAATACAAGAATATACTTATCACATCCTCTAGAAAAGACTCTTTAGCTGGTCTCCAGATGTTGAAAGAGAGGGCCAGAGCCATGAGGCTTAGGCCCAAGTCATGATCCAAAGGGCAAGAGGAAGAGGCTCAGGCCAAGGCCAGCATCGGAAGAGAGAGAGGGCAAATTGCCTGTGTGTGCTCCTTTTTACTCAAACATACACGCCCACTCATAGCCACCCCCACTTGTCTCCTCCTCATAGATATTCCTAATATTTATCCATTCTCCAGGAAGCATGTTGTATTGTGTACTAGGGGGCAGCACTTGTCCATGAATCGCCACTGTCCGACCTGGGTCAAATCTTAGCTTAACCCATCAGTCATCTTGGCAGCAGTGGCTCTCTTTGAAGTTTTGTTTGCAGACGCGCTAATCAGAAATTCTCATTGACAGACCGGAGTCAGTATTTTCATACAGAGTTATGCCCCGTACACACGGTCGGATTTTCCGATGGAAAATGTGTGATAGGACCTTGTTGTCGGAAATTCCGACCGTGTGTACGCTCCGTCACACATTTTCCATCGGATTTTCCAACACACAAAGTTTGAGAGCAGCTATAAACTTTTCCGACAACAAAATCCGTTGTCGGAATTTCAGATCGTGTGTACACAAATCCGACGCACAAAGTGCCACGCATGCTCAGAATAAATAAAGAGATGAAAGCTATTGGCTACTGCCCCGTTTAGAGTCCCGACATATGTGTTTTACGTCACCGCGTTCAGAACGATCAGATTTTCCGACAACTTTGTGTGACTGTGTGTATGCAAGACAAGTTTGAGCCAACATCCGTCGGAAAAAATCCTAGGATTTTGTTGTCGGAATGTCCGATCAATGTCCGACCGTGTGCATGGGGCATTAGGCTTAATTGGCTACACTCCAACCTAGGCTACCTGGCTGTATTAACCAGGAAGTAAACCTCCAGAAATATGATACTAATTCATGTTGAACTCCAACAAAAAATGTGAGGGGTGTACTCATGTTTGTGAGATACTGTATATGATGCTGATGCACTGGTGACAGTATGTAAAAACAATTTTCATTTTCCAAAAAATTGTGACAAAAAATTTCAACTTCAAAAACCTTTCCATGCCTCATACTAAATATTTTGGACTGTCTATTTCCAGAAAGGGGTCATTTCAGGGAGTATTTGTACTGTCCTGGAATTTTTGTCCCTCAAGAAATAAGTCAGTACATCAGGATTGACAATTTTCAGATATACATCCCATAGTTTGTGGACTCTATACCTTTCCTACAGACTAAATAAAATACACTGATTTGGGTTATTTTGACCAAAGAAATGTAGCAGAATACATTTTGGCCTAAATTATTAGAAGGATTATTTATTTGTAAAATTGTATAACAGAAACAAAGAAAAACATTTGTTTTTTTTTTCAAGATTTTTGCCTTTTTTTCGTTTATTCAGCAAAAAAATAAAAAACCCCGTGGTGATTACATACCACCAAAAAAAAAAAAAAAAAAAATCTATTTGTGTGAAAAAAAGGATAAAAATGTCATATGGGTAAAGTGTTGCATGACCGCGCAATTATCATTCAAAGTGTGGCAGCACTTAAAGCTGAAAATTGGTCTGGGCAGGAAAAGGCATGAAAGTGCCCAGTACTGAAGTGGTTAAACTGTATCTAACCCCCATTATTTTCTCCCCTTTTATCAGTGGCGGTCGGTTCTACATTTTTTGGGGGACGGCAAACAAACCACCCGACTCCCTTCCCCCCTGTTCAGTCGGTCGATTAAACCACCCACCCCCCTCCCCCATCACCCATAAGCCCCACACTTACCCCATTCAGGTCGCGGACAGCTTCGGCAGCTTCACCCTGCTTCTCCTCCTCAGCTGCTTCCCCCTGCTTCTGCTCCCGGCCAATACGGTCGCTTCTCCTCTCTGCCAATTGGGTCTTCCTGATTGGCCGGGAAGAGAAGCAGGAAGACAAGAGCGAATATTAACTCGCTATTGTCACACAAGTGGGTGGGCTTGGGGTGCAGTACTCTGCGCCCCGAGCCCACCCTTTTTGAAGCCAATTTGAACCTCAGGCTCTAATCATGTGCTTTTAAAAAAAAAGAACCCCATTGAAATCTATGCCCTGCATATAGATTAGGGGCCGGGCGCATGGATTTGGGGGGCAGCTCCCCTGCGCTCCTAATGAAGCAGCTGCCACTGCCTTTGATACCAATAAACGCATTTTGTTATATCTGTTTAATACAAAAATAACTGCTTTCTGTCTGCACTGCAATACTAGTTTGCATTATTTCCAGCTCTTGCTGTGGACTCCAGAGTACCTCTCCCCTAAGTTACTGCAATGAAAGGGGGGTGTTCTGTAGTTGTAACGTACTTTTGGTTCTAGGGCAACAATGCTGCTGCTGCTTCATAGGTACAATACAGTTAGCGTTGTCATTTTAGTACCTGTACTTGTGGATCATCAAGTGAAAAAGTCTGAAAAAGAGCACTGGTTCGCTGCCATATATTACATTTTGTTCTTGGGTTAGATACACTTCAAATTATTGTACTATATTTCCCAGTGACTGCTTTTTTCTTTAGACACTCGTTTTATTATCATGTGTGCACCGCTTCATGAAAATGATAAATGAAAGGTAAAAATAAATCTTCATCTGAATACCAAATAATATCTTAATAACAACTCTTAGGAACCTAAGTGGTTCTGTTCAAATAGCAGCAAGGTTCCAGGCAGGGTATTTTATTAAGACATACTGTACCTCACAAAAGAGCTTTCTAATGAGGTGTGATGCTTGAAATTTTGATGACTCACTTTTACATAGCAAATTTAATCGAGGTTAAGCTTCATGTAAGACAAATCTCTAATAATTCTCGCCATGATAATCATTTTATTGTTCCTCATTGAATAGAAATTTCCAACTTACATAATCTTTAGGGAAACCAGTGCTCGAAAAACATGTGAATAGCAATCTTCCCCCTAAAATGCTTGTTATGTGGTTGCCAAGCTGTTTAAATGCCTTCATTTGTTTTTGACTAACAGAGCAAATATATAGCATAAATGCAAAAGCTGGTACTCCTACACGGACTGCAACTGTGATTAAAACACTATGTTATAGACGGTATTGACGTGTTTCAATTAGGTACAAGAAAAGCTGTCTGTACCATGGTGTTTTTACCACAGTTATTTAATAAAGAGGATTTTACAGTCTGTGGATGGGTGCCGGCTTTTGAATACAGACTATATGGTAGGCATCAGGGAGCCCTAGCTGCAGCACCATCACTTGCACACAAATATTGGACCTATAGAGTTTGAGTATGTTGAGTTTGATTTTGGATTATTCAAATATAGCGCATAGTCAAAGTAAAGTGACAGTCCATAGTCTGCATACTTGTCAGAAAGTTTCTCAGCCACTGAATCATGACAGCCAGGCAAATACCATTTCGGAGAACAGCAGTTTTGATATATACGTTTCCCCCTGCACAGTTTTTCTGTTTTTTTTTTTTTTTTAATTGTAGACATCTTCAGGCTTAGTTATTTCAGCTTAAACAAATGTCAAACTTTTCATGAATATAAGGGTTTAGATATTTAGAACATAGAGACCAAGTCAACCAAACATAAAAATGCAAAAATACATAGGAAAGCAAATTATTTTAGTCTACTGTAGGATAATATAACGCAATGTAATAAAACATTTTGCTGTGTATGATATATTGCGCTGAATCTGCAGCCTTTTTCATGTTGATAATTTTTATGACTTGTACTAACTGCCTTCATATTTGCATGAGCTTAATTTCAAAAACTTGGATTATATGTAGCACATGAAGGATTATTGCTTCTATCTCTTATGAATAAATGATTATTTTTCTTAAAATAATTGCAGGTACTCAATAGTAAAGTGGTGTGCCCAACATGCCCCTTTATACAGTAGGAGGGGTCTTAAAGGGTATGAGGTTTGGTTAAATCAAACCTATCTGAGTCTATTTGCTGTATACACCGTACACATATGGCACAGTCTTTTTACTCAAGCAATATAACACAAGCGGGAGTCCAAGGGCCAGTTCACACCTGAATGTAGTACAGGAAAGGCACATTCTGTGTGCGTTTCCTGCACCATGTTTAAAATGCGTTGCCTTTGTGATCTGCTGCGGGTGGCAATACATTGGTATTAGCACCTCAAATGCAGATCACAAACACAATGTGTTTGTGGACACCAGAATGCATGGTATGTCAAAAGTAGTGCATGCACTAATTTTTATGCTGTCAGGTGCGATCTGCAGCCCATTCAAAGGCATGAGGTCCCCCCCAGTCCATACCAGGCCCTTCAGATCTAGTGTGGATTTTGGGGGTAACTTCATGCCAAAAAAAAAAAAAATGACATGACCCCCCCCCAAAAAAAAAAAAACAAACATTTCTTAGCAGTTATAGAATTTGTTATTCCTTTTGGATTAAGTTTTAAAAAAACACTGACCATTGTAAGAATCCCTGTGGGGTCAATTCACCAAAGGATATTGCATGAGATATCTGGGTCATGTGACACATTTAACCCAAATATCACGTATGAAAAATGTCAATTCACTACGCGTTTATGTGGTATTTACACCAAAAATAATAAATACACATAAAAACCTGTCTAGTCAATTCCAAAAGTAAACAAAACATTTGTTAAATAAGTCTTTATCTAGCCACACACTATTTAATGAATTCTAGCTGGTTATTAAGGAGCCAGCACCCACTAGCATCTTTAACAAACAGGGAATAGCTGGTTGTTAGGGAGCTGGCACCCGCTGACACCTGTAACAACCAGGGAATAGCTGGGTGTTAAGGAGCGGGCACCTACCGGCGTCTTTAACAACCAGTGGATAGCTGGTTGTTAAAGTGTTACTAAACCTAAAAACGTTTTTTACCTTAATGCATTGTTTGTATAAGTTAAAATACGTTTTTAGTTTCTATGTGCCCCCCTTCCCCATGTGAAGGGCAAGGGAGTGAAGAAGAGATCAGCGCTGTACAGGGCTGCATCTATTCTCCCCTCTTTTCCTCTTTACACAGCACTCAAGCAGCAACAGGAGACATTTACTCTTGCTGCTGTCAATAAGATGCAGTGAGGAGGAAGTGGGGGACGGGCTTAAGTCCTGCTGTGTAAATCTATGGAGCGCGGTTCCATTGACACACAGGTCAGGGGTGCACGAGACTTCGCTCTCCCCATAGCCAGGGGCTGGCTATGGTAGTCCTAAAAAGAAGAGGAGGAGCCAAGATCACCGCCTGGGACATCAGAAAAGGAGGGTCGGGCTACTCTATACAATACCACTGCACTGAGCAGGTAAGTATACCCTCTTTCTTATTTTAATTTAAAAAAAAAAAATATTTAACTTTAGTAACACTTTAAGGAACTGGCACCCGCCATGCCCTTAACAACCAGTGACTCATCTGCTGTCAGCGGGGATTCCCAAAAGAGCCACATTTAAAAAAAAAAAGCAATGTGTGGTTCTTCCCCCATAAATACCAGGCTCTTCTGGTCAGGTATGGATTTTGGGGGGGAACCTTATGCCAAAAAAATTTTAAAAAAAATTCATACCAGACCCTTATCTGAGCATGCAGTCTGGCGGGCCAGGAAAGAGCGTGGGGGAGGCGTCCCTCTTGATGCGGCCTCCCTCTTGAACCATACCAGGCCACATGCCCTTACCAGGGGGGGCTGCATTTTGGAGGACTCCACACGGTGACATCATTGACCAGGGTAGAGTCAATAACATCCCTGGGTGCCCCCACCCATGTGACATCATTGCCCCAACCTCATTCAATAACGTCACCGAATTTCCCCAGTCCCTTGTGATGTCATTGACCCTGCCCCCCCCATCGCGTACTTAGGCTGAGAGTGGGGGGTGGTGTTTTTTTTTTTTTAGTGTGGGAGGCGTTCATTGTGATTGATGATGGATCTAGATCAGTATAATCTAAATGGAGGAAAAGCCGGGTGATGATTAGGCCATCATCCCAAACAGACAATTTAGATACAAACATGAAACCCCTAGGGGACTTTATAGGCCATAATAACAACTCAAAATTGCAATATGAGAAAATATTTTTTGATATAAAGGCTATACATATTGATTATATACTTACTTTTAGAGTGGTGCTGTTCTGCATAATTCTCACCCCTGAAAAAAGAATGTAATTTCGGAAACACATTGGATGATTTCTGTTTGACCAGTGACCTTCATATTGTCAACAGATAGTGTAGAATATCTTTTTATGCTGTCTTGTTGTTTAGACTACTATATCAGCCACAATTATCCTTTTATCCTACATTGTCTGTTCCAATAAAGTTTGTATTGACTTTTATATCAAAAAATATTTTCTCATATTGCTGTTTTGAGTATTATGGCCTATGAAGTCCCCTAGGGGTTTCATGTTTTGTATGTAAATGTATCTACATCAGGAGACTTTTTTTATTTTTCCTTCTTTAATAAAGGACTTGTCAAAAACTGTCTGCTGTTTTTATTTACACTAGTCTATTTGTTAGTGAATGAGTGTGTGTGTGTGGGGGGGAAGGGGGCTGGTATAGATTGGAGGGCACACATCTTTTTTTTCCAATTTTTGCCTGTTTTGTTTACATTCTGCTTTCAGCGGGGACAGAAGAGGATTCACTGGTTGTTTAGTATACTGGCTGGTTCTGGCTCTTTTACAACAAGCTAGCATTCATTAAATACTGTGCGGCTAGGCCACCCCTTATTTAATAGATGTTTTTGTTCGCTTTTTTTGTGAATTGACATTTAGACAGGTTTATTGGGCATTTACAGAGCGTTATTTTAGTTTTTGCGGTAAATACCGCATACACCTGTACTGAATTGACATTTTTCATATCGCATGAGATATTTGGGTTAAATATGTCATGTGACCCAAATATTGCATTCAATATTCTTTCATGAATTGTCCTCCTGCAGAATGAATTTGGGGCTGATTAGGCACTGATGTGTTGCATGTTAGATAAATATCATCCTTTAATTTTTAGCATTGAGGGGACCATTTGTTCCAATTCCCAAGGCTATCAGCAGAAATGCAGTTCAAATCTGCAAGCAACCTCCACTGTGTTTCACTGTTGCTTGCAGACGCCTATCTTTGCACCACTCTCCAGGCCTTTCCTGAACAAACTACCTTCTATTATAGCATATTTAATATTTGTACTCATCAGTCTAGTGCACCTACTTCCATTTTTCTGCATACCTGTTCTTGGGTTATCTTAGATAGGCAAGTCATTTGACTTTGTAACCATGTTGAACCTATAGCTTTTTAGCCTCAGGTCTTCGGGACCAGACTTCTCCAGACTGTGTGAGTCCTACCAGGGTCCCAGGGTCCATTAGTGTACCAGGGTCCCACTGGTTTATATAAATATATAATGCAAAATGAGTTTAGTAAATCTATTATGTAGTTTAAAAGACTACTTTTAGTAACTTTTTTTAAATGATACAAATGTTAAAAGAGGTGCACTACAAAGTTCAGTTTTTGGACCACTACTCTTTAATTTGTTTCTCAAACATGTACAATTTGCAATGAATTGCACAGTTTACAAATTTGCTGATAACATGAAAATGATAGATTTACTGGAATGCAGTCTTTGCAATATGCCTTCAACTTAGCATATATGAGCTAGTTAATTAGAAAACATGGCACATAGCATGCACTCAGCATGCACTGCCCCCCCCCCCCCCCATGTTGAGCGCACGTGGCCTCACAATGAAGGCAGCACGCATGAAAAAAAACAAAAAACACTGCTTACCAACACATCCAATGTGTCCTTGTATGGTCAATTACATCACCGGGGGCCTTGCCCCTTGTGATATCATTGACCTCCTCCCCTAGTTTACCTAAGCCCAGGGGAAAGCAGCGTGTCAGCCGACAGAAGCCAAGCAGCGGGAGTTGATGTGTCGGAGGGTGGCATTTTTCTTTCTCATGCTGGTGGCAGGCAGCATTCATCATCAGTAGGGGTATGATGTCCCATACTCATTCACATGGGGGGCCAGGATCTGGGTGCCCACTTGTTGAAGGGGGCTTCCAGATTCTGATAACTCATCCCCCTTGCACCTCCACAACTACTGGGCCAGGTTTGTAGGGAAGAGGCCTATGTCCTCATCAACATTGGGACAAGGTGCTTTGCCAGGGGGGTTCATAAGGAAGCCGGACTGCATGCTTGGATAAGAGTCTGGTATGGATTTTGGGGGGAATTCAGAGCATATATATTTTTTATTTTTTTTATTTTTGCCTCGAGGCCCACCAAAATCCATACCAGATCCGAAGGTCTTTTTAAAAAAAATGTTTTGGCTCTTTTGTGAATCCCTACTGACATCAGATAAGTCACTGCTTTTTAAGGATGTGGCAGTTACTAGCTCATTAACAAATAGCTATTCAGTGGAAGATAAGGACGCCAGTAGGTTCTGGCTCCTTAATAACCAGCTGTTCCCTGGTTGTTACAGATGCCAGCAGGTGCCGGTTCCCTAACAACCAGCTTTTTTCTGGTTGTTTTTTGTGAATTGACTTTTAGACCACATAAACCTGTAGTGAATTGTCATTTTTCATATCATATGTGATATTAGGGTTAAATGTGTCACATAGATCTCATGCAATATCCTTTGTTGAATTGACACCACAGGAATTCTTATAATGGTAATTTTTTTTTTTTGCCTAATTTAAAACGTGATCCCAAAAGGAAAAATAAAATGTTTCTGTAACTACTAAGAATGCGTTAGCTGAAGTTAATTTGTTAGTCACTACTGTAAAGTCCATATAAAGTTACTAGTCCATCTAACACTATCCTCTTCAGACAATGGGGTTGATTTACTAAAACTGGAGCGTGCACAATCTGGAGCAGCTGTGCATTGTAGCCAATCAGCTTTTAGCTTCAGTTTGTTCAATCAAGCTTTGATTAAAAAAAAACCTGGAAGCTGATTGGTTTCTGTGCAGAGCTGCTCCAGATTTTGTACGCTCCAGTTTTAGTAAATCAACCCCAATGCTGCTGTGCAAGGTGTCTCTGTTGCTGCTCCATAGATAAACGAGCCACCGTACAGACAGGAAATCTGTCACTAGCCTGATCACCTGATGAAAGCAAAATAAATAAGCCTAACAATAGAAAACTAAGACAGCCATCATACCTTAGGCCTCTTTCAGACAGAGCGGATCAATCCAAACTCTGCTAGAGGAAGCTCTGCTAAATTTGTTTTTTCAGTCCTGATATCATGTGCATGTGTGCATAAAATGTACATATCAATGTGCATCTAACTACAGAAACATGTATTCAATTAGGTTTTAGATACGGCTACAAAATCTAATTGTTTATGGAAAGCAGAATTTAAACAACTAATAGAAGCCCTTAGTTAAGTAGAATGGAAAGGTGTACTATTAAACAAGACATTGAAATTAAATTAGAAACAGTACTTTAATGTTTAACTACTCACCGCCGGTAAGACATCTATGGACATCCTCTGGTTGCAGTGGTTATATCGGGATGATGCCTGCACGTACAGGCATCATCCCGGTATGAAAATTTTCAGCCGACGATTCCCTTTGTAGCAGAAGTGATCGACTGCCTAAAAAGCCACTCGATCACTTCTGCGGGTGGCGGATGGGTGAACCACAGCCACCTTTCCCAGGCTCTAGTATCCAATCGCGGAGCGATACGACCGGCGGCATTGGCTGCATAGAACAGAGAGCGAGGAACTGATGTTGACTCTCTCTCTGTCACTCTGGAAACTGGGAGCAATAAATATGCCGTCACTTCCATTTCTACCTCTTTGTTTACCTGGCCGTTATGTGTCTGAGGCTGCATTGGAGGCCAGAGGAGCTGTTACAGCCCATGCTGTCACAAGGGATGCTGTTCATCCATTGTGATAACAATAAAGTTAATCCAAAAAATTTTTTAAAAAGTGTAAAAAATAATGTTTTGTAAAAAACGCATACAAGACTCCCGCACGCATATGTAAACAGCGATTGCACCACACATGTGAGGTATTGTCATGAACGTCAGAGCGAGAGCAACAATTCTAGCACCAGACCTGTGTAACTCTAAAGCAGTAACCTATAAAGGCGTTTAACCACTTCAATACCAGGCACTTTCACCCCTTCCTGCCCAGGACAATTTTGAGCTTTCAGTGCTGTCGCACTTTGAATGACAATTGCACGGTCATACAACACTGTACCCAAAATAACTTTTTATCATTTTCTTCCCACAAATAGAGCTTTCTTTTGGTGGTATTTGATCACCTCTGCGGTTTTTATTTTTTGCTAAACAAACTAAAAAAGACCAACATTTTTGAAAAAAAAAAAGTTTTTCTTCGTTTCTGTTATAAAATTTTGTTTTCTCCTTCACTGACGGGCACTGATGAGTCGACATTGATGGGCACTGATAAGGTGGCACTGATGGGCACTGATTAGGAGGCACTGATATGTAGAATTGATGGGCACTGATATGCAGCACTGATGGGCACTGATAGGTGGCACTGATATACAGCACTGATGGGCACTGACAAGCGACACTGATGGGCACTGACAGGAGGCACTGATGGGCACTGACAGGAGGCACTGATGGGCACTGACAGGCGGCACTGATGGGCACTGACAGGTGGCAATGACAGGCGGCACTGATGCACATTAATAGATGGCTCTAACCCCCATGGAAGTTATTCCAGACTTGACTATTTTTTTATCACAGAGAGACCTCCCCATGCTCCTTAAAACCACCATAGAACCAATGTATATTTCAGAACATCACCCTATCACCATGTCTACTGAATTTTCAGCAGCTCAGTCTCGTTCACAGTTTTGGCATCTAGACCCGTCACTACTTACGGACACTCAGATAGCATCCACCATTCACAACAGGCTCACACAATACTTAACTGAGAATGACACACCTGACATTTCCCCAATGCTAAAATGGGAAGCCCATAAATGTACTATACGTGGGGAATTGATAGCGATAGCATCCAAAAGAAAGCATGAAAGACAAAACCACATCTCAAATCTTGCCAATCATATTCACGAATTAGAAAAAGCACACAAAAAAAACACAAGCAATCTCTACCCTCCAAGAACTCACCCAAGCTAGAACCAAATTGATAGAGGAACTAAACAAGATAATGAAACGTAACTATATTCTATCACAAAATAATTTTATGAATATGGTAATAAAACCGAGAAATGATAAATTACTTGCCAGAGCACTCTGGGTGAAAAAATCAACTACAATAATTCATTCTATTAACAATTCGGAGGGAACCAAACTAACTTCCAACTATCAAATAGCGGATCAATTTGTCCAATAGTATACACAACTCTACAATATTAAGGCCCCACCCACCCGGAAAGACACAGAAAACAGACTGTGTTCAATCAAAGAATTTTTGGCCCAACACGGCCCCAAGCCCATCTCAGAAGCTGAAGCCTCAAACTTGGAACAACCTTTGTCAAAGGATGAATTTGAAGCTGTACTCAAACAATTGAAACCAGGCAAGAGCCCTGGACCGGATGGCCTGACAGTAGGGTACTACAAAGAGTTTACCAAAGTGCTATAGCCACACTTCTGGAACGCATTTAATTCCCTTTCCTCAGACAACCCTCCTCCCGAGACCTCCTCGCTGCACATAATACTGTAATTCCAAAACCCGGCAAAGACCCAACTTCAGTTTCCAATTAGAGGCCAATTTCTTTTCTTTTCCAATTGCCGCCAATTTCTTTAATAAATTCTAGAGAACAGACTCTTGCCCCTCCTACCAAACCTTATCTCCCTGGACCAAGTAGGTTTCGTTCCAGGAAGAGAGACAAGAGACAATACTCTCTCCTTGGACCCGGAGAAGGCTTTCGACAGGGTGGCCTGGGACTATCTGACAGAAGTCCTCAAACAGATTGGCATACGGGATCGTAAAAGATTAACTTTACTCAAATTGAAAAGAGGTCTAGGGCTGCCGGACATTCGAAAATACTAGTGGGCTTGTCAACTGACCAGAATAGTAGATTGGAATGTTCACGCAGACACCAAGGTATGGACTACCATAGAACAGGCCTTCTCAAATGTACCGCTCAAACGCATACCCTGGACCAATACAAACCACAATCCACAACAATGCAAACAACACCCCCTAATAGGCACCACGTCGCAAACGTTCAGTACAACATGCCGCCAATTCCGAATCTCGTCTGTACCAAGCCCACTCACACCGATTAGTCACAACCCGGATTTCCCACCGGGTACTGATGGTTCCTTTCTATAAGAAGTAGGACCTCATGCAGACCCGAAAGTGGGAGACTTCTTCGCTGAGGAGCTATTTTTACCACTATCTACACTAATTACACAGGACAGATCACCAGATCTCTTTATGGTCTTATACACTATGTAACTTAGACATTACCTCACTGACCCACAGACACGTTCAGCTTTCTCGAGGAAACAATCTCAGTTTGAATCTCTCTGTAGCAACAATGAACCACAACGCCATCTGATTTCCACTATATACTCCATACTCTTTGATGAACAAGAGCCTAAATCGAATATTGCAAGCACACAATGGGAAAAAGATCTCTTCATCAACCTTTCAGATGCAGAATGGGGAAAGATATATGCGAACATACACAAAGGCTTGATCAATGTGACAGCCTAAGAAAACGGTTTTAAACTGTTCTCCAGATGGTACAAAACCCCCCTCAAACTACACAAAATCAACCCGGAGATTACACCCACTTGTTGGAGATGCTGTGCTGATGAAGGTTCACTTCTCCACACCTGGTGGGAATGTCCCTCGATCATACAATTCTGGACTGATGTGTTCCGCCATATCTCCCAAATTACAACTCTCCAATTGGTCTTCTCCCCAGCCCAAGCATTGCATCACCACTCCACGCTACCAATGAAAACATACCATCGATCTCTAGCCCTACCTCTCCTTAATGCCGCAAAACTATGTATCCCGATCCTCTGGAACTCTCCCAACCCACCTACGATAGCTAACTGGATTAAAAGAGTAAACAAAATAGCTTTAGAGGAAGAACTTATACACCAGGCCCATGACTCCTCCAACACATATAGGAACACTTGGGCATGCTGGCAACATTTCCAAACAACATCCGAATATACCCAACTTTTCATTTAGAAACTCCCCTTGCGCCCCCACTTATGCCCCTTGACTTTAAGCACACATGGACAAAGATGTGATCACAATCCCTACAGCTGAAAGCCAATAATACATACATTTATGTACAATAATACATTTATGTACCCAGATCCTAACTCCTAAGCACCCATCATTAGGCGCCTTCCAGATAGTCCAAAGTTGTGCTAGGGACTGGAAGATCTCACACCCTTTCTGATTGCACAGATTAATACACAAAAGTCAATGGTTACTTGATGACCAAGTATAATGGGATATGGACAAACTTTATAATATGGCACCTGAATTAACACAAAATTTGTTCCCATGAGGCGTCAAGAAGGCATACTGAAATACACTGGTTCTGACACATGGGTCAACCTCTGACTTTAATATTTCATTTCGACACCCATGTATCCCCACCCCATTATACGGAATAAAAAGATTACTGTACTGTCTTCCTTTTAGGGGAATCATTTGTTATATTCAAATTGTAGGCGGAATGATATACCCTCAAGACATGTTGCATTTTTTTTTCTTTTTTTTCATTGTAAATACCAAATGTACTGTCCCTCATCTTGTTTTAATTGATTGTATTGTTTTGATTGTATCAAGCATTAATATTTACCTACTGTATTGGTTGACCCCTTGTTTTTACTGATTTCATACTCTAAATTGCTTTTACTGATGAATGATATATCTGTAATCCTGATTGTTATCTTAATAAACTTTATCTTGTAAAAAAAAAAAAAAAAAAAAAAATTTGATAAAAAAAAAAAAAAAAAAAAAAAAAAAAAAAAAGCGTTTGAAAAACCACTGCGCAAATACCATGTGACATTAAGAATTGCAACACCCATCATTTTATTCTATAGGGCCTCTGCTAAAAAATATATACAATGCTTGTGGGTTCTAAGTATGATACGAATATGAAGTAGTTAACGCTGTACACTTTTTTCTTCACCGTACAATTTTTTTTCGTTTACATGTGCCTGCTCATATGTAAGTACTGCAGGTCTCATACATCCCAGGACTTTGGTCATATCTCTGCCTTCCTCTCCTTCTAGCTATTCATAAAACAAAGCTGAGCTGTGTGTTATATAAATGGTCAGGAGTCAGAGTTGTGACCATAGCGCTGGGGTTTATGAGACCTGCAGCACTTTAAACTGAGTGGGCAAGAAAGTATAGTGGGAGCTGTACTTTCACCTGCATGTAAACAAGAGTATTAGTGGGGTGAAAGAGAGAGTTTACATTAAGGCAGGTAGTTTTTAAGGAAATTAAGCGTTCAACTATTACTCTGGTAAGCTTTATTGTGCCTGATGTTGGGCTTTAAACAAATACTGTAGCAAGAGCATTCCCCATAGGAACAACATTTAAAATAATGAGAAATAAGAGATAGAAAACCAATATGGTTGGATGGGACTGTTTTTAAGATTTGATAAGTCAAGTAATAAATGCATTTAAATCTCTTAGGGCAGTACTGAAATTGCATTAATGAATTATAGGGATTGTAAGAAACTGAAAACAAAGAAATCCAGTTAGCAAAGGCTGAAGATGAAAAACAGAATAATAAAAATAATAAATTAAATATCAATTGTTTTACAATTGTATACATTTTAAAGAGCAAGTTCATGAAAGCTGGAGAAGAGAACATAATAACAAATTTAGAGTTTTTGCCTATAGTGATCAGTAAAAATTTTGTCTTATCATTACGTGGAAAAAAATGAAACCTGGTAAGTTGCTATTTGACAACAACTCTACTTCTGCATTTATTTTCATTTTCCAATTGTAGAGAATCAATATTTCAGAGTAAGTAATATATAATATATGCTTGTAACCAGGGTTGGACTGACAACTCATGGGGCCCCCGGGCAATAGGAGATTTTGGGCCCCCCCCAGCAAGCTGCATGCTGTGGGGGCACTCCATAGGAGGGAGGGGCCAGGAGCAGCAAAGAGGGACCTGAGAAGAGGAGGATCCAGGCTGCTCTGTGCAAAACCAACTGCACAGAGGAGGGAAGTTTTTAAAAATAAATGCAAAAACAAGACTTTACAATCCCTTTAATTAAAACCAGCAACTGTTGAGACAACACATTGGTCAGGTCTATGTACAGTATAATGTACAGAGTATGTGGGTCAGGAGTAAGTAACAAACAAAACAATATATAGAGTACAGCAGTCGGGATGAGCGCCACGCTCAAATCAGAGTCCTCCCTTACACCAATGTCCCAACATTCTCCCTATACATCACAGTCCGCAGAGTCAGTCCCCCCTTACATCAGAATCTCCCCTTACGACAGAGCCCCCACAGTGGCACGCTAGGACAGAGCCCCCAGAGTAGTACCTTACGGCACAGCCCCCAGAGTATCACCTTTTATCAGTGTCCCCTTACGCACACCTTTGCACCTTATGCTGCGTACACATGATCGGACTTTATGGCATACTTGGTCCGGCGTACCGGATTTCGGACAATTCGATCGTGTGTGGGCTCCAGCGGACTTTGTTTTCTCAAAAGTTTGACGGACCTAGATTTGAAACATGTTTCAAATCTGTCTGATGGACTCTGCTTTCTAGCGTACAAACCGGTCGTCTGTGTGCTAGTTCGACGGACCCAAACTGACGCATGCTCTGAAGCAAGTACAAGACGGAAGCGCTCGGTCTGGTAAAACTAGCCTTCGTATTGAAGCTAGCACATTCCTCTTCTGTGATCTTTTAATACAGCGCATTCTTTTTTTCTTTATAATGTGAGAGGAATGAAGTTGTTTTGCTGCTTATATTCACACAGAATTCTCACAAACAACTTTCTTCATGATTTATCCTCATGCCATGACTAATATGATATTTTTTAAAAGCCAGATCTCCAGAACTAAATGAGAAAATTATTTTTAGGACTCATCTTTATTTTTTGGAGATTTAAACAATATCTATTTTACAATGTGTGCTAAATTATACAAAATTTTAGTTTTTTTTTTTTTCGCGTTTCAAGTTACCACAATAACCTTAATAATTTTTATTGTTTTAATGAACCTTAATGAGGTTGGTGTCCCTTGTTAATTAGACACAGGGGTGTTATTTTCAAAAGGCAAATTCATTTTTCACTACAAGTGCAAATTGTACTTGGAATTGCACTGAACGAGCATTTGGAAGTGTATTCGCTGTGGATCCGAGGGGCACATGCAAGGAACTCCCAAAAAAAACAACATTTCTCTTGCACATGATTGTATGATAAAATCAGCAGAGCTTCCCCTCATTTCAGATCTTCCCCTCAGATTTACAGCTGTACTTCCAACAAGTGCACTTGCAGTGCAATTTATAAAGTGCACTTTGCACTAGTACTTTGCACTTGAATTGCCAAATGATTTAGCCTTTTGTAAATAACCCACATAGTCTTTTTTGACCTGTACCTGCCTATTCACAAACCAAATGTCCTTTTTGAATCAAAACACATAGTCAATAATTTAAAGTAACGAAAATATACATTTATTTTGGTCAAAACAGAAATGAGGAAGGCAACACTGGAGACACTTTTGGAATGTGTAAAGCCTTTTGTCCCCCAGGACACACATCAAGTTTTAGGACAATAAAATTGGTATCTTGCGACTAGGGAGCACAGTCAGAAGTCAGACCAGACAGAAGCCAGGCAATCACCTTCGACTCTTCCGTGGAGCCTTCCCTGCACGCTGCCCTACAGCCTTCCCTCCACGCTTCTCTGCAGCCTTCCTTGGAGGCTGTGCCTCTGGTGGTGTACTTGGGGCAGGAGGAGGAGTAGCAGGAGGAGTGGCTTCATCTGCTATATATGTTTTTTCAGTAAGCTCCCCTCTCAAGCCCTTCTGATATGCTTGAAAAATAAGACCCTCACAGAGGAGGCGTTGCCCCTTCTCTAGTTCCAGCAATCTGGTGGCCATATATGTTCCATAGGCCTCTTCAGCATTGGGTGGTGTGCTCAGGATTTGTCTGGCTTCCCGAATGAGGGCTAGTGATTCCTCCTCAGTTCGGGTCATCTTCCTGGGCCTTTTAGTGCTAATGCGGAGGGGAGGTACCTGACATTCCGTGAGGCTTCTACTGGGCCCAGCCACGGCCTCCTCCTCTTTCCCACTGGGCAAGGCCTCCTCCTGTATACCTCTGAGCACGGCCTCCTCCAGGCTGAGCTCATCCTGGGTAACAAAAAGGGACATACGGGTACTTGTAATTTTGGGTTACGCAATCACACACAATTTTCAGCTCATGACTTGCAAATAATAAGATTTTTAAATACAGCTTACCTGTAAAATCCTTTTCTTGAGAGTACATCACGGGACACAGAGTATTCATTACATAGTTGGTTAGATAGGCACCATCGGTGATTGGACACTGGTTAACCCCAATTAAGGAGAATCCCTCCCCTATATAACCCCTCCCATACGGGAAGGACCTCAGTTTTGTAGCAAAGCAATAGGTAACCACATAAAATCCATAGAAGGGCGGGAGCTCTGTGTCTTGTGATGTATAGGATTTTACAGGTAAGCTGTATTTAAAAATCCTATTTTCTTGATCATACATTGTGGGACACAGAGTATTCATTACATAGTGGGATGTCCCAAAGCAATGCTCATTTGAGGGGAGGGAGACACAGATCAGAAAATATAGACCGCAAACGGACCAGAGGAACTAAACTGCAGCCTACAGTACACTGCACCCGAAGGCGGTATCCTCTTGCCCTCTTACATCCACCTGATAGAATCTGGTGAATGTATGGACTGAAGACCAAGTCGCAGCCTTACAGATCTGAGCCATGGAGGCCTGGTGATGCACTGCCCAAGAAGCACTAACAGCCCTAGTTGAGTGCGCTTTCACATGAAAAGGAGGAGTCTTCCTCCTTATATCATAAGCCTGAAAAATAACCTGTCTAATCCATCTAGAAAGAGTGGATTTCAACGCTGCTTGGCCTTTCTTATGGCCATCTGGCAGAATAAACAAACAATCAGTTTTCCGTATCTGAGTGGTTGCCTACAGACACTGACTGCTCTAACCACATCAAGAGTGTGCAAAGATTCTTCCTCCGCAGACTGCGGATCTGGAAAAAAGGATGGTAGGATTACATCTTGATTCAAATGGAATCCTGAAACCACCTTCGGTAAGAAGGAACGATTAGGACGCATAACAATCCTGTCCTTGTGAATAATTAAATATGGCTCTTTACAAGAAAAAGCTGCCAATTCTGATACTCTCCTAGCAGAGGATATGGCTATCAAGAAGACTAATTTTTTAGTCAAAAGCGCTAAAGGAGCCAGGTGCAGTGGCTCAAAGGGTTGTCCCTGTAAAGCCAACACCAAATTCAAATCCCATGGGCATACTGGAGGTTTGACTGGCGGTACCCCCTAAATAAAGGCCCGGACAAGGGAATGTGAAGCAATTGGCTTCTGAAAAAATACAGACAAAGCCGAAATTTGGACTTTGATAGTGCTCAAAGCCAATCTCATTTCTAGGCCTGATTGAAGAAACGTCAAGATTCTGCTAATCATATACCTTCTAGGATGCCATCCCCTGGGTTCACACGAGGAAATATATGCCTTCCAGATTTTGTAGTAAATAAGCCTGGAGGCCGGCTTTCTGGCATTGACCAGAGTGGAAAGGACTGACTCCGAGAGCCCACAGTCTTTTAAAATGTGGGTTTCAGCAGCCAAGCCTTCAAATTTAGACTTCGTAAAGCAGGGTGGCAAATCGGACCCTGTGTGAGCAGATCTGGCTGGAATGAGAGGACCCAAGGCCTGCCCACTGCCATCTTTACGATCTCTGCATACCAAGGTCATCCGGGCCAAGCCGGGGCTACTTAAAGGATGGACTTTGCTTCCCTTTTGATCCTTCCCAGGAACCGCGGAAGAAGTGGGTTCGGAGGGAAGGCATACGTTAGATTGTACTGATCCCATGGGATTGTCAGAGCATCTGACCCCTGAGCAAGTACATCCCTTGTTCTGGACACAAATTTGTCCAGCTTCCTGTTGAATCTGGACGCGAATAGATCCACATCTGGTGTTCCCCACCTTTGACATATGGTCTGGAATATGTCGGGGTGTAGGGACCATTCTCCTGGGCATAATTGCCGGCGGCTTAAGAAATCCACTTGCCAATTTTCCACTCCTGGGATGAATACCGCAGACTGGCAGGGAACACGGCTTTCTGCCCATGCAAGAATGCGATTCACCTCCCTTTGGGCATCCAGTTCTATGGTGCCTCCTTGATGATTGATGTAAGCCACAGCCGTGGCTTTGTCGGATTGTATCCGAATAGGATGACCCTGTAGCCTGTAAGACCAGTCCATGAGGGCCAAGTAAATTGCCCGAATTTCTAGAATATTGATGGGCAAGCGTCTCTCGGTTGCAGACCATCTTCCCTGCATGCATGTTTCTTCCAGAACTGCTCCCCAGCCTGTCAGACTGGCATCTGTGGTTACGATCTTCCATTGTAGTGGAAGAAAGGCTTTGCCTTTCAAAAGATTTTTGGTTCGTAACCACCAATTGAGGCTTTTGCGTATCCTTGGGGATAGGCACATCGGAAGATCCAAGGCATGAGTCTTTTTGTTCGAAGCTGCGAGAATGCTTCTCTGCAGGGGCCTTGAGTGAAACTGGGCAAATGGAACAGACTCGAAAGTTGCAACCATCTTTCCCAACAGTCTCATACATAGCCGAATGGATGGACTCTTTTTGCTTAATACTAAGCGGACTAGAGCTCTTACGGCCTTGACCTTTGGCTCTGGTAAAAACACCCTGCCTTGAGCGGTGTCTATGATCATGCCTAGATACTCCAACCTTGTTGAAGGTTGCAAAGAAGACTTTTCTAGGTTGATTATCCAGCCTAGTCTTTCCAAATGTCTTACTGTCTTGAAGACAGCGCGGTTCAGATGTGTCACCGATTGCGCTATGAGTAGCAAATCGTCTAGATAAGCTACCACATTTCTGCCCTGAGCTCTTAGATTTGCTAAGAGAGGGTCTAGAATTTTTGTAAAAATTTGAGGAGCTGTAGCGAGACCGAAAGGAAGGGCCACAAACTGTAAATGGCGCTGGTCTACCGTGAACCTTAGATATCTTTGGTGAGCGGGAAAAATCGGCACATGAAGATATGCATCCTTGATATCTATTGATGCCATAAATTCTCCCCCCTGCAGGGTGGAGACCACCGAACGAACTGACTGCATTCGGAAGGATCGAATGTGTAGAAACTGATTCAGATTCTTTAGATCTAGGATGGGTCTGACATCTCCATTTGGCTTTGAAACGGTGAAGAGATTCGAGTAGAACCCTAAACCCTGATATTTTGGGTTCATTTCTACTATCACTCCCTGGGATAGTAAGCGATCTAAGGCCAGTAGTAGCGGTTCTCGCTTTACTGGATCTTTGGGAACTCTTAACCTTAGGAAACGAGCTGGTGGAAGCTCTAGGAACTCTATTTTGTAACCTAGAGATACTGAAGAGACCACCCACTTGTCTTGAACCTCTTCCCGCCAGGCTCTTGAAAACTGTAGGAGCCTTCCCCCCACTCGGCCGAGTGGGGGCTCCCCTTCACAGGGATGTTTTGGGGATATGCTTGGCAGGCTTTCGTCCCCAAGCCTTTTTCTGCCCTTGGGTGTGACCCTGGGCCTTTCCTCTGAAAGTAGATTGGGAAGGCCGTCATCACTGCTTAGAGCCTGATGTTCCAGGGGAAGGGGAAATAGACCGTTTGAATGGTGGACGTTTACTCCTCTTAACTGGTAGGAGTGTAGATTTACCACCTGTAATTTTTTGGATAAAATTATCTAGGTCATCCCCAAATAGGCATTCCCCTTTGAAAGGGAAGCCAGCTAAATATTTTTTGCATGAAAGCTCTGCTGCCCAACTGGACTACAGCGCCAGCCATGGAGAAGGAGGCTTTTAATAAAGTTTCCACCTTTTTATCAGTTGGATCTTTAAACACCTGAGCATTGTCCAAGGGACATGTCAGGTTTTTATTCACACAAGAGACAGCCGCATCCACGGATGGGACCTCCCACTTCTTGGTGAAGCTTTCCTCCAGAGGATAAAGCATAGAAAACCTTTTAGGATGAGTAAACAGTTTATCGGGATGTCCCCAGTCCTCATACAACAATTTATCCATTAAAGGATGAATTGGAAAGGAAAAGGCAGTCTGTGGGATCCTTCTGACCCCCAGGGAAGAAACAGAGGATGTAGCGGCCTCAGCAGAGGGCATTTTAAATGTGGAATGCACTAGTTCAGTATAATACTGGACCTGCTTCTTGAGTGCCTGAGAGGAAGAAGCTCTCTCCTCTTCCTCTGAATCCTCAGACTGCTTTTGATCCCTATCTCTGGATAGGGATCTCTCCTCATTGTTAGAAGAATCATCTGAAAGAGAAAGTGCAGCAGAGGGAGGGGATCTACCCCTTTTTCTGCTATCTTTTAAGGAAGCTGAAATAAAATTCATAATTCTTTCCTTAAAACCCTCCAATGTAGCCCTAAGGGAATCCTCTGTGACATACGCTGGGGCTGTAACATTAGGAGAGGCTGCAAAACCTGACAGGGGCACTGACTCATCCTGTGAGGCTGGCTCCAGTCTTGCAGGGGGGGATGGTAATCTGCAGGCATCTTTAGGACCCCTAGACACAGGCGGTGACTTTCTTGTGCCTTTGGTACCTCCCCCGAGACCCTCTTACGAGGAGACATAGTCCCAAGCTACAAAGCAGAGGTACTAGTACATATGCAATCACTGTTGTGCTAAAAGTCTCACAATATACATATATGCTTAACACTGCACAACCTGATGCTGAGTAGGTGTCTTAGGATTAGCCTGGATCCGACCACTTTAGGATGCTTACTGCCCACACTCTGTGTCCATCTGTTTACAGAGCTCTGAACGCTCTGGGCTTTTTTAAATTAGCCACCTGACGTCTGCACACCTGCAGTGGAGGAAGTGAGCGATTGGACACCAGCTTCACTGAGTGTGTATCTGAAAAGCATGTAAGTTTGCTCCTTACTCACTCTAGTGGTGGAAATCAGGTAAGACATGCAACGACTCATTGAAGAAAATCCATTTGTAATACAAATATATATATAGGATTGACTTCTCTTACCTGTCCCCGCCGCAGGTACTGCTGAGAACAGACAGTTTCCAGCCTTCACCCATCACGGCGGGTAGCGTTGTGCCAACCTTCAGGGTTTTTTGGGTTCCTACTCAGAGAAACCTCTTACCTGGACCTGTAAAAGACTCTGCCAGAAACTTTCGTGCCACTGTTTTAATAGTACACCAAGCCTGGTTTTCTCAGAGCCCAGTCCTCCAAAGAGAGACTTACAGGCAAAACCTCGCTTCTTTGGATGACGAGGCCCAGGTACCATACCATCTTGGGAGTCAAAATATCGGCCCGAGATATGGATCCAGTCAGCATAGCCCTTTAAGCCCCCGCAGGGAGCTTTCTTCACAGCACATGTTTTACGTGACCAACCACCTTAGACACCGGTGAAAAAACTGAGGTCCTCCCCATATGGGAGGGGTTATATAGGGGAGGAATTCTCCTTAATTGGGGTTAACTAGTGTCCAATCACCGATGGTGCCTATCTAACCCACCATGTAATGAATACTCTGTGTCCCGTGATGAATGATCAAGAAATAATTCTAAACAAATAGTAAAGGCTATCTTTTGACCCCACCATTATTCTAGCTGCTCACCAATATTTGAAGTATATTTTTGGCCACTACTGTCTAGGGATATGTCTACATATTAATAATTGTGATGAAGTCATTTTTGGTGAAGCACTTCAAAATTTTTTAGGTTTACATCATTAATATTTACACAATCCCAAATTCACCAAAAAAGTATACCTGGCTGAAGCTGGGTGCATCCACTTCATCAAGGATGAAAGGGCCCAGTTCTTCCTGGGACTCCTCAGCTGGGGTGGAGGGAAGGGTGGAGGTGGAGTGAAGGCTGGAGGGAAGGCTGGAGGGAAGGCTGGAGGGAAGGGTCGAAAGTGATTGCCTTGCTTCTGTCTGGTCATTCAGCAATCGCGTTTTTTGGTAGTACCACAGCTTGGGGACATAAACCTGGTCTGCTGCTGCTCCGGATCTGCGCGACTCCTGGATCTTGTTGTGTTCCCGCCTGTACATATTGCGCAAGATACCAGTTTTACTGTCCAGAAACTTAAGGTCTGCCTGGGGGACTCGAGTCTTCACAAATTCCAAAAGTGTGCCCTGTGTTGCCTTCCTTGCATCTCTATTCGAATATAATGGGTGCTTGACCTCCCACAGGTTTCTTTTTTCTTGATACAAATCAATTAAACATGTCAAAAATTCTTCCTCCTTAAAGGGATTCAAATGGACTCAGGATTGCATGGTGGGAAGGTTATTGAAGGTAAATATGCATGTAGGGCAAAAATAACCAGTTACACTTACAGGTAACGGTGTTTCTGGGAAGTCTTCCAGGACAGCACCCTGAGCCCCGGTTCACACTGAAGCAGCGCGACTTGCAGCGCGACTGCTCCAAGGCGACCTGGACACGACAGGGGCGGCGACTTGCAAAACGACTTCTATATAGAAGTCTATGCAAGTCGCCTCAAGTCGCCCCCAAAGTAGTACAGGAACCTTTTTCTAAGTCGGAGCGACTTGCGGTTCCATTGTACAGAATGGGACGCTACTTGTCAGGCGGCTAGGTCGCCTGACAAGTCGTCCTAGTGTGAACCGACCCTGAGAGATGACTGGTCCACCTGACAGGAAACACAATCAATCAAGAGGTTAAAGGCCCCCGCCCCTCCTGATGCTCCTCAGTTGTGACAAAGTATTAACCCACACCAGTGCACGAGAGTGAAAAACATAACCACCACCACACTCTAAACATTACATCTTTCCTAAATAGAACGGGTGGGAAGTAGGCCTGCCGTCCTGGAAGACTTCCCAGAAACACCGTTACCGGTAAGTGTAACTGGTTATTTTCTCAAGTCGTCTTCCAGGACGGCACCCTGAGAGAAGAGCAAGTAGCTCAGGCCTACCTTTAGGGCAGGACCACCGCTTGCAGGACCTTCCTGCCAAATGCCAGGTCCTGAGGAGATAGTAACTCCACTCTATAATGCCTCAGGAACGTGTTCTGGCTTGACCATGTAGCAGCTCTACATATCTGCTCCACCGAAACTCCGGCCCTTTCCGCCCAGGAGGTTGCCAGAGATCGCGTGGAATGCGCTCTAAGATTTCTAGGAGCTGCTTTACCTGACTGCTCATAGGCTAACGAAATGGTATGTTTAATCCATCTAGCTATAGAAGCCTTGGATGCATGTTGGCCCTTCTTTTGGCCAGAAAAATTAACTAAAAGATGGCTGGACCTTCCTTAACCCTTTCTAGGTAGGATAATAAACAGCGTCTGACGTCCAGACAATGAAAAGAAACTTCCCCTTCACTTTTAGGGTTACTACAAAAGGAAGGCAGCACCACTTCTTGAGTCCTATGGAACTTTGATGCTACCTTAGGGAGGTACAGGGGGTCCTGCCCAAGTATAACCCTGTCCTCATTAAAGAAAAAAATGGTTCTTTAATAGAAAAAGCCTGAATGTCACCTACTCTCCTAGCTGAGGTGATTGCTAGTAAAAAGGCCAATTTAAAGGTCAGGGTCCTAAGGGGGATCTGATCTATCAGTTCAAATGGGGCCTTTGTTAACCCCTCCAGTACTAGAGTAAGGTCCCAAGGGGGACACCTGGACATTTGAACAGGGGACAACCTCTCCCTGACCAAGAGAAATCTCTTGATCAGGGGGTGTAATGCCAAACGTTTCTCGAGGAAACAGGACAAGGCTGAAACCTGCGCCTTAAGGGTCTTGGTTGCCAAACCTAGATCTGCTCCATCCTGGAGAAATTCTAAGATAGCAGGGATCTCTCTTTGAGAAGTCCCTCTCTCCTGGCACCAGCGAGAGAAAATCGCCCAGGTCTTGGCGTAAATACACCTTGTGACTGGCTTCCTACTAAGGAGCAGTGTATCCACTACTCTGTCCAACAGTCCCTTCTCCCGCAGGTTCTGCCTTTCAAGAGCCAGGCCATCTGGGGTCTGGGTGGCGGACTGGACCCTGAAGGAGAAGGTCGCCCCGGACAGGGAGGTGAAGCAGTGGGGCTATGGACCAACCCTGCAGGGTTGGAAACCAGGCTCTTTTGGGCCACCAAGGGGCTATTAGAATCAACTTGCTTTCCGAGAGGAACAGTTTTTGAAGGACCCTCGGAATTAGTCCCAGAGGGGGAAAGGCATAGGCCAGTCAGAAGTCCCAGACCTGCGCCAGCGCATCTATCCCCTCTGAGCCTCTCTCTCGAGCAAGGGAAAAGAATCTCTTTACCCTTCTGCTTTTCCTGCGGGTAAAGAGATCTATCTCTGGAACGCCGAATTGCCGACTTACCAGGGAAAAGACCTCTGGATTCAGTTCCCATTCCCCCTGCAGAATCAGCTGCCCGACTGAGGTAGTCTGCCTCTACATTTAACGTCCCCTTTATGTGGATTGCGGAGATGGAAGGAATCCGACTTTCCGCCCAGGACAGGATCTCTGCTGATAAGGACAGGAGTGTTGTAGATCTGGTACCTCCCTGATGATTCAGAAACGCCACTGCCGTGGCGTTGTCTGACAAGACCTGCACCTCCTGGCCCTTGATCCTTCCCTCGAAAGCCTTTAGTGCTTTTCCTATGGCCAACAGCTCTCGAAAGTTGGAGGAGGCCCTTCTTTGTTCTGAATCCCAGGACCCCTGAGCTATTAGATCCTCCAGGTGGGCTCCCCACCCCCAGGAACTTGCATCTGTAGTTATCCTGAGAGGCTGAAGTTGGCTCCAAAGGAGGCCCCCTTGAAGCCTCTGAGGAAGGAGCCACCAGTGAAGGGAGTTCTTTACTTCAACCGGGATGGCTATCTCTATGTCCAGAGAGTCTCTCTTTCTGTCCCAAGAGGATAGAAGAAAGTGCTGGAGGGGCCTGGAGTGTAGCTGTGCCCAAGGAACTGCTGGGATAGCTGACGTCATTAGACCCAGAACTCTCATGATACCTCTGTAGGAGATGGTGCTTGCCTGTAACAGCGACGTGACCGCTGATATGAGGCCCTCTACCTTGCCCTGAGGAAGAACTAACTTTTGCTCTGAGGAGTCCACCAGGAAACTCAGATACAGCTTTGTCTGAGCAGGAGTCAGCAAGGACTTTTCCCTGCTGACAATCCATCCCAGGGCTTCTAAGGTCTCCATTACTCTGGATAGATCCAGAAGTAGTTGATCCCGACTTAGACTGTAAATCAAAATGTCGTCCAGGTAGGGAATCAATGCCACTCCCTGGAGGTGCAAAAAAGCCACCACCTCTGCCATGACCTTTGTGAAGACTCTCGGACTGGATGCCAGTCCAAAGGGGAGGGCTGTGAACTGCCAGTGTTACACTCCCTCTGGAGAGGCGATCGCAAATCTCAGGAAGCTTTGATGGCCCTGAAAAATGGGGACATGAAGGTAGGCGTCTTTTAAATCCAAGGTCACCATAAACACTTCTTTGAAGAGATGTCTCCTCAGAGAATAGACACTCTCCATGAGGAACCTCTTGTAACGAAGAAAAACCATTGAGGTTCCTTAGATTTATAATAAGACGATACCTTCCTGAGGGTTTTGGTACCACGAAAATGTGGAAATAAAACCCCTGACCCTGCTGGTCCACTGGAACAGGTATTATAACCTCCTGACTGGCCAGCTCTCTTATATTCTGAAGGATTCCTACCACCTTGCAGGGATCCCTGGGAAGGTAGGTCAAGAGAACTTGGGGGGTGGAGGGGAGAGAAACTCCAATCTGTAACCCTCTCTTATGATCCGAAGAACATAGGGGCTTTGGGTGATCCTTTCCCACTGAGAGGCAAAGTGGGAAAGTCTGCTTCTACCGGAAAGTCATTTGGGGGTCTTGTCAACTGACTTCTGGCTGGAAAAGAGAACGCCAGTCTTTTGTTTGTCTTTTCCTGCGCCCCAACGTCTATTAGGGGAGACCTTTTTCTCGGAGAAGCGATTCTTTGCCTGGGGGCCACGGAAAAAACGGTTCCTCTCTCTCCTAGGTTTGGTAGGAAATTGTTTCCCTTTCTCGGTAGATCTGGCTAAAGCCTGATCTAGGCCAGCACCAAAAAGGAGCGTCCCTTCAAAAGGGAGACCACATAGATGGGTTTTGGATGAGCTATCCCCATCCCAGGTTTTAACCCAGAGGGCTCGCCTGTTTAGTAAGGCACCTGTCTTAGCGGTTGTACGCACTGTCTCAACCGCAGCATCTGCTAAATATGCGACAGCATTCCCTATGACCTCCAGAGAATCCAGGACCTCCTTGGATTTGGATGTTCGGGATACGTGGTCCATTAATTTACAGACCCACGTGTCGGCATTCCTTGCGATGCAAGCTGAGGCCAATGTGGGGCTCATAGCCACAGCGTTAGCTTCCCAGGCTCTGCGTAAAATGGTTTCAGCCCTGCGATCCATTTGATCCTTTAAATTACCGGTATCTTTGAAGGAAAGATCCGACTGTTTAGAGACCTGTGCTAAGGAGGCGTCTAGTCTAGGAGTTTTGAAAAACTTTTCCTCATTCTCCTCAGAGAAGGGGCATCTACGCTTCCAGGTTTTATATTTCAGAAGCCTTCTTTCTGGTTCTTTCCATTCCCTTAAGATGACTTCCTTAAGGGCGGAATGTACTGGAAGGACCCTGGCCTGAGGTTTAATCAAGCCTCTATACATCCTATCCTGAGCGGACACCTGTGCAGCAGGCTCCTGAATCTCTTCTGAGGCATAAATAGCTTTCAGAGATCTTCCATGTCGTCGGCAGAAAATATATATGTCTGCTAGACCTGGATTCCTCCCTCCCATCCTCCTCTTGGCTGTCCACCACCCCTTCATCAGAAAACTCCTGATTAGGAACTTCTAAATCACACTCTTCCTCTGATTTGTGGGGGAGTGGATACTTCAGTACATCTGCCCGATACCTCCTAGAGGAGGCAAAGCTTTCCTGGGAAAAGGCATCCTTACTAGAGTGAGCCTCTAAATCCCTAGGCTTAAGGGTGGCCTGAAAAGACTTTAAGGTGGACAGCATCTCAGTTTGCACAGTAAGGAATTCCTTCATCATCTGAGATGTCTCCTTCCCTGTCAACTTCTGTATGCATTTAAAACAGAAGGGCTTTGGATGATCTGGGGGTAGCCTGTCATTACAGTTCCCACATCTTTTAGAGCGGGTGGAGGATTTCACAGGACGGCTGGCAACCTCACGGGCAATAGCATCGTCCCCTGAAAAACATACAGGCACACGCTGAGAATCGGAGGAGAAGAGTTGGGGTACCCTCCCCCTCTAAACCTCTGGAGGCCGGTCAGACTCACCCCCTGTGGTCTCTCCCATGGCCGCAGTCCCTGCAGGTCTCTCCTTCTCATGTTCCATGCTACTTCCGATCCCTGGAGGTGCTGCATACAGGAACGCAGAGGAGACATGGGCGCCTGTTCCCTGTGGCTTTTTATATCCTCTGTATGCTGGCTGCATCGCGCCACCGCCATCTTGCCGAAGACCGGAAGTGGTACTGGACCTGAGGTCACTTCCTGCTGCAGCCTTCCCACTGCCTCCTCTTAGAGGAGGAAGTGATGTCATTCCCTGATCTTCAGGAAAATGGCGCTGAGCGCCAGGACGCTGAGCTACACTCAGCAAGGAGAAGGTCGCCCCGGAAGAAAAGCTCTCCATGCAGAGCTTCTTGCCGCGCGACCCCCGCGAACGGTCGTTCCGGTCGGCGGGCGGACATGCGGACGGACGGACGGCAGCCCTGGCCAGACCCCAGAACGGGTCCCAGACTCACCCCCTGTGGCCTTGTAGCCATTAGAAGGAAAACCACCAACTCCTGCAACTGCATGGCCACAGCACAGGTAAGGAAGGGCAACAGGAAATTTGGCCCCTGAAGTTCTGGGTACACCACCGTACCCAGGGTTCTTCAGCACTCGGGGGGGCTCTTCCATGGAAAGAAGCACGGTCACCGACCAGGGTCCCGCTTCTGTTGCCTCCCCCCCGAGAAACGGATTGGGAAACCCCCCAGGAAGGATGAGAACCATCCGGCCGGACCCAGCGGCTTCCCAGGCATTTGGTCCGGCTCTCAGGGGGAGACCACCAGCCCCAGGCTTTTAGGTCAACAGAAAAATAACAAACGGTTTCGCTGTGGGGAAACACAATCAAAAACTGAGGAGCATCGGGAGGGGCGGGGGCCTTTAACCTCTTGATTGTGTTTCCTGTCAGGTGGACCAGTCATCTCTCAGGGTGCCGTCCTGGAAGACGACTTGAGAAAAATTATTAATGTAAAAAACAGGCATGCATGAAGATAAAGGGTACATTCACAGCATATTCCAAACATGGTAATTAGGTAACGAGGACATTTAGACAATACATTAGCAAACATTAAATACATATCATGTAATGTTAAAGGATAAAACTTACCTTCATATAGTCCTTCTGCAGGACCTGAATAATAGCAGAGCAGGTCTCTGGGATTATGATCCCCAGAGCCTGGGGGGAGATGCCTGTCGAGAACTTCAAGTCCTGAAGACTTCTCCCAGTCGCCAAGTAGCGTAAAGTGGCAACTAGCCTCTGCTCTGCACTGATGGCTTGCCTCATGCAGGTATCCTGCCTGCTGATATAGGGGGTCAGCATAGCCAGCAGACGCTCAAAAACAAGGTCTGTCATCCTGAGATAATTCCTGAAATCCTCAGGATTATTCTCACGGATCTCATGGAGCAAAGGCATGTACGAGAATTGGTCACGCTGGCGCAACCAATTCTTCATCCATGAACTCCTCCTCGCCCTGTTCATGGACTGGACTCGGGTCAAAGTATTAACCCCAACACCAAGTCCCCACGCAGCACGAACTCGAAAACGAGTACGTCCATGCAACATGGCTTCAAAACGGTCAGCTGGTCAAACAAACTTATAACAAACGCACTGAAGAACAACGAGGCCTGTGAAGAGCGACCTGAAAATCAGGAACGAGCGGACCAGAACGGCCTCCTAGGCAGGTTACGAACTGACCGACAAGCACTGAAAAGCAGATACAAACCTCACAAGCACAAACTGAACCTCAGAAAATGATCGAAATAAGCTGAAGTGTGAAAAGCATGAATCGTCTCTAACCAAACTTCTACTAACACGAGATAAACACAAAATTAGCAGAAGGAGCCCAAAGGGTGGCGTAGTGGGGCTTGAACTTCTTTTTTCTAGTCCCGTCGTACGTGCTGTACGTCACCGCGTTCAAAACCATCGGATTTTTGGAGTTATCGTGTGTGTCCAAGTATGTCCGTTTTTAAGTCCGGCACACCTACGCTACAAAGTCCGTTGAAAAGATCACCGGACCAAGTATGCTGCAAAGTCCGATCGTGTGTACGCGGCACTAGTGCTTGGTGTGGTAGGCAGCTGGCGGGAAAAGGCTTTAAAAAAAAATCCACTTGTTGCAGGGTCTGAACTGTGCAAGTGAGTCATGGAGCCAGCGGAATAGTGAACTGCTGTGGTTGGCCACAGATTGGGCATTGAGGCATGTGAATAAAAGCCATACTTGATGTATGCCATGATGTCACTGCACAGGTGTGTACCCAGACCTGCTGCCGGATCCGAGGCCGAGCTCAGCAGTTCACCAGTCAGATGACTCTAAATGGCAACAAGTGCATTTTTCATGGGCACGGGATTGTTAGAGCGATTTCTGTTGAGCGGCAGTTGGCACACATGGATCAAACAGTATACACACACACACACACACACACAGTATACACACAGACACCCCCACACAGCATGCAGACACAGTATACACATAGACACACACAGTATACACACAGACACAGGCATGTACTGGCCATTGGGACTACAGGGAGTTTCCCGGTGGGCCGATGGCTCAG
The DNA here is from genome assembly GCF_042186555.1 of Aquarana catesbeiana. Lineage (NCBI taxonomy): Eukaryota > Metazoa > Chordata > Amphibia > Anura > Ranidae > Aquarana > Aquarana catesbeiana. Next base: position 289,427,900 of record NC_133328.1, read on the forward strand.
TGGGCCGATTTCAGTGACAGTGGACCGCTGCCTCCCTCCAGTCCTCTGTCCCCCCCCCCCGCAGTGCTCACCTCCTCTCCCTGGCTAGTTATGCAGCGCGCCTGAATACAGACATGATGCTCAGGAGTCAACACTTAGAAGCTCATCATACGATCTGGAAGGAGGGCGGCCTCACTTTCCTGCCTAATCTTGTTCCATTGGGGGGGGGGGCGCCAAACTGATTCTTTGCCCCAGGTGAAATAATGTCTAGCTTCCCCACTGATACTGCCTATAAGAGAAATAATGTAAAACGGCTAATAGCTAGTGGGGGGGGGGCTTGGGTGGCAAGCCGGCATGGGAGAGACCTGTCAAAGTGGGCCAGTCTGGGTGAAGTCCAGGGCCAAATTTTTGTCCCAGTCCAGCCCTGCACAGACACAATATACAAATATGGACACACACAGTATACAGACATAGTATACAGACATGGACACACACACACTCAGACACACACACAGTATACAGACACAGTATACGACACACACACAGTATACAGACACAATATACAAACACGAACACACACACAGTATACAGACATAGTATACAGACATGGACACACATACACAGAATACACACAGAAACACACACAGTATACAGACACGGACATACAGACACACACACAGTATACAGACACACACACAGTATACTTACACAGTATACAGACACGGACACACAGACACACACAGTATACACACAGACACACACAGTATACAGACACAGACACACACACACACACAGTATACAGACACAATAAACACACATACAGTATACAGACACAGTATACAGACACACACACACAGTATACAGACACAGTATACAGACACACACACACACACACACACACAGTATACAGACACAATGTACACACAGACACATGCACAGTATACAGACACAGTATACACACAGACACACACACAGACATATGCACAGTATACAGACACACATACAGTATACAGACACACAGTATACACACACACAGTAAACACACACAGTATACAGACACAGTATATACACAGTATACAGTTGCAGTATCCAGACACGGACACACACACAGTATACAGACACAGTATACACAAGGACACACATACAGTATACAGACACAGTATACAAACATGGACACACACACAGTATACAGACACAGTATACAAACATGGACACACACACAGTATACAGACACAGTATACAAACATGGACACACACACAGTATACAGACATAGTATACAGACACGGACACACACACACACACAGTATACACACAGACACACACACAGTATACAGACACAGTATACAGACATGGACACACACAGTATGCAGACATGGACACACACAGTATACACACAGACACACAGACACACACACAGTATACAGACACAATATACACACAGACACACACACAGTATACAGACACAGTATTCACACAGACACACAGTATACAGACACGGACACACACACACACTCACAGTATACAGACACAATATACACACAGACACGCACAGTATACAGATGCAGTATACACACAGACACATGCACAGTATACAGACACAGTATACACACAGATATGCACAGTATACAGACACAGTATACACACAAACACACACACAGTATACACACAGACACACACACACACAGTATACACACAGACACACACAGTATACAGGCACATTATACACACACAGTATACAGGCACATTATACACACACAGTATGCAGACACGGACACACACAGTATACACAGAGACACACAGTATACACACAGACACACACACAGTATACAGACACAATATACACACATACACACAGTATACAGACACAGTATACACACAAACACACACACAGTATACAGACACAGTATTCACACAGACACAGACACACACACACACAGTATACAGACACAATATACACACAGACACGCACAGTATACAGACACAGTATACACACAGACACGCACAGTATACAGACACAGTATACACACAGACACGCACAGTATACAGACACAGTATACACACAGACACATGCACAGTATACAGACACAGTATACACACAGTATACAGACACAGTATACACACAGTATACACACAGACACACGCACAGTATACAGACACACACAGTATACAGACATGGACACACACACAGTATACAGACACAATATACAAGCACAGATACACACACAGTATACAGACACTGATACACACACACACACACAGTATACACTCAGACACACACACAGTATACAGACACAGTATACAGACACATGCACAGTATATACACACACACGCCCAGTATACAGACACACACACACAGTATACACACACAGACACACACACAGTATACAGACACAGTATACACACACACACATGCACAGTATACAGACACAGTATACACACAGACAGCATACACACAGACTACATACACACAGACATTAAGCATATACATTAGGGATGAGCCGCACACCCCCCTGTTCGGTTCACACCAGAACATGCGAACAGGCAAAAAATTTGTTCGAACATGCGAACACCGTTAAAGTCTATGGGACACAAATATGAATAAACAAAAGTGCTAATTTTAAAGGCTTATATGCAAGTTATTGTCATAAAAAGTGTTTGGGGACCTGGGTCCTGCCCCAGGGGACATGGATCAATGCAAAAAAAAGTTTTAAAAAAACGGCCGTTTTTTCGGGAGCAGTGATTTTAATAATGCTTAAAGTGAAACAATAAAAGTGTAATATTCCTTTAAATTTCGTACCTGGGAGTGTCTATAGTATGCCTGTAAAGGGGCGCATGTTTCCTGTATATAGAACAGTCTGACAGCAAAATGACATTTCAAAGGAAAAAAAGTAATTTAAAACTACTCGCTATTAATGAATTGCCGGTCCGACAATACACATAAAAGTTCATTGATAAAAATGGCACGGGAATTCCCCACAGGGGAAAAATGGCGTGGGGTCCTCCTCAAAATCTATACCAGACCCTTCAGGTCTGGTATGGATTTTAAGGGGAACCCCAAGCCAAAATTTAAAAAAAAATGGCGTGGGGTCTCCCCAAAAATCCATACCAGACCCTTATCAGAGCATGCAACCTGGCAGGCCATAGGAAAAGAGGGGGGGGACGAGAGAGCGCCCCCCCCTCCTGAACCGTACCAGGCCACATGTCCTCAACATTGGGAGGGTGCTTTGGGGTAGCCCCCCAAAACACCTTGTCCCCATGTTGATTGGGACAAGGGCCTCATCCCCACAACCCTTGCCCGGTGGTTGTGGGGGTTATCGGAATCTGGAAGCCCCCTTTAACAAGGGGACCCCCAGATCCCAGGAGAAGTGCACTTCTCACACACAGAAAAACGATCTAACAGCCTCAGGGACAAGAGCTCTGCCAGAGGAAACACAACCTCCCCCTTCTGCTCACCAGAGAAAGCACTGATAAAACGACATTTAACTCAGCCAAGTTAGTCAGCTTATCTTGCATCAGTCTGAAGTCCATCCCACACTGCAGCTGTGTCCCCGCCTCCCTCTCCTCTCCTCTAGCTGTTGGCATATCCGGCTCTGTATTCAAAGAAGCTACTCGGGGGAAGGGGGCATGTAGTGGCGGGGTGGAGCAGCTATAACCTCCGAAATTTTACATCAAAATGTTGTCGTTGTCAGACATTTCAGGGACAGATGTAAAAATACACAGATTTTTACAATCTGTCCCTGGTTTTGCTGAGGCTGGCAACCCTGATGGGGCCCCCTGGTGGCATGGGGCCCTCGGTCAGTGTCCAAGTGCCTGAATGGTCAGTCCGCCCCCGCTTGTAACTTAACTACATATTTTTCAACTGCCTTTGGCAAAAAGTTCACCAAAGGGTCTGGTGTGGATTTGGGGGGGGGCCCCACACAGTTTTTTTTTGTTATTGGCATGGGGTCCCCTCTCAAGATCCTCAAAGCATAAGTCGCATGCCAAAAGTCAAATCAGGTAAGTTGATGATCCGACTGTCATTGCTGGGCTCAGCCCTTCCTTCTCAAAGCTGGCCGCTCAGCTGTCGGCTAATTGCCAGCTCTTTTCTCTCCACAGTGACTCACCTGTTGATGATATCCTGCTTGTCAGTCGTGCCTACTTAAGCCGTCCAGCCCAGATGATCTCTGCCTTCTCCTTGGTCACATCTCTAGAGACGCTCTCCTGTGTTTCTGTTAAAGACTTGCTTGGCTGACATTCCTTCTGGCTCCAGATTCTGCTTGCTGTTCTACTTCGCTCATCTCTGGCTCCTTGACGTTTTTGCTTGTCTTACTATCCATTCTGGTTCCTGAACTTTGGCTATGTTTTGACTACTTTTACTCTGTTTACCTTTTTATTATTATTATTATTATTATTATTATTATTATAGTGTGATTTAACTGTACTTAGGTCTCAGTCTGATTCATGGTTTCTGACAGTAGGCGAAGGCCATGAATTCAGAAGATGCAGTCAATCCACTTGTTGGTAATATTTTTTCCAGATTGGATGAACAGGATCACCGCATGGATCAGTTTGCCATGGTGTTACAAACGCTCCTGAGCCACACGGCTCACCTGGAATCTCTACTAAGTGCACTATGGCTGCTCCGGTACAACCTGTGTTGCAGGCCATCCCTGCTGCTGCTCCAGTCTCTGTGCAGGCACCCACCTCGAGTATTACTTCTATAAGTGCTATGTCTGGTTCAGTCCAATGCAGAGGGTTTCTCAACCAGGTTTAGATATACTTTGAGAATGCTGCGTTTCCCAGGGACAGAAGCAAAGTAGGTTTTGTGATATCTTTGCATTCTGAGTGAGCTTTGGCCTAGGAGATGCAAAAACCTGTTGTCTTGAGTTACCCAGAGTTTGTGGCTTCTTTTAAAAGGGCATTTGAAGTTCCCGCATGCTCCGCTTCTGCTGCCAAGTGCCTCATGTCCATCAAACAGAGTACGAGAACTGTTGCCGATTATGCCATTGAATTCCATACTCTGGCAGCAGAGGTTGCTTGGAACAATGAGGCCCTCATGGCTGCTTTTTCTCATGGTCTCTCGGATACCATCAAGGATGAGATAGCAGCCCGAGATATACCCACTGAACTGGAGAAGTTGATCACGTTTGCCATCCTCATTGACTCCAGACTCAGAGAAAGACTCTCTTTTAAGGAGCGCTTGCGGAAGCCTCCTGTACATTTGTCTCCGAACTTTGCAGTCCCCCACTCACTTCCCATGCCTCCTGGTACCGAGTCGGTCTGTGAAGATGAACCTATGCACTCGAGCTTCACGCGTCTCTCTGCGGATGAGAGAACCCTTAGGAGGAGGGAGAGATTGTGCCTTTATTGTGGTGAGGCAGGTCACTTTTTGAAGTCTTGTCCTACCCATCCAGGGAACGCCCGAACCTTGAGGTCCTGTAAATGGACAGACCTTAGGTGGCGTTGTTTCGCCCCCAGTTATCCAGAAGGATAAGCCCCTGGTTTCGGTCACCCTTTCTTGGGCTGAGTCGTCCATCGAGATACAGGCTCCAATCGACTCTGGGGCCGCAGGCCTGTTTATTGATGCTGCCTTTGTATCGAAGCACTCGATTCTGCTGACACTGCGGGACACTTGCCATTGAGGCTCTTGACGGTAGACCTCTACAGCCTGCCCATGTGACTCATGAGACTATTCCGTTGTCCATGTCTGTAGAGGCTTTTCACCATGAGATAATCCAATTTCAAGTTATTTCCTCACCTAAGTTTCTGCTGGTTATTGGTTATCCTTGGTACAGAAGCACAACCCCTCTTTTGATTGGCTCCGTGCTGAGGTTCTCTCCTGGTCGCCACAATGCAGTAAGACATGCTTCCAGAAGGTAGCCAAGGTCCTGTGCACCTCTTCACTCTCCTCCCTGCCAGAGGAGTACAGCGATTATAGCTATGTCTTTCACAAAGGTCAAGCCAGGAGTTTGCCTCCACACCGGTCATATGATTGCGCAATTGACTTTCAACCTGGTGCCATACCCCCTCATGGCCGGGTTTACCCTTTGTCGGTCTTGGAGGATAAGGCCATGTAGGAGTATGTTGCAAACACACTTTCTAGTGGTTTCATCCACAAATCCTTGTCTCCTGCTGGTGCTGGTTTCTTCTTTGTGAAGAAGAGTTGTGAACTGAGATTTTGTATTGATTATAGGGGTCTCAACCGTTTCACGATTAAGAACGCCTGTCCAATTCCATTGATTATGGAGTTATTTGACCTCCTCAAGGGAGCAACGGCTTGATTTGAGAGGGGCATACAATCGCATGAGGATTAAGGAGTTCGATGAGTGGAAAACTGTGTTTAATATCAGAACAGGCCATTATGAGTACCTTGTAATGCCTTTTGGCCTTTGTAACGCCCCGGCATTTTTGCAGGAATTTATTAACAATGTCCTCTGAAATTTGTTGAGGTTATGTGTGGTGGTTTATCTCGACGATATACCCATATTTTCCAAGTCCCTAGAGAGCCACCACACAGATGTCTGTCATGTGCTTCAGAAACTAAAAGAGAACAATCTCTATTGTAAATTGGAGAAGTGCGAATTCCATTGTGAACAGGTTAAATTCCTGGGTTATGTAATTTCCACTGCTGGTTTTTCGATGGAGCCAGAGAAACTTTCAGCAGTCCTATAGTGACCCCGACCTGTGGGTTTCCCATGGGTCTCCATACTGCCATGTTCCAGACTTACCATTCTCCCAAGGCTGCTGGCCACCCTGGGAAGAATCAATTCTTTTGGGCCATTTCCCAACAATTCTGGTGGCCTAGTCTACATGCCGATGTAAACTTCGTAGCTGCCTGTTCTGTGTGTGCTCAGAGTAAGCCTCCACGACACCTTCCAGTGGGCCTCCTACAACCCATACCCAATGGAGAGAGGCCCTGGACCCACCTGTCTATGGATTTCATTGTGGAGTTACCCAACTCCTAGGCCAACACAGTTATCCTTATGGTGGTTGACCGGTTCTCAAAAATGTCCCATTGTATTGCACTTAAGAAGTTGCCCACTTCTAAGGAACTGGCTTCCATTTTTGCTCGGGAGATCTTTCGCTTACATGGGCTGCCTAAGATGATTGTCTCGGACAGGGGTAGTCAGTTTGTGCCCCGGTTCTGGCGAGCCTTTTGTGCACAGTTGGGAATTCAGCTTGCTTTTCTCTGCGTATCACCCGCAGTGTAATGGGGCCGAAGAACGAGCCGATCAATCCTTGGAGCAATTCCTACATTGCTATATTTCTAACCATCATAACAACTGGTCAGACCTCTTACTGTGGGCGGAGTTTGCTCACAATAGTGCCTTGAATTCTGCTCTCCAATTTTCCCCATTTATGGCGAACTATGGTTTTCAACCTTCCATGTTGCTTGACTTGTTTGTTCCACAGTGTATTCCTGCATTAGAGGAGCATCTCTGTGGTCTTTGTTCCACTTGGGCACAAGTCCAGGTATTCTTCCAGGTCCAGGTATTCTTCATAGGATTAACCCAGTGGCTTACGCATTAGACCTTCCTTCTAATATGCTTATCTCGAATGTATTTCATGTCGGTCCGGAGGAACGCTCTTGGGTCTCATCCACGGACGTACATGCCCCTGTCCTCCTACGTGATTTCCATAGACGTTTTTCCCCTCAAGCCTGGTGGTCCCCTGAGGGGGAGGGGTCATTGAGGAGGGGGTACTGTCAGGGATGGGCTCAGCCCTTCCTTCTCAAAGCTGGCCGCTCAGCTGTCGGCTAATTGCCAGCTCCTTTCTCTCCACAGTGACTCACCTGTTGATGATATCCAGCTCGTCAGTCCTACCTACTTAAGTCGTCCAGCCCAGATGAGCTCTGCCTTCACTTTGGTCACATCTCTAGAGACACTCTATGTTCCTGTTAAAGACTTGCTTGGCTAACATTCCTTCCTGCTCGAGATTCTGCTTGCTGTTCTACTGTGCTCATCTCTGGTTGCCTGACGTTTTGGCTTGTCTGACTATCCATTCTGGTTCCTGAACTCTGGCTATGTTTTGACTAGGTTTACTCTGTTTACCTTTTTATTTTTATTATTAAACAAGTGTGATTTAACTGTACTTCTGTCTCAGTCTGATTCATGGTTTCTGACACCGACTTCCATTCAAATCAGTGGGCTTAAATCGTGCCCAATTTGGACAGAGGCAGTGCAGGAAGCATTTTCAAAGTCAGACCGACACAAGTAGGACCAGTTAAGATGGCTCTCATAGGAAACCATTAATTTTTACATGTCATACGACTTGTGCTCTGGAAGTCGGAGCACATGTCACACCAGTGTGAATCGGCCCTTATAGTCTCAGGCATTCTATACAGGGCCTTAGTTTAAGTGTATATTTCAAGGACTGCACTCTTTGAACAAGCTTCCAAACCTACATTTAGGAACCCTAGTTAGGTCTAAGTACTCAGTCTGAACACGTGAGAGTTTACCTCAATCCTGCTAGTGCTTCTGGGTTTCTAATGACAGCCTTGCTGTTTGGGAATGGGAGTTGATGGCAAAAAAAGTGATAACATTTTTAGACCAGTTATTTGGGGGTGCGAACATAAATATGTGGCTAGGGGTTCCATAAATAAATTAAAGATCAATGGGAGAGTGGGCATCCCTGCCGTGTCCCATTGGAAATCTCAAAGTGTGTTAATAAGGCTCCTGAGATATAAACTTGGGCTGATGGGCTGGTGTATAACGCCATTATGGCTGAATATATGGAGCCTGTCAATCCAAATTTAGTTAGTACTTGTGCTAGAAATTCCCAATGCATCCTATCAAACGCCATATTGCCAAATCCAAAAACGCTAAATCCATATTGATTACATAAGCTCAGTAGAATAACTAAATGAGGGTCATGCGATTATCTCTTATGCGAGAGCTGGAACTCTTGCACAATACAAGTAGTTAAAGACTATTGTCACCTTGTGTAGTTTTATCTATAGCAGGCCGCTCTTGTTTCTTGGTTGCCCCGAGTACTTAATACACAATGCTATTGTCTCTGGCCAACTGCTACAAGAGGTGGAGCAATATATAGGTCCTTGGAAGAGGTAGGTGTGAACTTATGTTTCAGCAGGTGACTAGCCCATATCAATATTGAATGACATTCAGAAACCATAGCTGACGGCAGTCAGCTGTGTAATCCAGGGTCAGGGAAGGCAGCAGATAGTAATTGCATTCTAGAGACAGACAGACAAAAATAAGGAAGAGAGAGTAGCAAAGAAAAAGAAGGAAAGAGGGACAAAGTGTATAAGAACAGAGGTTGAAAGCAAAAATTTATTAGGATTTTAATGGGATTTTAAATACATTTTAACATATTATAAGGACCATTTTTGAGCGATTTACTAAAACTGGAGAGTGCAAAATCTGGTAAAATCTGGTACAGCTCTGCATAGAAACCAATCAGCCTCCAGGTTTTATTCTCAAAACTTGATTAAACAAGCTGAAGTTAGAAGTAGATTGGCTACCACGCACAGCTGCACCAGATTCTGAGTGTTCCAGTTTTAGTAAAACTTTGTCTCCAATTCTTTCAAACAAATCGCAAACAAATGTCAGTAAGGAAGGCATGGATCCTGTGTTTCAGGGACATGGATCTATGCCTTCCTCTAGTAAAAGCACCTCCCACACTACAGTAAAGCACCAGCTAGGCACACAGTTAACCCTTTGATTGCCGCTGATGTTAACCCCTTCCCAGCCAGTGTCATTAGTACAGTGACAATGCATATTTATAGCACTGATCACTGTATTAGTGTCACTGGTCCCCAAAAAAGTGTCAGTGTCCAATTTGTATGCCGCAATATCACAGTCCTGCTATAAGTCGCTGATCGTCGCCATTACTAGTAAAAATAAATAAAGAAAAATTCTATAAATCTATCCCCTATTTTGTAGATGCTATAACTTTTGCACAAACCAATCAATATACGGTTATTGGGATTTTTGTTACCAAAAAATATGTAGCAGAATACATATTTGCCTAAATTTATGAAGAAATTAGAATTTTTACATTTTTGATTGGATATGTTTTATAGCAGAAAGTAAAAAATATTGTTTTTTACTATAATATTATAATATTATTATAATATTTTTTTCAAAATTGTCATTATTTATTTATAGCGCAAAAAAAATAACAAAACGCATAAAGAAATCTCTATTTGTAAGGAAATGTATTTTTATTTGCGTACAGCATCGCACGACCATGCAATTGTCAGTTAAAGTAACGCAGTACCGTATCGCAAAAAATGGCCTGGTCAGGAAGGGGGGTAAATCTTCCGGAGCTTATGTGGTTTTGTCTCTTGACGTTGGAAATGAATGTGGTTGGCTTGGATTAAGCAATGTTTTGTTTATTAACCAAAAAAATAAAAGTTTCAGAAGTATGCTCCACTTGCCCATGAAAAAGAACTGTCAAGCGATCCCAGTGAGACTTCTTTCTCAGAACTGAAAAAAAAAAAAAAAAAATATATATATATATATATATATATATATATATATATATATATATATATATATATATATACATACACACACACACACACATATATATATATATATATATATATATATATATATATATACACACATATACATACACACACACACACACACTACCATACCAAGGTGGGACATCTCTACTGTGAAATTAATTTTCCTTTTGTAGGATTACTGATGTGGCTCTCCGTCATTACCACCAGACATATATCAAAAAATTGGAGATGCAATCTCAATCTTGTTCAATTTCTTTACTTCAAATCTTCATGCATATTACAATTTATCAAGCAACTGCACAGTTTTGGACAGACACATATCCTTCGTCAAGCTGCATGTATAGTACTAATTCTCTTAATTACATTTATTTCCCCACACATAAGGCCCCTTTCACACATGCGGACAGTATGTCCGTATTTCATCCATCCGTTTTCGGATGAAATACGGACATACATGCATCCCTATGGGATAGCGGGTGTCAGCGGATGTACATCCGCTAACACCCGATGTTGTCCGGCTCCGCTCTCGTCCGATTCTGCGGACGGAAGAAAATCCTATTTTTCTATCCGTCTGCAGAGCGGATCGGATGAACACGGACAGACGGTCCGTGTTCCTCCGATCCCCCATAGGGGAGAGCGGAGATCTGACAGGGCGGTCCCTGCACAGTGTGCGGGTCCCACCCTGTCATCTGCCTGCTCAGCTGGGGAAAACGGAGCGATCCCCGCTGAGCAGCGGATAAACACGGGGCGGATCAACACGGATCCGTCCCGTGTGAAAGGGGCCTAAGGAGTATCTGAACCCACACAGGTGTATCCCTTCACCTGTAATCAAGTTGATCAATTAACCCGTTATATTATCAAATCTACACATAAATAAATGACACCCAGATAGCCCATCCACTAATATAGCTCCCTATACCTAGTTATATTTAAATGGTGCTATATTGATGATGTGTTTGCGATTTGGTGGGGCAACACTGGAACCCTCTATGCGTTTGATGAGATATTGAATTCGGTGAGTGCTGACATAAAATTCAGTGTGTGTATCCATGGTAAATCGGTGTCTTTTTTTGGACACCACGATTTATATCGATAAAGGTAGAATAGGAGTCTGACATTTACATTAAATCTACTGACAGAAATTAACTGCTGCACTTTGATAGTCTCCCCCCCCCCCATGTGTTTAGATCGATTATACGGAGTCAGCTGATTAAAGTAAGAAGGATTGTTAGCAATGGGGAGAAAAGAATGCAGAGGATGGAAGAAATGTGCCAGAGATTTAAAAACCATGGATATCCAGTAGAAATGATACAGCATGAATTGGGGAAGCTGGAACATACACAGAGAACCCCTAAGAGAAATACGAATGTTGGTATGAAGCGGTTCCCTTTCTCCATCCAATATCACAACTATAGTGAAGATATTTTTAAAATCATTAAGAGACATTGGACACTTTTGCAACGTGCATACCCTGATACTATACCCTGTGTGTATATATTATATATTTTATATAATCTTTTTTTTAGCTGGAACACGGGGGAACACAGTTCCGGTACCTCCACCACTGAATGTATGTAATGGCAAGGACTGCTGGGTTGTGCTACAGTGTCTATTGATGCTGGCTGCTTATGGATCTATTGTTGCTGGAGGGGATCTATTTCTGCAGAAGGGTTGATTGCTGCTGGGGAGGTCTATTGTTGCTGGTGGAGGATCTATTGTTGCTGGGGTGGGTTTTATGTTGCTGGGGGGTCAGTTGTCGCTGGGAGGCATCTACTGTTGTGGGAGCAGTCTATTATAGCTGGCTGCTAGAGGGTCTATTGTTGCTGGGTGGTATTTTGTTGTAGGTGGTCCATTGTTGTGGGGGGGGGGGATCTATTGTTGCTGGTGGTTCCATTGTTGTTGGCTGTGGGGTTTCTACTTTACTGCTTTTCTTGTTATCAATAACAAAATCCATACAAATTACTACCACAAATGTTACTTGGTTCTGTATTCTCTAAAAGGGGCAGTGCTTGGAGGTGGGTAGGGGGTGGAACCAAGGACTGGTGCTCAGACGTAGGTAGGGGCAAAGACAACGGATAATAAACGGATAATAACGGATAATAAATAATAAAGCAGCTGGCATAAATTGTATGGTAACAATAAAAAGCATAAAAGGATGAATGTATGCAGCACTAAAATTATATAGTAAGAGTCCATAGTGTTGAAAGCAGGCCTTCCCTGGCTGCTTTTTATTAAATAAATTCATCCTGGTTTTAAATACTACACCATGAGGAGTTGCCTTTTTGTATTTCATACATGTACCTATGAATTTCCATTTGGTGAGACTACAAGATCCAGCTGTCTATGATCCAATTGAAGTGGTTCTGTGGCACTGTGGATATATCACGCTTGACCACCTGTAACTCAGTGGTCCATTTTCTTTGGTAAGAGGCCAGGTGTGTTGATGCTCGGTGGAGGATAATTTCATGCTCACCTTACTGTGTCTCTGTCTACACCGTGGGTGGTTCCAGCTGTTTCCCTGAACAAGAACTCTGTTTTAACACTATGAACTCTTACTTTATAATTTTTGTTTTTAGCGCTGCATACATTCATTATTTATATACATACACACACACACACATACACATACATATACACATATATATATATTTATTGTAAGAACAGCATTAATCTGTTTAAATCCTGAATTTCACTGCGCTTATTAACCTCTTCCGGAACAGCTGCCGCAGTTATACTGCAGCAGGTTGGCATCCCCTGCGTGAGCTGTCGTAGCTGTACGTGGGCTCTTTAACCTGTTCCCATCCAGCTCACTCAGATATACTGCCGCAGAATGGCTCACCTGGGCGAAATCCCGTACGGGTACATCCTACCCTTTGGTGGCCACCAGAGGGCAGCTTCCTGGTCAGGAAGGGGGTAAATTCTTTGGGGGCTGAAGTGGTTAACATAATTAGTTTCAAAGGTATAAACAGATATTTTGGTGGCATCAAGGAATATGACATTTTCATTATGATATCTCTAACAAATAAGTTTGAAAATACATTCATGAAAGGAATTAAAACTAGGAAGAAACTCGAAAAACAGTGGGTGTTGGACCTTGTGCATCTACACTACAGTACAGTAGGTCCAAATGACAAACCAGTTGACACGGGTGATTTGAGCAGAGGAATAACAGAGGAGGCTGGAGAGTTCATATACCATAAAGCGGAAAACAGCGAGTGCTTGACCTGGTGCATATAGGTCCAAATGACAAGGTGAGAGCACACCTTAAGTGATAGTTGCTCATGATTTGGAGGTTTAAAGGTGTATTTTGTTATTCACAGGAGGTGGAAGAAGAGCTACAGAAGATTTTTGAAAAAAAATGCATTTTTTGTATATATTGCACTGATGTGACTTAAGTCACATATAGATTTATGTGGATGAAAGATTGTGTTTAAGTTTTTATTCATCTGATTTTTTTACACTATATTATTAACAGATGGCATAGATTTAAATAGGAGAGCACTGAACTGGGATGTTTTTTATTCAGTTATTTTGATTTAGTATGTAAATCGCGCATTGATGCTTGCTGGCTCTATATAAAAATGCACATACGACAGAGTAGCAGAACGGAAGAAAAAATTGTTTTATATTTTTTTCTTACACTTTAGTGAATGCATTTTTATGTAATGGGAAGCCCTATAAGGAAGACCTTTTTGTGGTCTCTTATCAGGAGGACGACTTGTAAAATGGTTTGTGCTATAACTCAGTATGTGGATGTCACTGCAAAAGACCAATAACGTATTACTTTATTATTACATAAACACTTATCCTTTAGGCATAATTTAGTGCTAAGTTCAATTTGTCCAAAAAAAATAAAAATAATAAATGCAGTTTTTGGCAGGTAAAAAAAATGTGCATTAAGTAAATTAATTTATTTTTGGAGCCTGTAAAGCATTGCACCAGCGATCAGCAGATCTCTTGGTCCATGCAGACCTCCTGCAGATCTGTCAGTGTATCTATGTGCCTGTACATCCCATATGGACAAACAGATACACTGACAGGAAGAATCAATGAACTACCACAGTGCTCCACAGGGTCATGGTAGTTCATTGATAACTACACTACAGCTGCAAAGGATGTCGGGGCTTGTAGTTCATTCACACACAGAGCTGTGTGAATGAATGACACAGCTGTGTGGGCGGAGCTGATTTCAAAAAGTGACAGCTATCACAGGGAGGGGGTATTGGGCTGTGGCTGCAGCATTGGGAACATGTTACATGTTCTACCCTAAAAATGGGTGGAACATGTAACACATTCCCAAAGGTGAACTTATCCTTTAATAAGGGAAAGTAAATAACATCTGTATTAATTAAAGCAAATTAATTGTGTTCATTATGTGGAAGCTTTACAAGCTTTGTAATTTTTTTATTCCAATGTGTGTTCTGTTTAGAATGAGTTCCCTTTACTTTCTGTTCTGGTGAAACACTTATGCCATTTCATCAAAACAGATCTTAAGTACAGTATTTATAATAGTGTGGCAGTATATCAGCACCTAGGGATGCACTTCGGAATTCAATGGGCTCCATCAACAGTGAATCATTATAGGTTACCCTACTTAAGGTGTCAAGTAGCCAGTCTTATGAACTGCGTTAGAACTGAACTGGATCTAAAATGCAGACACCAACAAATTTGTCAGCGAGATACGTATTGGTATCATCATTTGAATGGTATGACCCCCTAGAACTAATTGAGGAGTTAGAGGTACATTCTGTATTGTGATGGCAACACAGTTTATTCATATGTTTTTATGTCTTTACATACATTCATTTGTTCTCTTTCCAGTATAGGATGTTTGAGATTTAGTTTATCAGAGTTTAGTTCTGGTTTTCAGTAGTTTTATATAGTTCAGTTACTGTGAGGATTCTATGATCAGAAGGACTGATTAAAAATTTGTTGCCAGGATCACCTCAACCAAATGGTTTTCTGCTTCCTGGGAGGGGCTGGGCATGACCCAGCTGTCTTGGTCTATGTTGGGACCAATGACAGAATGCAAGTAAGATGGAGGATCCCCAAGAGTCAATTTCAAGAACTAGGCTGCAAGTTGAAGGGAAGGACAGTGTGATATTCATTGAAATGTTGCCTGTGCCATGCGCAACACAGGAAGGACAGGGGGGATTCGAGAACTTAAAATGTGAAAAAAGTGCAGCGCTGGAAAATATTTGAATAGTCTGTAAGGCTACTCAGTATGTTTCAACTAGTATTATAGAAACGTTATACCACATGAAAATAAAAATTACATATAGAAAAACAAGAATAATAATACCAATAGTAATATTCTTAGTTGTATAAACTTAGTCATACATATAGTGAAATGAGCCAAAATCATATACAAAAAACATTACTCTTAGTTATATAAAAACTTAGTCCATATAAAAGGTGACACACAAAAGTGACACAAAAATGGTGATAAAGTGTTGATAGAAGATCCACCACTGCTCTAAATAGAGGCCTACCAGAAAGATTGGACCCAGATGGGCATATACCCACTGGGTTAATCAGGCTAGTAAAAGTGGGGATCCTTGATGGCAGTTACTGCAAAGGACAGTTCCAGGTGGCCCGGATGTTTGTAGTGTTGCATTTTTAAAGATAGATCCAATCAGACATCAAGGGTATATGTGAAGAAAATATGAGAGCACATAGCGTGATACTGTATAAAAGCTCATAACATGTTTATTGAGGGTAAAAACACTCACATTTCTGAAGGTAAAAAAAGCGCTTTGTGAATAAAATAACGGCAGTGCCAGTGGTGTCAGTAGTCCGTCCTGACACGTTTCGTCCTCTAGGACATCATCTGGAGTACTGCACCACTCTATATACTGCCTTATATACTCTAAGAGGGATGTTAAGACGTGGCTCCAATTGGTTGCACTGTTAAATGACAGCGGCTTCCGGGTATGCAAAATGGCGCTGGCCGCGTGCGTTACAGGCCTCGTTGTGAGCGAGGACATTTGGAACATATAAAAATAAAATTAGATAATGATATTAACAGGAAAAATGACCGGATACATTTTATACTAGAGACAGTAATAGTAGGGTTCGTATTAAAAATACGTATATGCAGCAAGGAATAATATTGAGTCTGGAGCCATGGCTTAACATACAGCCCCATTATATACACACACCTAAATAGGGTAAACTTTGTATAAACAATACAGATATACACAAAATTTCAAAAAACAGAAAACAAAAGGAATTGTAAAAAAATTTGAGACTGTGAAATAGAAATGAAAATAAACTTAGGATTGGATAATGAACGCATTGATGTCCCACTTGACATTGAGTCCCAATGGCGAATGAGACTGGAGTTCGTAGATCCAGTACGTTTCTAATTGTGACACGCCATGAGTCAAAGCCCCTCCCCTCCAAGGGGGGACGTATCGATCTATAATAAGGAACTATGATCCAGTTGGATCACAATTGTGGCACTGTCTATAGTGTCTGGGGACAGTATGTTTGGTATCACCCCCGATAATTTTGGCGATGTGCTCACCTACCCAGATGGAGAAAGCACCCACGTAATGTTTCCCGCACGGGCAGGTGATAAGATATACCACATACCTGATTTCACAGGTAACAAATGTTTTAATTGGATAGATTGTTAGTTACATTTGATTGGAATTCTAAAGTTTTGTGCCTTCCACATAGATTGTGTTGACACACCATACACTTCTTGCATGGAAAATAACCCACCATGTCATGGAAGAAAGTGGGACGTCTAGGGGGTTCAATAATGTTAGGGGCAATTTCGTTCTATAAAGACGGAGCCCCTCTGTAGATAATTTTTGGTTGTTCCGGTAGGATAGTGCTAAGGTTGCGGTCGTTCCTGAGTACATCCCAGTGGCGATTAATAATAGTTTTAATATCTCTGTGTTGAGTTGAGAATGAAGTCACCACAGAGTATTTAAACAATTCATTGGGTGTACATGGAATTTTGGGAGTCAACAATGATCTCCAATCAATTTGCATAGCATGTTTATCTCACATTCAATGACGGCTGGATCATACCCCTTATCTAAAAATTTTGTTTTGTTTTAGGGATAGTGCTTGGACTTGAAATGTATCAATGCTAGTGCAGTTCCTTCTCAACCTTAAAAATTGACTGTGAAGGACCGAACTAAGCCGGGATTTATGGTGGCAGCTGTCGATGGGTATAAAGCTGTTACGATCAGTTGGCTTGAAGTGAGTTTGGAATTTGAAGTGTCGGGAACAAATCTCAATATCAAGGTCAAGAAAGTGTACTTTTGTTGAACTGTATTCAAGGCTTAGGGAGATTCCCCTATCGTTGCAATTAAGAAATGAAAAAAAGTCCTCAAGGGACTTGGGGGAACCATCCCATAGGAGGAGGATGTCGTCTATATATCTGGCCCACAGAACCAGGGATGTTCTGTGTTCAGAATAGACTACATCCTCCTCCCACTTAGCCATGAAGAGATTGGCGAGGCTGGGGGCAAACTTAGCCCCCATCGCCACACCCTTATGTTGTAAATAAAATTTATTGTTAAACCAAAAATAATTGTGTTGTGGCGAATTCCAATAGTTCAATAATGTATTGTCTTTGAATGTCAGTAAGAGACAGATCGTTATTTAAAAAAATGTGAGACTGCTTCGATACCAAGAATATGTGGGGTGCAGGTATATAATGATGCCACATCAGCAGTGGCTAGCAGGTAATCGCCCTGTACATCAACACCTTCCAACCGTCTAATGGTGTCCGACGTGTCTTTCAAGTATGATGGTGTTCTTTTGACCAACGGCTGTAAGTAAAAATCAATATAACAACCAATGCAGGATGTTATTGAGTTAATACCGCTTACTATTGGTCTCCCTGGTGGGTGCAAGGGGTCTTTATGTATTTTGGGTAATTGGTATATTGTAGGAATCTTGGGTGCTGTGGGTACTAAGTAAGCTTTCTCTTTATTCAATATCTGTCTGTCAAACCCTTTATTAACTGATACTGTAAGCTCTTTTTTGAATTGGTTAGTAGGATTATTAGGGAGTTCAATATATATGTATCGCGATCGCTAAGAATCCTGTGCATCTCAGAAATGTAGTCAGATTTATCCATTACAATAATTCCGCCCCCCTTGTCCGCTGGACGGACAATAAGGTCTTTCTTATCACATAATGATTTCAAACGCCTCTTGCATAGAGAGTGGTTATAGTATTTCTTACTGGGTAGGTTGGCTAGATCCTTAAGAACTAGGATCTTTAAAAATAGTGACCGCAGGTGCGGTTGGTACAGGTGGATTAAATAAAGAGGGGTTTGATAAACCCGAGTGTACCATCCCTGAGGTCACGGCCATACATGGGGCCGTATTAGAAGTAAGATAGCGTTGGATGTTAATTTTTCTGATACATTTCTGGATAGCAATAAATGTATTGAACTTATCTAATTTTTTTGGGGGGGGGCAAACTTAAGACCCTTATCAAGAATAGATAATTCTTTAGTTAGTTGTTTTCTGCTCAAATTGAATACTCCTTGGCCCGTTAGACTTTTTCCTCTGAATTCTCCTCCCCCTCTGGAGCCTCTCTTGGGTCTGAAGGCCTTTGTGGTCCTTGCCCATCCTGATGAAAATCCTTTTTATAAGGATCATGGTCATATTGGCCATAAGGGGTTCCCTCATATTCATCTCTATAATCATTATAATTGTCATGGAGAGGGGCAAATCTGTTCTGAGTGCTAATAGCGGGATAATTATAATAATGAGGGTCCCGATCATGGGGTATACCATAATGATTGTACTTTCTTGGGGAATCCACAGAGACCCGGTTCCCTTGTTCATAGGGTAGCCTAGAATCATATTGGTTTCCTCGGGGTTTCCCTCTTCCACCTCTTTTGGTAAAGTTACCAACCCCACCTCTAGGTGTATGAGGTAGAGTATAGTAACTAGGATGTCTACCTCTTTGAGGGGGTGGATAATCTCTATTATTGTAAGGATTGATCTTAGGTTTAGAGGAAAGTCTGGGATTCCTATTGTTAACTTGGCTAGTGTTTCTCTGGTCGCCAAAAGGTTGTGTAGTTAGTTGATTACCTACAATAGGAGGGTCTGGGGTGGTGGCAGGTGTAATGGTTCCCTGCCACCTAAATACCATCCCTGATTTGTAATCCCCAACATCCCTAGAATATTTTTTGTGTTTTTTATTCTTTTGATCTCTATCTTCTTTCTCCAGATGTAACTGGAGATTAGAGGAGAGAGAATTGTATTCAGAGGAGCTCTTGTGGGCTGAAAGTTTATCCTTCAGTTCCTTGATCCCCTTATCTAATTGCTTGGGTCTAATGGTTTTTCTTGTAATGAGAAAACCTAGAAGTTTGGTGCCCATCTCATTGAAGTAATTGTACCAAGATTGTAGGTCTGGATCACCTTGTTGTGGGTGAACCTCCCACCTCAGACTTCTGGGGACCATATTTTCTGATACATACTGTTCTAAAAAGGCTATGTCCCATTGAAGGTGTAATTCTGAGGTCATAGTATTTTTTAATCTTAAAAATAGACCTCCTAATTCGGTGTCATTATCATTTAATGTGAATACACCCTCGGTGTTAACCTTACGTGTTGCCCTGTAGTCAAACACATCCATATTAAATTTGGGCCTATATGATATGTGAGACTATGGCGATATAAATAGACCGAGCAGATGTGGGAAAAAGATTGTGTGTATATCGCGCTGTCCTCAGTAGATTAAATTAAATACGCAGCTAACACGACAAGTGATCAAATGTTGCAAGTAAAACTTAAAATGTGAAAAAAGTGCAGCGCTGGAAAATATTTGAATAGTCTGTAAGGCTACCCAGTATGTTTCAACTAGTATTATAGAAACGGGATACCACATGAAAATAAAAATTACATATAGAGAAACAAGAATAATAATACCAATAGTAATATTCTTGGTTGTATAAACTTAGTCATACATATAGTGAAATGAGCCAAAATCATTTACAAAAAACATTACTCTTAGTTATATAAACTTAGTCCATATAAAAGGTGACACACAAAAGTGACACAAAAATGGTGATAAAGTGTTGATAGAAGATCCACCACCGCTCTAAACAGAGGCTTACCAGAAAGATTGGACCCAGATGGGCATATACCCACTGGGTCAATCAGGCTTGTAAAATTGGGGATCCTTGATGGCAGTTACTGCAAAGGAGACAGTTCCAGGTGGCCCGGATGTTTGTAGTGTTGCGTTTTTAAAGATAGATCCAATCAGACATCAAGGGTATATGTGAAGAAGATATGAGAGCACATAGCGTGATACTGTATAAAAGCTCATAACATGTTTATTGAGGGTAAAAACACTCACATTACTGAAGGTAAAAAAAGCGCTTTGTGAATAAAATAACGGCAGTGGCAGTGGTGTCAGTAGTCCGTCCCCAATGCGTTTCGTCCTATAGGATTAGGGAACTGAATGCATGGCTAAGGATCTGGTCTAAAAGGGAAGGATTTGGGTATCTAAAGCACTGGATTGATTTTTTATTGGTGTACAACCTATATGCTAAAGGTTTGCACCCTAAAGGAAGTCTGCTATGCTAGAAGAGAGGTTTATGGGAAGTCTGAAGGATTATTTAAACTAGGATTGAGGGGAGAGGGAGAATTAGAATATAATGGGGCAGACGAGTCAGCCAGGGCTTAGACACTAATAGAGGGTGAAATGTGGAAAGATGGGAAGGGCTATGGAAGCTGATAAGGAGTTCCCCATGTTCCAGATAACCACTGGCAAAGATAGTACTATTTTAATACTAAAAAATGCAAAACACAATTACAAAATGCAACAATGGATTCAAGTGTTTTTTTCACCAATGCCTTAAATATGCCAAGAAAAATAAAAGAGTTGTAAACTTTGGTGCATGAAGGGAACTATGACTTAATTTATATTGCGGAATCTTGGCTTCATTCTTCACATGACTACTGTTAATGTTCTTGGTTGTATTCTCTTTTTAGAGAGACAGAATAAATAGAAGAGGTGGCAGGGTTTGTCTCTATGTCAGAAGTAATCTCAAAGCGAGTGTAAAAAAGGATCTTGTTGACATATGTGATTTTACTGAAGCATATGGGTGGAGCTGCATACGGGTGTTCTAATTTCAAAGTCAGTTATTGGAGTTTGCTGCAAGCCACCCAGTGTTAATGAGGAGGTGAAGACTGAGCTGCTTGCAGAGCTGCAAGGGCTGGGACAGTAATACTAATGGTAGGTTTTAACTACCCTGAAATTGACTGGAGTGATAGCACTTCTGGAATAGTAAAATAATGACAATTTTTAAACCTATTACAAAGACAATGTTATGATACCATTTATAGAATTCCCAACTAAAAAAGATGCTCTGCCTGTTCATCTCAAATCATTATTACTAATGTTCATGTAAAGAAACACCTGAGTAGCAGTGACCATAACATGATTTCATGTAATGTAATGTAAGCTATAAACAAGCACATACTGAAAAGTTAAAAACACCTGATTTTAAGAGAGCAAATTTTCCAAGGCTGGGGGCTGCTTTCCGAGACATAGATTGTGAGGGCATATTGTCATCAAAGAACATAGACCATACATGGGAATATTTTATATTGATTGTATGCAAACACAACTTTTAAAAGGCTAAAAATAAAACCTATTTGGCTCACATCCAAATACATAAAATTATAGGAAAGGAGAATTTAACAATTTAAAAATGAAGGAAAGCTATCATCATTTAAAAGACACAAACAATAAAACAGAATATTGAAAAAGGCAATAAAGGCAAAAAAAATCAAAACAGGTTGTAAAAGAGTAATGCCGCGTACAGACGATCAGAATTTCCATCAACAAATGTTCAATGTGAGCTTGTTGCCGGAAATTCCGACCGCGTGTAGGCACCATCGGACATTTTTTGTCGGAATTTCCGACAAACCAAATTTGAGAGCTGGTTCTCAAATTTTCCAACAACTAAATCCGTTGTAGACAATTCCGACGCACAAAATTCCACTCATGCTCTGAATCAAGTACAAGACGGTAGGGCTTGGTCTGGTAAAACTAGCGTTCGTAATGGAGATAGCACATTTGTCACGCTGCAAAGTTTTTAATCTTTTAATGCAGCGTATTCTCTTCTTCTTTAGAATGCTAGAATAATGAAGTTGTTTTGCTGCTGATATTCACACGGAGTTCTGACAAACCGATTTCTTTATTATTTCTTGTGATCTCATGAATCTTTTTTTTGCCAGGTCTCCAGAATAAGGTTTTATTTTTTTTATAGTGATCTACTTTTTTTTTTTTTTTTAAATCAAGATCTCCTGTTTTATTTATTTTGTTTATTTTTTATAGTGATCTCCATAATATTTTTTCTCGTTTTGTGTGTCAAGTTACCACAACATCATTATTATCTTGTATTTTTTAACCTCAAAGAGATTGGTTGGTGTTGGTGTCCCTTGTTAATTTGACATTGTCTTTTTGAAATGTACCTGCCTACTGACAAACAAACTGTCCTTTTTGAACTAAAACACATAGCCAAGTATTTGTGAAAATAAACTAGACATTTATTAGGCGTCATAACAAAATAAAGAGGAAGGCAACACTGGATAAACTGGTGAAATTGGCAAAGCCTTTGTACCCCAGGGCAAACATCAATTATTTGACAGGCAAAATTGGTAGCCTGAGGAGTCCATTTAATAGGGAGCACAATCTGGTCCAAGACTCAGAGATCGGGAGCAGCAGCAGATGACATGTATGTCCTGAGGCTGTGGTTTTACAACAGCCTGCATCTTTTGTCAGACCAGCCTGAACCCAGGCCATCACTCTCTTGTCTTCCTTCCATGCTTTCTTCCACGCTTGCTTCCAGGCTGTGGCTCTGGTGTTGGAATTGTGGCAGGAGTTGGAGGAGTTGGAAGAGGAGGAGCATGGTCCAACTCACACAGGTGGGTTTTGCTTGTGATTTCGCCCCTCAACCCCTTATTTAGGGCCAGATAGATCACTTCCTCATAAAAGAGGCATTGGCCCACCTCCATTTCCTGCATTTTGCTGGCTACCATGCAGGCATAGGCCTCCTGAAGATTGGGGGTGGTTCTGAGGGCCGCAGTATCCTCCCGAATCAAAGAAAGCACATTCCTCCCCTTTCTGGTACTTTTTGTTGGAAGGCGGAGGGGAGGAACCTTCAATTCGATCAGGCTACTGGGCCCCGCCACCTCCTGGCTGCCACTTTCCTCCACCACCTCCTGGCTGCCACTTTCCCCCGCCACCTCCTGACTGCCACTTTCCACAGCCTCCTCCTGGCTAAGGCTTTACTGTGTATGAAAATGGACATAGTTTTAGTTTATTGTTCATCAATCAAACACAATTTTGAGAAATATGTTAAACAATGCTATACCTGACTGAAGCTGGGCTCCTCCACATCTTTTTCCTGGGTGGATGGCCCAGGTTGGACTTCTGAAGCCTCATCTGATGTGGAAGGAAGAGTGGAAGGAAGTTTGGAAGGAAGGGTTGAGAGTGATGGCCTGATTTCACTCTGGTCTGACAGAAACCACAGTCTGTCATAGTACCACAGCCTGGGGACATAAACATCATCTGCGGCTGCTCCTGATCTCATTGAATCCTGGAACTTCTTGCGCTCCCTATTATATGCGCTCCTCAGGCCACCAATTTTGGCCTTCAAATAGTTGATGTTTGACGTGGGGATCTGCGGCTTTACCAATTCCAGCAACTGATCCAGCGCTGCCTGCCTCTTTCTTTTATTAGTATAAAAGGGGTGTTTTACCTGCCACAGACACGACAGCTCTCTGTACATATCAATGAATTGGGGGAGAAAATCATGATCATTGAATCTATCCATTTTACCTGCAAGACACAACACAAGACAAACCCTAATGTCAGGCTAAACTCTCATAATCTTGTCCCAATATAGGCCTCAATCTAGAAGCAGTATAGACCACTGATGCCCCAACTTCAAATAGTACCTTCGTTATCACGATCGGCGCTTATGCTACTCCGTCCTCTGCTCACAGATCATACGTACGACGCGCGTGTGTTACACTTTATGTACACTGCGCATGCGTGAAATTACGCCCGCCCCTGACCTTCTTTCTAGTATATTCCCCGCCCCTTCTCTTTCGGCGCAGTGGGAGAGCACATGGTAAAGAAAGAGCAGGTGCATGCAGAGGAGGACGACGAAATCCCGGAGCCACAAACGTCCTGATCCAGGAGATTTAAGGCCTCAAATATGTCCTTTGTAGAGATGGTGGACATCTTGAAGAGGGCCGACTATGATGGGAAGCATGGACCTTACCCAAACCCAAATGTGAGAAAGGCCAAGAACATGGCTAAAGTTGTGAAAAGTCTGCAGAAGAATTTTGGGGTACGGCGATCCAAGGATCAACTGAGGAAACGATGGTCAGACCTCAAATTGAGGGAGCAGGATCAGTACAGAAGAATCAAGAAAGTGCTGCAAAAAAGTACGTTTTTGTTGTGTGTTCCTATTATTATTACGTTTGTGCTGCTCCATGTGCTTTTCTTTACTGTTGTACAGCTTAAAATGGCAAGTTTCAGGTTCGTGGGCACAGTAATCGTTCATAGTAAACATTGTTCGTTTGCCCACTAATACAATGTTTTTGGCAGATGCAGTTTAACTACATTTGTTCATGCCTATTTGTATTAAAATAAGTTTATTACATTGTTGTCTCGATGAGTTTGTAACTAGAATGAAATGCAAACTTGATTCAGTGTTGAGAGGACACTCAGCAGCTGTTTACACATCTGGACGCAGGAGCACTAGTGTGGGACACCAGAACAAACTTTTTAGGGTGTTCCACACAGGTGCTCCAGTGGATACTAGGGGTGTCTCCATGTGTGAAACTTGCACAAAAAGGTAATTATTCCAGCTTTAAGAAAGGGAAAAAAAATCAGTTTTCAGCTTGGAACTCTGCCAAAACAGACAATTGTACGACACTTCAAACAATGTTTCATATTCATAATTCTGGCCTCAAATATCTGTGTGCTAAGTATACCTATTTTTTAATTCATATAGGGGAGAAAAGACTCGGGACGTCTGAGGTTACCAGGGACCCCCAACATCCTAAAGAAGGGGAAGTCACCAAACCACAACCTCAGGATGTGGAGGAAGGAGAGGTTTATGAAGTGGGTGAAATAGTGACCACAACAGGTGAGTGTCTGAGATCACAGCTTCAGGTATTAGATGGATGCCTACATATTTATAATACATGGTGTGTTTTTTTATTTTAGGTGATATGGATGTTGTGAAAGAAGAATCTCATTTCACAAGTGCAACTGTACACATCCTCATCGGGGAGATCATGGTGTGCAATCGTGATTTACAGAAGATCAAGGAAGACATCAATGATGTGGAAAAAAAGACACAAAAACTTCATTGATGTTTTAGGCAGAATCTAAAACATACCAAAATTATTCAAGTTTGTTTGTATTTTTCTTATTTTCACACATTTTAAATATTTTTTAGAAAGCCAAATTTTGAAGATGCATACAGTGTGTCATGTGCTATCTGCCATCACCGGATATCAAGGTACGCGTTTTGTGGTTGTAACCCCTTCTTCGCACCTAAAGTAGAGAAGAGGAAAGGGTTGCACCCCCTAAACACATCCATTGATCCCCCATGATGGGAGCTAGCACATGTTGACATTAGGCATGGGATCAGGAGGGAAATCCACATTTTGACTCCCAATTTGTGTGCATCTTCAAAATTTGGCTTTCACAGGGGTGACATCACCCTATCTGATGAAGGCAATATCAACACAGTTTGGACATACTAATGTATGATATTGTCTTCACTTTGTCAAAGTTGAACTTTGTAAGTTCCTGAGTTGTGTATGTTTATGGTTTTAAACATGCCTGTTTAAAAATGGCTATTTGTACTGTCAAACCTAAAGTATGTTGGTTTGTTCAAAAACCCTTTTCTAAACACACATGTGAATGTGCTTTAAGTAAAATGTTTTCTACTCAACAAAGTGTGGCTTCTTATTTCAATACTCAATACCAGTTTTTGTAGTAATTTGGTGTTTACAATGACAATGGGGGTTATTTACTAAAGGCAAATCCAGTTTGCACTACAAGTGCACTTTCAGTGCTGTTTCAGTGCACTTATAGTGCAAAGTGGATTTGCCTTTAGTAAATAACCCCTACAGTGCTCTAAAATTTGCCCCAATCAGGCCAGTTTGGGGACTCAAAACAATTCATGGTGCTGAAAAGGATGTGTTTTTTTTATCATTAATGCATTACATACATTAACAACAAAAACATTGTGTGTGTGTAGCAGACCCACAACAATAGTTAGCTGAAGAAGAGATTGTCACCTCATGTATCAACTAAATTACGTTTTCACTAATGAAGAAAATGGCCAAAAAGAAAAGCCCATTGGAGAACCTAGGAGACAGCTAAAAGAAACACAAGCAGTAAATCAAATGAAATATTTCATTTTAACCAAAAATTTTATTTAAAAAAAGTTTATCAAACATTTGCTGGCATATCAATGGCCCCCCTCCCAGCAAAGTTTTCCAGATATTTTTGTCTCACTTCGTGGGCACTTTGGGGGGGGCAAGCCAGGATGGCCAGCTTCAAGTGCTGTTAGGGTTGTTGTTTGTTCTGGAAATCTGGCCTCAGGCCCAACTGAGGCCACATAGTTTGTAGCATTTCTCCTGAGAAAGTTGTGTAGAATGCAGCGTGCAAGTATTACATGGTTTAGTTTATATTCCACCATGTTGATTGGCGCCAGGAACAGGCGGAACCGGCTGGCCATTATTCTGAAAGCATTCTCCACCACTCTACTGGCTCTGGCCAGCCAGTAGTTAAAAACCTTCTGGTCCGGGGTGAGGGTGCTCATCGGGAACGGCCGCATCAGGTGATCACCCAGCCCAAATGCTTCATCGGCGACAAAGATGAATGGAAGACCAGCCACGTTATCTTCTGCAGGTGACAAGCCCAAGCCACCACTCTGGAGCTGTCCGTAGAACTCGGTCTGGGCGATGACTCAGACATTCGGCCATTCTTCCCCATATCCACATAGAGAAACTCATATGTTGCCGACACCACCGCCAACATCACAATACTATTAAACCCCCTGTAATTATAATAGTATGAACCCGAGTTAGGGGGTGGCACGATCTGGACGTGTTTCCCATCAATTGCCTCTCCACAGTTGGAAAGTCCCACTGCTGGGCAAATTGGGAAGCCAGAGTCTGCCATTCCTGTGGCGTTGAAGGAAACTGTGGAGTGAAACAAGAAAAAAAAAAAAATAGTACTTTTGCACATAACATTGCAAGCATATTAGACACAAACATTCTTGGTCAACATCAGTATAAAACATTTTAAGGAGTATTTAAAGACAAAAATATAAGGTCCACTTATCAGATTCCTCACCCCCTCTGATGGCCCATTGTAAACATTTTAGGGTGGGGGGGGGGGAGTTTTGGACAGGTAACCCTCTCCACTTCATTGAGAGCTGAATGCATAAATAATAATGTGTGTTACTTTGGCCAGCCCCTCCTTACTTACACTATTGGCAGCCTACTAGACAGGTAGGAAGTGTCATAATACAAAAATATGAATACACACTGTACAAATTGAAGCACATTTTTACATTCTGCAATTACCAATCAAAATAATAGGAGAACAAAACTTAAAACAGTATCATTTGAAAGTATTAAGGCAGGACCTTTCACTACATTCTTTGATGAATGTATCCATAAATATGAACACAAAGGAGGTAGGTATAGTGTGTATGGGTTTGGCAAAGTCAGCAGATAGATTATTGGTATTGGTTGACTTAGCAGTTGGGGGGGGAGGGAGGGTTCCAAATGAGTTTGAGCCCCCCAAAAAAAGCCTCTTGCACTCTGCCAGAATTTAAAGAGAACAATAACATTTGGACACATTTTAGGGGGTGTTTAGGGTAAAGCAGTACAATGGAGCTGACAAAATACATTGTTAAGTGACTAGGCTAGGTGTGTATGGGCCCAGGATAGCATACTGGGGAGGTTAGTGAAGGCAAATATGCATGAAGGACAAAAAAGGAGCATTAAAAGCTTACAACATGCATGAGGACAAAGAGGTCATTCACAGCATATTACAATCATGGTAATTAGGGAATGATGAAATAAATACTATACATTAGCAAACATTAAATACATAGAATGTGATGTTAAAGGAGAAAACTTACCCTAATATAGTCCTTCTGCAGGACCTGAATAATGGCAGAACAGGTCTCTGGAATAATGATCCTCAGAGTCTGGGGGGAGATGCCAGTCGAGAACTTGATGTCCTGGAGACTTCTCCCCGTTGCCAAGTACCGCAAGGTGGTGACGAGCCTCTGCTCAGGAGTGATGGCTTGCCGCATGCAGGTGTCCTGCTTGGTAATATAGGGGGACAGCAAAGCCAACAGACAGTGAAAAAATAGGGTCCGTCATCTGGAGACAATTCCTGAAATCATCAGGATTATTCTCACGGATCTCCCGCAACAAAGGCATGTGCGAGAATTAGTCACGCTAGAGCAACCGATTCTTTGTCCATGAACTCCTCGCCCTGTTCATGGACTGGGTTTGGGTCAAAGTAAGAACCCCAACACCAAGCCCCCGCATAGCATGACCTCTGTGACGAGTACGTAACCGCAACATGGCTTCAAAACGGTCGGCTGGTCAGAACGAACTAACAGAATGCACTGAAAATCAGAAAGAACCTGAGAAGAACGAGCTGAAAATCAGAAACGAGCGGACAAGAACGCACTGCAAATCAGATACGTACTAGAAATGGCACGCACTGAAAACCAGATACGAACTGACTACACGCACTGAAAACCAGATATGAACCCACCAGCACAAACTGAAGAGCAGTAACGATCGGAAAAGCACAAGGTTGAAACGCGCGAATCGTCTCTCACCAAACTTCTACTAACACGATATTAGCAGAAGGAGCCCAAAGGGTGGCGCACTGGCTATTGAACTTCCTTTTTTTAGTCCCGTCGTATGTGTTGTATGTCAGCGCGTTCTAGCCGATCGGAATTTCAAACATTTGTGTGACCGTGTGTATGCAAGACAAGTTTCAGCCAACATCCGTCAGAAATAAATCCACGGTTTGGTTGTCGGAAATTCCGATCGTCTGTACGCGGCATAAAACTAATCCCCCCAAAATTCTTCAAATATATTAACTATAAAAATGTCAAGTCTGAGCATGTAGTCCCTTTAGAAGATAATTTAAAGTTGGTGACTGGGGACAAAGAGAACGCAAATGTATTAAATGCCTACTTTAGCTCTTTGTATACAAAGGGAAATTGGGGTGCTCAAGTCCATAATAGGGATGGTATTGACATAGACACAAAAGAACCCCAATAGCACAAAACTGATATGGTACAGAAACATTTCGACAAAATAAAGGCGACTAAATCAGATGGCTTACACCCACGTGTCCTCAAAAAAATTAAGCTCAAACAAATTAAGCTCTGTAATTTAAAAAAAAAATTGTTTCTAATTTTTGAAGACTTTTTAATGACTGGTGTGGTACCACATGATTTGCTCCAGGCCAATATTCTGCCTAATTTTAAAAAGTTATCAAAGTCTTTACCAAGTAACTACAGACTGGTTAGTTCAACTTCTACAGTATAGTTGGTAAGATAGACAGACAGTATAGGGCGCATCAATAGTGCAGTATAATTAAACATGAACCTGTTGATTCTATCATATATAAAGTGCTCCAGTGCATATACAATATTACCAATAAAGTGAATATAGTGCAACAAATCAAATATCCTTAAATGATTATGAAACAAAGCACAATCTTCTTAGTGAATCCAATCACCACATAATAATAAAGTGCACATTATTATTATTATACAGGATTTATATAGCACCAACAGTTTACGTAGCAACTTGAGGGTAGACAGTACAAATACAATACACTTTAATACAGTAGGAATCAGGGGGCCCTGCTCCTTATAGCTTACAATCTAAGAGGGAAGGTCAAGAGATACAAGAGGTAATAACTGTGGGTAATGTGCTGATTAAGAAGATAAATGTACAGTTGTTAGGTGGGGGCCAGATAGGCTTCTCTGAAGAGATGAGTTTTCAGGGATCGTCTGAAAGTGGATAAAGTAGGAGAAAAATCGGATGGATTGGGGTAGAGCATTCCAGAGGATGGGAGAAGCTCTGGAGAAGTCCTGAAGGCGAGCATGGGATGAGGTGACAAGGGAGTTTGAGAGCAGGAGGTCTTGGGAGGAGCGAAGAGAATGATTAGGTTGGTATTTTGTGACTAGGTTAGAGATGTAGCTGGGGGCAGGTTGTGGATGGCTTTGTAAGTTATAGTTAGTATCTTGAATTTAATTCGGTGACTGAGTGGCAGCCAATGGAGGGATTGGCAGAGGGGTGTAGCAGACGCTGAGCGGTTTGTGAGGTGGATGAGCCTGGCAGCAGCGTTCATGGTGGACTGAAGTGGGGATAGCCTATTTAGAGGTAAAACAATGAGGAGGGAGTTGCAGTAGTTGAGGTGGGAGATGACCAGGGAGTGGATTAGAAGCTTTGTGGTGACATTGGTTAGGAAGGGGCATATCTTGGAGATGTTGTGGAGATTGTGGCGGCAAGTTTTGGATAGTGATAGAATGTGGGGTCGAAAGGTTAGTTCAGAGTCCAGGATTACACCTAGGACCTTGGCGTGGGGAGATGGGTTGATAGTTGAGCCGTTGATGTTGACAGAGAAATCAGGGGAAGTGGCACCTGAGGGAGGAAATATCATGAGCTCGGTTTTCGATAGGTTGAGTTTGAGGAAGTGATGTGACATCCAGGATGATATGTCTGCTAATAAGTTGGTAATGTGTGAGGAGACAGATGGAGAGAGCTGGGGGGGTGGAGAGTTAGATTTGGGTGTCATCAGAGTAGAGATGATATTTAAAGCCGTGGGAGGCAATCAACTGACCCAAGGAGGTGGTGTAGATTGAGAAAAGGAGAGGTCCAAGAACAGAACCTTGGGGGACCCCAACGGAGAAAGGAAGATGAGAGGTGGAAGTAGAGTTGTATGCGACACTGAAGGAGCGGTGGGATAGGTAGGATGAGAACCAGCGAAGAGTACAGTCACGGAGACCAAAGGAGTGGAGTTTTTTGAGGAGGAGGGGGTGGTCCACTGTGTCAAAGGCAGCAGAGAGATCCAAGAGAAGTAGTACAGAATAGTGTCCACTGGTTTTAGCCGTTAGTAGGTCATTTGAGAGTTTAAGGAGAGCAGTTTCTGTGGAGTGTTGAGGGTGAAAACCGGACTGAAGGGGATCAAGAAGTTTATTCATGGTCAGATGGTCGCTTAGTCGGTTGACCGTTTAGTGTAAAAAAAACAAGCAAAAAAAAAAAAAAAAAAGTGAACACGGAAAAAAACGTGAAAACCCCACACTGTGAATATAAGATACCCTCTGATCAACACAGTGGGCCCTTCGGGGAAAAAAAAAAAAAAAAAAAAAGCCCTCCACCCCTTCCACATATATAAATACATAGAATCAGTTTCCAATTATTCACAATTCACTTTCCGTATCAACCTCTTCATTTATATAGGTTCCTGGGGACTGTACCATTTCTAATCTCACCTATTCAACGGTACCTCCCCCCTACCCTATCTCCGTAACATAGTATACCCACCCCGCCCAAGTCTTTTCAAATTTATCTTGTTGGTCCTTCACTACATGTACCCATCTCTCAGATTCCATTATTAAATTGACTTAATTCTTCCATTCTATTAGTGTGGGACATCGGGTCTGTCTCCAATATTTAGGTATAACTAATTTCACTGCATTTAATAAATGCGGAGTTAAAAACGTTTCCGATAAACTTTAATAGACCCAGGCATCCCATGAAATAAATAATGTAGAGGTTTAAACTCCAGGGGTCCGAGGGTCAATTTCTCAATCCATGGGGCAACTGACTCCCAAAATGGTTTAATTACAGGACATGTCTACCACAGATGGGGAAATGTGCCCTTCTGCCCACAACCTCTCCAGCACCAATCATCTGTTGTTGAAAACATCTGTGATAGTTTGACTGGGGTCCTGTACCAAATTTATAGGCCATTTCCTGCACCCTTGAGCTTATAGATGTGGAATAAGTTAGTCTAATCATCTCATAATTTGCGTATTAGTCAACTCCTGGTCCAGTTCCCTTTCCCATTCTCTAACAAAATAGGGAACTGTTCCATCCTGCCCGCTAAGTATCACTCTATACATTTGTGACAGCAAATGTCTAGCGTCCGACAGTTGTACACACTGCTTTTCAAATATGGTAAGTGAATTCAAAGGTATTACTAAAAACTTTATTTTATTTAAAAAAAAAAAAACCCTCACTAATTGAAGATATTTCCATTCACATCTGAGGGGCATATTTACCCATCTTATTCAACTTATCCCATACCGCTAACGAGTTCAGAGTTAACGGTGACGTCCATTTTGAGAGCCCTCTTGATGAACTTGAAATCAAAGGTGGCCCTGCCAAATTCCTCCCTGCCATTGTCTTTTCTAATCGAACCCATATTTTATTCTGGGAGTCATGACACCAGTTCAGAATCCGAACTAAAGTCATGGCCTTATAATACAATGCGATATCTGGTAGTCCTAAGCCCCCCTCTGCTTTATTCCTACGCAGGATGTCATAGGCTACTCTCGATCTTCTATCGTTCCATACAAAGGCCACAAACGACTTTCATATTTGTCTCAAAGGGGTCTCTGGTAATTTAATCGGTATTGTGTGTAGTATATAAATTATTCTGGGTAATATATTCATTTTTATGGCACTTACTCGCCCAAAAAAGGTTAAATACTGGCCCTTCCACTTCTTCTTGTCTCCTATTATCCCTGTCAGTAGTGAACCATAGTAAAGATCGTATAGCAGTTTCTGGTCTGCACTAATATGTACCCCCAAGTAAACCATGGAATCTCTATTCCAAATAAATGGGTATGTATGTTGCAGTGACCTTGCCAATACTGAAGGAACATGACTAGGCAGGAGAATAGATTTCTTGAAGTTATTTTGAAATTTGATAGGTTACCAAATCTCTTTACTTCCGACATCAGAGCTGGTAAAGATATCTGTGGGGTGGAGAGAAAGAAGAGGAGATCGTCCACATAGGCTGATACTTTATGTTCCTCAGAACCAATGCACGTCCCTAATATCTCTCTTTTACACCTAATCTTACGGAGGAAGGGCCAGTGTTATAGCAAATATTAATGGGGATAGTGGGCACCCCTGTCTCGTACTGTTTCCTTTATTAAAGTAATCTGACAATGAGCCATTTTAACCCTTGCTCTTGGTTCCGTATACAAGGACATTATCCAACCCATCATCCGTTCCCCCAGGTCTACCCACCTTAATACTTCTCTCATAAAGCCCCAGTTCACCCTATCAAACTCCTTTTCGGCATTCATTGACAGTGTGATCCTTGGGGCTCTATCAGGGCCATGTTGCATCCACTGAAGAACGTGAAGCGCACAAATAGTATTATCCCTCGCCTCACGTCCCTTCATGAATCTCCTCTGGTTTGGATGAACTAATTCACCCATATGCTCTTGAAGTCTAAGGGCCAAGATCTTTGCTAACAATTTAGTGTCTGAGTTGAGTAAGAAGATAGGCCTGTAGTTAGCACAGTATTGGGGGTCTTAACTCCCTTTTGGAAGTACTGATATATAGGCCAATAGGGCTTCTAGAGGTAATGGATTGGATGTGTTAATTGAGTTAAAGTAGTTACATAATGGTACTTCTAATACTGAAATAAATTTTTTATAATATAAATTTGTCAGACCGTCCAGCCCTGGGCTCTTACCTAGTGGCAAAGCTGCTATCACTCCACTCAACTCCTCTACCGAGATTGGGCGTTCATTTTCTTCTAGAATTGTATTGGATAATGTGGGCATTGATGCGTCTTCAATGTAATCCTGTATCTCGTCCCTACGTTGTCTCTTTGTCCCCTAGTTGCGATGTATCCGTCATTGGGATGTTATAGTGCCTCATAGAATCTACAGAATTCTGTCGCTATAGCTTGAATTTCAACAATCTTCTTGGTAAATTATGGACATGTTTGGATTCCTGCTGTTTTTTAAGTTGTTTAGCCAGTAACCACCCACACTTCTTCCCCTGTTCATATGACCTATTTGCAAAATACCTAATTTTATTTTTAACGCTGCGATCTAGGCATTGTGAGAGCTCTAATCGTAAGCTCTCCAATTGCCTAATATCCGCAGGGTCAAGGTTTTTCTTGTGTTTCATCTCCAATGCATTGATTTTCTCTAATAAATCCTTTATTTCTTTCTTCCTTTCTTTTTTATTATATGAACCGTATGCTATCAAATCTCCTCTTATAACTGTTTTGTATGCTTCCCACACCGCTTGCTCTGACACTTCTCCTGGCTCATTTATTTCAAAATATGTTTTTATTTTAAGGAATAATTCCTCCACTATATCCTTTTATCCAATAATCACTGATTCAGTCCCCAAGTTCGCTCTATATGACCCACTTGGATTGAATAAAGAGTCAGTTATAGGGGCGTGGTCCGAAATAGTTATGGATTCAATTGTACTCGTGAGGACATTCTCCAGATAAAATTGGTCTACCAGAAATATTTCCAGGCGCGAGTACATACCATGTGTTTTAGAGTAGTAACTATAATCTTTAACTCCTGTATGTGTTACCCGCCAACTATCTACAAGATGTTGAGAACGTAGAAGTTGTTTAACATGTTTTTTTTTTTTTTTCCTTGTCAAAAGAAGTTTATTGAGTATACAATGTTATAAAGATACATAAAGTAAGTTTACAAGGATCTATAAAGTAAGCTCATTGTTTTACAGTAGGGTTTATATAGGTAAATATCCTGAAATTTCAAATATTAAACATTGGGTTCACGTAAATCTAAATTAAAGATATATATCATTTCCTTAGTTACTTTTGTAGGTATTTAAATGATTTATACCTACTATACATATTGTTTACAAGTAGAGTGTATATAGGTCAAATAAATTCTGATAATGAGCTTTAATCGTAAGGTGGAGAAAAGGAAAGAGAAAGAAGAAAAAGGGTTGAAAGGTAGAGGTATGGTCCACAAGTTGTCCCGCTCGTCAGTTTATTATTCTTTTTAGTTCTCTTTGAAGCCTTAGAATGGGTGTCTCTGTAAGTCATTTAATCTGTTACCATGGCAACAGGACAGAGTCATTGACGTTTGACAGGAACTGTTGATTTATCCAAGGATGCCAAAGTTTTTCAAATTTTGGAATTTGATTTTGATCGATGGCTACCAACTTAGCATGGCACATTGTATTATTCATTCTGTGAATTGTTTCTGCTAGTACCAATGTAGGAGATTTCCATGCCTTGGCCACTGTTTGTTTT
The DNA here is from genome assembly GCF_042186555.1 of Aquarana catesbeiana. Classification (NCBI taxonomy): domain Eukaryota; kingdom Metazoa; phylum Chordata; class Amphibia; order Anura; family Ranidae; genus Aquarana; species Aquarana catesbeiana. Next base: position 289,463,710 of record NC_133328.1, read on the forward strand.
GCAGCCGTTATTAGTTGGATCATAAGTTTGAATTGAGAGAGTGTTAACCATTCCGGTTTTAGATTAAGTAAAGTTAAATATGGATCTGGTTGTATTATTTTTTTAAATATTTTAGATGCAATCACGAAGACTTCCTTCCAGAAGGTTTGGATTATTGGGCACGTCCACCATATGTGTAAATATGTGCCTATTTCTGGGCATCCTCTAAAACAAAGAGCTGAGGTATTAGGTGAATATTTTGCCACTCTAGCGGGTACAAGGTACCAGCGAGTTAGGACTTTATAATTTGTCTCCAGTGCTAAGATGTTGGGTGAAGATGACTTAGATGTGAGCCATATGTTAGACCAGTCCGTGTCTTCTAAAGTTCGTCCCAGGTCCTCCTCCCACCTCTGAACGTAAGAGGGTCTATTAAGATTTGCTACTCCATATAATTGATTATAAAGTGATGAAATTGTACCTTTAGCAAATGGATCTTTTGTACAGATTGATTCAAAAATGGATAATTGGGATAATGGTGTATCCCCCTTTAGGAATGGTGTAAAGGAAATTTTTGATTTGGAGATATCTAAATATCTCAGAGTTTGGTAGATCATATTTTTCTCTAAGCGATGGGAATGAAAGGAATGATTTAGATGCTATGAAGTCATTTAGTGTCTGAATGCCTGATGTTGTCCAAGCTTTAAAAGAATTTGGGTAGATCCATGCCGGATAAAAGGCCGGATTTCTGATAAAAGAAAGGAGAGGATTGTGTGGAGATTGTAACTGATATTTGGTTTTTAGTTTATCCCAGAGAGATAAGAAGTGTTTAGTTATGGGATTATGAATTTTAAAGCGGTCTTTAGGATCAAGCCATAATAAATTTGATATTAATAGAGGGTCATTTTCTGAAGCCTCTATAAATACCCATAATGGGATTTCCTGTTTTGCATGGTATTTGGACAGACTGGCCAAATGTGCTGCTCTGTAGTAGTTAGTAAAATTAGGGTATCCCAGGCCTCCTTTATTTTTGGGAAGATGTAGTGTGTGTATAGGTATACGTGGTTTAGAAGAGCCCCATATAAACGAAGTTGCTCTTTTTTGTACTACTCTCAAAAAATAGGAAGGAATTGAAATAGGGAGGACTCTGAATAGATAAAGCAATTTGGGTAGAATAGTCATTTTGATTGCATTAATCTTCCCTATCCAGGATAAAGGAAGTTGCGACCATTGTTTTATTAGATTTGTGATCTGTCTTAATACAGGAGGATAATTGGTTGAGAATAAGTCAGAATGAGATGCTGTTAAATGAATTCCAAGATATGGGATTGATTTTTCTGCCCATGTGAATGGGAGTGCAGCCCTAGCCGGGATCAATTCCATGTTTGTGAGTGAAATATTAAGCACTAGGCATTTCTTAGGATTAATCATAAGGCCGGATAGGGCTGCAAATCCATCAAGAGCTGGTATTAAGTTAGGACCAGAGACCTGTGGTGATGATAGAAAAAGTAATATATCGTCTGCAAATATACATAATTTGTGTGTAATACCTCCTACTTCAATGCCAGTTATAGTTTGGTTTGTTCTGATGTATTGGGCCATGGGTTCGAGTATAAGGGCAAATAATAAGGGAGATAATGGGCAACCCTGTCGGGTACCTCTTTCGATATTAAAGGCTTCAGATTTGTATCCAGCATATTTTATATAGGCTTTGGGTTTATTATATAATGCTTTGATCCATGTTAAAAAGTGGGGTCCAAAACCCCATTTTTGTAATGAATATTGCATATATTGCCAGGATACTGTGTCAAATGCCCTCTTAATATCGAGAGATAGAAAACATAAAGAGATTTTCCGTTTTTTAGCAATATGTGCCAATAACACTGCTCTGCGTATATTATCGCCTGCCTGTCTATTTGGCATGAAGCCTACTTGATCTCTATGTATTAATTTTCCTATAATGCTATTGAGGCGTTTTGCTATTATTTTTGCTAATAATTTAATATCGAGGTTTAACAGAGAGATAGGCCGATAATTCACACAGGAAGTATCATCAGAAAGGGGTTTTGGGATCATACAAACAATTGCCATTAGTGTTTCTTGCCGAAAAGAATGTCCATCTAGAAGTTTGTTAAAAGTTTCAGTGAGAATGGGAGAGAGTATTTCTGAGAATGTTTTATAGTATAAAGCCGAGTAGCCATCTGGGCCTGGTCTTTTGTTAAGTTTTAGGTCTTTTATGGCGTTAGCAACTTCATCTATAGTTATAGGCTCATCCAAACTGCTTTTTTGATTCTGAGATAACTCAGGTAAGGTTATTTTTGAGAAGAAGGATTCAGCCTCTGTAGGATTAAATTCATTGTTTGTCTTGTATAAAGTTGCGAGATGTGAGTGAAATTTATGGACTATTTTAACTGGATTACAAGTGTAAACATTTTTTGATAATTTCAAACGTATTGGTTTGAAAGATTTGTTAGTTGAATTTAATGCCCGAGCTAAATATGTACCTGGTTTGTTTGTATTCATGTAGAAATTGTGTTTGGAGCGTTTGAGGGATTTATCAACTGACTCAGTGAGAAATAGATCGTATTCCAATCTAGATTTTTCCAGATGAGATTTTGTACTCTGAGATGGATTATCTTGAAATGATATGTAGGCTGCATTAAAATTGAGTTCTAGTTTTTTTGCTAGATTTTTGCGTTCCCGTTTAAATAGTGCCATTTGTCTTTGTATTGTACCACGCAAGACAGGCTTATGAGCTTCCCACAGTGTTATTGGGGAGATGTCTGTTGTATTATTAATTGATATGTATTCCTTTAAAGCTTGTTCAATGGCCATCTGATGTAGTGGGTGTTTGAGCATTATGTCCGGTAAGTACCACGTTGGGTCATGCGCTTTTGGTATGGCTGAGGCTATAGTAGTGTATACTGCATTATGGTCAGACCACGGAATCGGAATTATATCTGATGCAATAATTTCTGGTATCATTCCTATTGTTAGAAAAATATGATCTATTCTGGTGAAGGTTTGATGAGGGTGCGAGAAATAAGTGAATTTCTTTTTCATTGGGTTACTTTCTCTCCATGAATCTACCAGATTGTATTTGGAAAGAAGTTGAGAAAAAGGTAATCTAGAGGGTATTTTGGATGGTGTAAAAGGTGATTTATCTAGAAATGGGAGGAGGACCTGGTTCGAATCCCCACACATTATCACTGTTCCTATTTTGTGTGTATTAATCACTTGTAATATATGTGAGAGGAATGGTGTAGGTTGTTTTGTTAGGAGCGTAGTAGGAAATCACAGTGATTGCTGTATCCATTATATAACCCATGAGTATCAAGTATCTACCTTCTGGGTCTTTAATTTCTGATGATAAGGTGAATGGTGTGGATCGGTTAAATGCAATTAGAGTTCCCCTTTGTTTGGTACAGGCAGAAGCCGTGTAAATTTGTTGATAAAAAGGAGAAATATATTTTGGAGTAGAATCTTTGGTGAAGTGTGTTTCTTGGAGGCATACTATGTGAGCCTTCTTGTTATGGAAAGTACGGAAGGCTTTGGTCCTTTTTTGAGGGACATTTATTCCCTGAACATTCAGGGAAAGTATATTCAGTGGTGCCATGGCAACAGATCAAATAGTTTTGACTTACTTTTTGTTATGCAGAGTTGACTGCGCAGATCAACCTGTGTGGACTGAAGAGATGAATAGATAGAAAAGAAACCAGTGAATTCTGGAGCAAAGAGTAAACAAAAAACATATGAGATTAGATGATACATTGTATAAATTATTTTTTGCAAGTAATCACAATTTACCCGTGAAAGAGAATAAATATCTCTCTCAGGGGAATAAGTGCCTTTGTCACACTCCCACATAATATGGTTGGGAGAATGAGGAGGGCTAATGGGGGTACACGGATCTTCCGCTTACAGGAGAGAAGTGCTATGTCAAAAGACATCAAAATGATGTTTCATTAATTGGAGTGCAGAATATAGTTTTTGTTGAAATTATTTATTCCAGGGTGGTTGTATATGGTTAGTCTTGCCCTAGGCTAAATAATTCAGTTAGAAAGGTACTGTTAATAACTTTGGTATTGATGAAGATAGTTTGAATTATTTTGGGATTTTAACCCTTTTAGAGTAAACAATTACATATTTTATTCATATGTAACTGTTTAGATATGTTAACTCATAAAATTGAGGTTGTACTGCTTCAGATTAGAATAAACAAAAACATAATTCTAGGAACTAGTTAGGTAATAATATATTTGTTTTAAGAAAATAAAGAAAAAGCTTCCATTTCTTCTGGATTATTGAACATATTTGTCCTAAAAAGTAATAAATCTATTGTTATTACCTGATAATATATAACTGAACAAGAATTTCCTTATTTCACTTATATATTCTAAGGCTATATGAATCAGAAGTAATAAGAAATATAACTGGAATGTAACATGATCCCACACAGTGTGTGACTATCAAAATGCAGTTACATTCAGTTATAAATATAGGTTTTTTTATAGAGAACCATCTCTTAGTATAATAAATGAAGAGATATCAGGAATTAGGATGTCAGTCCATTGAATCTTCTTGGTCCATGGATGATGTGGCATAACGGCCTCTTTTGTGAGAATGATGATTCCCATTTTGTTCTGAAATTTTCTGGGCGCTGCCTGAAGGTGAAGATGATGCCATTCTTCTGCGTGTGGGAGTGTTGCTGCTTGTGGGTTCTGTCAGATTTAATTTTAAAAGGGTTTGTTGTAGTTCATCTGCTGATCTGCTTCTGTAAATTGTACCTTGGTAGTTAAATCTGACTGAAAAGGGGAAGCCCCATTGATACATAATGTTGTGGCGTTGCAGTTCCATTAGTTGGGGTTTCATGGATCGTCTTTTAGTAATAGTAAGTTGGGATAGGTCAGCAAAAATTTGATAATTGTGTCCTTGAAAATTAAGTTCCTTTTTTTCTCTTGCAGCAATTAGTATTTGTTCTTTCGTTCTGTAATAATGAAATTTTGTGATTATATCACGTGGGGGTCCATCTTTCTTTTTGGCTGTGAGGGCTCTGTGTACTCTGTCCAGTTCTAAACGTTCAATAGGGATATCTGGCTTTAGTTCTTGTAATAGAGCAGTAATAGTAGATTGCAGGTCTGTCACAGTTTCAGGTATTCCCCTTATGCGCAAGTTTGAACGTCTGGCTCTATTTTCGTAATCTTCGAGCTTAGTTTGAAGTTAAATTCTCTTTTTTAATTGTTCCAATTCTGTTATATTTTCTTGGGTTGTAATTTCAATTTCATCCATTTTTATTTCTAAGGCTGCGGTGCGGTTTCCCAGCTCTCTTATTTCTTTGGTTAGGCTTTTTGTTATTTGGTCTGAGGTTTGTTTTAAAGCCTTATGAAGCATCTTTTCAAATTGTAATAATATTACTGGGGATACTGAGGAGGCTTGTGGAGAAGTTTGTGAGAGGATTTATTCTGTATCTGACTCAAATGGAGAGTCTTGCTGTGACATTTTCTGTCTGTGAGAGCGTCCTGATGCTGTATCTTGTGAGGTGACTGGAGCTGCTTCAGCTGCAGTGAGTGCCTGTGAGCTCTTTGTGAGGTGATTTTTATTTCTGCCACGGTTTCCTCCCAGTACCATATTTCCTGCCCAAACTTTCACAGTTTGTTCCCTGGGGCAAATGGATACCTTTTGAGCCTGCAGGCTCCGCTTTGTCCTTCTCTTCTCTCCTCAGCGGTGTGGAGCTCTAACAATGCATGTCTGCTCCGCTAGGCTCCGCCTCCTGCCCCCCGTTTAACATGTTTTAGAGCTCTAAAGGACAACACAGTTCTACCTGTTGATGTATCCATACTTGGGTCCAGTGTGAGATTAAAATCCCCACCCAAATTCAAAGATCCTTCTCTAAATTTTTCCAATATCATAAAGGTCTTAGCAAGAAAATGAACAGTCCCTTCATTCGGTGCATAGATCGATGCGAACGTATATCGTACACCATGCAGTGTACCTTTCACAAATAGAAAACGTCCCTCTGTGTCGGTCTGCAAAGACTCCGTTTTCCATGGGCAAGATTTCCTAAAAGCGATTGTGACCCCTCTTGCTCTTGCAACCGGTGACACTGCATGGTACCATTGATTCATTATGTGTTTAGGCAAGCTAGGTATGGAGCTTCCCATAAAATGTGTCTCTTGTAGGAAAACCACATCAGCTGCGTGATGACGCAGTTCCAACCAAAGGCGCCCCTTTTTATTTGGTGAGCGCAACCCCCTTACATTGTACGATATAATCTTCAGTACAGTGACCATTCCTTAAATTTTCCACCCAAATTTCCAGTATTAGTCCCATGGAACTGCCCCCAAGACCCTTCTGTCCCTTACGCTCTTATTACTGATCCTACTATCCAATTTACAAATGAAACATAATACAAGGAGAAAACAAAAAAAAAAAAAAAAAGAAAGAAAAAACCCATCATAATCACCATACAGAAAGAAATACAAAACCCTCTTCCACAACTAAATACTCCCCCCTGGAGTATGTCAACTAATCAGGGGGGGGACCTGTGCAGATAAACACACCTCATGCCCAGGTCTCCCCCCTTTCCTGCTTTTTGCAGGTTAACTAATCCCTTAAATCGGGACCGACCTATTGACCATAAAATGGTCCCCATTTCCCACATTACTGGTTACCTCCCTCCTCCCCAGGCATTTGCCTTTAATTCCCTTCCCTGGTAACTGGATCGATATAATCTTATTCCTTCCATAGAACTACACAAAAAACAGCAAAAAAAAAAAAAAAAAAGAGGGGGGGGGGATGGGGGTTAGGGGGTGTCACCCAGTTTCTTCACATAAATCTATATCTAATACATAACTTTACTTACTACATTTTATGTTATATTTAAACTTAACTTGATATAAGTTAAGTTTTAGGGTCAAATAAGGTCTGCGTCGCCCCAGGCAGCGTCAGGTTAGGGCCAGTACCGCTAACACCCACGCACGCAGCATACACCTCCCTTAGTGGTATAGTATCTGAACGGATCAATATCTGATCCGATCTATACTAGCGTCCTCAGCAGTTTAGGGTTCCCAAAAACACAGTGTTAGCGGGATCAGCCCAGATACCTGCTAGCACCTGCGTTTTGCCCCTCGGCCCAGCCCTGCCCAGCCCACCCAAGTGCAGTATCGATCGATCACTGTCACTTACAAAACACTAAACACACATAACTGCAGCGTTTGCAGAGTCAGGCCTGATCCCTGCGATCGCTAACAGTTTTTGTTGGTAGCGTTTTGAATCAGTTGCTAACAGTCAGGAGCTTTTGTTTTGCCTGTGAGTCTCACTAGTGTACCACTAAATTTAGAGCCCAAAATGGCAAATCGAAGGTACACTAGTGAAGAGGCCTACACGTTTCTGAGCATGAAAGATAGTGAAGAGGAAGTCACTCATCTATCAGATTCAGGCTCAGAATACGATCCTGTAGACGACAGCGGCTCCATGACAGATAGCTCTGACGACGGAGTTGTGGTCCCTGCCAAGGTCAGATGTACCAGACCCCAAACTTCTTCTTCTGTCGTTGATGTCCAAGAAGCGCAGGTCCCTCGTATGAAGCAGAGAAGTACTAGCACCGCTATTCCTTCTGGTGAACTGGCAAGCACCAGCGGCCTAGTACACCCTGGTTGTACATCCAGCACTACAGTAACACTTGGTGATGTGGCAAGTCCCATAAGTGCAGTTCAAGCTGGTGAGGTGGCAAGCACAAGTAGTGTCCCACTGCCACCAAGAGGACGAACACAGGCCCGTCGTGCCCATAGTGCCCTTCCTGCTGCATTCGCCAATCCTAATTGAGAACCCACCACTTCTGCAGCACCCGTACTTCCCCCATTTACTGGCCAACCCGGCATTCAGGTGGAAACAGTTGATTTTACGTCACTGAATTTTTATTCGCTGTTTTTCACCGAAGATCTCTATAGATCTATTGTGGACCAAACGAATTTGTACGCTGGTCAACACATCGCCAGAGAGGTCCTCCCTTGCCAGAGATTGGAAACCAATTACGGTTTCCGAATTTAAGATCTTTCTGGGACTTTCCCTCCTCATGGGCATAACTAAAAAGAGTGAGTTGCGGTCATATTGGTCCACTGACCCAATTCACCATATGCCGGTGTTCTCTGCTTCCATGGCCAGGGCACGATACAAGCAGATTTTGCGGTTCATGCACTTCAACAATGAACTCTGTCGTCCTCGTGGAGACCCTGAATACGATCGGCGCTACAAAATTCGGCCCCTCGTAAACCACTTCAACCAACGTTTTGCAGACTTGTTTACTCCCCATCAAGTTGTCTGCGTTGATGAGTCCCTGATTAAGTTTTCTGGCCCCTTGTCATTCAAACAGTACCTTCCCAGCAAGCGTGCCAGATACGGGGTCAAGATGTATAAGTTCTGTGACAGGGCCACAGGCTATACATGTAGTTTTATGGTTTATGAGGGAAAAGATAGTCACGTAGAGCCGACAAACTGCCCTGACTACATAGGAAGCGCTGGCAAGATTGTGTGCGACTTGGTGTCACCCTTATTCGGAAAGGGGTAC